>NC_139523.1:2428131-3148131 GCF_947247035.1 Vipera ursinii
CACACCTAAAAATCAAGCTAAGGTGGGGGGATGGAGCTGCTTCACACGCCCCACATCTGCTTACCTTGCAGCCAGGCCTCTCCTGGCCAGCCCACTTTTTCTGACTGGGTCGTCGCCAGCCCTGTATTTTGCAGTCAGGCCTTTCCGGAAGGCCACTGTAGCCGAGACCCGAGCCATGGATTCAGTCCATAGCTCGGTTCCGCAAGGCCTCTGCAGCCGATTCAATCCACAGCTCGGGTCTCGGCTGCAGTGGCCTTCCGGAAAGGCCTCTGACTGCAAAATGCAGGCTGGAGCTCCATTGTCAGCTGCAGAATGAAGCTGCTCCTTTGGCCGCAGAAGAGGTGGGCCGGCTGGGTGGGGCTTCCGGTGCCGGAGGTGAGTGGAAAATAAGACCCTGAAAATAAGACCCGGTGCCTCTTTTGGAGGTGAAAAAAAAAAGATCGGGTCTTATTTTCAGGGAAACACGGGTTCTACACCTCCTGCTCCTGCCAGAGAACAGCCTCTTCCTTTCCACCTGCTTTAGGCTGCTTATTTTCACAGAGGAACACACACCACCACCACACCTGGCTGCCTCTGCCCAGCTTTTGCAGCTTGTCCTCTCACCCCATCCTAAGTGAGCGAAGGAAACTGAAAATCCCTCCCCCTCCCATAATAATATGGTTGCATCACCACCCTGTCTCATGCAGCTGGCAGTGTGCCAGATTAATTTAAAAAGGCTACTTCCTGTAAACTTTAAGCAAATTAATAGACACGCAACAGATACAGGCCTTATCCAGCGAGGCCCTTGGAATCTCACTCAGGTTCATTTCGGATCTGATATTCGGAGGGTAACCACAGAAAGAGCCTTCTTGGTCCTCCCGCTCGATTGCTTTTCCTGCTTCCTCTGGCAGGTCGGCTGGATGCAAGCGGGAGGAGACGCTCCCTCAGTCCGAGTCATGTAGGCCTTTAAAGGGACTGATTGACAAAAGCTTGGCAATAATAACAAAATCTCGCAAGTCTGATTATGCTGCTTCTCATCCTCTTTCTCCTTGCGGGTCAGTGAATTAGGGAGGGTTCTGCTTGAGTTGTTTCCAAACGTTCGTCTCAGAATTCTGGACTTAAAAATGTTGCATCCCCTTTTACTGAGAGAGCAGTTCCTGCCTTTCTCCATCCAGGTGAGGGATCCCCAACCTTTCTGGGTTGGCCCTGTGGGATAGGGAGGGACAGGCGCCTTATGCGCACATGTGCAATGTGGCCACATGTGTGCACAAACGCAAATGGGGCTGCGAGCATGCGCATGAGCCTCTCAGTGACGCTAGGACTTGTGTGAGGCTGGTGGTGCGGGCACCGCCAGGCTTGCAGCGATGCTACCACTGGTGCGATGATCACTCCACTGCCTCCACGTGAGGCTCGTGCTGTGGCCTGTCTGCCGCAGTGCTGCCGCCACCCGCACAAGGTTTGTGGAAATGCCCGCAGAACACTCGTGGCAATGGTGGCACTAGGGGAGGGTGAGCATGCACGCACGTGCACTACCCAGCTACTCACTACCCAACTGGTGGCAAAGAGATCACAGCCCGGTAGATTTGGGACCTCTGATCCAGGTTGTCTTCAGGTTCCCCCGCACATGCGTGCTAGTTGTTTCCAACTCTAGGGGCCGGTGCTCATCTCCGTTTCAAAGCCGAAGAGCCAGCGCTTGTCCGAGGACGTCTCCGTGGTCATGAGGCCGGCATGACTAGATGCCAAAGGCGCATGGAATGCTGTTACCTTCCCACCGGAGTGGTCCCTATTTTTCTACTTGCATTTTTTTACGTGCTTTCGAACTGCTAGGTTGGCAGAAGCTGGGACAAGTAACAGGCGCTCACTCTGCTATGCGGCACTCGGGATTCAACCCGCCAAACTGCCGATCTGATCGACAAACTCTGCGTCCTAACCCACTGAGCCACCACGTCCCATTTAGTCTTCCTTAGACCCAGGCTATTAATCTGTAGTCATTTTAGTTGCTGTGCAGCACCAGCAGATAAGTTAAAAACTATCTTTTTAACTTTTGTGTTTTCACTGAATTAATATTGCATAAACATAGTTAGATTTTTATAGTACACAGTCACTTTTTTAGGTTAATTGGTAGGATTCGTAGAGAGATCTACAGTGACTATAATGATAGCATTTAATCTTGTCAAACTGTGTACAACTCAAATATGTATATGCATATGTATGTTTTCTTTCAGTTATCCCCAGTTCTGCTGCTAGGACCTCCATGTTTTATGATGCAATTTGGGATTAAAACTTGTAACATTTGATCAATGCACTTGATCTTAGTTTCACTGTCTTGTTTTGCCTTGACTCAGCAATTCAGCTTCTGCTTTGGGGCATGTGAATTTCTACAATTACTCAGCAGAGATTTGTTGTTAAAATAGGAAGCAGAATGAGATGTTCAGAGCAAAGAGAAAAGTCTGTGACTAAGCTTTATACTCTGGCTTGCCAAACTTCATAGTCAGTTTAATAATAACTGTGGTTGCTGGCATACAGTTGCAAGAAAAAGTATGTGAACCATTTTGGGATTACGTGGAGTTTTGCATGAATTGGCCATAAAATGCACTCTAAACGTCATGTAAGTCACAACAATAGGAAAAAACTGCTTAAAATAATACTACACAAACATTAGCTGTTGTCATGTTTTAATTGAACATAAGATGGAAAAATTCACAGTGCAGGGTGGAAAAAGTATGCAAACCCCTAGCCTAATGACTTCTCCAAGAGCTAATTGGAGCCAGGAGTGAGCCAACCTTGACTCCAATCAGTGTGATGATATTGGATGTGTTGCTGACAGCTGTCCTGCCCTTTAAAAACACACACCTGTTTTGGGTTTACTGGTCTCAAGAAGCACTGTCTGATGTGAACTATGCCTCGCAGAAAAGAGCTCTCAGAAGACCTACGATCAAGAATTGTTGACTTGCATGAAGCTGGAAAGGGTTACAAAAGTATCTCCAAAAGCCTTGATGTTCATGTGTCCACGGTAAGACAGACTGTCTACAAATGGAGAAAGTTTAGCACTGTTGCTACTCTCCCTAGGCGTGGTTGTCCTGTAAAAATGACTACAAGAGCACAGTGCATAATGCTTAATGAGGTAAAGAAGAATCCTAGAGTGTCAGCTAAAGACCTACAGAAATCTCTGGCACATGCTAACATTTTTGTTGACACATCTACAATAAGGAAAACATTAAATAAGAATGGAGTACATGGGAGGACACCACGGAGGAAGCCATTGCTGTCCAAAAAAAATATTGCAGCATGTTTGAAGTTTGCAAAAGAGCACCTGGATGTTCCACAGCACTACTGGCAAAATATACTGTGGACAGATGAAACCAAAATTGAGTTGTTTGGGAAAAACACACAACACTATGTGTGGGGAAAAAAAAGGCACAGCACACCAACACCAAAACCTCATCCCGACTGTAAAACATGGCGGAGGGAGCATCATGGTTTGGGGCTGCTTTGCTGCCTCAGGGCCTGGACGGATTGTTGTCATTGATGGGAAAATGAATTCCAGAGTTTATCAGGACATTTTGCAGGAAAACGTACGACCATCTGTCCGCCAACTGAAGCTCCGCAGAGGATGGGTGATGCAACAGGACAATGACCCAAAGCATACAAGTAATTCAACAAAACAATGGCTTCATAGAACAGAATACGCCTTCTGGAGTGGCCCAGTCAGAGTCCTGACCTCAACCCGATTGAAATGCTGTGGCATGATCTTAAGAGAGCGATTCACACCAGACATCCCAAGAATATTGCTACACTGAAACAGTTTTGTGCAGAGGAGTGGTCCAAAATTACTCCAGATCGTTGTGCAGGTCTGATCTGCAACTACAGGAAACGTTTGGTTGAGGTTATTGCTGCCAAAGGAGGGTCAACCAGTTATTAAGTCCAAAGGTTCACATACTTTTTCCACCCTGCACTGTGAATGTTTCCATCTTATGTTCAATTAAAACATGACAACAGCTAATGTTTGTGTAGTATTATTTTAAGCAGACTGTGTTTTTCTATTGTTGTGACTTAAATGACGTTTAGAGCGCATTTTATAGCCAATTCATGCAAAACTCCACGTAATCCCAAAGGGTTCACATATTTTTTCTTGGAACTGTATTAGATTTATTTAGACAGCCCTGGAAAGCAGCAAAAGCTCTAAGCCACTGGGTCCAGGTTAGCCTCTGAACTAGAAATTAAGCCATACATTATTCCAAGCTATGGTTATTTCAGATTCAGACAGGCATAAACCATGGTTCATAGTGACTGAGTTCATGTATTTTACTAGACCATCCTTAAGGTTTGATGATTGTGAGGATCTTAAGATGTTTGATCCTTTGATTTAGACTAGACTAGACTAGACTAGACGAATAGAATAGAATAGAATAGAATAGAATAGAATAGAATAGAATAGAATAGAATAGAGCTGGAAGGGACCTTGGAGGTCTTCTAGTCCAGCCCCCGGTCAAGCAGGAGAACCTATATCATCTCAGACAAGTGGCTGTCCAGCCTCTTCTTAAAAATCTCCAGTGATGGAGCACCCACGATTTCTGGAGGCAACTTGGTTAATTGTCCTCACTGTTAGGAACTTTCTCCTTAATTCCAGGTTGCTTCTCTCTTTGATCAGTTTCCAACCATTGTTTCTCGTCCTTTCCTATGGTGCTTTGGAGAATAATTTGACCCCCTCTTCTTTGTGGCAGCCTCTCAAATACTGGAATATTGCTATGATGTCTTCCCTATTTCTTCTTTTCTTTAGAATATTTATTTATTTATTTATTTATTTAGTTATATTTATATACCGCCCTATTCCCTGAGGACTCAGGGCGGTTTACAGGGAATTAAAAATCCCAAATACAAAAATTAAGAACAAATTAAAAAGTATTAAATTAACCCTGTAGTCAGTTAAAAAGAACCCCAAATTAAAAATTCCTCCTCAGTCTGGGCCCGAGAGCTGAAAGAGCCAGGTCTTCAGGCCCCGGCGGAATGATCGGAGGTCGGGGGCAGTCCTCAGCTCCACTGGCAGCTGGTTCCAGAGGGCAGGCGCACCCACTGAGAAGGCCCTATCCCTGGGTGTCACCCGCCGGCAATCTCTCACCGGCGGAACCCTGAGCAGACCCTCCCTGTGGGAGCGCACTGGGTGAAGGGCGTTTGATGCCGGCAGCAGGTGTTCCCTCAAATATCCCGGACCCAGGCCATGTAGGGCTTTATAGGTGATAACCAGCACCAAGTCCCACAGCCATTCTTCCTATGTTTTAGTCTCAAGGCCTTTGATCATCTTAGTTGCTCTTCTCTGAATTTTTTTCCAAACTCTCAACATCTTTTTTGTGATATGATGACCAAAATTGGCTGCAGTGTTCTAGGTGTGGTCTCACTAGGGTTTTATAAAGGGGTACCAATACTTCACGTGATCTTGATTCTATGCCTCTGTTTATACAACCCAGGATTGTGTTAGCTTTTTTGGCTGCTGCTGCACACTGCTGTCTCATAGTCAAGTGATTGTCCACTAGGACTCCAAGGTCCCTCTCAGTTACTGTTTTTGAGTCAGGTCTCACCCAATCTGTACTTGTACCTTTGATTTTTCCTGCCTAAATGTAAAACCTTGCATTTCTCCACATTGAAACTCATTTTGTTGGACAGGGCCCATTGTTCAAGTTTGTCAAGATCTTTTTAGATTCTGAGCTTGTCTTCTGAGGTGTTGGCTACTCCTTCCAGTTTAGTGTCATCTGCAAATTTGATGAGTTCCTCTTCTATTCCCTCATCTAAGTCACTTATGAAGATATTGAAGAGTACTGGGCCTAAGACGGAACTTTATGGTACCCTACTGCTTACTTCTGTCCATGTGGATGTAGTACCATTGAGGACGACTCGTTGAGTACGGTTTGTCAGCCAGCTATCTGGTAGTGATGTTGTCTGTTCCACCTTTTTCTAGCTTACCAAGCAGTAGATTGTGGTCTACTTTGTCAAATGCCTTGCTGAAATCTAAATATACTATGTCCACAGCGTTTCGCTGGTCTAGTAATTTGGTCACTTTATCAAAGAATGTAATAAGATTGGTTTGGCATGATCTGTTTTTAACAAATCCTTGCTGGCTACCGGCTATAACTTTGTTTGCTTCTAGTTGTTTGCAGATCTGTTTTTTTATTATCTTTTCCAGGATCTTCCCAGGTATTGATGTTAGACTGATTGGTCTGTAGTTTTCTGGATCTGTTTTTTTCCCCTTTCCCTTTTTTTCCTTTCATGAAGATGGGAACCATCCCTTTCCCAATCCTCAGGTACTTCACCGGTGCTCCAGAATTTTTTGAAAGATGTAGTGCAGTGATTTTGAGGTAACATCTGCCAGCTCCTTCAGAACTCTGGGATGTAATCTGTCGGGTCCCAGTTATTTATATTCGCCAAGGTCGGATAGGTGTTCTCTTACCATTTTCTTGCTTATTTTAAATTTTGTTTCTAGTTTTATGTTGAAAAAACTTTTTTTATTATTGTTCTCGATTTCTGTTGCAAGTCTTTGTTCATTCTGGGCCTTTGCTTTCCTGACTTTGTCTTTGCATGTCTGCTGATCATCAGCCTTAGTTATGTGTCCCTCTTTCCATTTTGTCTTTCAGTTTGTATGAGAGATCTTTGTGCAGCCATGCTGGTTTCTTCTTGACTTTCTTGTTGTTTTCAGTGGTATTGTGCTAGACTGGACTTTTATGATAGCATTTTTCAGACTTTCCCATGCTTCTTGAGTTGTTTTCCCCCTTAGGATTTTCATCTATGAAATCTTTCCTAGGTTCTCACTGATTTTGTTAAAATCAGCTCTTGAAGTTTAAAACATTGCTTGAATTATTTTCTATTGCTTGTGTTTGCATTATATGGAATTCCAGTATGATGTGGTCACTTTCACCCAAGGTTCTGGCAACTTCAACTCCCTCTATCACTTCTTCTCTGTTAGTAAGAATTAGGTCCATTATAGCTTTACGTCTAGTTTCCTCCTCCACCTTTTGGCTAACAAAGCTGTTGGCAAGGTTGGTTAGGAATCTGTTTGATCTCCTGCTCACTGCAGAGTTTGTCTCCCAGCTGATATCTGGGTAGTTGAAGTCTCCCACTACTACTGTAGTATGCTTCCTGCATACATTTGTTAACTGGTTGGCAAAGAGTTCAGCTATTTCTTCTGGTTGGTTGGGTGTCACTTTTTTTTTATTTTATATTGACCCATATAGATTCTGGAGAGCTTTTATCTTTGATCATGTGCATTTCTGTAGATACGTAGTGTTCTCTTACATGTAATGCAACTCCCCCTCCTCTTTGTGTAGATCTGTTTCTTTTGAACAATTTGTATCCGTCCATCAGTCCATTTCATTCATAGGTTTCGTCCCATTGGGTTTCTGAAATGTCTACTATGTCATACCCACCCTTGTGTACTATTGCTTCTCGTTCGCCCTGTTTGTTCCCCAAGCTTTGAGCATTAGTATATAAGCATTTAAGACTTTTATGTCTGTCCGTGGGTATGTTTCCTCCATCTCCTGATTGTTGTTTGAATTTTTTCCCCTCATCACTGCCTACCTCATTGTTTGATTTGTTTTCTTAGGATTTGTGATTGGTTTTGGGTTCTAGCTAGTCTAAAGATTGGTCATCCTTCTCCTCCCATTTATTGCATGATCGAGCTTTGCCAATTCATATTGATGACAATTTACCAGGATTAGTTTTGTAGTTATCACCCAAGTAAACCCACATAACTATTTGATGATTTATTTCCTGGTTCATTACATAATCTTCTGTAGCCTGGCTTTGCAATAAAGTCACAAATCACCACTTGTGACACAGGTTGTTGCCATGGAAAAGCAGTGCCATTATTGTGTATCCTTGTTATGACATCATTAATAAGGACAGATCACGAGAGACGATAAAAGCTCCAGGTTAAAGACTGGCTGAAAGTTATTGAAAATCTAGCATCAGATAAACAGGTGTTGACTCTCCGTGCCTTATAGATGCTTTTTTCCCCAGTTTCCAGTTTAATTTTGAAGTCTTCAGTTTTTCCTGACAGTTTCTTAAATATGGCGGCCCCTGAAATTTGATAAGTGTTTACCAACATGCATTTTGGTAATTTGGACAGTCTCAGAGGGAACCAAGCTTCCAAAATAGGAAAGCGGTGCTCTCCAAATGTTGCTGAGTTCAGCCTATCTCCCAGTGGACTCTTCAGGAGCATTTGGAGGACTCATAGATGCCCCACCTCTGTGGAGGAGTCTTTGAAAAGCAAATTGTGCTTTGGAGTGACAGTAGTAGTAAATTATGACGATTTTCAAGTCACTGAGGTGCTTGTCAGTGTAGTAGTTTGTGACTGATATCCTATAAGAAGAGCCTTAGATAAATCTTAACATCAGGACAATACTCAATGAAATCTAGCATTTTGTTTCGAAACAGCTGTCTCTGTAGTGCCTGCAGGCAGGTGGTAGATATATTGCCCTCTTGCCATGGTCCAACTGGTATCAGTATTTGAATTTGGTATTTATAAGGCAGCTGACAGGGTCCTCTGAGCTGTCAATGCAACCCTTCCTCAATTAGACCCTTGTGCCTCCTGGCTGGTGAGCAGCAGGTGGGTTCATGCCGTGCAAGAGGGGACATTCCTGGGATTTTTTAAGGAGGCCCTGGTTTGATCTCTCCTTAACCTGCCTGGACAACTTTCATCCATTTTCCCATCTTCCATTTTTGGGGACGGTGCTGGAAAAGGTGGCAGCTCCATGGGCTCCTGGATGAAACGGATTTCTTGGACCCTTTTCAGTCAGGATTCAGGCCTGGCTTTGGGACAGAGACGGCCTTGATAGCACTCGTGGACGATCTCTGGTGGGAGCAGGATGGGCGCAGGGCAACCATTCTCGCTCTCCTTGATCTCTCAGTGGCCTTTGATACCATTGACCATGGTTTCCTTTTTGGCTAACTACACAAGTTGGGGCTGGGTGGCACAGACTCGCTCTGGTTCACCCCCTTCCTCCCAAGGTCCCAGTCAGTGTTGACAGGGAGTGAAAGATCCAGCCCCTGAGCGCTTAGCTGCGGGCTCCTTCAGGGCTCGGCACTCCCTCCGCTCCTCTGCATGAAGCCATTGGGGGAGATCAGCTGTCACCACAGGACCAGGCGTCCCAGATACGCTGATGAAGGGAGGGATGCGGCGGGCACCCTTTTGTGGTGCCGGGAGGCTGGAGGGACCTGGAGGTGGACAACAGACTGAGACTGAACCCTGGCAAGACACAGTGGCGGGGAGTGCTTGGAGCCTCGGGACCCGAGTGTGTGTCATCCTTAGTTCTGGACAGAGTTGCAAACCCCCCCCCCCCATTCAGACCCAGCTCCCCACCTGGGGCTTCTCAAAGCGCAGGTGGCAGGCGGACCAGGAGAGCTCTGACACAGCTCCGCTTTGTGCGCCAGCTGCAACCTTTCCTGGGTGAGGACTCGAGCCCTGGTCATCTCCCACCTGGACTATGCCTGTGGGCTCCGGGGGGGGGCTACCCTCGAAGTCCATGGGAAGCTTCAGCCAGCGCAGAGTGGGGCAGCGAGCGAGCGCAGTCTCACCCCTCTGCTCCGTGAGCCCCACTGGCTCCCGGTCTGCTTCCGAGGGCAGCCCAGGGTGTTGGTTCGGACCTTCAGAGCCCTTAACGGCCTGGGCCCAGCCCGCCTGATGGACCGCCTCGCCCCCTCCCCCCGGACAAGCCCCTCCCACTTGTGCTGGCAGAGGGCGCCTGCTTCGCATCCCGTCAGTCAAAGAAGTCTGGTGGGTCCAGAAGTGCCCTAAGGCAACCCCCTCCCCCCTTCCTTCTGCAAGAGCCTGAAGAGCCAGCTCTGCTGGGTGGCCTGGGCTCCAAATGGGGGGGGGGAGTTCCACGCTGGAGGGGGCTGCTGGGTTGATGGCAGGCTTCTTCTCTGCCCCCCCATCCCCCGCCCTCTCTCCCCCCCCCATCTGTTTAGTTGTCATAGTGTCAGGAGCCAGGGTAGGTTTCAAAAGTACTACAAGTTTATTTCATGCTGCCTATAACAAGAACCTGATCAAGGCAAAATGGCACCAGATAAGAGTCGAGGGACTTAGGTCACTGCTTCTTCCAAGCCAAAATCATCCATCATTCAAATTTTAAAAAAAAATAAATCCCATGTGATCCTTGAGAGACTTCCTTTCCATGAAAAAATGCCCATTTATTTCAGTCTTTTTCTTTCCGTGTTACGTGAACAAGTCTTCCTAGATTAGTTGTTAGAAAGAAGTTCAAGTTAGTATTTTTCCAATGAATAATGATATGTAAAAATGTGTCGTAATTGGAAGTCATTATAAGGTTTCCTGCAGGTTCTCTTTATTTATTTTTTAAGTCTAGGCAAGTAGATCCCCTGTTTTCTGCTTCTTCAGTACTGCGTGCATTGATAGTCTGTGGGTTCCCCCGTCTGTCCAGAGACAGAAAAATTAGTATTCTAAATTTCTGCACTGTTTATTTATTTCTCTTCATTTTGCATAATTTCTACTAAATTGTGAATGTGTAGTCAGGGAGCGTCTTGCCTTTTAAAATCTCTGTACATGTTTATTTGGTCAGGCCGTGTATGAAATTAAAATCTCAACCACAAAGTTGCAGGAGTCAGTGTATGTTTCTGACATTATTAAAGAATCTTTGTCTTAGTACACGTGCCTGTCTCTGCGATCCTTTATTTCGTTTATTCAAAGCTTTCCTAATTTTTAATTTCTGCTCAAAATTGTAATACTTTGCAACAGGTTGAAGCTGTCTGCTGTTTGACTTGGCTGTATGTTTCCTGTTTCTTTCTGTAAGAACAAGGAAAATTATACAGAAACAGAATAACAGAGTTGGAAGGGACCTTGGAGGTCTTCTAGTCCAACCCCCTGCTCAAGCAGGAGACCCTATGCCATTCCAGACAAGTGGCTGTCCGGTCTCTTCTTTAAAACCTCCAGCGGCCCTTCCACTAGTTTATTATTCTCACTCTTAAGAAGTTTCTCTTTAGTTCTGAGTTGCTTTTCTCCTTGATTAGTTTCAATCTATTTCTTCTTGTCCTGCGTTCAAGTGCTTTGGAGAACAGGTTGACTCTCTCTTCTTTGTGGCAGCCCTGAAATATTGGAACATTGCTATCCTGTTGGCCCTCGTCCTTCTTTTCACTAGACTAGACAGACATACTCAGTTCCTGCAACTATTCTTCACATGTTTTAACTCCACGCCCTTAATCATTTTAGGTGCTCTTTGCACTCTTTCTAAGAGTCTCAACATCTTTTTTTGTACTGTATCACGGTAACCCAAATTGGATGCAGTATTCCAAGTGTGGCCTGACCGAGGCATTATAAAGTGGTATTAACAATTCACATGATTTTGATGCTATCCCTTTGTTGATGCAGCCTAGGATTGCATTGGCTTTTTTGGCTGCCGCCGCACATTGCTGGCTCATGTTTAAGTGATTGTCCACTAAGACTCCAAGATCCCTCTCACAGTTACTGCTGTTGAGCCAAGTTTCATCTAATCTGTATTTGTATAGATTAATTGAAAAGACCCTGTAAAACTGAAAACAATTGAAGGATTTTAAGGTGTGCCATTATAACAGGTAGAGGCCAAGGATTTTTTCAGACCAGTGCAGTGGAGTGACTCATTGCATAATTCGAACATGCCTTCAGATAATAGCATCCTTCTGTATCTTTCAGCCCCAGGACACGATGAGAGTATTTTCTATTGATTATGCAAAAAAGATGACATCTGTTTTTTTTCTGGCCTGCAGAAACCATGGCGAGCCCAGCAAAAGAGAACAATTACAGAATGAAAAGTTACAAAAACAAAGCTTTGAACCCAGAGGAGATGCGCCGGAGGAGAGAAGAGGAGGGGATCCAGCTACGCAAACAGAAACGGGAGCAGCAGGTAAGGGATCCATGCCTCGTTAGGTACCTGCTTCCTTTTTTGATTGCCCACTCAAAGGTCTGGAGTGAGGTAGAAGTGTTGTTTGGGCTTGCCATTTTTGGCTTATCTGATACTTGGCAGTCAGTGCTTTGAGGAACAGCAAAACAGATAATAATGGAGTTGGAAGGGACCTTGGAGGTCTTCTAGTCCAACCTCCTGCTCAAGCAGGAGTCCCTATACCATTTCAGACAAACGGCGGGCAATCTTTTCTTGCAAACCTCCAGTGATGGGGTGCCCACAATTCCAGAGATAAATGGGAGGGGACCTCAGTGCTACATTATAAAGGCCGGGACTTAGATTGGTGTCGTCTTTTGACCACTAAAGAGGTCAGTGTTTGACCAGCAGGATGAAGCACCTCCTTCCCTGAGGGTGTGTTATTTCCAGTGCTGTGCTGTAACAGGAAATGGGAGAAGGCAATTAGAGAATCTTTCCTGCTAATAATAATAATGATAATAAAATTAAACTAAGATTATTTATGAGCTTCTGCTTGAAGAAACATCAAAAGTAGGATGATGGGCTGTCATAACCCAATGTTGGGTTACAACACTGAAGTGCAGAGGAGCCATTTAGTAATCTGCAGGTGACCTAAATCAGGGTTTGGTTTGTTCCCCTATAATTTCATTCATTTTCCATTGCAGCTCTTTAAAAGGAGAAATGTGGAGCTAATTAATGAAGATGGTGCTATGTTTGACAGTCCCCTGGTAGATTCCTCAGCCAGCTCTACAATTGGTAGTGTAAGTAGAGACAGCGTGTTTTCTTCTTTCTTCTCTCTCGGTCAATATCAGTAAGACATCTACAGATACTAAGAAACTTCCATACACTTTGTAAATGTTTTCTGCCTCTAAAGCTAGGGAAATCGACCTGCCAATTTCATTTTGAGCATTAGCAGCCAGGTTTGAGCTAGGAAAGGGGCTTTATCGGCTGCCCCTGCAGGGCCTCGGGTTCTCCATCCTTGGGCTAGGTGACCCGTTTATCTGCTTTGGTACAGTATAACTTATTGTATCTCTGGGAAGGTTTTTAAAAGAATTTCCTGGGATTTAGATGTCTTTCTTCTTAACCCTTAGCCTGGGATCTTCTCCTTGAAAATTGGAATAATCCTGAAAGTTTGAGAATTGTTATAAAAGATGGGCATTAGATTTGGTGACGGATGGACGAATATCTGATCTTTTCAGGAGGGCGTGATCACAATGGAGATGGTGAAAATGTTGTTCTCTGAAGATCCTGATCTTCAGTTAGTAACTACCCAGCGATTCAGGAAGCTACTTTCAAAAGGTACATTCAGTTGAAACTTTTTAAAGAAGAGTAGGTGAAATTAACTTGCTGTTTCTCTTAGGCCCTCAAGATATATTTGTTATTCAAATACTTTGCCAGAAACATCTGAAAATTGGTGGATAGAACATACAGATAAAAATCTAATAACAGGAGCAGACTACCTGAGCTGCTCACTTTTTAATGCTGCTGAATTACAAATCACTTTATTTAAATGCCTTAAATTTCAACAGTTAAGTTCAGACATGCCCAATAGTGTGTAATGAACATACTTGGCTAAACACGGATAATATGCAAGCATACATTGTGTTGTGCAGAATATACAACAGCTTCAACTGGGCAAGCAGTTAGATGGAGAGATTAAATATGGATGTGGTCACGTTGGGGATGGCATGTCTGCACAGGGCTATGTGCAAGCTGGGATTGTGATGTTCATTCCCTCCCTCCTAAAGGACAGCACTGTTTGATACATATTTAAGTTTCCTTCCCTTCAATTTCTTTTTAAATTTTATTTTAGAGCCCAATCCTCCAATCGATGAGGTGATAAGCACTCAGGGAGTCGTGGACAGGTTTGTTGAATTCCTCAAGAGAAGTGAAAACAGCACACTGCAGGTAAGGGGAGGGGCAGCTGTTTCTTGGGGTCACTCTTTGAAGATCTTAATCAACTTTGTAGCTTGCTCTCTCTCTGTCCTGCTTATGTTGGTGATCGTGATCAAAGACATCAAACTTCAAAACAATACCAAAAAAGGAGACTCATGGCTATTATGTTTAATAAAACTACTATTAAAAATGTAAAACCATTATTTGACTGTCTCAAAGTCTGCAAATTTGGCTGAGGCCATAATCTGCTGTGGCTTTAAACAGGGTATATTGTTAAGGGGTGTGCGGGATAGGAATACTCCGTTATGAGTTCTTTATGCCTGAATAGGTGTAAGGCTATCAGTCCTTCAGAGGTTATTAATCACGCTTTAATAAAGTGATCCATAAAGATCCTTCCTGAGGGACAGTTTGTGGTTGAAGACCAGACCCCAGTGATTCCTCCGGGATCCAGCTCTGCCGTGCCTTTCTCCTGCCTCCTTGGCCTTTTTGGCCTCCTTCCAGCTTTTCTCCTTGGTTTCGGTCTGGCCGCACCTCTGCCTTTGCTTTGCCTGCTGGGGGCTCGTTGTGGGGGAAGAAGCTGCCACTCAAACAGGCTGTTGCCCTCCTTCCAAAGGGGGATTCCTCCCTCCCCAGGGCCAGTGAAACGGGATCTGTTTTATGGCCTTCCTCCACCGATAATTGTCCTCTGGAAGATTCCAGTTGAGACCGGGTTAGAAATGGCAGCCAGAGTTAGGAGGTCTCATTTCTGAATTATTTTGCCTTGCGAAATGCTCCCCCCACCCCCCACCCCCAACCAGGAGAAATTGGAACTCCAGTTTGCTCTGTGGAGGTGTAATCCCAAAGTAGCCTGTTTCTTATCGATTGTGGGTCTCCACTGGAATCAGTCCTTCACTGGCTGCTTCTCTTCCAGTTTGAAGCTGCGTGGGCATTAACCAACATCGCCTCTGGCACCTCACTACAAACTAAGATCGTGATCGAGGCCGGGGCAGTCCCGATCTTCATTGAATTGCTAAGTGCTGATTTTGAAGACGTCCAAGAGCAGGTGAGGCTCAGACCTGGGCTGCTGATTTCGTGGCAGCTCTTGAGCTTTTGTTCATTCTCTCTCAGGCATTTCTGTGACAAAACAACCAGCTCCGGTCCTGAGCAAAATGTGATCCACAGTGTCCTAAAAGGGCAGCAGTGCCCAGTTTAAACATTATTGAAACGACTGATTCTCACAAGATTTGGGTGTGTTTTTAATTTATTTAATTAGGGAGATGCCTGTTTAGACTGTGATCTAGCCACTCCGCATTTCTTGTCTACACTTTCAACTATCCCGTCACATTGTAGGTTTACAGTTATATTTAAGTTGTTGGTGCTCTTTTAAGAAGAGACTGAACAGCCGTTTGTCTGAAATGGTGCTGGGTCTTCTGCTAAAGCAGGGGGTTGGACTAGAAGGCCTCCAAGATCCCTTCCAACTCTTTAATTCTATGTTTTGTGTGGTGTAATTGTGGTGTAATTACATCGCACGATTACTGGCTTTTTCCCTGGAAGGCAGCATACATTGGGGTAGGGGCCCTTCACTTTGTTTATTCTCACAACCACCCTATGAGGTTGGATGACCCAACTGGCTCTTGTGTCACCCTGGGACTCAGTGGTCTAACCTTCAGGCTGTGCTGCTGTTGTGATGTCACAGATGCGTCAGACTGCCTAGGGTGAGGTAAGCTGCTTTGTCTGGCTTGAGAGCTGAGGCAGTTGGCAAGAAAGAAGCACAGACCCTGAGTAGGTATCGGAAGGCTTGGATTATAGAATAGGGATGAAATAATCAAATACGGGGCAGTAGCTCTCTAGAGGAGGGACAGCTGCAAGGTGTTGCATGGTGCAGAGTTCCTCCGTGTGTGGGGGCTGGTCGGTTGAGAAAGACAGCATGGAAGTGCCTACGGTCAGCTGTTCATTTGCAAGGCCCTACTGAGACTGACTGCCTGCTTTGCTGTTGCTCACCACCCCAGTGATGCCCTCGACGTGATGTCCCGCTGCCTGGAGGCGGTTCGGGTCTGGATGGGGAGGAACAGGCTTCGGCTCAACCCTGACAAGACTGAGTGGCTGTGCGTGCCGGCATCTCGGGAAACTCAGAGTATTCCATCTCTTACTATGGGGGGTGAGTTATTACCCCCCGTAGATAGGGCCCGCAACTTGGGAGTCCTCCTAGACTCACAGCTTTCTTTAGAAGATCATATAGTAACTGTGACTAGGGGGGCCTTCGCCCAGGTTCGCCTGGTGCGCCAGTTGCGGCCCTATCTAGACCGGGATGCCTTGCGTACAGTCACTCATGCGCTCGTGACCTCTTGGTTAGACTACTGCAACACTCTCTACATGGGGCTGCCCTTGAGGACCACTTGGAGGCTCCAACTGGTGCAGAATGCAGCTGCGAGAGTCGTGTTGGGGGTCTCCCAATACTCCTATGTTACACCTTTGCTCCGTGAGCTGCATTGGCTTCCAGTTGTCTTCCGGGTGAGGTTCAAGGTGTTAGTAATGACCTACAAAGCCCTACATGGCATGGGTCCGGAGTACCTTAGGGAGCACCTGCGGCCGGCATCAACTTCCCTCTGTCCAGTGCGCTCCCACAGAGAGGGCCTCCTCAGGGTGCCACCGGTCAGAGAATGCCGACTGGTGACCCCCAGGGGGAGGGCGTTCTCTGTGGGTGCGCCTGACCTGTGGAACCGTTTACCGGTTGAGCTCCAGATGGCTCCCGACCTTCGCTCCTTCCGACGTGATCTAAAGACCTATTTGTTTGAACAAGCCGGCCTGGTCTGATGGGTTTGGGTTTTATCATTGCTTTTAATGTAATTTATTGTTGTATCGTATTGGGCATTACGGTTTAATCTTTTCTTAATTTTTGTATTTTTGTATTTTAGTATTTATTGCCCTGTTCACCGCCCTGAGTCCTTCGGGAGAAGGGCGGTATACAAATTAAATTAAAATAAAATAAAATAAAATAAAATAAATAAATCTACTCCCTTCAAAGACTGAGTCCTGAAGCCCCTGCTCTTCTTCCAGGCTGTCTGGGCACTGGGGAACATCGCTGGAGACAGCTCTGCCTGCCGTGACTATGTCCTAAATTGTGGCATCCTTCCTCCTCTGTTGTTGTGAGTAGCTGCTGGAGAAATTCCATCCTTTGTAGCCCTTGGTTTCCTTAGACCCGGAGTAGGCAACGTTGGCTCTTTTATGACTCGTGGACTTCAATTCCCAGAATTCCTGAGCCAGCTATGCTGGGAGTTGAAGTCCACGAGTCATAAAAGAGCCAAGGTTGCCTACCCCTGCCTTAGACTGCAAGTATTGAGTAGGGTAAACTTGTCTTAGAACTACAACTGATTTTCTTATTTTCCCCGGACCATCTGACTGCTAGGACTGTTTATAGGAATACAATTGCCAAGCCCTTAAACAGCTTGGTTTAGGCCCAAAGGCTGTAATGTGGACTTAAGCATCATTTGGTTATATTTCAGGCTCCTCACAAAATCTACTAGATTGACAATGACACGAAATGCAGTCTGGGCTTTGTCGAATCTCTGCAGAGGGAAGAACCCACCTCCAGAGTTTGAGAAGGTAAGATCCCAATGTGTATTACTTTATTTTCCTAGCCACAGGCATCTCTTGTATTCCACAGACTTTCTCAACCGTGGCAACTGGAAGATGTGTGGACTTCAACTCCCAGAATTCCCCAGCCAGCACAGTGGAGAAACACTGCTTTATGTAGGCTGGGTATTAACACTCACTTCTTGCTCCTATCACTTATCTCTCCTTCTTACATTTAAAAGCACCTGCAGTGTAGTACATGTGAAAACAGTAAAACTTAGGCCTTCTGGTATGTGTTCATTGTAACTCAAGTCCTGATAATGCTGATGGTGGGCTGAGAATCTTGTACAAAGTTTATTTTTATGCTCAAACAGACAAGACAATCAGTGTGAGTAATAGCTCTAAGCCAGAGTTACTGCTGTATCTAGCATATGAAGCCCTGAAGGTCTTCTTACTCCCCTGTAAACCCCATCCAAGGTACCTTAGGGTAACATTGGACCGGACTCTCTCCTATGAAATTCACCTAGAGAATATGGTGGCAAAAATCAATACTAGGAACAACATACTCCAGAAATTATGTGGAACTAAGTGGGGAGCTTCAGCTGTCACCCTCCGGTCATCAGCACTAGGATTGGTCTACTCCACAGCAGAATGTTGTGTCCCTGTATGGCTTAACAGCTGCCATACTAGTAAGTTGGATGCCAGACTCAACAACACCATGAGGATTATAAGTGGATGTATTAAAACCACTCCAACTTGCTGGCATCGTGTTCTGAGCCATATAGCACCACCAGCCTCACAAAGGCTAGATGCAGTAGTGAGAGAATACTGAGAAATTACGAATTCACTCCTACTGGTGCATGCCAGCCTTCCTCATTTATCAGCAGAAGGCTCAAATCCTGGCCCTTGCACAACATCTGCCCAACAATTTTAACATCGATCCCAGTGGAAAGCTAAATGGGTTGCTAAATGCATAGACACAGGCAGACATAGAAATGACCCCACAAAAAAGGTGCCAAGCTTTGAACTACCACATCAGCAATGTACAATCCTAAATAGGATTTGCACCTCACACGGCGTCTCCTGGGACTTGCTGTATAAATGGGGCCTAGCATCCTCCCCTCAGTGTGACTGTGGGGTTCCAAGTCAAACTATAGATCACATCAGCTGTAAGCGGAGGGAATTTTCTGGTCCGGGAGCTGATTTTTTTTAAATCTAAAAGATGCTGTGCTTCAGTGGTTAGATGGTAATTGAACATAGATCTTTTTAACATTCATATTTTATTGTGTTTTATTAATCTAGGTAAAATGCTAATATGTAATGCTAGTCCGTGTGTGATATGCCATATGCTAAATAAAATAAATAAACTCCTGTGTCTATGGATCAAGGACTGATTTACCAGCTCTAAAATAAGTGTTTAGTGTGATTATAGCATGAGGCACTGATTTGAATATACAAGCTGTATTTCTGAATTGAACATGTAATGAGAGATTTGACCTTACACACACAAAACTCGGTGGATAGCTGCTGAAATGCCTGTAGCTTCCTCCTGGGCCCTTGTCCTAACGGCCTCTCGCAATTATGTTTTTGGGCAGGTGTCATCCTGTTTGCCAGTATTGTCTCGATTGCTCTTCAGCAGTGATTTGGACTTGCTGGCAGATGCCTGCTGGGCACTTTCCTATCTGTCAGATGGACCCAATGAGAAAATCCAGGCGGTCATAGATTCAGGAGTGTGCCGGCGACTGGTGGAATTGCTAATGTAAGTGCTAAATTATGGTTTGCATAGCTATAGCTTATCGAGTAATTGGCTAGATTCACATAAGCCACAAATAATGGTTTGCAAACTATTCTGGCTATGTTCATTTTGTGAAGTCAGATATGAAGAGTTAGTGTGGGAATGACCTCGGGAGACAGAAGAAGAAGAAGATGCAGAAAAAGTTGCAGCCTTTGGCTAAGAGGCAGCTGCGCCCTTACCGAAGGGGAGGGGCGTGGGAAATGTCTCAGGAGGGTCTTCCCCGGGCTTTTGGACTGGAAAGCCGAAGGGGGGGAGAGAGACTTTCAGACTTGCAAGTTTCTGTGAACAAAACCTTAAAGCAAACACCGCTAGCACCTCTGGGTGTGCTTCTTGTCTGGACTGCCTTACAAAGTTGGCAATAGGTCATGTACCTTCATCAAGTTAAATCAGTTTCACAACAATTACAGCTGAATATTTTCTGACGCATTAATTTAGGATGTAGTTGAAGTCAATCCAATTTTCAGAAGAGGACAGATGCTAACCTGTGTCCTGATTCTGAGGCAATTTCCTTTCTTTTAAACTGTGGGGTAGCAGCATCAGCACAGGGTTCAGCCAGTTCCTAGGTGGGGGGAGGATAGTGAAAACGCACATCGCGCACAAAGGATGCTGCAGTCTGCCATCGCGATAGAAAAGTGTGGGTGTTCCTACTGTCGTCCTACACTCCCATCTCCAGTGGAGTAAATAGGAAGGGGGCTGAGTGAACTGTGGCGCATTGGTGAGAGCTTGAGATGAGGTGGAAGAGAAGCACTTAAAATTCTAGCTTAACCCATCCTGAATCTAGCGCGTTCCAAGTAGGTGGGACTGTAAATCCCAGCACACCTAAGCAGCTTGAAAAGACCAGGATGGGGAAGCTGCTTTAATGTAACAAAAATCTGCTGTCTACAGGTCCATCTTCCTATAAGTAGTCCTTGACTTATGACTGGTTGCTTAGCCACCATTCAAGTTACAACTGACCCAAAAAAGGGGACTTACAAGTTGGATTCAGAGTGTTCCATCTCTGAAGGTTTTCAAGAGAAGCGTGGACAGCCGTTTGTCCAGAATGGTATAAGGTCTCCTGCCTTGGGCAAGGGGTTGAACAGAAGACCCCCAAGGTGCTCTCCAGTCCTGTGAGTCTATTGATTCTGACAGACAGGGCCCTGGCCCGGCCATATGACCAGACTTCGGGCACTTGGCAACATGGCTGCATTTATGGAATCTGCATGTCTCATGGTCATAAGACTGCATTTTATGATGGTTTTGCTGAAAACTGACACTTCCGGGTTTGGGCAGAACACACCCATAGTGAACCATTGGTCGTAATGGCAGTCTCCCTTATGATCTACTGTCAAGGACTTCCTGAATTCTGTAGCTTAGAGCTATTATTTGACATGGGAACCTTGACTGTGGTGAGTGCTCCAGACAGCGGCCTGGCCTGAACATCTTAACTAAAGCAGGGACTGGATGTAACGCATCCTGGTCATAAGAGAGCTCCGTGGCCTATGACCTTGAAGATGTTGCCGAGCCACCTCACCTAGCAGCCTGGAGCAGCACGTAGTGGATTGCAGTTGTGTAATAGTTGAGGGTCTTCCTTGATTCTCCAACCTGGCCTCTACGGGGTTTCTTGGATTGTGTCATGGCTTTGCACAAATAGACTTTCCTGGGGTGTCTCTGATGGAACTCCTTCTCGATGAGAGACTAAACATGTGGGTCAAGTTTGGATGCCCATCTGTAAATAATGTTGAGTGTGTTGTTGTCTTCTTCTGCACACAGGCACAGCGATTACAAGGTGGCTTCCCCAGCCTTGAGAGCAGTTGGCAACATTGTGACGGGGGATGATATCCAAACCCAGGTGATGGGGGTGGGTGGGCCTTGTGTAGCCCATTGCAGGCTCCCCTCTCCAGGAGGTCCCTTCCTTTCAAATATCCACTACCAATCTGGAGAAATCGAGCTCCTGGACTTAGTTTTTGCTTCCAGTCAATAATCAGAGAAGTTGTGGAATTTGGCCGCGATATTGGCAATTGGTTTACTCAAACTATGATTTAAAGCAGAGACTGGCTTAATGTCAGGGGTAGTAATTACTCACTGATTGTTTTGCTGCTGCTGCTGCAATTCATTGAAGGCTAAGAATTACTTTCTTTTCCCTTATCTTTTTATTTCAGTGTTTTGCATTTTCTTGTTCTTATAATGCTAACAGCGAAGGACTTAGGGCAGGGGTAGGCAACCTTGGCTCTTTTATGACTCATGGACCTCAACTCCCAGAATTCCTGAGCCAGGATAGTATAGCTGTCTCAGGAATTCTGGGAGTTGAAGTCCACGAGTCATAAAAGTGCCAAGGTTGCCTACCCCTGTCTTAGGGAAATAAGTGGATCTTTGAGTCTGTCGTGAAAATTGACAGATACACACACAGTTGTCTCGACACTCCCTGTTAAGGTGCGGCCCTTGAAAGGTTCGCACTCTTTTAAAGCTCAAGCCGTTTGGACCACGAATGGCTGGCAGCTGATTTTTGAGACTGGCTCCACCTTTGGTCACTTCCCGTCCACCTGATCTTCTCTACTTAGCGTGGATTCCCCAAAAGGCCACCTCGGCTTTCCAGGGTTTTCTCAGATCTGCTTATCCCAGTCCCATTTTATCTATCTTAAGTCTCAACTGGTTCATCTGCGCATGTTTAAAATACCTTCGGGCACTAGCTTGGAAGTTTCCCAGCCTTCCTGGAACGATTCACAATATCAGGTTAGATCCTGTGATTATGGCATTTCAGCCCTTCCAAAGTGCCTGGGGAATTCTGGTTGCTGAAATCCACACCCTTCAGGCTGCCAAGGCTGAGAAACACTGGGCCAGACTCTGTAACACACGGGTGTCAAGCTCGTCACGTGACGTGTCGCGACGTATTTCGTTTTTTTTCAGGCCTCCGTGTGATGCCACCAGCCCGCGGGCCAGCAGTTTAACCCCCCTGCTGTAATAGATTTCATATGGCTAGGGGAGGGGCAGGGGGGAGCTCGAGACAAAAAGGGGGACAAGGTGGCACTTGTGGCAGCCAGTAAAGTTAGGGCTGCTGAGCAAATTTGGAATGTGGAGCCGCTCAAAGACATCCCATTTCCCCCCCACCCCCAGGAGGAGCCTGTTCCCTAAGTTCTCCTTTGAAGTACCCACCACCAACCTTCCACCTGTTTTCTCGGGTGGGGTTCTTGTAAGTAAAATGGATGCTAGCAGCTGGCACTTTGCTTTTCCACTTCTCTGTTTACATATGTTTTAAAAGTGATTTTAATTCAAGAATGTTACTGGCACTACCATAATGCGATGGCGCCAAACCAAGTTAGGCGGTCCAGAAAAATACCCAAACCCAGTAAGAAATCCAAAGAGAGCTATACCTGTCCCATTTATGTTTGTTTATTGCCCATAAGGTTAACTAACGTTTATTTCGTCCCATAACCAAGGGGACCACGATTGATGGGAACACAGGTAAGCAGCTTCATCCAGTCATACGCGTCCTTCAGGTCTGAATTGGGAAGGTAGTTCTCCAAAACCGTAGATTTCTTTCTCCCAGTTAAACTCTCCCTTCTGCTTTCTTTAGTGTAATCTCTTGAGGCCTGCTGACCTTTAGGTTATATTTGCTCCGGTACAGCATTCCCAGGTTGCACAAACTGGAATGTATCTGTAACCAAATTATGATCCTCCCTACTGACGTGTTATAATATTGCAATAAGAGTTATTTGCTCTGAGATGGACATCATTAGCAATCAATAAATGGATGGGTGGTCTTGGGGGACGAGGAGAAAAGACGCTGCCTAGAAGACGAGAGGAGGGGCAGCCCCCAGGGGCTTAAAGGTCAGAGGAGGAAACGTAGGGAGGGCCCACCCCAATGCAGCAGGTGGTTGAAAGTGGCTGGCTGGAAGTTTGTCTCTTCAGACTTGCAAGATTGAGCTCGTCTTTCCTGCCTGGTTTACCCAACAAGGAGGGCTGGCGTCAGACTTGCTTCCTGCTGCCCCTGCCAGATCCTTTTGGGCGGGTCCTTCCTAAATTCCTTCCTCTGGCCGTCAATCCATTGGGCAGCGCCACCCTCTCTGGTCTGATTGTCTCCTGGGCAGCGTCTCTTTCCCCAAGATCGTCCACACATTTTGTTGCACGGAGGTAGGCAGAGCTTTTGAAATGGGGCACTTAGTTGATTTTCCTTTCTAGGTGATCCTAAATTGCTCGGCTTTGCCTTGCCTCCTCCATCTGCTTAGCAGCCCCAAAGAGTCCATCCGGAAAGAAGCTTGCTGGACCATCTCCAATGTGACAGCTGGGAACAGAGCCCAGATACAGGTAGCGAGCCAGCGGAGTAACACCCCAGAGGCTTAAATTACTGTGCGCTTTTTGGACCACTGCTCAGATGTCAACGGCTTCGGGAGGAAAAGTGGAACTCCCCAACCCTGGTCACGTTCATCTTAGTTCATCTCAGTCTCCGGGCACTACTCACCGGTGCACTATTTCCTATAGCAACAAACATCCCAGGACATTCTGGAACGGAGCCTCTATTTTTAATGGGCTATAAAAGCCCTATAGTGGGATTAGGACCCCCTTTTTCCTCCTGGTGATCCCTCTGTTTGCTCATTTTGCAGTCATCTCCTACGAGCAGAGCTACCTCTTCCTCTCTCTTAAGAGAGAACTGCCAATCCTGAACCCTCCCAGGGGGTTATTTTCCCCCCAGTGCCTGATCTTATATTTAGAAATGTTGAGCTGCAGTTTCTCCGTTTTTGACTAATTTTCCAGCAATGCCAAATCGTTTTCCTTGTTACGAATACCCCAGGAACATCAACTCTATTACATGCCTTTGTGTTACCCGCAAAAAGACAAACCTTATCTAGCAGTTCTTCAGTTAATCGGGTGATTGTATTTCAGCTTTCACCAGTTTAGCAACCTTCCAGATATCTAGGTTGAATCTCAGAATTCTCAGCAGTGCTCGGCTTGTTGAAGAATTCTGGGGATGATACATCTGGAAGTATATCCAGCTCAGGAAAGTCTTCTTTAATGCTCTCCCCCCCCCCCCCCCCGCTTATATTCCTCCAAGGGGATAGAAGAAGATTACGTGGTAAGCTATTTAATCATACTGATAAATCTCTCCTGCCAGAAACATACTGCATTTAACCTCCGATCCAGCCACCAATATGCTGGCATTTCTTTTTTAGCCTTTTTGTAACAGTATTAAGCAGACACCACAGTCATTAAGGAAACCCATTCATCTGAATGGCAAGGGGTTTTTTGCCAGAAACCAGCAAAAAACTGAGTCATAGTCATTGCCTGTGGAATGCCACAACTGGTTATAAGGCTGGCTTATAACCTTTTGCAATGACTAGGACTGCTTGTGTGGTGACATCAAAACTTCAAATGTTCATAAGACAAGTGGTCATTAAGTGAGGACTGCCTGTACTGCTGCTCTGTTGTCGCCTGTTTGTTTTATCTGCCTCGAGGTTGGGCCCAGGCTTGGTGTCTGGCTAACACTGTCCTCTGGCCCTGCAGGCAGTCATAGATGCAAACATCTTCCCAGTATTAATTGAAATCCTGCAGAAGGCGGAATTCCGCACGAGGAAAGAAGCGGCCTGGGCCATCACAAACGCCACGTCAGGAGGAACGCCAGAGCAGATCAAGTAAGGTGTAACTTACTCTTTAACCAAGTTGGGTTTTTTGTTTGTAGATTGTGCTTCTTTCTAGTTAACAGGTCTATGAGAACAAAAACCTAAAAGAACCTGTGGAATGCATGGGGGTAACCTTCACTAACTTAAATGTTCTTGGCACAAAAAAGGTTTTACTCGTGTTTCCAATCTTTAAATTTAAAATGATTTTTTTCTCTAAAAAATCAAGAATTGGATACCTGGATAAAATGAGATAATCCAACATTATCATATAAGGAGAGCCCAGTCATTATTTTTTATTTATTTATTAAATTTGTTTGCTGTCCATCTTGTCACAAGGTGACTCTGGGCAGGTGACAGCCTTAAAATTGTGAATAAGGAATGAGAAAGGTTAAAGATAAGAAAAATATAGTTCTGCCTCACTAACTTGTCAGTTGAGAAGAAAAATAACCAAAGGTGGGAGCAAAGCCTGACAAGACAATTATGTTCTTGAGATGAACGGCTATATAAACCAAGTAATATAAACGTGGTTTCCTCCACCGTATCGTATCCTCTTTATAACTAATGGATGATTTGGTTTTGATGAGGTAAAAGCTGGGTGTCCCACTGGACCACCACTTTAGTGCTGCAACTGACAGATAAGAGAGAGTATCAAGATCATGAAAAGTGATAGTACCACTTTATATTGCATTGATGAGGCCACACTCGGAATACTGCATCCAGTTCTGGTCACCAAGATACAAAATAAGATGCTGAGAAAGTGTAAAGAAGACTCACAAAGTTGATAAGGGGTCTGGAGGCTAAACTGTTCAACGAACGGTCAAGGGAACTAGGTATGTCTAGTCTAACAAAGTGAAGAATTAAGGGTGACATGATAGCTGTCTTCCAGTACTTGAGGAGCTGCCACAGAGAAGAGCGGGTGGACTTACAGTGTTCTCCAAAGCTCCAAGGGCAGGACAAGAAGCAACCTGGAGCTAAGGAGAAATA
Source organism: Vipera ursinii (assembly GCF_947247035.1). Classification (NCBI taxonomy): domain Eukaryota; kingdom Metazoa; phylum Chordata; class Lepidosauria; order Squamata; family Viperidae; genus Vipera; species Vipera ursinii. Next base: position 2,453,823 of record NC_139523.1, read on the forward strand.
ATTAATGAACAGCTTGCCTGTCAGAGTTGTGGGTGCTCCACAACTGGAGGTTTTCAAGAAAAGATTGGACAGTCATTTGTCCAGGATGGTAAAAGGTCTCCTGCCTTGGGCAGGGGGTTAGACTAGAAGACCTCCAAAGTCCCTTCCAGCCCTAGGATTCTATGTTATGCACTTCCTAGCATGCAGGTTTTATGGCCCTTACTATTCAAATACACGACAGCTGATGGTTTGTCCTTGTTTACAATATTGCACAGCTATCTCCTGCTCACAAACAACATCTCCACGATTGAGAAGAAAGGCAAATAGTAAAATATAGAATAAATTATATACAGCCTAAAACTTTATTTTCCTCTTATAGTTTGCTATAAACCATCCCAAAGAAAAAGAAATGCAAGAAAGCAAAATGGCTGTCTGAGGAAGCTTTGCAAATAGCTGAGGAAAGGAGGGAAGCGAAAGGCAAGGGAGAAAAACATAGATATGCCCAATTGAATGCAGAATTCCAGAGAATAGCTAGAAGAGATAAGAATGCCTTCTTAAATGAACAGTGCAAAGAAATAGAAGAAAACAATAGAATAGGGAGGACCAGAGATCTTTTCAAGAAAATTGGAGAGATGAAGGGAACGTTTAATGCAAAAATGGGCATGATAAAGGACCAAAATGGCAGGGACCTAACAGAGGCAGAAGAGATTAAGAAGAGGTGGCAAAATTACACAGAAGAACTATACAAGAATGAGCTTAACGTCCCAGATAATCACAATGAGGTGGTCACTGACCTCGAGCCAGACATCCTAGAATGTGAAGTGAAGTGGGCCTTAGAAAAACTGAGCAACAACAAAGCTAGTGGAGGTGACAGTATTCCAGCTGAGCTGTTCAAAATCTTAAAAGACAGTGCAGTAAAAGTGCTACACTCAATCTGCCAGCAAATTTGGAAAACTCAACAGTGGCCACAGGATTGGAAAAGATCAGTTTACATCCCAATTCCAAAGAAGGGCAGTGCCAAAGAATGTTCAAACTATCGCACCATTGCACTCATTTCTCATGCTAGTAAAGTCATGCTTAAAATCCTACAAGCTAGACTTCAGCAGTATGTGGATCGAGAACTACCAGAAGTACAGGCATGATTTCGAAGAACTGGACATGGAACCACTGATTGGTTCAAAATTGGGAAAGGAGTCCGGCAAGGCTGTATACTTTCGCCCTGCCTATTTAACTTATATGCAGAGCACATCATGAGAAAGGCAGGGCTAGATGATTCAAAAGTTGGAATTAAGATTGCCGGAAGAAATATCAACAACCTAAGATACGCAGATGATACCACTCTAATGGCAAAAAGTGAAGAAGAACTAAAGAGCCTCTTGTTGCGGGTGAAGCAGGAGAGTGCAAAACTTGGGTTGAAACTTAACATTAAGAAAACCAAGATCATGGCATCTGGCCCTCTCAATTCCTGGCAAATAGATGGGGAAGAAATGGAGGTAGTGACAGATTTTATTTTCCTGGGCTCCAAGATCACTGCAGATGGGGACTGTAGCCAAGAAATTAAAAGACGCTTGCTCCTCGGAAGGAAAGCCATGGCAAATCTAGACAGCACACTAAAAAGCAGAGACATCACCCTGTCAACAAAAGTGCGTATAGTCAAGGCTATGGTCTTCCCAGTTGCAATGTATGGCAGTGAAAGTTGGACCATAAGAAAGGCTGAGCGCCAAAGAATTGAGGCCTTTGAACTATGGTGCTGGAGAAGACTCCTGCGAGTCCCTTGGACTGCAAGGCGATCAAACCGGTCAGTCCTAGAGGAGATCAATCCTGACTGCTCTTTAGAAGGCCAGATCCTGAAGCTAAAACTCAAATACTTTGGCCACCTAATGAGAAGGAAGGACTCACTGGAGAAGAGCCTAATGCTGGGAAAGATTGAGGGCAAGAGAAGAAGGGGACGACAGAGAATGAGGTGGCTGGATGGAGTCACTGAAGCAGTAGGCGTGAGCTTTAATGGACTCCAGAAGATGGTAGAGGACAGGAAGGCCTGGAGGAATGTTGTCCATAGGGTCGCGATGGGTCGGACACGACTTCGCAGCTAACAACAACAACAACAACATAGTTTGCTAACTATAGGAGTCTTGGCTTGAATTTCAAACTTCAAATTTGTTATGCAGCTTCAGGGTTGAAAGCCTATATCCCATTTGTATATCTGTAGCCGTAACTCCAATTTTACCAGTAGTTTTAGTCTTCTATATTTTTTATTGGCTTCATTTCCAGATATTTAGTAAACCTGGGCTGCATTAAACCCCTGTGTGATCTTTTGACCGTCATGGACTCTAAGATAGTTCAGGTGGCCTTGAATGGCCTGGAGAACATCTTGCGGCTGGGAGAGCAGGAGGCCAAGCAGAGCGGCACCGGCATCAACCCTTACTGCAGCCTCATTGAGGAAGCTTACGGTGAGTGCCAAGTCTTGGAAACGGGCGGTGGCTATTTGCAGGTGGGCGCTCTCGGCTGAGGTTCCCCTTTGTGGAATTCCTTCCCAGTGGGGCACCCCTGCTGCCCTGAGGTGTCTTTCCAGCATCAAGCTAGATCAAAATTGTACTGGAATAAACTTTCATTCATGAAGGCATGTTTAATTTCTAAAAAAAATGTTTTTTAAAAAAGCTTTGCAGTTTATTATTGGGTAGCACAGAAGTTGATCTTAGCTGACTTCGCTTCTGTCTCTGCCTGTCACAATCCATTGATCCCAACCTCAGGGCTGAGAGATGATCATTTGCCCCTCATGCCAAGCAGTTCGCAGCTTGGTGGACCCGGGGGTGGTGGTGGTGGTGGTGGTGGTTCAGTGTGAGTGGCAGGCACGCATGTGTGAACATGCATAAGTCTATTTGCACCAACGGGTGTGTGTATCTGCCGCTTGTGCAAATGGTGCTTTGCATGCTCATGCGAGTGCCCGCCACTTGGGTCAACACTGGGCACTTGTGTGAATGGAGCTTTGTGTGTGAGCATGTGGAGCTGTGTTTGTGTGCACATTCCCATTTCCAAATGGGTCGCAGCCTGGTAGTGGGCCAAAACCCTGGGGGTGGGGGTGGTTGGGGACCCCTGCCATATGCCACTGCTTCAGTTGCCCTGTCCTTACCCCAAGACCTGCAAAGAGGTTGACACGGAGTGCCAGGGTCTCCAACCACCGCTGAGAATGAGGAGTTTCGGGCCAAGGTGTGTGGAGGCCTGGTGTTTGGGGGATTCAGGGACAAGATGCATAAGGGAATTTGGGGTGCGAATGTTGCGCCCGTGTGCAGCTTCCGAAACTAAAAGCAGTGAGCCCAAGAAAAGGCACCTCTGCTTTAAGCAGTGGTGGGTGCTCCGTCCAGGCCTGTCGTGTTCTCCGCAGCACAGCCTTAGGTCATGGGGTCTTCCTTGAGCGAGGGGCCCCCGGACCCTTTGTCAGTAGCCTTGCCGGGTGGGATTGATGGGGAAATGTCACTCCCCTCCCTCGAATGTTTCCACAGGCAAAATTGTACAAATAGTTAAGATTGTTGCGAGTCGGGTTTACACATAGTCCTCAACTTACGATCACAGTTGGGACTGGAACATCCGTTGCTAAGCAATGTAGTCAGCCATTTCACATCCTTTTTTGCCGTGGCTGTTAAGCAAATGGCTTTCCCCCTTGGCTTTGTTTGTGGGAAGCTGGCTGTGGAGGTCACAAATGGCGATCGCCTCAGCTCAGGTCCCTGCAGGCCTTGTAAACAGGCTGCCGAGCTCTTGAATTGCAGTTCTGTGGCCGCAGGGACTTGTGAAGCGTGAGGACCGGTTGGTCGTACGTGGCTTTTTTTTAGCCCTGTTGCAGCTTCAAACAGTCAGCAAGGGTCGAGGACTGCCTGTCCCTGAGGGCTCGGATGCATAAGCCGCCTGAGCTTCGATGGGGAGTCCACGTAAACGATGTCTTTCTCCTTCAGGCCTGGATAAAATCGAGTTCCTGCAGAGCCACGAAAACCAGGAGATCTTCCAGAAGGCCTTTGACTTGTACGAGCACTATTTTGGCATCGAGGACGATGACTCCGCTCTGGCCCCCCAGGTGGACGAAGCTCAGCAGCAGTTCATCTTCCAGCAGCCCGAGGCCCCCATGGAAGGCTTCCAGCTATAACCCGGCTGCAGAGTTGGAGGGGGAGAAGACCCTCCCCTCGATGAAAAGTCAACTGCTGAGGGCCTTCCCATCCCCAGCCCCGTTTCCTTCTCTGCCCCGGCGGAAGGCGGCCCTGCCTGCTCCACCCGTTCCTCCTTCGCGACACGCGGTAGCAGCTGTGGACTCTCTTCTTCCGAGGAGGAGATACTCCGACACACTAGTTTTCTTCCCATTTTTGTGCTGCACGGGTGCGTCAAACGAGCAGGTGCTGAAGTGGATGGAGGAAGGAGGTGTAAATGCCTTCTAGCTTGTGGTTTTCCTCCAGGTTTTTTTTCCTTTTTCTTTTGTGGTGTATTATTTTGTTCTCCTCAGATAAGATTTTTTTTTCACTTGGGTACTTGAGAAATGATTTTTCTCCCCCAATGGGAGAAGGCAAGATAACCTGAATTGTAACCAAGGAATCTATTCTGGATGCTTGGATCCAACTATTTAAAACAATTTGCACATGTTAATTTTTATTAGAGACTTTTCTTAATTTGCCAAATGCACCACTTTCGCCCATACAGGCTCTTTTTTTTGGGGCGGGGGAGGGAAGTCCTCTTGCCAAACAGCACCTTTTGAGGGAATTGGGCCAAGTTGCTGCTGTTTTTGTCTCTCTCCACTAGTTATATATATATATATATATATATCTAAAAGGAAAACGGAAGAAGCTGCACAGAGATGCAGGCTGAATTGGACTGTCGCATCAGGCTCTGGGGAGGCTTCCCCTGTCAGGTGGGGAGAGGATTTTTAAAAGCAGTTTAAAGATCCCAAGAGCTCCGGTCTTAAGGGGAAGGCACAAGGAAGAACTCGAGAGCTGCCTGTTTAGGTGGGCTTAACCTTTGCTACTGACTGAAGTGGTGAACTAAGAGAAGAGACCCCCTCTTGCATCTTTACTTGAAGAAACAAAATTGCAAAACTCAATGGAGACTTTTGGTTTCTGCCATTTTATTTTGAATTTTTTTCTTTCTCTTGGACAACTGGGGTGGGGGCAACTTGCGTGTGGGGCAGCTGGCGGGGGGGGGGCTTGTCATCTGCTCTCCCTGCCACCGGTCCCGTGGCCTGTTTCTCTTTCAGAATTACCTCCTGCTCACAACTGTATCTTGTACATTTACTTCAAAATGAAGAAGTCAAAGCTCTGTATTTTTTATATATTATATATACACGTAGGCATTTGTTTAATTTGGCCTGGGGAGGGGGGGGCTGGTTCTTTGCAGTGCCGATAGAGGAGGCAGGCTGGTCTAGAGAGCTGGCTACACAGAGTTCACCATAACCACAATTCTCTTGGGGTTCCCCTTTGCCTGTTCTACGAATGACACCACTTGGTGGACGCCCTTTCCTCGGAGAAAGACGGAGCCAAGACGGTGGTTCTTTCCAGGGAGAGGCCCCTCCAGGCGTCTGAAGGGAGGTTCAGGTGGTGCGCACGGCCCCTTCCTTGCTCTCCCTCAGGGGAAGAAGGTGCTCACAGCCTTCCAGAGCGGAGATTCAGGCGGGGTGAAGTTGGATGTGAAAACCTTGGGCTGTATTTTGTAAGAGAGGTTTGCTTTACATTGTTTAAAAAAAAACGCCAAGAAAATTTAATAAACTTCATCTCTGCATTCAGTGACTGCAATCCACGTGTGAGTGGACTGAAGCATGTTTTTTTTCTTGCAGCCATGTCACAATTGCCATTCCTGGAACCATAAAAGACCTTTTGGGAATCATGGCTGTGTTGGCTCTCAAAGGGCCAAAGATGTCAAAAGAAATCCCTTTTGCCCAAATAAGGTTGAGATTTTGCCTGTTGGTAGAAATTAATATTAGCCATGAGATGCAGCGCTCTTAAAAGAGTGTGTGTGTGTGTGTGAGAGAGAGAGAGAGAGAGAGAGATTAACGTAAGGTGCATAACTCCAAAAATAAGTCTGGATGGCTTATGTAATTGAAAGCGAAAACAGGCAAAGCAAAACTAGAATTTTTAAAAAGGATCACCCAATGCCTAAACTACAACTGTGCTGGGGGCTCACAAACAACCTCAGCCCCAACCTGTGAGCAAAGTCATGTTTTTAAAAGACTTTGAAACCCTTGCAGGGTGGGGCCGTTGGGGAATGCTCTTCCACAGAGAGCAGGCAGTGCAATAGAGGAGGGACTCTTCTGGGGCCTTGCTAGGTGACATTTAATAGCTGGGACCCAGAACGCCCTCCACCCACAAAGCTTTCTGTGCTTTGGCCATTCACTGCCTTCGCAGCTAAAGAGCAGTTTACCAGGATCTGTTGCAGCACATCAGAGCTTATGGGGCTGGCGCACAACACCCATCTGCTGCCTTTATAAGCCATGGCCTTTTCCCAGAATTGCACACTGGCTGCACAGTCCTGTAAATGGGCATGGCCGTTCAAAAATTGCATAGCAATCTTTCCTTCATGCTCCAGAGCACCTCCTTTGCTTCCAGATCTGACATGCACATATTCCAAAATAATCCAGAATGCAAAAAAGATTAATGCTACAGACCATTAAACACATTCACAAGTTTACTCGAGTGCTTCTCATTGCTGGAAAATAACGATTGGAATGTTCAGGACTAAATACCCTAAATCATTTCTTGCCTGTTATATATTCTTAGTGAATCTGCAGCATGTGGATTGTGATCTTTTACTTATCCTGGCCCAAAACTACATTTTCCAGAGAGCAAAAAATGCTCAAATTGTATAAAGCAGCAGGAAACTTTGAAGCTCTATTTGGTAATGCAAATTGTGACCATATTCATCTAAGATCCCTTTTAAGTAATTTTTTGACTTCCCAGGAAAGCTAGGATGCTTTCAAAAAGAATGGAGAACATGTTAGGGAATTTACCCAAGTGCATCCTCACTTCACAGTAGCTAGTCCTGCAGTCTCGGCATGGGCTGAAACCCCAACTCCTACCTGCCTTTGATCGAAGCCATGCTTTACCGATGCGCCTGACGGCCCCTTTGGATGGTGTGCAGGGACTGGCCACCCAAGAGGCATCTAATCAAGAGCTACAGGACTCTCCACCTTCCAGTCTTAACCAGGACTTCAGAGCCAGTTTGGTCCAGTGATGAAGGTGCCAGGTGGCAGTGAGTTCTAGTCTCGCCTCAGGCAACAAAGTTGGCTGGGTGATTTGGGGCCAGACAATCTCGGCCCAACCCAACTCACAAGGTTACTGTTTCGGGGAAAATAGGAGGACGAAGGAGCATTGAGTACGTTTGTCACCTTGAATTATTTATAAAGTAATAAAGGCTGGATAAAAATTAAAAACAAATTTCAACCAAACCTGTCTCCACAAATTTCTCAGGTAACTTGTGGATCCAATCAGGCAATGTAGCACCAGTCGGCTCTGCCCAAATCAGACAGTGACCAATGACCACGAGGGATGGATGCTGATGTCCACGACCCTCAGGATATATGTGCTCCAAAAAATTAAAAAAAACATAGGTAACACTTGCTGTTATGCCAAGGCTGTGGCAATCTGGGAAAAGCTCACAATTGCCAGTTGGTCATGAACCGACCAACCGGTTCTCCTGCCTGGGGTGCAGATGGAAGCCCTTCCCCTCTCGTGCAATAAACCAAAGTTCATTGCCTTCGAGTTCAGATATGTAAATGCCACACCAAAACTTTTTTTTTGTGGAAAAGTATATTAAACATTAACTTTAAAATAGAGGAAAAATAACAATTGCTGAGATCCTTATACAAAACAACTATTCTAAAGATAATATAGTAAATGGAGATGACAGCTTTCTGCTTGAAGCAGGAAGATTACCAACAAATTGGTCTGCACAAACGTGTGAGCTATATGCTCTTAATCAGGCTGAAAAAGAAGGAACTACATACACAGATTCTAAATATGCATTTGGGGTAGTAGAAACATTTGGAAAAATTTGGGCTGAGAGATGGCTGATTAATGCAAAAGGGAAGGATTTCAATACATGGTCAGTTAATTAGGGAAACTTGTTACCAGGTGCTATAGCCATAGTGCGTAGTCCATGTTGAAGGACATCAAAAACAAAATACCTATGAAGCCAGAGGCAATAACAGCTGAAGAGGCTAGGTCTGCCAGGACGAAAGAATTTATTAAAATGCTGTCTTTAGTACCTCAGAAGAAAACAGGCAATTGCCAGTATTTGGCACCCAAGGGAAAAAGCAATTAGTCCAACTGGGAGCAAAACAAAATATTAAAAGTGAATGGAAGCTTCCAGATGGAAGACAGATGTTAAATGAACAAATAACTGGAGAATTGTTAGCTATTTTACATCAGGGAAGTCATTGGGGAACACAAGCACAATGTGCACTTTTCTGCAAAAATAAAGTTGTAGTGGAATCTATACTGTAGCACAACAGATATATGGAACATATTTCATTTGTAAAAAGACCAACAAACAAAATCTGTGCCAAAAAGAAAAAGGGGGAAGACCTGTGGCATTGAGACCCTTTCAGTGTATGCAGGCTGTTTTTGCTGGAGTTCCCCCTGTTGGGTGCTTGGAATGCATTTTAATTTTGGTGGACCAGACTAATGTTAGAGAGCCATCTTCCTTGGACTAAATGCCTAAGTCAACCAAAGAAAGACGTGGTGGTATCACCTTGTGAAGTTGGAGAGCTGGGGAGAAATGCCCAGTTTTGAAGAACTGTGTTCTGGGGCTGTCTTCTGTTTTATCAACCCAAAGGAAGAAAATCTGCTGGCCCAAACACCACCTTTGAAGTTTGCAGTCCACAATTACCAGATTAATAATTGGGCCCTGATAAAAACTTGGAAAGATGAGAAATTCCAACCAGACTGGGAAGGCCCCTCCAGGTGCTGCTGACCACTGAGACAGTTGTAAGAACTGCTGAAAAAGGCTGGACTCATTACACCAGACCGAAGGGACCGGTCAAGGCCCCACAGGCTGAGCATTGGAAAGTGTAACCTTTGAGTGACCCTCTCTGGCTGAAAATAATAAAATAATAAAGTACTTGTTTGCTTTTGGGTTACAGGACACCTGACAAGAAGACAATCTTGTCTGGACTTTGATCCACAAGTGTATGGTTTTTGGACAGTACAGTAATTTACTCACCCTTTACAGTAGAATTGTTGTCTATCTGTGGAAATATTGTATTTGCTACCCTACTCCCTGGAGAAAAAGATTTAAATTAGGGGAGGGAAAGAGACCTGAATTAAAAACAAATATAAGGGAAACTATTAGACAAAAAGAAGTTAAAATGAGTTACCTGATAGAACATCTGGTTGTATTCTATGTGATTTATATGGTACAAGGAATTGTTGTTGTTAGTTGCGAAGTCGTGTCCGACCCATCGCGACCCTATGGACAACGTTCCTCCAGGCCTTCCTGTCCTCTACCATCTTCTGGAGTCCCTTTAAGCTCACGCCTACTGCTTCAGTGACTCCATCCAGCCACCTCATTCTCTGTCGTCCCCTTCTTCCCTTGCCCTCAACCTTTCCCAGCATTAGGCTCTTCTCCAGCGAGTCCTTCCTTCTCATTAGGTGGCCAAAGTATTTGAGTTTTAGCTTCAGGATCTGGCCTTCTAAAGAGCAGTCAGGGTTGATCTCTAGGACTAACTGGTTTGATCGCCTTGCAGTCCAAGGGACTCGCAGGAGTCATCTCCAGCACCACAGTTCAAAGGCCTCACTTCTTTTGCGCTCAGCCTTTTTTATGGTCCAACTTTCACTGCCATACATTGCAACTGGGAAGACCATAGCCTTGACTATATGCACTTTTGTTGACAGGGTGATGTCTCTGCTTTTTAGTGTGCTGTCTAGATTTGTCATGGCTTTCCTCCCAAGGAGCAAGCATCTTTTAATTTCTTGGCTACAGTCCCCATCTGCAGTGATCTTGGAGCCGAGGAAAATAAAATCTGTCACTACCTCCATTTCTTCTCCATCTATTTGCCAGGAATTGAGAGGGCCGGATTCCATGATCTTGGTTTTCTTAATGTTAAGTTTCAACCCAAGTTTTGCACTCTCCTTCTTCAGCCTCAACAAGAGGCTCTTTAGTTCTTCTTCACTTTCTGCCATTAGAGTGGTATCATCTGCATATCTTAGGTTGTTGATATTTCTTCCAGCAATCTTAATTCCAACTTTTGATTCATCTAGCCCTGCCTTTCTCATGATGTGCTCTGCGTATAAATTAAATAGGCAGGGCGACAGTATACAGCCTTGCCGGACTCCTTTCCCAATTTTGAACCAATCAGTGGTTCCGTGTCCAGTTCTCACTGTTGCTTCTTGGCCCACATATAGGTTTCTCAAGAGACGAATAAGATGGTTTGGTACGCCCATCTCTTTAAGAACTTGCCACAGTTTGTTATGATCCACACAATCAAAGGCTTTAGCATAGTCAATGAAGCAGAAGTAGATGTTTTTCTGGAACTCTCTAGCTTTCTCCATGATCCAGCGTATGTTGGCAATTTGATCTCTAGTTCCTCTGCCTCTTCGAAATCCTGCCTGTACTTCTGGTAGTTCTCGAACCACATACTGCTGGAGTCTAGCTTGTAGGATTTTAAGCATAACTTTACTAGCATGAGAAATGAGTGCAATGGTGCGATAGTTTGAACATTCTTTGGCACTGCCTTTCTTTGGAATTGGAATGTAAACTGATCTTTTCCAATCCTGTGGCCACTGTTGAGTTTTCCAAATTTGCTGGCAAATTGAGTGTAGCACTTTTACTGCATCGTCTTTTAAGATTTTGAATAGCTCAGCTGGAATACTGTCACCTCCACTAGCTTTGTTGTTGCTCAGTTTTTCTAAGGCCCACTTCACTTCACATTCTAGGATGTCTGGCTCGAGGTCAGTGACCACCAAAATGGCTCCCAAAGTCTAGAAAAGGTAAAGGGGGGAAGTACTTTCTGAGCAGTAGCTAGGCAGACTTTGCCCTGTAGCTGGGTGAACTGTACACTTTGCTCTGTAACCAGGGGAGGTTTCTTAGGAGACACTCTGGATAGGTTGTGACCTTGTTAGCATCCAACCAATGGAAAACCAGAACAATGTTGAGCGGGAAGAAGAGTATAAAAGCCGTTTGCAGGCTTTAATCTGGATCCACCTCAGGTGCATCCATGTTTGCAAATACGTAATAAACTTTTGCTATTTTTTGGTACTGGACTGCCGTTTATTGTTTTATTGCTTAACTATTTCTAACAGGAGGAAATTGAATTTCTTTTCTCTTGGTCTCTTGGATTTTGCTGCTTTGCAAAAACAGCACCTGGCCTATTGACTGCCCTCTTCCTGTTACACACACACCCTGCTTTTGCACCCTAGCCCCTCAAGTGTGTGTGTGTGTGTGTGTGTGTGTCCGTCCACCCCAAGACACCAGGCCCTCCACCAAGGGTGGGGAAACTCAACCCCGCTGTCTCCTGCTGCTTGGTCAGGCTGCCTCCCTGGCAGAGCTCAGCCTGGAAACTTGCTCCGGGCAAGCCAGGATCGGGACACTGGCAAAGCAGGGCCCAAAGTGACTGATCTACAGGACTGCTAAACTTAGTGGGGCAAAAAACAAGCAGCTGGGAGGTGTTCGGAGAAAGTAGTAGTGGAGTACTGATGAGGAGCCCAAAGATGTGGGGAGGTCCCTCAGTTTCAGTCAGATGAAGGACCCAGGCTGGAGAAGAGGCGGACACGGCCCAGGGCACCAGTGGCTATGGAATCAAAGCCAGATCTTGCATGCAGACGGCCATAAAAGGGGTGGTGCTTCAGCAACACCTTTATGGCCATCTTGACCTTTTTGATTAGGATGGATAGTCAGTTGCCTGAAATGGTTTAAGGTCTCCTGCTTAAGCAGGGGGTTGGACTAGAAGACCTCCCAGGTCCCTTCCAACTCTATTCTGATTGATTGATCCTCCTGTAGAGACACTCCTGCTCCAGCTACAGGTAGTCCTTTGGCTGCACAGGACAAATAGGGTGGCAGGCAGAAGCAGTGGTGGTGCGGGGGCAGCATGCGATCGATGATCGCAGGGGGGCTGTGAGGTGGGCAGCATGCGATGCAAGATTTTTTTAAAAACAACAGCTGCAGCTGCTCCATAAGTTTTTTTTAAAGGGCTGCACTTTTCGGCCAATTGGGTGGCCCCAGAGCCGTGGTTCTGGCAGGTGATGCTGAGGGGGACGGGGGGGGGGGGGGCTGAGTTATAGTTACCTCTAGGGGGCTTCACAGAGAATGAAAGGGTGGAGGAAGAGCAAGCGCGGTGCAGCTTCTGGCATTGGGAGGGGGGTGCGGTAGGTGAGGGAGGGACATTTCAAGCGAGATTGCCCCACCCAGGAAAAAAGAAGAAAAAGCGCATTCCCTCATTCAGTTTGAAGAGGAATGGGGCAGATCAGAGGTTTTTGGACTGAAGGTCCTAACAAGAACCCCTGATGGATGTCCAAGTGGGACCTCAAAATGAAACTGTCAGGGGCAGCTAGAACATCTTTAAGTTATGTACCCCCAGGACTTAAGATTTTAGTTAAAAACACTTTTGTTTCTGGAATCAAGGGAGAAACTTTCAAAGTATCAGAATCTGAACCCATTACCTTAGGGACATCTTTATTAGAGCGAGATGCCATTATTGCTTTAGAAGGGTAAAAGAAACTCTGAGGCAAATAAACAGACTCCCCACAGTTAACTGAAGATTAAAAAAAAGATTAAAGCAAGTAAGAAGAGCTGGTGCAGGAGAGAGCGAGAGAAAGATAGACGAAGGAAGGAGGGAAGTGAAGAAGGATGAAGGGAATGAAGGAAAAGAGGGAAAGAAAAGAGCCAGCAGAAGGAAAGAGCCAGAAGGAGAAAGGATGAAGAAAGGAAGGGAGGAAAGGGCTAAGGAAATTAGTGAAAGAAAGATAAATCCTGAAAGGATTGGAGGTATAAGAATGTAGAAGAGGGTTCAGAGCATAGAGATATATAAGAATGAAAAGTAAGTTTGTCATATAAACAGCTTATAAAACATATGAGAGAAGATAGGAAGTGAAAGAAGGAAGGGAGAAGTGAAGAGCTAGTGAGAATAAGGTACAGAGAGCTGAAAGAAAATGTATGGTTTAAGAAATAAGTTAGCAACAAGGAAGGTGGATGAGAAACTTTTACAGAAATTCAGAAGGTGAAACCAGAAGAAGGGTGTGTGAAAAGAAATGAAGAATAGCCCATTAGGGAAACTCAAAGATGCTTAGCTTTCAAGATGAATTCCTTTAACAAGTTTATATAGATTCATTTCAGTGGTGAATTTCTTATTTTATTCACTAAGGTAACTTTAATTCAAAAACATTCTCTGAATTCAGAAACAAATGTTGGTTCCTGATTAGTAAAACAGGATTAGTATTTTAAATAATCCCTCTAGATCAAACTTAATAAGGATAGAAATCTAAAAGACACAATGGTTATGCTATAGTTAGGTAATCCTCGGGTTCAGCAACCGTTCAAAGTTACAACAGTGCTGAAAAAATGGACAACTGTCTTAGACATTCTGGCTGTTGCAGCACTCCTGCAGTTACAGATTCAAAATTTGGGCACTTGGCAACCGATCCACATTTATAACTTCCTCTGTCCCCATCTGACCTTTGGCAGCTCTCAGCAGAGTAGTCCCCAAGAATCATTGCTGCTCCCCTTGCAGGGGAGGCCCTGCAGAAATGTCCCTGCCTTGCTGCCCAGCGGGAGGATAGCTCTGCTGGTGGTGGTATCTGGTGCAGAGTTCTTGGTCCCAGCCCCTTTCTAGTGAGGTGGCAGAAGCCGCTCTGCTGTCCATGCATGGATGCAATCCCTCCCCGCACACTCTAGCACCTGTCCATGGCATCTGACACCCCCCCCCCCCATGGTTCTTACTTGCCAGCCTCCTTGCTCTTTGGGCTCTCACCTTTTCCCTATTAATAAGCAGTCCTGGGATTATGCGGCGCTCAGGACTGCTGGGATTCTTTTGCTAAGGTGAACACTACAGTTCCAGAACAGGGGGATACCTGGCAATGCTCTAAAAGACATATTGATTAATGATTTCTGAAGCCCTCGGACAGGCGGAACACCGGCGCTCACCTCCCCCCTAAGCACCGCCGAAGGGGCTGCCTAGCCCGGAAGCGAAACGTCTGGAAAGCGAGAACCGGACCTTCGCCCTCATTCTCTCAGCATTTAAAAAATGCTGCTTTTCTCAATGACATTTTGAAAAACAGATATTTTTTATAAGAAAGAGCCCTCCCGCGGGGCCTCGAGGCGAGCCCGAAGAGAGCTGAGGTCTGCTTTAGAGGGTCAGGCCACTGTTTTGTTCTAAAGGAAGCATATTGCAAGAGGATGATGATGATTTTGTTGTCGTTGTTACTGCCTGAAGTCCGCTCGCATTCCTGTGAAGCCGATTCCCGCCCCAGGGGATGCTGGGAATTGTAGTTTCAGGCCACCCTCCCCTCCTTCGCCGGGAATGAGGACCGCCGGGAGTTGTAGTCCAATCCAGATTCCCGCCTCGGGTGGCGCTTTTTCTTCCGTCGTTTCCCAGCATGCTCTTGCCGGTCCCTCCCTCTGATTGGCCGCTGACCGTTAGCGGCGCAGGCGCAGTGTGAGTCCGGGCTGGAGCTGCTTCCTCGCAACTCTGCGGAGTGTCCTGCTAAGCGAGCGGAGAGAGGCTGGAACGAGAACCCGGCAGCCACGGAGCGGAGGGGAGAAGGAAGCCAAGCAGCCGCGCCGGGACAGCGGAGGGCCCGAGCTGGTTCGCCCAGCCGCTTCGAACGCCTCGTAGTTCTCGGGCGTGACGTCAAGGCGGCGGGGAGTGACGTCAGCGGCGCGGGAGTGACGTGATAGTACGCTGGGGAAAAGCTGCGGAGCTTCCCGCGGGAGGAGGGCGTGACCTGAGCGAGGACCCCCCCTGGCCGTGGGGGGCCGAAAGCTTTGCGGGGGGGATAGAAGGAGCATTTCAGGAGCTGCAGGAAGGAACGGGGGGGGGGCGCTCCCCTTGGAATGGCCGAGCAGGGGGGTCCCGAAAGCCCCCCCGGGGGAGGGAGAGGGCTGCAGACTTTGGCAGGGATCCGTCCCTTGTGGGGCTTACTTTTTAGGAGAATGAATGTGTGAGTCTCCAAAGTGCTGACAGCGACAAATAACTAGGCTCTGCTTAAGGCAGGAGTGGTGCAACTCTGCGGTCTTTCTTTGTGGTCCAAGGAATCCTGTTCTTTCATCACTGGCAGAGAAGTAGAGTCACGAAATGCAAGAACTGTTGCAACAATAATAAATGGAATATATATTTTTTTAAAAATCTCCCCAAATCGAGGAAAATATGCAGACATTCTGATAACCGTCTGAGTATGTGACATGTCTTTGCTCACTTTGTGATATTGTTCTGCCAAAATAAGTGCAGCTCCCAGTTACAAGAACTCACACGATCTGAGCTTATGCTACTTCCTAGGCAACCAGCTGATCAATCAGTGATATTCTACAAGGTGTGCCTGCCATAGGCACTAACAGTTATTAAAATTGCCCCTTGTTGGCTGTAACATTGCAGTTCCTTTGGCTGTTCCAGTTCTTATTTACTTTATTTATTTATTCATTCATTCATTCATTCATTCATTCATTCATTCATTCATTCATTTATTTATTTATGGGATTTATATCCCACCCTATCTCCCAAAGGACTCAGGGCGGCTAACAACAAAACATATAATAAGTACAGAAATTAAGATAAAAATAAAATTAAAATCATCTGTGCAATAAATTAAAATTAAAAACTAAAAATAAATTAAAAATTGTAAATATAATTAAAATGCCTGTCAGTCCAGGTCAGCCTGGTGGAATAGGAGTGTTTTGAGGCCGCGGCGAAAGGACTGGAGATCTTGGGCCATCCGAAGCTCAGGGGGGAGCTGATTCCACAGGGCTGGCGCTCCCACAGAGAAGGCCCTCCCCCTGGGGGTCGCCAGCCGACATTGTCTAGCCGACGGTACCCTGAGGAGGCCTTCTCTGTGTGAGCGTACTGGGTGATGGGAATTCGTTCCCGGCAGCAGATGGTCCTGCAAGTATCCCGGACCTAAGCCATGTAGGGCTTTAAAGGTAAGTACCAGCACCTTAAATCTCATATTTGCATATGTGCTGTTGCCTGACAGCGAATAATCATCCCAAAATAACACCGTTTATTTTTGTTTTACATAGAAACTGCTGAAAGTGGCTTTGAAGGCGAAGTACAATGAAGAACCAAGATGGCGAAAGCAAAGCTTCTCTTCCACCCCCCAGCCCTTGCAAAATAAGGGGTGTTCTGGGGCCGGAAGATAGTGACTTAGCTGAGGCTCCTGGAGGGAATGCAGGAAGCGGAGATTGTCACCACCAACTTGGCCTCTCTGCCTTGAAACACTTTGCTGACGATCAGCTTGAAATGCCGGTGAACGAGGAGCAGAGGGAGAAAGAAGAAGGTGTGTTTCCCTGAGATTCACTAGTTTTGTTTCTCTTTAAATGTAGAATTTGGGGCACCACCATCATTTGAGAGAACGATTCTTACTCTGTCCTTCACTAATTCTCTCAAGAGCTGTGTTTTCATTTGTTTTTTTTCTCTTTGGACTTCTCCCCTCTTAATGTTGAATGGTGCTTTCTACCGTCTGCAGCACATCTGGCAGAGGAGGCTGTGCCTTGCCAGCCAGTCCCGGATGTTTCTGAGGAGCTCAGCAGACAGCTGGAGGACATTCTGAGCACTTATTGCAGGGACTCCAACCAGGAAACCCCTGGAGAGGACAATGGCCAGAATGAGCCTGTGGAGCTGGACGAGCCAGAGAAGTGCCGAAGCGAGTCCCCCCGGAACGGGGACCAGGACCAAAGCTGCCCTGAGATAAATGGCGAGAAGGAGGGTCCCAGGGGAATCACCGATGAGATCGGAGAGCGTGACCACAAACGAGTCCAGGAGAAAAAGAAGCCTAGAGGGCTCGGTAGGAAGTTCTCTGCTGACAGGCCTACATTCCCTATGTTCTTCCAAAAAGCAGGCAGTGAGAAGGATTGGGGAAGGGACATGTGCACAGAGACGCTACCGTTTCTCTCTCTCTTGTCTCTCTCTCTCTCTCTGTCTCTTTCTCTCCTCTTTCTTTCTCTCTCTCTCTCTCTCTCTCTCTCTCTCTCTCTCTCTCTCTCACACACACACACACACACACACACACAAACACACACACACAGTTGCTAAATCATTCCAGCCTTAGCAGTTGTTAGTCTTGGAAGGGGGTGATTTTTGGCATCTCACGACTCACCTACCTCTTAAGGGTTGTTGTGTAACTGAAATGCGGGGAGGCTCCCAGTTACCTTACCTCAAATGATTTTAAGAGTCTATAACTAGAATGTGTCTAGCTTTACTTCCCACATTCTAGAGGCTTTTTTGTACCGGAGACGCCATGCCACCATGTCTCTGTGCTTGCTCTGAATGAGCCTTTGCTTTGCTTCCAGGCAAGGAGATCACTCTGCTGATGCAGACCCTCAACACCCTCAGTACGTCTGAGGAGAAGCTGGCAGCCCTCTGCAAGAAGTACGCGGAACTGGTCAGTGCCTTGCATGGGTGGAGAGGCGACTCAGCAGACGGGAGAATTTTCTCCGCTGTCACGCGGGCAGGGCAGCGGGTTGTCCAGGGGAGTTGGATGCCTTCAGATCATCTTCACTCAGGCAGCTGCAAGAGATAAAAGAATGGTCACTTTCCAACCCAAGTTGCAAAATCTTATCCTGCTTTTGGGAGTTTGATTTCTTGAACCAGGGTGGCTGCTTGACTCTTGGGTAGCAAAAGTAACCAATTTTAAAGCTTAAAAACTGAATTTAAAAACCAACAAACTTATGATGGTGGGAAAATTTATGCAATGGTATCTTATCAGAAGTTTTTTTGTCTGTTTTATTTATTTTAGTCGGTTTTTAAGCTTTAATCTGTGTAGTTCAGTTGTTTAGGACTAGGCCAAATGATTTACTAACTCAGGCTCAAGTTCTTCCCTGAAACTTCTGTGAAGTTATAGTTGAGGGAGAAATAAAATTATGTAGGAAACCTGAGTAAAAATGCTAGAAATATTTATTTTTAAATGCTGCAGCACACTTCAGGGGGCGTCATCTTCTCCAGAGAAAACTTCTGTTATTCTTGCTAAAAAGTAGAAAAGATCTACATAGTTTCCAGAATGAAAAAGTCCAGGGGTCTGTCTGGATTCTCGGTTGTCCAGGTCAAAGTTGTGCCAAAGGTGCTTTTTTCAAAACACTTTTTTTCCTTTGAAAATGTTTCACTTTACATCCAAGACATTCCTTCAGTGTTTTGTGTTAGCATCCTTGATGATCAGAAAAACCTTGCAATGAGTGGTGGTTTGAAAAAGGCTGATTAATTAAATAAAACATGTCTGCATTTAAGCATATTCAAGGGGAATGTAGACTGAAAATAACTAGTATCTAGATAATTATACCCCAGTAGGAGGGACCATCTCCGTTCTGCTCCACTCCAAATACATCGGCTGATAATCAGCCACCCTCCTTGGCCAGCAAGCTGGCTGAAATACTGTATAGTCCACTAGTTGCTTGGTTGGCAAAGGCAGAGCAAATCAATGCGGGAGACACATTAGCAGCAGGAAAGGGACGCCTCTGTCAGAACCGTTCTCCACAATCGTAGAGCCTGTTGTTCAATCTTGGCAATTTTAAGATGCCTGGGGAATTCTGGGAGTTGAAGTCCACGTCTTAAACTTGCTGGGGTAGAGAAACACTGTTACAGAGGTGCACAACCATGGAGAAGATATGTGGTGAACTTTACAAACATGAGCTCAGCATGAGAAAGAAGCCCACTATTGCCCCCCTTGGATCTTGTTAGTATAAGGGAGCAAGCGAAGGAGTAACACTGTCCTACTTTAAAGGCTCTGTTATTCCAGTCTGTCTCAATAAAACAGAGTTCAATATTAGGGTATCTCCTTTACCTGTCTGGCCTACCTGAAGGGCTGACAGTTTTGTTGCTGAAATAATTAGCTTTTTAAACATCTCATTGTGCTTTTATTTTTCAGGGAGATCCTTCAGTCATTTCTGCTACATGATGTACTCGTTCCTTATTTTTCTTCCTTCCCTTCTTGTCCCATCAGCTGGAAGAGCACCGAAACTCTCAGAAGCAGATGAAAATACTGCAGAAGAAGCAGACTCAGTTGGTGCAGGAGAAGGACCATCTCCGAAGTGAGCACAACAAGGCCGTTTTGGCTCGTACCAAATTGGAAAGCCTGTGCCGGGAGCTACAAAGACATAACCGCACTCTCAAGGTACCTGAGGCTGGCTGATGCCAGATGAGAAAATTGTCAGAGCCTACCTGGACTCCCCCCCCTCCCCCCGCAGCAGTACTCCACCTCTCAGAGCCCAAAGTGGCAGCTCATTCCAGGGATTTCCCAGGCATCTCCTGGCCCTTTGAGGGGAAGGGTTAGGGCTCAACACTCTGTTCAGGGAAGAGGAGGCTTAGGAGCCAGCCACGACAGAGAGTCCTTAGTTTAGGATCAGTCTTTAGTACCGATGGACCCCTGAAAAGGAACCCAAAGTTCTCTCTCCCCCCCCCCGGGGTCATATGACCGCATTTTGGTCGCTTGGCAAGGCCTGCAATTTACAGCCATTTGCAGCATCCTGGAGTTTACTGTGTTTGTTCCAGAAACAGGCATTTCCTTCTGGTTTGTGGCAGAATCACCGCTGCAGAAAAGGTCATAAAGTTGGCTGTGGTCACATGATGGCCCACTTTACAACCATTGTGACTTATGACTGAAATTGCAGCCTCGGATATGTTTGTAAGTTGAGGACTGCCTTCACCTCAAGAGCAAACGGTTCCAGTATAATAAGACACGTGCATATATTTAAAATTATAAAATGATAAAAACCCTCTCTCCATAATGGAAAGAGTAGCCGGCCTCTTGCCCACAATCGCAAGCCACAAAGACTCGGAGCCAAACGGCCCCCCCAGAGCGTCGGTATTCAGCCCACTGAAGGCCGTGCATAGCCGCTGCCCCCTGTCGTGACCTTGACAGGCCACGAGAGAGGGGGAAAGTGCCTGGCGTGGATTCGGGAGGGACGGTTGCCGAGTGGCTGATTGCAACTTCTTGTTCTTTGAAGAGCGGCAGCAAGCTCCTCGGGGTTTGCTAGCTGGATTCTTTCGACTCGGACTCTTGGCATTGTCCGAGTCGCCTGGAAGGCTCTCCCGCTTTCCTCCGCAGGAGGAGGGTGTCCAGCGAGCTCGCGAGGAGGAAGAGAAGAGGAAGGAGGTAACCTCCCACTTCCAGGTGATGCTCAATGACATCCAGCTGCAGATGGAGCAGCACAACGAACGCAATTCCAAACTGCGCCAGGAGAACATGGAACTGGCCGAAAGGCTGAAGAAGCTCATAGAGCAGTACGAACTGCGAGAGGAGGTGAGCGGCAGGGAGGGAGGGGCCGAGGGAGGGGCCGAGGGAGGGGCCGAGGGAGGGGCCCTCCTCCCCAGCCTGCTGCTCTTCAGCTGGGCCACCTCAGACGAGACTTTTTCTGCAGGATTTGCTTGGCTTCCTGGTCAATCGACAGCGCTCCTCCTGAGCTCTAGAAAAGACAGTGTATGTAGGTAGTCCTCGGCTTATGGCTGTAATGCAGGTTAGCCATTACAATCTCAAGTGGTGATGGTCGTTAAGCGAAATCACCTCACTTAACGACTTCCCCATTCCTGCTCAAGTGTAGCGTGGGGTGCCTCTGGTGGGGGAGGCCCTGAGAGGCCTAATCCTGAAGCCTCCCGCACCCCACCACTTGGGGTTCCCCACCACCACTTGGGCCTGCTTCCCACCCCGCTGGGCCCCACACCCTCCTCCTCACTTACCTTTTGAAGATGGCAGGAGGTCAGGGGAAGGGAAGTCAGGCCACTCCATTGCTGGGCCCGATCCTCGAAACGGTCACCATTTTCCAAATGGCCGCATTGAATTGTGGCTGGTCAAAAAATGGCAGCTGCTTCAGGGATTGTGCTGCCCAGCCCAGCAACGAAGCAGCTTGCTTTGTTTTGCTAATGTGAGCTCTGCGGCATTCTTCTGCAGAGATGCTAAGGCTCTGGGTTCAGTTACAAGCTAGCAAGCCACGCTGGAGGAAGGGAGGGCCCAGCCGCCTCCATCTTGCTGCCATTCGTCCTTTGTCATCAGGGACTCAGCTTAGCTTGAAAGAAGCTTTAACTCTCCTTAGTGGGTCGCCCCCTTCAGGAAAACCTTTGTGTGTGTCAGTTTGCGCTGTCATGATGACACCGTCAAACTGCAACATTTCATGCCCATAAAATAGCTCAGCCTTTTTTCTCATAGGGCTGAATCAAAGTTGGCACCAGCGAGGATTCCTTTGGCGGCTTCAGATCAGGCTTGAGAGTTCAGTACGGAGCTGAGCTGCCCTGGACTGACGCCTGTTGTGTTTTTCTTGGCAGCACATCGACAAGGTCTTCAAACACAAGGACCTGCAGCAGCAGTTGGTGGACGCCAAACTCCAGCAGGCTCAGGAGATGTTGAAAGAGGCGGAGGAGAGGCACCAGCGGGAAAAGGACTTTGTGAGGCTTTGCGTGGTTGTGTCTTTGTTTAAGAAACAGAAAGCTGGAGGACAGCCACGCTGCCCTCCTCAAGTAGGCCTTGGCAAGGATTAGGAGGGAGCAGATTCTGGGGCAGCTGAAGAAAAAGAGGCAGCTGAATGAGAAAAGGATCTTCAGCTGCCAGGAGACACTGGAGGAGTTGTCAGGAGTTCTAGTAATCAATTGTGGGTAGTCCTTGACTTATTTTGCTTAGCAACTGTTCATAGCTACAATGGCACTGAAAAAAGTGACCTGACCTGTTCTCTTACTTCTGGTATCACCCTGGTCATGTACTCAAAATCCAGAGGCTCGGCAACTGGCATCCGTTTACGATGCTTCCAGTGTCCCGGGCTCATGTGATTGCCATTGCCATCTTCCCAGCCAGCTTTCAAAAAACAAAGTCAGTGGCAGAAATCCAGATTTGTTTAACGACTGTGTTTTGCTTAACAACTGTGGCAAAATGTCATAAAACCGGGTACAACTCATTTAACCCTGAGCTGCCTTGTTTAGCAACGGCAATTCTAATCCCAAGCTGAGGACTGCCTGAAATGCAGCCAGAGGGATTGGCTGTCTTGGTCCTTATCAGACCCGATTATCAGTGAAGCTCTGAGATCTGGATTTGGAAAGAACTTGACAGAGGGAGCAGATGCCAGGCGTCTGGAATTGGTTTTGCCTTTATCCTTGGATTCCACCGCTTGGGAGCAGAGGCTGAATAGCGGCTGGGGAGGCGGAGGTTCTCTGGAAGGAGATTCCCTGCCCGTCGGAGACTCTCCTCCTCTCTCATTCCCTTCTTGTTCTCCCCTTCCTTCTCTTTCTCCTGCAGCTGCTGAAAGAGGCCGTGGAGTCCCAGAGGATGTGTGAGTTGATGAAGCAACAGGAAGCGCATCTTAAGCAGCAGGTGGGATGGCTGGGGGCATCTTTGCTCTGGCTCAGTTGGTTTAGCCCAGCGGTCCCCAACCTTGGCAACTTGGACGTGGCTGGCTGGGGAATTCTGGGTGTTGAAGTTGCCACAGTTGGAGACCCCTGGTTTAGCCTAAGGATGCTCGTCACTTCCCCGAAAGGGGGGGTTGCTAGGCTCTAAGATGGGAGACGCCGTCTTTCCAAAACCAAATGTGGGATAGACCTGGGCCATCTGTGATGGGAGTCCAAATGGTGGCTTTTAGGTAGTGGTGCAGGATCAAAAAAGGAACAGGGCTTTACTTGGTTGGTTGCGATTGCCATCTTGACTGTTTGGACACCGCTTGCCCCCGTAGACACCCTGGATGGGACTTGGCTACTGCCGCTGCTCTCGGGGCTGGAGAAGAGGAATTTGTCATCCCGCCGTCCTTTCTCTCACCTGACCCCGTAGAACAGCTGCAGACGTGAATGTTCCAAGCAGTCATTCCTCTCTGCTTTCTCTGATTCAGCTGGCTCTTTATACAGAGAAGTTTGAAGAGTTTCAGAACACCCTCTCCAAAAGCAGCGAAGTCTTCACCACGTTCAAGCAAGAAATGGAGAAGGTATACAGTGGATCAAGGCTATGGAGGGCAGGAGGGGGTGGGATGGGGGGGTTGGTTGGTTGGTTGGCCTCTGAGTGACTTGTGCCAAACCCTCAGAGGAAGAGTCCAGACTGAGGTTTTCCGCCGTGCTTCTGAAACTGGCAGCAGAGTTAAAGGCTGGGACACATTGACCCACCCCGGACCTTGAATTTATGTGTGTGTGAGTTGGGGTTGCCGCGTTGCTTCTGGCCTTTTGGTCCTGCTGTGCCAGAGGCTGCTCGAGGGAGCTGGGGCTGCAGCAGGTGCCACCAGGATCCAGAAAGCTTTTACAGCATCTTTTCCCACGTGGAGACTTAGGGACACCTCTGGCCTACAGAACTGCTTTTTTTGCAGAAAAAAATCAGAGAAAACGGGTCAGTCCAGTTTGGGCCAATCTGTTCTAGGGCAGCAGCATCCACGTCCCTTCCCATTCTTGTAGGCTGAAAATATTGAAATTTTAAGAAATGTTTTGCAGAATCTTATATTCCCTAAGATATATCCATCCGTCTGTCCATATATTTATTTATTTGTATCCCACATTTATTATTTTTACACATAAGACAGCAAACATATCCAACACCCCCCCGCCTCCTATTTTCCCCACCACAACAACCCTGTGAGGTGAGTTGGGATGAGAGGGAGGGACTGGCCCAAAGTCACCCAGCTGGCTTTCATGGCTAAGGCGGGACTAAAATTCGTCATCTCCTGCTTTCAAGCCATTATTGCATAGTGCTTCCCGGTAAATACCTCCTCACCTTGAATATATTTGCAGCATTATCAATGTCAGAAAAATTTAAATGCTTTTGATAAATTGTTATGGTGTTTGGGGCTGGTTCTGATAAATACTTGAGTGTTCATTTCCTCGTTGAGGTGCTTTCTAACAAAAGTGCATTTTTTCCTATAAAAAAAGTTTGTAGCACTGCCACTGTTTTTGAACCAATCAGGATTCAGTGAAACATTTTCATTGTTCATTTCCATACTGATAGCTTTCTTCCTTGTAAAAAAATCAGTGATTTTATCCATACTCAGCTGCCTTTGATTGCAAGGGCAAGAACCATGTCACTCAGTCTGGTCTTCAGTAGTCCATAATCCCAGTTCTTGGCTTGCTGAAGACTGACAAGACAGGAAAGTAGGAGGGGCTTTGTAACTGCTCTTTTCTTGTTTCGGTTGCAACTCTATAGATGACCAAGAAGATCAAGAAGCTGGAGAAGGAAACGACGATGTACCGGTCCCGGTGGGAAAGCAGCAACAAAGCCCTTCTAGAAATGGCGGAAGAGGTAACATGGCCCTCTCCCGTGGGGAGACCGAGGCTTTCTCATTGTGGGGAATGTAGCCAAACAGGGCAGCCTTCCAAAATAGAGGAAGCCGTGTTATCTCGCACAAGACTGATGGACAAAAATAAAGATAAATCTAGAAACAATTAAAATGTTTGAAGTTACTTAAGATCTGAGGCCAAGGAGATGGAAAGTGCAGGGCTGAGGACTTATCCCGTCGGCCATCTACAGCAAGGAGTGCCCCAGTGGTGCTCCAAGCCAGCCAGCAAAGCCAAGTTTTAAGGCCCCTCTGGAAGGCTGGGCGGGGGGAGCAGATCTCACCTCTGACGGTAGTGTGTTCCACAGGGCAGGGGGCCACAGTGGAAAAGGCTCTTCTCCTTGACAGCTCCAGTCAAAATTCCTTCACAGGTGGGCGGGCTAATCCTATTGGGGCGAGACAATCCCACTGAATTATCTTCAGAACTTGGTTCCATTGACTGTCTTCAGATGTTTCCTTCCAAAAACTGACTCTGAAATTGATGCTCTTGTTCCCACACAGAAAACCCTCCGGGACAAAGAACTGGAAGGGCTCCAAGTGAAGATTCAGCGCCTTGAGAAGCTGTGTCGGGCCCTGCAGACTGAACGCAATGACCTGAATAAAAAGGTCCAAGATCTGTGTGCCTTTGCGTCTCTGACCACAGGGACAGAGGTCGAGGACCAGGCCCACAGCATCCCAGAGGAGCTGGCCCTGCAGGGCCCCAGGGCAGGAGAGGGCTTTGGTTTGGCCCAGGCAGTGGGCCCCCCAGGCCCGCCTGAGCAGCCTGGGGCACTGAGCATAGGAATGGCGGCCGAGCAGCCAGCAGAGGAAGCTGCTAACTCTGCTCAGTAGAGCTGAAGGATAAGCGGGCAGGTTGCAGCTTTCTTCAGATGGATCCATTCCTCTTTCGAAGCCCCGTGCTCAGATGAAAACTGTTCTGGGGCTTTCAGGTTAAAGCTTTTGACAATACTGAATGCTTTTTTGGCTTTTAAAATAATCTCTCTGTATTATCCAACACTATGTACAGCAGCAACATCCACCTTTTATATATAGATCTGTAAATGAGATTGATCCCGTTCTCTGCGTGGTGCTGTGTGAACATCTACGTCTGTGGCAGATCCAGCCATTGATCCTTTTCAAAGGTGGGAAGCAAAGCGGGGGAAGCTTGCTAATTTTACCTCCTCCCACTTTAACATCTGGTTGTTGCAGCTCAGTGAGTGCCATACTAATGCAGATGCAAAGCAAAAATCCCAGTGGGACTTTGAGGATTAATTCTTTTCTTTTTCTGAATGGTTTTTTTTTAAATTACCAGACCTGCCCTTTAAAGTCAGTGCTGGAGACTCAGGAGTTTGATAATGTGGTAGATTATTCTTTTTAGCCCGTAGGGTTTTTTTTGGGGGGGGGAGATGGAGAATAAAGCTGATGTATTACTGTGACGTGGGGACAGACACCAAGGAGCCCCTTTCATCGGTGTGGGTGGAGGAGGCGTCATCTCCAGGACTTTGCTACTTCCAGAATTGATGTCTCAATAGCCTTATGACTTCACAGTTGCCTCTATGATTATATGTGTGCATGGACACAGACACACACACACACACAAGCAAGTGTATGTACGTACTAAAGATTTAATCCAAAGGTTTTGCTTCCTTAACTGTTTTGCACATACTGAGCATTCCTGCCTGTGTCTGTGCCTGGTGAATGTTGGATGGGTGGCAAAGTATATTCTCCTGCGTGTAACTTTCTAGGAGACAAAACTTAACCTCCCAGTCCAGACCACATAGGTGGTGGGCCCAGGAGCTAGAACAACCTCTGCCCAAGTCTGGTTGCCTGAGGTGTGTCCTAATAGCACTTTTGATGGATTGTTTGTCTAGAGAATCATGTGGTGAGGAGGTGTCCTCAGAGCTTTTTGGTAATTCTGTCCATTTGGACCCTTCTTCACTTACAGCCAATTCATTATTTTAATTTGTGCCACTTTTGGTCTTAAAAGCAATCACAAACTTAATTCTTTTAGATAGATGCTAAGCCAGAGCCATTTTAAGTATTAATATAAAATTATTATATTGCTAGTAGCTTCCTTTCCACTTGAGAGAGATTTGGGAGAGCTGGTCACTCTTGAGGGCAAGGCCCATTTGCTCTCCCCCCCCCCCCAGTGGACAGCAGTCTCTCTCTCTGGAAAAAAAGACCTGAGTTTTAGGAAATGAGAATTGTAACCCCTGCCTGAAATGGCAGACCTGGCCCCTGTTTTCTGTGGGGTTCAGTTGCTGCTGAAATTTTCCTCCTCTTGGTCAGCCGGCAAGAAGAGAATGGATGATTGTAAACGTCCCCCACAGCTCTCCCAAGAGGAGGAGATCATCGTAAGCTGGGGAGGTCATCTTTGTCCCAATTTTTCTCTTCTGCAGTGTCAAGCAAACCTTCCAGTTTTTAATGCTGTTGTACAATAGACTTCTGTTGTATGTATCTTTGTACCCAATAGAAATGCAACATGTACCTGTTGTTTGTCTTCCTTTTTTATGTCACTCATTTTGATACTGTGAGAATTTGACACGCAGTGGATGTTTCCACCCCTCCTTTCAGGTCCTGCTACTACATGCTGCCTGGAAGGGAAGGGAGAGGAGGGGGTTTGCTCCTGGGAGGGATAAGCAAAAATGGCAGGAAGCTGTACAGGCCCAGCAGGGTCAGCCAAGGCCCAAAGGTCTCCCCAGCTAAAGAAACAGACATCTCTACGGGCAGCAGCGTTATAGGAAGATGTGGGAGGCAAATGATTGTTTTTGTCACAACAAGCAAAGGCATCTTATAATGAGAAAACAATGATAAAGCCTGCAGTTTTACATGGCTAAACGATTTAAGTTGATTGATGATACAATGCTGAATGATGCCAAAGCTGGAAATAATGAGAAAAACTGTTGGACCAAATGGCTTAGGTATAAACCAGAAGACAATCTTGTCATTTTCTATCAAAGTGTTGATTTCTTCATTGCAACAAATAAACGTATTCTTCAAACCAAAATAATGCCTAGGTGCATGCTAGACAGAAATCAAACTGCCTGTATTGATACAAAGAGGTGGAAAAGTGCAGTTATAATAGCAAAAACATGGACTGGGTTGACTGGGGACAGATTGCAAACTGCTCGTGCAACTTCCCAATCAGACTAAAGCAAAAGAATAAAGATTACTACTTTCCACATTGCGCTCTCGAGCATATAAACGCCATTTTCAAAGACAACATCAGGAACCGCTTTGAGTCCTGAACTCATTGATGTGCAACCAGAGGAACCATGGAAGGGTATCAAATAATGTGAATGTGAAAATAGAGTGCTAAAGAGGAAGAAACAAGAAGGCACGCTGGATGTCAGAACAAACTGGAAATGGTCAAGAAGAAAAAAAGGCCAAAGCCAAATGACAAGACACAATATTACATCTGTAACGACACTGAAGGTAGAAGCAGACATGGAAAAAGGTCTTTCAAGAGATCTCTAACTCCAAGCTCACGTTGGTGTAGGAAAGGACACCGGTGGACGGACAGACGTGACTGAAAGAAAGATGGAAGCAGCGTATTGAAAAATGCAGAAGAGATGGAGAGGTCCAGGTGGGTGGTGAGCACAAAATGGGAGTGATCAGAACCCAACACCACTGGCCTGAAAGTTTGCCTACCAGTAAAAAGGGAAAAGAAAAGAGCTAAAACACATCAAGGAAACCCTCAGAACCTGTAGCTATTCCAACTGGGCCTTCATCAGATCCAGAAGAGCCAGCAGGAGCATCTCCATAACAAAGAAGAAAACAACAAATGAAGCAATGTTGTTATTCCATACGGTGCAGAAATATCTGAAAAGCTCAGGAAGATTTTCAACCAACACAACATATGCTAGAATAGAATAGAGCTGGAAGGGACCTTGGAGGTCTTCTAGTCCAGCCCCCTGCTCAAGCAGAAGAACCTATACCATCTCAGACAAATTATTGTTTAGTCTCTTCTTAAAAAGCTCCAGTGATGGAGCGCCCATGATTTCTGGGGGGCAAGCTGTTCCACTGGTTAATTGTCCTCACTGTCAGGAAGTTTCTCCTCAATTCCAGGTTGCTTCTCTCTTTGATCAGTTTCCAACCATTGTTTCTTGTCCTGCCTTCAGGTTCTTTGGAGAATAATTTGACCCCCTCGTCTTTGTGGCAGCCTCTCAAATACTGGAATCCTGCTATCATGTCTCCCCTATTTCTTCTTTTCTTTAGACTAGCCAAACCCAAGTCCCGCAGCCGTTCTTCATATGTTTTCCAGGTCTTTGATCATCTTAGTTGCTCTTCTCTGAATTTTAGAATATTTCGGACATGTGATGTGACACCCAGAAAAATACGGCAAACTCCATTTAATCCTCCACGGAGAGACTGAAGGCAAACGAGGTCCAGGCAGAAGAAGAACATTGTGGCTTCAAAATCTAAGCGACTGGTTTGGACAAAACTCAGCAGAACTTTTTAGTGCCGCTACTGATAAAAACAGGATCACCAATGCCCGATAATGGATATGGCACAAGAAGAAGAAGAAGGCTGGTCGGGGATATCTACTTAGGCCAGGGGTAGGCAACCTTGGCTCTTTTATGACTTGTGGACTTCAACTCCCAGAATTCCTCAGCTAGGCACGCTGGCTGAAGAATTCTGGGAGTTGAAGTCCACAAGTCATAAAAGAGCCAAGGTTGCCTACCCCTGACTTAGGCGATAGAATTACAGCAGTCTCGCAGTCATCTGATTAGACCAGGCCAGATGGTGACCCATCATTCTGCATGCCACGGTTTTGCCGACTGGGGGATTCTGGGAGTAGAAGCCTACACAGCGCAGAACTGCCAGGGATGAGAGCCGCGCCTCGTGCCAAGCGCAGGAGCCGCCCGGCGCCCCTTCAAGCCTTCGGCCGCGGAGGGCGGAGCAGAGGCGTGGCCGGCTCCGGATCCCACCGCCGGAGCCTCTCGCGTCCCGCGACGTCGCTGGGTGGGCGCTGCCCGCCGGCTGCCGGGGATCGCCGGAGCCCACGAGAGCCGCCGGGACGCCTGGGCCGGTCGGCTGCGAGTCGGCGCGCCCGCGGCGAGGGCCGAAGGGCTCGGGCGGGAGGGCAGCCCGCCTCAGCCGGGCGGAGGGGCGTCGTGTCCGGCCCCAGCCCAGCCTGCGGCGCTGGCGGCGGCCCCTGGCGAGGGAGAGGCGGCAGCTCGCCGAGGGACTCGCAGGCTCGGCGCCGGAGAGGTTCCCTTTGTTATGCCGGGCGGCGGGGAGGGCCGCCTCCGCTCCAGACGCCCCGCCGGGCGGAGAGCCTCAGCCCGACGCGGCTCTGCCGGCGCCCGCCTGGCCGGCCTCGCGGGGAGCCCCGGGACAGGGCGGGGTCGCCGGGCGGAGGGCGGCAGGGGGGCCGGACTCCGCCTCTCGGCCGGCCGGGAGAAGCGGCTGGAGGGGCAGAGCCGGCCGGGAGGGTGGCGCGCCGCTGGGCCTCCCGGGGAAGCCGGCGGGGCTGCGGGTCGCCCCTGACGGGGTCGCTGGTCTCCCCGACCCGGCGCCGCGAAAGGCGGGCGCTTGGAGCCTCGGGACTCCTCCCGCGGACGGGGCCTCGGAGCTCCAGACGCCCGGCCGGGGAGGGGCCGCCGGCCCGGGGAGCAGCTGGGGGGTCTGGACGGGCGGGGAGCCGCGCGGGTTCCACGTCCACGTTGCGGGGGGTGTGTGTGTGCGCCGCCCGTGGATTCCTCCGGGCCCCGGCCTTCCCACAGCGCCGCCCGCCCTCCTTTCTCTGCGGAAAGAAAACGAACGAGAACGGGGGAGAAACTGGAGAAGTCCGGGAAGGTGCAGGTGGGAGGCGAGGCTGCGAAAGAGATTTCTGACCTTGGCTGCTTCAGGGCAGGAGGTCCCTCCCCCGGCCCGCTCTCTTGCCGAGATGAAGCGGGTTGCCTGAGCCCGTTAGCCGGGCGCGGCTTCCGAGCCTCCTGCGCGCCCTCCGAGGATACAGATCGAGACAGGAAGGTCCTTTTATTACAATTTGAACGCTCTGACTAAAACGGATTGCTCTCATTCTAAGAGGGAACCCCGAGACCAGAGAAAAGTTGATTGGACAGGGCAAACGTAACCCCTCTTTTGCGTAGTCAATCAGTTACATAGAGTTAAACATATACATGTGACAACATGTATGTCCGTTTAAATGAGGTCCGACAAAATTTGCTTGGGCGTAAAATTTAAGATTTTAATGAGGAAAAAAAGTCATAAATTTGTTTGGAGTTCACAGAGAGACAAACCAGATATACTGGAGAGAAACCAGACAAACTCCAGACATCCCATCCTATTCTGATTTGGGGAATAAAGACAGGTTTTTGTCTTGAAGTTTAGAAATGTTAGACGTTATCAATCAAACCATCAATATCATTTAAAGGGAGAGAAAATAAGTCAAATGAAAATTCAAAATAACTAAGTTAGCAAGTACAGCAATACTACAAAGTCAATGTTGGTACTACAGAATCCATCCTGTGTGCATCAGCCCAAAACGTGAACCACTCTATCCAAGTCCTGGCTGTCGCTGGTGAGAAAAAGCCTCAGATTTAGGTGTCCTGCTGCCCTGGAGAAATGATTAGGACGGAGGTAAAAAAGCAATTTAACCTGCCATGCAAACTCTTCCAGCCGTTTTTGCCACGTGCCCCCCCCCCACAAAATTCTATAAAGGGAGGTGGCTGGAGCCAGTCTTAAGGCTCGCTTCAATGAGATGGGCTGGATATAAATTTAATAAATAAGGCTCCCCAATTTCATTCCAAACTTTGCAAACGACACCTGTTCCTTCCAAAATGATGCTCCATGGCGTTTAACCTGTTTCCAAGTACATGTTAAACAGTGGTTTTCTCCAGTGTGGTTTACAGATTGAATCCCTATTAACTGGGTTTAAGGGACAAATTCAGACAAAAATTATGGTCTGCAAGTTAAGAAGGCTGGGCTAATAATCCATTGCCTAAGTTTGATTATGCTTCAGTTGGTAATAAAAAATCTTCAACTCCTTTGTTTCAAATGTTATTAAAATTTATTATATGATAAAAATATAAAAAGAAGCAAAAGTTAGAGAAGGGATAAAAGAGGTGAAAAGAAAAAGACAAAAACGTAGTGACTTTTCCCGACTTTTTTCAGTGCAGTAAGACAAGAAAAAAAAATTGCATCCTCAATCTTTTGCTTTAAATTTCTAAATATTTCAAACCATTTCAATAACCACAAAGTCATTCTAGTCATCAAAACCTAAAAGCAAAGTTTCAGTATTTTCATTTTTGAGCCAAAAGTCCAGAAGCGGTTTCCAGCGTGGACTTTCCAGGCATTATTTCTCGTCCTCCTTGTCCTTCTGTGCCAGGGCCTGGGAGGCCTTCTCCTCAAGCGTGGGATTCGGTGCAGGGCTTTCCAAAGTCACTGGTAACGTTTGCTTGGCCTCCTCCATCTTGCTTGCTCTCCTCTTGCAGGTGGGGTGGTTGAGAGGGAGACCCCACGATGGAGGAGAGGAAGAAGAAGAGCCCCAAGGCTCACCTCGGCCAGCCGGGCCCTGCAAGCGCGCTGCGCAAGCTGCCTGTCCCGGCCAGCAAGAGTGCCTCTTTCTCGCTGGGGACGCCGCACCTCCCATCTCCGAGGCCAAGAGCCAAGTTTAAGAGGTCAGCACGAGGACGGGGCAGAGTGGGCCTCTGAGGGCAAGGCCTGAGGGCGCCAGGGCAGGCCAGGTGCTCGGGCAGGGCTGGCATTCTGGCAGCACTTTCAGGTAGGGCAGGCGGGACCCGAGTCTCACAAGGATGGAAGATTCGTTTATTTTCTCTTGCCGCTCCAGCCCTTGTCAGAAGCTGTCTCAGAGCATCATGAAGCATTTGAACCAACCCTGGGAAATAAAAATTATAACAAAAGGCAACAGGAAAAAGCACTTGACTATTAACAAAGCAATAATAAGAAATAGTGTTAGAAATGTTTCTACTGGGGGCAGCCTGTGGCAGGAATCTGAGCTTAGAAACGTAGCAGAATCAGAGCTGGGATGAAACTTCAGAGTTGTGACGAAACCAATAAAAAACGGCTCCTGTCCTGCCACTAAGAAAACTTCACCGTCATGCTGATAAGGAGACAACCTTGAGGAGACTTTATTTATTAAACAGAGAGCTGAACCCACATGTATCCTTCCTCACAAAAATGTTTGCGATACCCGAAGGAGCTCAGTTCGCTTTTTAAACGGTTTTGTGACTTGCGCTTGAGTTCTTGGCTTAGTGATAGGGACACCAGCATAGTTTGCTTTGGATCTCATTGAGCGATCCGCGGTTAGAAATCTCATCCTGTAGTGGTGGGTTTGAGTCAAGGGTCTTTGATGGGGCCCCTCAGCTCAGTTAAGGTAGTTCTTTCACATCCTCCTTGCGTTGTACAACCGCAATTCAGTAAAAGAAATAGGGCCGGTCGGGTCCAGCCCTCTTCACACAGCTTGTACGTAGTTATCAAGCTAGCTTCCTTTCTGAGTTTGCACAGTGGAGTTAACCGTAAGTCACAAAAAGCGCCTAGGTTTGTGCAAATGCAGGTACGTAAGTATGTGGAGGGACCACCGCATCGATGGTGCAGGGTTGCGGGAGAGCAGGTGGGAAGCCAGCCAGCAGTACAAAGCACCCCATCGGAAGGTGTTTAAAGGGCTGCCAAGATGCTGGTCCTTGCAGATTGCCCTCCAGGCAGTGCCAAAGCCTGTTCTGCAGGGGAGGAGAGCTGCTGTGCCAGGTGGCCGGACGCTTGGCCAATCTTGGGGCAGAGCCTGCTTTTCTCTCGGAGGCTGGCTGGTTTCCTGCCACCGTTGCCCCAGATGTCACCTCTGCTTGTTTTCTGTTGCAGAGCAAGCAAGGAGGCGTCACGAGTCCCACAGCTTGGGGGCAATGCGGGCTCCGTGGTGGGCACCCCCCTGCAGCATTCCTTCCTGACCGACGTCTCTGATGTGTATGAGATGGAAGGGGGTCTCCTTAACCTGCTGAATGATTTCCACTCAGGGAAGCTTCAAGCTTTCGGTAACGTCTTTAATGCTGGGATGTCTCTAGACTGTATTATGCTGGGCAGAGAGAGTTGAGGCGAGTTCAAATCCTGGGTTATCACTTATCTCTGGATAATCCTTAACTTAATCCTGCTTTCATTTATTCATGAGATCATAATTTTTACTCTGCGCTTTTTGACGAAAAAGCCTTCTGCCTCGCTTAGTGCAGCAACCACAGCCCTTGCATTACAATCTCAGTGACAGAGCACACAAGCAAAAAAGGGAACAGGACAGTAGAGAAGAAAAAGAAATTTGGGCGCCTGCTTTTAAAAGTATAGTTCAAGATAGCTGGTCAAGAAAGGCTCTTAGCCATTTGTGGAGTCAGAGATGAATTAAATGGATAATTAATTGGGGTTTCTCCCCCTCCTTAGTTCCTCCCCTACTGATTCTCTTGTCTCTCTTATGTTGCATCTTGCGCCTGCTTGTCAGTCCCTGGCCACCGCTGCCCACATCCTTGGCTAGAAGCATTTCTGTCTCAAAGGGCTCCGTTATTAACCCGCAGGTTGTCCTCTCTTTCCAGCAATTCTCTTGCTGCAACAATTAACATTCCTCACACTTGACAGGGATAGAAAAATTGTCCCAGTATCAGCTCATTTGATTTTCCCCAGAAGATGTGGCAGAGAAGCTTTGCTTAGCAACTTAATGTGTGGATTAATTAGATATGTACATGTACATAAGCTCCACTTATGGTGTGTGTGTGTGTGTGTGTGTGTGTGAAATTTCAGTAGTGCAAGGTTTATGTTCCTTTGATACGTTGGTTTTGGGCTTCTAAGGCAGCATTTCCAGCCCTTGGCAATCATGCTGGCAGGGAATTCAGAGTTAAAATCCACACATCATCAAGCTGCCAAGGTTGAGAATCACAGTTCTAAGGATTTCAATAATAGATATAGTTTGAGTTTTCACCAGCTGTGATGCTTTTGATTTGGAAGAAATTATAATGATCTGTTTAACACACCATGCCTGGTCTGGAGATGATTGTTGAGTTGGGTAGGACTATCATACCGTTAGCCATCAATGCGGGCAGATCCGTTAGCCCACAGATACCTTGCCCAAATAGAACCCAAGCTAGAAAAGTAGATTAAAATGTCTTAATTATGTACACAAGTAAGGAGAGGCACCTCACCCAAGAGAGGAGAGGAGCAGCTTAGAAAATAGAAAATCACTTCATATACAGTTCAAACCCATTGGGTCTGGAACAGGTTCTTCCATTGGTTAGCATGATTTGACACATCTCTGATGTAGCACACACGTCTTTCGTATATTAGGATGTAATATCTCATAGCACCCCGTAACAACATTAGTATGATTTTGTTAATGCGCATCCTCATATTCAGGAGGTTTTAGATTATAATGAGGCGTGGAGAAGATTGCAAGTAACTATAGTTCAAGTCAGCCTCCCCGACAGGTTTTGAACCAGTTCTCTTACCAGGCTGTACAGAGCTTTCTTTGTTCCTTCCAGGACCAGAAACATTAATCAAAGAAACTTCTAGTTGCTGGAAACATTAATCACTGCTGCTGCTGCCATTAATTCCTTTTTGGTAAGGCCAGCAGAGTCAACCTTTTCTCCCCCCCCCCCCCCCCCCGTTTGGCTCACCTTTGCTCTGCACCCCTGTCCTGGTCTGGGCCTGCAGGCAGAGAGTGTTCTTTTGAGCAGCTGGAGCACGTCCGGGAGATGCAGGAGAAACTCGCCCGCCTGCACTTCAGCCTGGATGTCTACGTGGAGGAACTTGTGGAAGATCAGAAGAAAACTGTGGCTGACAGGAATCTGGACCAGCTGCTGACCAACGTGAGTGTCCCAAGCAGTTGCCTTCTTCTAGAAGAGAGGTGGATCCCCAGAAGATGGATTCCCAGGATGGGGGGGGCATTCCAGAGGAGGAAGAGGCAGTCCAGATATCCTTTGTGAGAGAAAGAGGGTGAAGACAGCCCCTCCCTAACCGTTCCCAGAGCGTTTGGTAGATGCCGATGGCTTGCAGAGTCCTCAGTCTGGCAAGATTCCGTCCACAGGCGTGAAGCAATAAAGAACTCAGCCTGGGAGAATTACCACATGTCGTTCTTGGTTTTGGACTTGACATCAATCCTGCCAGACTCAGGTCTCTGCTATCTGCGTCCACCATGTAATTTGAGAACTCTTAGGGAGGGGCTGTCTTCACTCTCTTTCCCTCACACAGGATATCCGGGCTGAGGTGCCTCTTCCTCCTCTGGGATGGAACCCTCCCTCCTGGGGACCCACCTCCTCGCTTCCTCCCATCACATCCCTAGACTGAAGTGGGCTTGGCATTTTGCCATTTAGGAAGGACACAACCCACCAAAACATAAAGTGGGGTTACCTGTTGCATGGATGCAGCAGCTCGGGATGAAATGGTGGTGGTGGGGATATAGCAGGCGAGGCTGGATGGCTGGATGGAGGGATGGACCCCCCCCTCCTCCCCGCCCATGTGAGAGGAGTGCAATCTGCAATGAAATGAAGCTAGAGTTCGAATGGCTCCCTTTGAGGCAGGGCAGGAGAAGGCAGGGATTGCCAAAGACGATGCTCTGCGTTCGTGTCCTTGGCCAGAAGAAGTGGAATGCAGTGAGGCTGACTGGGTTCCCACAACATGCTGAACGTACCCCAGGTTAGCCTTGCCAAGGATTTGGGGCTTAGAGTGGCCCTCTGGAAGGGTTCTTCTCTGGGCCCCTGAGAGGGAGAGGGAGCGAAATGGGCACTGAGATGAGGTGGGGGGAGGCTGCATCTCCTCTCCAGTTAACTCTGGCTACTCCAAACCCAGCCTGGCTATCAGAGACCTTTACCTTATTTCTGTAAGGACCTACCTCATCGAAGCCTCCCAAGGAAACAGAACTTTTGAAACAAGTGTTGCATTAAAAGGAACTTTCATTAGGGGCCAGTGACAGCAGGGAAAACAAGGCGAGGTCTGAGGAAAAACACGCCCAAGCTCTTTGCCTGTCTCCCCCATTGGAAGGATGGTTGGGCAGCTTTCCCAATGCCTGCCCCTGCCTCTGGCATTGGACAAGGCCTCTTCTGGGTCTGGGCCTCTTGCATATGTTCACAATGCTTTTTTTTGCTTTTTTCATTTGTTTTTGTAGCTGGAAGAACTCAGCAATTCCATGTATCCTTTTTTTAGGGCCCAATGTGGTTTTCCTGACAAATTGATCCGGGGGGGGGCAGGAGAGGAAAAGGGATGTGAATGGGGTGCTGTTTCAGAGAAGAAGGAGTGCATCAGAGGTGGAAGAACATGGGGACCTATGGGGACGTAATGCACAGGTGTCTATGGGGATGGTGACATCTTGTGTATAGGACTTCATCATGCTTTGTCCTGGACACCTAACTCCAAGTGATAGCCAATCTCTTGTCTGCAATTAAGATAATGCTATATCTCTGCCATTGGATCACTTGTGCAAAGTATAGGCTGTCCTTGACCTACCAGCCTAATGAAGCCTGGGAATTTGCATATATCCTGAAGGTCATAGGTTGAGACCGTATGTAAGGACCCGCTTCAAAACCTCATCCCAAGAAAGCAGGACTCTTGCAACAGATTCATCCCAAAAGGAACTTTTATTAGGAGAAGCTGACAGCAGGCATAGAAGGCAGGATCTGAGGGCTTCCCACTCAAATCAATAGGTTAAAGGAGCCTCAAGCAAACCCCACCCCAATAGTTCATCAGTTCAAATGAGCCAATCCCCAGGTGTTATGTCCTCTATGGGAACAGAGCTGATAACAGAGTCCGTTCCCATGCCTGTGAAGACGTTGTTGGGTCTTCGCACCTTTCTCTTCCGCAGCGAGAGATAAGCCAGATGGTGGTAGGCACATTCCTTTCTCACCCCCCAGGTTGACATCAAGGGAGAAACAGTTCAAAGAGCAAGCAGATAGAAAAGGGAGAGGATACGTTGTAGCTAAGCAAAGGAGAAATAATGCATTCCATAGGGCCTAATACCCCCTCCCCCTCAGGAGAAGGATACAACCCACAGAAAGAAGCTGGAAAGGGACAGAACCAACCCCCCCCAACAAGAAAATAGGTTCTGACACTCCTGATTTTAGATTTTTTGAAGCAGTCACTAAGATTCTGTGAATGTTAAGAGAACCCTTTCTCACTGACTGGTGCTTACTTCTGTTTTCCAGTAAAAATCACCATAAATCATGGTCATATGACCCTGCAAATGGCCATAAATACAAGCTGGTTGCTGAGCATCCAAAATGCAATTGTGTGTCTGCAGGTAGGGACACGACCATTGGAGCTCCGAATCTGGGTTTTAAGTACCTTTTTCGAGGCCCTGGTATCTTTGAACGGTTGCTATGCGATCAGTCCTAAATTGGGGGCTACTTGTATTACAAGTGAGCCCATTTCTCCCATCAACAACCTGGGGACAAAAAGGCTGATTTAACTTAGAAGTTTGGTTAACAACATAGCAATCCAGGAGAAAATGGCTCTGGGTGGCTTGTGCATGGTGTGAAACCACCCAATTGTGATGAGGGCCAACCTGGTTTAAAGGTGCTAAATTTTGCGCCTTGGATAAATCCCCATTTAGCCATGAAGCTCACAGACTGATATTGGTGTGCGAACATTCCTTGAGCCACATCTGTGTTGCATGGTCCTCCAAAATCCAAGCCAGCAGCCTTATCTTGCCTGCCTTTCCAAGTAGATGGTGTGGGTGTGGATGTACATTTCCAGGTTCCTCAATGTTAATGTTACATGCTGCAGATTTAGTACAGAGCTGCAGTCTAAACTAAGTCAGCATGGCTGATGTTCATAATAATATTATGTTTCATAGGATGAACCAATGGCAGAGATGTCCCTGGGTGGATGGAGGCTATAAAAGTCAAGATCATCATTTCTCAACCTTGGCAACTTTAAGAGGGTGGACGTCAGTTCCCAGAATTCCCCAGTCAGAAGTGCACCCATCTTAAAGTTCCAAGATTGAGAAACACTAGCAAAGACAAGGACTGCAGCTGCACGATTGGAGCCTTGGCTTTTTGTTTACACGTATATTGCATCTGTAAAAAAAGGGGTGGGAGGTTGTGGCTGCCATCTTGGCTTTTTTCGCCCCCTGAGGAGATGCAACTTTGCATCACGATTAGCCAGGATTCCTTGCTGTTGGTCATTTGGACTGAGACCAACAGGAGCTGAAGTCCAAAAGGTCAGGAAGGCAGCTGGTCTACCCAGGCTGTAGAAGTTCAGAGAAAGGGCCAGGAGAAATGGCTGTTCGACTCTTACTACTTATTTCTTAACCCTTCACCTTAGACAAAAGCTTCACCTGGCTGAAAATCCTGATGTGGAAGAAGCACCCAACACCTAGAAAAGGCATTGGGAAGGGCCAGGCTGTCCCGCTTGTGGCCCTTCTGAATAGGCCTCGAGAAGGATGTCTGGCAGGCAACTGCATCTGAATTGTGTTTGTTGAAAGGTTAGGGGCTGCCAGATGGAAAGAGGCAGACACACGCAAGCAGGAGGCAGAAAGCGCAAGGGACAAAAGCCTGTTCTGCATGGCTACTGAACAGAAAAAGCAAGGAAGGCAAAGGAGAGGGACGGGGCCAGGATGCTGATCCTCCACGTTGGAGCCCCGAGTCGAGCTGAGAGACCCTCTTTTGCTTAGTGTGGCAAGAGCAGAAGGCTTCTGGTTTCCTTCCCCTTGCAGTCTTGCTCCAGGTTCCATAATGGACGAACCTCTCTGGAAATTTCTGATGAGCAGCAGACGTTTCACCAATGGCGGCCCTTTGTTCTCGCTCCTCCTGCTGTGTGAGCTGGGCACCTCTCATTTTAAATAGTTTTGTTTTTATAATGCTGCACGAGTTTGATCTCCTGCATCCTGTGCCTGCTCTGCACATGGCATTAGTCTGAGAGCTATGTATTATTCTTTCCTAAGAACACAGTTAGTATATTAGGGGCGCGACAATTGCTTTGGGGAGAGTTTGGAAAAAGCCCCCATTATTCATGATAATCCTTTTATGTTCCTCCTTTTCCACTTGGATCTACAGCTGTGGGGGACAGATGAATTCTGACAGCATCGAACGTGAAGGCGACTGGGGAACCTTTGTGCTGAGAGGGTTCCTGAGAACATGATCTATCCCTGCACCCACCCACTCCTCTAGTCTCCCTGGCTGGGGACTGCAGAAGAAGCAGGCTGAGCCGCTTGGTTTGCCTGTCACAGGCTGTCAAATCAGGAAAGCCCCTTTGGCCGGGAGCCACCACAAAACCAGAGATGGAGAGACCTTCTGCGCAGCAGTGGGGAAGTAGGGAATTCTGTCCTGAAAACTACTTGGATCTACTAGCCTATTTCAGAAGGCTTCGTCTGTTTCTGGAATTGGGGGCGTTTTTTTCCTTTATAAGCAATTCCAGGGAGAATTGAGTTCCCTCCCAACTGCGGACTCTGGTTCGTGTCAGCCAGCAGTGCCATCAATGTGGTGTTGAGTGTTAAGCCACGACCCTGAATCACTGTCATAAAATAAAAACAGGTTTGAAATTACACTCTCTGTTTTTGGTTACTTTTATAATTTTATTGAACAGGAGGGTGCTGTGAAGAACGGGTGGGAAACTATGGTCCTTTCGTGACTTGTGGACTTCCAACCCCCAGAATTCTTAAGCCAGCCATGATAGACATCAACCTCCAAAATTTCTAAGACAGCTTTAGCAGCGGCGTTTGATGCTTTCTCTGCTTTTATGGGCTGGGGTCGTCGACGGTGGTGGTGGGAGGGCGGGGGGGCGTTGCTGGCGGGGCAATTCTGGCGGTTGAAATCCACCCATTTTAGAGCCGCCGAGCGTCGCGGAGTGAAGACGTCAGATGCGGCCGAGCAGAGACCGGAAGTGGGTGTCGCACAGCTGGCTGGGAGGATCGCTCCCTCAAGCGCCCCCGTTTTAGCCCGAGGAACCTGGCCAATCGGCGTGGGGGCCGGGCACACCCCCCCGCTGGGAATGATGGGACCTGGAACTCAGCGCAGCTGGAGAGCGGACCGAGCCGCCGGCCGCGGCGGGGCAGGAGGGGGGCGTGGCGCGGGTCGCCCTTCGCTGACGTCACCGGGGGACGCGGCCGCCGAGGCGGGCGGGAGGATGCGGGAGGCGGCGGCGGCGGCGGCGGCGCGGTTGCAGGTGGGAGGCGCGGCGGAGCGGCGGAAAGCGGGGTCGGTGGGCCGCCTCAGGCGTCGAGAGGGAGGAACGCGGGCCGGGAAGGAGCTGCCCTTGCCCGGGAGGCTCGGAGAGCAGCGCCCGCCCCTGGTGCAACACCACGGAAAAAGTCACTTATGACCGTTTTTCACAGTTAGGACGGCTACGGCACTCCCGTGGTCACGTGACGAAAACCCAGTCGCTTGGCAACTAAGGTGATCACATGATCCCCTTGGCGACCTTCTGACCAGCGAAGTGTGTGTGTGTGTGTGGGGGGGGGTTTCACGTAAAAGCCGTCTTGCTAGCTTAACAGCTGCAGTGGTTCGCTTAACGAGGGTGGCAGGAAAAGTTGTAAAACGGGGCAGAACTCATTGACTTGCTTAGTGGAGATTTGGGGCTCAGTTCTGATTGTAAGTCGAGGACTGCTTGCAGTAGAAAGGGTGAGAGGTTAAAAGGTTCAGATAAATGTCAAAGGGTTCTGGGCTCCCCTTGCCTTCCTTCCTCGCCTTCAGTGTTCAAGATTTGGACCTGGGAATTGGAATGGGCACAAGTAAGCGCTGACTTCCTCCCTGCCCTGCCCCCCCCCTGTGAAATGGCTGGACGAACAAGATGGAAGGGAGAAAAATCACCTGTTAAACTTCTCCCTATCAAATCCTGCATTACTGGAGAAACTCAATCTGTGCTGCCTTGTTATATGATAGCATTGGTCACTTCTGTCCAGCTGTGACTGTGCTTTTAACGGTTTGTTCCCTTTTAGGCTGTTGTCAGGGGTTATTTGATCAGGAAAAGGCTTCAAAGCCTAAGGAGTAAGTATGAGAGCATCGTCAAGGAAATCGAAGGGGACTTGGATGGGGTCCAGTGGACTGGCCAACTCTTCCCAAGACCGGAGTTTCTCTCAAAGGTATGACTGTTGATAGGTTCAGCTCTTAGCAAAAGTGGCAGTATTGATCCTTGTTTGTTGAACTCTTCCAGAGGGGAATTAAAGGCTTAGTGGTTAAGACATCAGCTAGAAACCAGAAGGCTGTGAGTTCTATTTCTATTTTAAGCATGAAACCATCTCGATCAGCTTGGTGGCCCAGCTGTGGGGGAGGGGGCTGGCGTGCACATGCCCATGACTTGCACAAGCGGTGGGCTGGGGCACATGTACCATGCACCCATAGCTCGACTGTGCACCAACCCATGGCCCAGGGTTGCAGACCGCTATTTTTCAGTCTAATAGACTGCCTTTTTAAAATGCACTATAATCTGCATTTGACACAATATAAAAATGAAAAAGCTCATTAGAACTTGAAGATTGGGCTAGAAATAACCCAGTATTTGTTTTTACAAATAGCCAATTTGTTTCTACAGCGGGTATGTTGCTGTTATTGTAATGTCTAATAGGAAAGCTTGAATTTAGCCAAGTAAAGAGGAATTCAAGTCTCCCCAGCCTTGGTCATCATTTTAAACTCTGCGTTTCCCACTGCTTTTACTCAAGTCATGCAGTTATTCTGAATTAGAATAGGAGAGCGTGCACTGTGAGAGTGAAACAATTATATATTCTCTGAGGCTAAGTTTATTTAATATGCTGGTCCTTAAACCCAGGTTAATGGAATACAATTGCTATGTTCATATTATATCTGATACTCAAATAAAACCATGTTATGGCTTAAGGAGGTTATTGTCTTCATGCAACATGTTTGGTGGCAGTCTGGTGGCATTCGGTGGCATTCGGTATATCCATTTGTATATCATATAAATATTTGCTTTTTGTTTGATGTGCAATAGGATGTGCAACGTTCTGTACAACACAGATCTGCACATTCAACTGGAAAGTATCTTTCTCTGTACATAATAACCGTTCCCTTTTTAAAGGTAATCATCTTTATTATTGTTTTGTTTTATATTGATGAACTTTATTTTTATATTTTATTTACAGTCTGCCCAGAAATCAATAAAGGAATTCAACAGAGAAGAGGTTAAAGTTGACAGGCCACCAAAACAGGATGCACAATATTATCAAGAGTCTAAGCCAATGTCTGATTTTGAGATGCAGTTTCCAAGCCGACTTCTGGCTGAGGAGGCAGCTGAACCCAAGATCGATGAGGTAGGAGAGAGTCTGGAGCAAGCCGTAGATGCTCGCCTCGGGAATGTCTGCAGCCTTCCAGGAGAGAACGAGGAAGGGGAGCCCAGCAATGCCTCGTCTGACTGGAGCAGCACAATTCTGGGGACAGAGTCTCCCCGGATGAGCCAAGGTAAGATGAGCGCTGGAGGAACCCTGGCTTTGGTAAACGGATAGCATCCCTGGATAGCATCAATCGTCATTGCCTGCGTGTGCATGCGTATGAATAGGACGGCTGCCTTGCTCGGCTGGAGGAGAGAGGGCATCTTGTTTCTGACTGCCTTGTTCTTTTCTCCTCCAGAGTTTCACTTCCCCAAAGCACCAGAGGTGCCCAGAGGGATG
The DNA here is from genome assembly GCF_947247035.1 of Vipera ursinii. NCBI lineage: Eukaryota > Metazoa > Chordata > Lepidosauria > Squamata > Viperidae > Vipera > Vipera ursinii. The sequence continues at coordinate 2,496,715 of NC_139523.1, forward strand.
CCTGGTCTGCAGAACTACCGCAAGCACCTGGCCATGGAACTGCTCTGGCTGCAGCAGGCCATTGCCAGCCGTAAGAATGTAAGGATGCTGCCTTTGGCTCGCTTGCTGGCCTTTTGTCTTGGGGAGCAGCCATAACCCAAATGCCGGCTGGTCTGGCACAGTTCTGTGATCACCGCTTCTTCTGTAAGCTGATAGGTGCCGTGGGGGGAGAGGTAGTTCAGCATTGTCCTGGGCTTGGGCAAAAGCAGGTGGCCCTGGCAGGATTCCTTTGGGGTATGGAAGAGCGTGCGTCTTTACAATTCAGAACTGTACTGCATTGGACAGGGGTTAAAACCACGAAGGAAAGGGTTTGTGGTCTCTGGAATACAGGGATTCATTTTACTAGGATAGCTGCAGCAGTTGATGTAGATTTCGTCTACTTTCATTTCTTTCATTTCCTTTTTATTACTGTCATCCCTCATAGTATTTGATCCTGAAACAGAGATTGGGGAACCCAGCTTGAGAGCTCACCGGAAAGGCGCCTGTGATCTTTTCTCCCCGAACTGGAAGCTCACACGTTCACCTGCTACCTGCAGAAAGGAAGCAGGTGGCTGCAGGCAAGGCGTCCGCCCTGTTTCCTTTGAGAGGCCACATCCTGAAGTCGCCATTGAGACTTACAAAAGTAGCTGTGAAAAGTGGAGACTGCAGAAGCTTTTCACGGTTGGCAGATTTTGGAATTGCAGTTGCGGAAGTTCCTTTGGTGGAGCAGCGACAGAACGTCAGGTCTGCAAAGAACTCGCAAAGCTACTAATGAAAGCTGTTGCCTGCGTGGGGCCCCCTTTCCCTGTCAGTTGCACTAGAGGAGCTTTGACCAGAAAGTTTTCAATTCCTGGACATTATTTTTTCCCCTTTGCATCTGCTTTTTGTGGCTACTGACTGCTTGATTATTCTTAAAGTCTTTACTGTGCGGTTGTTTTTGCTGCTTTGTTGGCTTGTTTTTTTAAATTTGTATGCTATTATTAAATTATTATGAAATTTTGGACTGTGACTGTAAAATTAGGCAGTGTTCCACATTTTTCAACTGTGGTAGGCAGTATGAACCTGCCAGAGGTACTACAAGCATTTCTCAACTTATCACATTTGGGGTCAGTCCCGTTGTTAAGCAAGACAGTTGTTAAATGAGTCAAGCCTGATCTTAAGACCTTTTTGCCATGGTGGTTAAATTACTCACTGCAGTTATTAAGTGAGTCAGGTGGTTGTTGAGGAAATCCAGCTTCGCCTGTTGACTGCTTGTTAGAAAGTGGCAGTTTTACTGCGGGGCATTCTGGGAGTTGAAGTCCAGATATCTTAAAAGATGCTGAGGTTGAGAAACGTTGCTCTAAATCAGGGGTAGGCAACCTCGGCTCTTTTATGACTCATGGACTTCAACTACCAGAATTCCTGAGCCAGCTTGGCTGGCTCAGGAATTCTGGTAGTTGAAGTCCATGAGTCATAAAAGAGCCGAGGTTGCCTACCCCTGCTCTAAATTAAGGCAGTAGCAATATGGTAGTGTGATTTTTAGCCAAAGACCCTCAGGTGGGGCTACATTAGTTCAACAAAAGACAGCCCTGCAAGCTTGAACACTAAAAGACAGAACACAAAAGAAGGCATTTAAAGAGAGAAGCTCTTCAAATAGAACTAGCATCAGAGCCAGGAATAATAACTTCTCTGGCAGGACTAGTCAGTCCCATAATCTTTAGTTTTCTAAGGGGATTTGGGAAATTGCAGGAAGTGCAATGAATATGTTGAACGGTGGGGGCCTGTCGCTTTGTTATACTGATAGTTCTTATTTCCTTCCGAATCCACTTGTCTGTTTCACACTATCTGGAAAACAGATTTGCATTTTATGTGAGCTGCTCACCACAACCTCAGAGTCATTTTGTGGCTCTTGCATTTCCACCCTGCTGGCAGCATCTGAAGGGGGGATATGAGGCCATTCATCACGCCTGGGTGGGATGTGAAAAGTCCACTGACAGCGGAAAATGCTCCACTCTGGGTTGAGGGGTTTATCACATTTAAGCCCCAGCACGTGCACTGGATGGAGCTGAGGCAGAACAGTAGAGAGGAGCAAGTGACTTGTCTTTGTAGTCCCATCTTCACTATGGCACGTCCTCTGATCTCGTGGTTAGAGGAGCTGGCATCTGCCTCCAGGAGTCTGAAAGAAATGCCAGTTGTGCGCCTGTCGATGGGTGTCCTGCTCTCATTCTAGAAAGAGGCTGTGCATACCTCCACAAAAGAGGTGCTCCTGCCACAGACACACCCGAGTCTTTCGCCAAACGGAGGACACTCCCTCTCTCTTTTTCCTTGTTGAACCGGTACCATGGAAACGGCATAGTTCTCCTCTTAGAAGGCTGCCTGGCACACTCAAGTGTGGTGCTTTTTGGCTGCAGAAGCCCGCAAGGTGCCCCTCCGCCCTCTGCCAGGGGTCTTTCTCAGACAAGTAGCCTGGGGTCTGCAGCCTAGGAGAGATGGTCTTGGTGACTGTGGCAGTGGCACCCCTTGCCAAGAATGTGGTGGTCTTTCGCAACGGGGACCCCTTTTTCCTGGGCCGGAAATTTGTGGTGAGCCAGCGCCGGTTCCTGACCTTCGACGCCTTTTTGAACGAGGTGACCAGCACCATCCAGGCCCCCATGGCCATTAGGAGCATCTACACGCCCCGAGAGGGTCATCGCATCACGGAGCTGAGCGAACTGCAGAACGGGTGCCGATACGTGGCTGCAGGTTTTGAGCGGTTCAAAAGGCTTGAGTAAGTAACTCAGTTCATCTCTTTTGCAGTCATCAGTCAGCCAAGAGGATGAGGGAAAAAACTGTGATAGACTTAAGCCGTTAAAAATATATAAGCCATATGAATTATCTTAACTAAAAAACTTAAACACACACACACACACAAACGCCAGAGGCGACTTCCTCAAGACCTGCTGGGGGTCAGAATGGAGACCCTTCTGTGCTAGCAATGCAGGGAGGGGGGATGAATGAATGAATGAATGAATCTATTATCAAAGAGGGGGAAGGCAGAGAATCTGACCGATTCCCTGGCATGAAGGTGGGAGGTGAAGATCCCTAGCAGGTTATGACTAAGAACGTGAGCCTGCGGGTGGGGCAGGGAGAGACCCTTCCAAGGCCCAACGTTCCAGGGGAAGCCGAGCCAGGCCAAGCGCCAGTCTGGCACTAGCGGGGAACTGAAGCACATTCTCAGCCATTTACCTGCCTTCCCCCTTGCAGTCAAGGACGGGTGAGATCCACCCGAGTCAAAGCAGAACAAGACAGCCTGAGCAAGCTGAGTGTTGAAGCTCTGGGCTCTTCTCTAGAGCTGGGTGTCTGCTCTGGCCTCCCAGAGGACCAGGGCCCTTGAATTATGACGACACCAAGCTCATGACGTCAGTCTTCAAGCAGCTCTTGCCCTTGTGGGAGTATTAGAGGGCCGCTCTCAGCACCCAGCATTCAAGCCAATGCGTAAATTGTGAAGATAGGTGGCAGCTTCTCCAGCACAACATCCCAACGGGCTTTGTTTAAAGGAAGAGAGTCACAGCCGTGTAGTGAGTAGTGCAGAGAAGGCCACCCTGTTGTGGAAAAGCTTTAGCAGAAAGTTTCTATTTGTGTGGGTTTTTCTGGCATTTGAGTTCCTGAGGACAACTCCTCCCACTAAATCTCATTTGGTTCTTCTGTCCCAAGGCAAAGCACTGCCTTGACTTTCTCCACTGACTTCACCAGGAGCCTCTGCTTTGTTTTCAAAAAATGAGTAAAGTTTGAACTTCTGCCCCTTGGACATCTTTCTGCAACCAGCCACCCAAACTAAGCGATGTCTGCCACCCAGCCATCTCTTAGCTGCAGTGTGGGATTAGTGGCAGACATTGCTGCTCAGGATTCTTGGGTTAGTTGCCTTCAGCTGGCCAATTGAACTTTCAGAAACACTCTTAAAATCACAAGAGTAGTTGTAGCGGGTGGTGGAATTCTGCTTCTTCCTTCCAAGATGCATCCTCATCACACATGCATCACACTTTCCAGAGAAGGAGGTTTCCAACCCTCAGGTTTTATCGGGAGGACTGTGAATTAAAGAAGAGTTGAAGGGACAGCGCAGTTGATCTTCTCGGGTTGACCGTTCCCAAGACCCAGCTCACTGTTTCCCAACCTCGGCAGCTTGAAGTATATGGACTCCCAGCACGGCTGGCTGGGAGATTCTGGGAGTTGACGTCCACACATCTTCAAGTTGCTAAGGTTGGAAAACTGACTTAGAGAAAGAGATTTTTCCCTGTTTCTTCCTTGAAAGGCATCTGGAGCATATTTAATGATTGTACACACTGGAAGCGATGGGAGTTGTAATCGAACCCATATCTATGGCAAAGGATATGCTGCCTGTTTGGCTGGAAAACACCTCTTAAGAGTTACTTTGCCACGTTCTTTGGCCATTTCCAGAGCTGTGAATGTGTTAGCCCATGCCAACAACCAGGGATTGTGGGATTTGAAGTCTGCAGCATTCATGGAAGGAATAGCTGGATGTAGAAGTAGGAGGGTCCGCTTTGGACTGAAACTTGAACTCAGAAGTCTCCAGCACAGTCCCTGACTCGGCTCAGTGGCTCATTTTCTTCCCAAATGGCTTTGTTGACAGCTATGCAAATGCTGGGATGAAGCAGCTGAACAAGCACCAGAAAAAAAATGGAGCCCAGGTGAGTAAGTGGTTGTGGGTGGATCAAAGCTGGTTTCAGAGCGGAACAGTCCGGTTCGGCTTTAGAAAGGTCCGAGGACAAGTGGATTTTACACAGGGCCAGCCAGGAGATGCTCACAAGTCAGTTTTGGCTTACAACCACAGTTGGGACCAGAATTTTTGTTGCTAAGCAAGGTGCTTCCCACCTTTTTCCCACAGTTGTTAAGCAAATCACTGCAGTTGCTAAGTGAATCACACGGTCATTAAACAAATCCGGCTTCCCCCACTGCGTTTGCCTGACGGAAGCTGGCTGGGAAGGTCATAAATGCCGCAACCATGTGACCCTGGGATGCTGCAAGCATTGTGAGCACCTGCCAGTTGCCAAGTGCCCGAATGTTGATCAGGTGACCATGGGGGTGCCGTGATGGTTGTGACGTTTTTCAGTGCTGTTGTAACTTTTGGCAGTCACTAAAGGAATGGTTGTAAGTCAAGGATGCAGGTAGTATAACCCCAATGAATATTTGCTTGCAGAATTGTTGTGTGATAATCGTCTCATCTCCCTTCAAAGTGCTAAAAGTTTTGTTACCCAAACTTAGAACAAAGAGGCAGCTCTTTCACATTCTGGGGTGGAAGGGGTCAACTCGCCAGGCTGACCTGCTGTGGCCCTCTCACCCCGGCCATCTTGCTGCAGCCAACTTGTCGCAGGTCAACTCGACATGGGACAATTCAGTGCGGGATAGCTCACGGCCAAGCAGAATTGCAGCTCACCCCAGCCTCAAGGACTTCTAACTTGAGAAGGTTCAAAGCTGAAGCAAGACGAGGCCCACCGCTGCAATTCACTTAGAGTCCCTCTCTTGAGTTATCCTGCCCTGAATTGTTCCATGATGAGTTGTCCTACACCAGGGGTAGGCAACCTTGGCTCTTTTATGACTCGTGAACTTCAACTCCCAGAATTCCTGAGCCAGCCATGCTGAGGAGAAAGGGAGAAGTTTCCATGCTGAGCCATGCTGGCTCAGGAATTCTGGAAGTCCACCAGTCATAAAAGAGCCAAGATTGCCTACCCCTGTCCTAGACCCTTCTGGGGGGTCTTCAAAGAAATACTTGCAAATGCAGAGGGCTCAACTACCAGGAGGAGCTTTTGGTCCAGAAGCCTTCTGTCTAGTTTCAAAGCTTTGCATTGTACACCAAATATAATAAAAGCAACCTAAAAGAGGGAATTCTGCCTAAGGAGATGAGCAAGCCAGGATCTTCTAAGGCCTTGAGCCTGTTGGAATTTGGAGCCGGCTGGGGAATTCTGGGAGTTGAAGTCCATGAACCTTAAAGGTGCTCAGATTAAGAAACATAGGGTAAAGCCTACAGACAGTGGTGTGTTGTTGCTGCTGCTGTTGATGATGACAATGTTTTGGCATTCAGAATTATCCAGGTATTCCTCAGAAGGTGATGGTTACGGCAGGATGGAAGCGGCAAACGAACCTTCCTTGTGTTATCCAGTGAGTGACTCTCCTGTCCTTGGAAATTCTGTCTCGGATTAGCGAAGGAAGAAACGGGAAAGCTCAGGGAAGGAGACGGGGTTTGGCGCAGAGGTTAAGGTAGCAGACTAGAAACTAGGAGACGGTGAGTTCTAGTCTTGCCTTAGCCATGAAGGCTGGGCTAGTCACTCTCTCTTTAGCCTGATCCATATGACAGGGTTGTTGTGGGGAAAATATGAGGAGGAAAGGGTATTAGGTATGTTAGCTGCCTTGAATTACTTAAATTATTTTAAAAATAATGATAAAAAACTAATAAACAAACAAACAACTAGCTAAAGGCAGAATTGGCACAGTTCTTTGTCTCTGAGGTTTATTCAGCTTACCTCCCCAGGACCTGCATCCTTAGTGCTCCCAACAGCCCTGGAAAGAGGCAATCCTGAGGGGGGCTGTCCTCGGCAAACTCGGAGGGTCTTCCCGGTCTTAATCCAGCCCTAAAACTTTTCCTGACAAGGAAAAAGATTAGCAAAGTGATTGGAAAATAAAGCTGGGGTTATGAACAAGGATCCAGACACTTGTCCCCTCCTCCAAGTAAAATTCTGCCAGAATCCTCAGCTAGTTGACAATGTGAAGTATAAATACAAATAAATAAAAACCCAGAGAAGACTGGAAATTGTCCCTGCTTGTGGTGGAGTCCAGAAATTCCCTTGTGCCCCATTCATATAATTTTAGTGAGTCCAGATCCTCGCATACTGTACCTGAACGAGAGGGAAATGGGAATAGCTGGGAGTCTCCCCTGAGGAAGCTCTCCGGGGTCTCTGCTTCTGCCACTCCAGTGTTTTCCGCAATGGAGACTTGCTGAGCCCCCCTTTCCGAATGGTGCTGTCCAGGGCCGCCTTGCAGGAATGGGGCATCATCCTTGACCGCTTGTCAGAAAAGGCAAACCTGCGCACTGGAGCGGTGAAAAAGTGAGTCCTGTCAGCATTTCTTACCGTCCTTGTCTATGTCTTGCGGTGGTGGTGGTGGCTCTGCCGTCCCTTTGCTACCCCAGAACTAGGCTCCCCCTGCCCCCCAAGGCTGGAGGGGGCTGCCTCCTGGGGGTCCCTCTGCACTGGGGTCCTGCACTGAGCCCTGGCTCCAGAGGAATGGAGGGACCCTGTCTTGGGGGGTGTCATCAACACCGGCTGGCTCAGGGAGGTTGCTTCATGAGGGTGTGCGACAGCGGAGAGCTTTCTGTGCCAAAAGGCAGCTCGGCTTCATTTACTTATTTTCATCCTGTTTTTATAAATAACTCAAAGCAGTGAACATATGCAACACACCTGCCTCCTCCTACTTTCCCTACCACAACCACCCTGTGAGGTGGGCTGGGCTGAGGAGAGAGGAACCGGCCCAAGGCCACTCAGCTGGCTTTCATTGCTGAGGAAGAACTTGAACCACTTTCTAGTCTGGTGCCTTAATCGCTAAACCACACCGGCTCTATTTATACTGCTTCAACCGTCATAACTTCAAATTAAATAATTCCAGGTTTTTGGCAAAAGGACGGAGAGTCTGAAAAAGGAATCTCAGTTTGAGGGAAGGGAAAATCCTGTAAACAGTGTTTCTTCTAAGGCAGATGCAGTTCTTATGAACAGAGTGTCTTTTGCCTGTATGCTCTTCAGGTATAGTACCATATACTTTACTGTGAGAGCCGTCACCTCAGCTGAGGGGGCTGGGGGAAACTGGACCTCTCCTGCTCCCTCCAAAGCCCAGTGCCAGAGCTGAAGCTCCCGGGATCAGCTGGGCTTTAGCAACACACCTTCTTTCCACAAAAGGCTGAGCCAAAGCGGCTTCGTGTTATGTCAGAAATGTGGCTGAACAGGAAATAGGCTCATTAGTGTCACTCATGAGCAGAAACAGCCATCAGGTTAACTTTGCTTAACTAGGTTTTGCATAAGGCTGGCTATGGGAGCCAAGTCCACCTGCAAAACACAGACCGGGGGGGGGGGGTCATTGGGTTTAGTTATGGGTTTTCCTAACCCAAACCTTTCTTAGTCGAGGGGCGACAGGATAGCAGGATTCCAATATTTGAGGGGCGGCCACAAAGAAGTGGGGAGGGGTCGACTTATTTTCCAAAGCGTCCGACGGCAGGGCAAGAAGCAAAGGACGGAAACGAATCAAGGAGAGAAGCCACCTGGAATTAAGGAGAAACGTCCTGACAGGGAGGACAATTAACCGGGGTAACAGCTTCCCTCCAGAAACGGTGGGTGCTCCGTCCCTGGAGGTCTTTAAGAAGAGGCTGGAGAGCCATGTCTGAAATGTTAGCAGGGGGTTGGACTTTCACTAGAAGACCTCCAAGATCCCTTCCAGCTCCCTTCTGATTGGGTTAGTTCCCTCTTCAGTCTTTAAACAGGGGAAACTTGTAGGACAGGGGTCCCCAACCTTGGCAACTTTAAAACTGTGGACTTCAACTCCCAGAATTCCCCAGCCAGCCTTGCTCCTTCCTCAGATTCTTCCCCCTTTTCTTGGACCTTTTTCTGCTTTGCTGTTCCTGCCAGGCTCTGCAAGCTGAACGGTGACCTCGTCTCCCTGGGCGAGGAGCTGGTGAATGGCGGATATTATGTGGCTGTGGGGCTGGAGGAGTACAAAGATTTGCCTTACTTTGAACTACTGGTGCCTCCCAGAATCCCTCTCCGTCCCTTTTGGTAGGCAACTGAGGTGCCTCTGCTTAGCTCAGCTTTTTCAGTTGGGTGTCAGGTGGCGAAAGATTGATTGAAATGGCAGCCAATCTGGCACATGTCCAGATGGCTGAATCAGCGTGACTGAAATGCAGCAGCAGGCTCCTTTGTGCCAAATACAATCAATAATAATAATAATAATAATAATAATAATAATAATAATAATAATAATAATAATAATAATAATAATAATAATAAAGCAGTATTGACCTCATCTGCCCAAACACTTTCTCTAAGTACCTCTGTTCTTCCAATCTTCCTTGTTTAGGAGATGTTGGGAGAGGTCATAACTTGTGTTCTCTGAGGGTGAAGTAGGGTCTACGGATAAAAGAGAATGCTTGCGGCTCAGGGTTGAACCGTGGCGTCCTTGCTGCTCTCTGAGCTTGGTTGTTTTCTTGCAGATCTTTCGTTACACAACTAGATACAGTGCTAGAAGGGAGGTGGGTTTGCTGTCTTTTTATACACTAGGAATTGCCAAACAAGCTAACAGTAAGCAACCAGGGTCCCAAAGGTGCTTTTCCAAAAGGCAACTGGACTTTCTCAGTTTTTTCCTTGAAAACATTTCGCTTCTCTTTTTTTTTTAAATTGAAAAGTTTTACAATACATTTTTTAAATAGAAAAAACTCCCTCCCTCCCCCTCCCTAACCCTCCCCTCCCCTCCCCCTCCCCGACTTCCCAGAGCTGAATACAGGGTATAAACTCGCAAACTTAAGATAAAATATGCTAACAACAAAAAAAAAACATTAAATTCTATCGCACTTTAACTCTCCATAGTCATAACTATATTACTAACAAATAACAAATAACTAATAATACGTCATACAAAACCACTACTTATTCAAATGCTAAATGAAACTTTTTAGTCCCATATTTATTCTGGATATATTCAATTCATCTTCTCCATTCCACAATATATCTCTGTTGCGATTGTTCTTTCAAATATGCTGAAATCTTTGCCATTTCTGCCAAATTAGAAACTTTCAAAGTCCACTCTTCTATAGTCAGCAGTTCCTCCTTCTTCCAATATTGCGCTACTAAAAGTCTTGCTGCCGTAATTAAGTTCAACATCAATTTAGTATCTATAACAGTAAAGTCTGTAATAATACCCAACAAAAACAACTGCGGAGAAAACCTTATCTTTTTCTTAAATATCTTTTGCATATTCCACCAGATTTTAATCCAAAAAGCTTTGACTTTTTTTACAAGTCCACCATATATGAAAAAATGTTGCATCCTCACAACCACACCTCCAACATTTGGGCTGGCAGTTCGGATACATACTTGCTAGTTTTTTAGGGTCTAAGTGCCATCTATAAAACATTTTATAAAAATTCTCTCTTAAATTTTGGGCCTGTGTAAATTTTACGTTTCTAACCCAAATCTTTTCCCAAGTATCCATTGTTATAACCTCCTGGAAATTCTGGGCCCACTTTATCATACAATCTTTGACAAGTTCCGTTTCTGAATCAATTTCTATCAATGCATTATATATCCTTCTTATATGTGCTTGACCTTGATCTCTAATTTGTTTTACCAAATTTCCATCAGTTATTGTAACTGCCCATACTGAAACCAGGTTTGCACAATCTTTTCTTCTTTTAAAATATTATATGGCTTTAATTCTCATACATTCCTTTCTAACCTTAAAATTTCTTTATACATGGTCTCATCATGTTTAAATCCAACATTTATATTTTCTATTGCATGTTTAGGTATTGCCCAAATTGGTATCTTATAATTTAACTTATGTCTATATTTTTTCCATACTCGCAACAAAGCATACCTTAATATATGTATCTTAAACACATTATCCACCTTCTTATCATACAATAAATATCCATGCCAACCAAATAACAAGTTATAACCCTCAAGATTTAATAATCTCCCTTGTGTTAAATTAAACCAATCACTTATTGATGATCAAGCAGCAGCCTCATAATATAATTTAAAATTGGGCATTTTAAGACCACCTCTTTCACGTGTATCTTGCATTATCTTAAATTTGACTTGTGGCTTTTTCCCTGCCCAAACAAATTTATTAATACCTTTCTGCCACTCCTCCAAATTTAAATCCTTTTTAAGTATAGGTATCATTTGAAACAAAAATAAAAATTTTGGCAAGACATTCATTTTTACCTCTGCAATTCTTCCCAATAAGGATAGTTGTAACTTTTTCCAACCATCTAACTCTTTTTGTGTTTTTGACCATAACAATTCATAATTATTCTTATATAACTTCACATTTGAAACTGAAAGGTAAACCCCCAAATATTTAGACTTTTTAACTATTTCAAATCCCGTTAACTCTTCTAAAACAACCTTTTGTTCTATAGTCATATTTTTAGACAATATTTTAGTTTTTTGTATATTTATCTTAAATCCAGAAACTTTTCCATATGACGTTATTATCTCCATCAGCTCTACAACTGAGTAAGTCGGTTGACTTACTGTAATAACCAGGTCATCCGCAAATGCTCTCAGTCTATAATCCTGATCTCTTATTTTAATTCCCTTAATTTTATTTGAGTCTCGTATTTTAATCAATAATATTTCCAGTGTTAAAACAAACAGCAAAGGTGACAATGGACACCCCTGTCTTGTACCCTTTTCAATATTACATGTTTCTGTCAAACTACTATTAACTATTATTCGAGCTGTTTGCTTCTGATATATTGCTCTAATAGGTTGTAAAAATTTTTCCCCAAATTCCATTTTCTCCAATGCTTTAACTAAAAATTGCCAATCCAATTGATCAAAGGCTTTTTCAGCATCCAAAAAGATCAGCGCTGCAGAGACCTGGTTATTTCTATCCAAAAACTCCAATAAATCTACAATATGTCTCACATTATTCTTCATTTGTCTACCACTTATGAATCCAGTTTGATCACTATGAATCACTTGCTGCATTACCTTCATTAACCTATTTGCTAAAATTTTTGCAAATATCTTATAATCAGTATTTAAAAGCGATATTGGTCTATAATTTTTGGCTTGGGTAGCATCTTGGTCTTCCTTCGGAATCAACGAAATAAAAGCATTTCGCTTCTCATCTAAGAAGCTTCTCCAGTTTCAGTTCTTCAGCTTCTTGGACGAGAAGCGAAACATTTTCAAGGAAAAAACCAAGAAAATCCAGCTACTTTTTGGAAAAGCAACTTTGGGACAACCATGACCTAGGTCAGGGGTTGGCAACCTCGGCTCTTTTATGACTCGTGGACTTCAACTCCCAGAATTCTCTCCCTCCCGTTCCTCATGGTTATCCCTTCTGCCCGTTACACTGCACGGTATCTCAGTGAGGTAGGAAAAGCATCTCTGTGTGCTCTGGATATGAACGTGCTGCTTTTCTACTCATAGGAACTTCCCTACTAACAGAAGAAGGAACTACAATCAGGGGGTAAGTGGCCATGATGGCTGATTTCCTCAGGCAGCACCTGTGTGAAAAGGAGCAAAGATGCTTTGCATCTGGAGAAGAAGTGGGTTGTGTAAATGTTTCTATTAGATTTTTTTAGCAACTGGAGTGGGGATCCTCCCCTCCCCAAAAAACCCAAATGTGATTCATGGGTAACCTCCCAGCACGACAGAAATGACCAAAACCTGCTGCATCCACCCAGCAGATGGGGGGGGGGAGGGGAAATAAAAACCAAATAGTGCCCCCCCCCCCCGTCAATCCTTAACAGAAATGCTCATGACAACAAAAACCTTGGACAAAGGGAAGAGGGCGGCCGGCCGGGCGAGCAGGCGGGTGTCTTGCTCAGGTGTGGCTTGGGGAGGGGAAAAGGGGGCAGCTTCACCCCCCCAAATGCTGCCCTCTCACGAAAGCAGGATGAAAACTCCGAAAAATGACAAGGGAGAAAGGTTAAAAGAGAAGAGTGTCTCACAATGGTTTGCTTCCCTGCTTCTTTTTAGCAGTTTAAAAATGTAAAGACCACAAAAGAAAAAACCTGGCTTTCTTTCATTGTAATTCAGAAGGGAGGATTTGGGGGGGGGGTTGTTTGTTTCAAAGGAAGGGAAAGAGAGGATTTGGATGGGGGGGAGCACACAGGTGAACGGTGATGGTGCGCGGCTTCTGGCGCTGGGGGAGCACGGTCTTTTTAAAAGAGCAAAAGGAGGCAAAAAATAAAAATCCCCCACCGCACCCCCCAAGAGCTGGATGCGGATGTGATCTTTTTTTTTTCTTGTTCTTGTTTAGAGACACTCTTCTGTTTCAACCTTTTTTCCTGCTCGTTTTCGGAGTTTTCATCCTGCTTTCGTGAGAGTTTAGTTATTTCTATTCACTTCTGTTCTCTCCAGGTGGCCTCTGAAGACAGAGCCAGCGACTCGGCACTCCTGGAGCCAGCGCAACAGGTAAAGCGAAGCAGCAGAGTTGGAGAGTTTAGTCTGCCAAACTGGACTTGAATAAAAAAGTTCAGGATTTAATGTTTCACGTTGGCTAAGAGTAGGATTCCATATTCTGAAATAACTCTACATTACATTACATTTTGGGGGAAAATATTGTTTTTTTTCTCCACAAAAGGCTCTGTATACTAAATTCATGAATATTGTGGGACCACTTGTGTGTACTGGAAAGCCCAAGCAAAATTGAGTAAGTTGCCTTGCTTGCATCTTAAGACCTTCAGCTGATTGGTAGGAAATAAAGTGGAAATACTATTTCCTGAGACTTCAAAAATGGGCTCTTATCAATATAACCTAAAATCCTTACACCTACCCCAGTGTGCTGATTTGTGTTCAACTTGTAATCAGCAGGGGCATCTGCAGGAGTTTGTGGGTGTCCAGAAAATCAAGATAGCAGCTACAATTGCCTAATCAAAGTTCTACCCTTTTTAAAAATACAGGGCTCATTAAAACGGAGGGGGCAGAACTTTGATTTTGTAGCCACAGCTGCCCTTTTGACTTTTCCAAATGTCTTGCTTTTTTCTTCTAATATTTTTTATTAAAAGAAGGTTTTACATTGTTAAGTGGGTCATCACATGACCAGCCTGATTTTATATTTTTGTGGCAGCTGTTCATAGAATTGTAATGTTTTTTTAAGTGAATTTGTGGTTGGTAAGTGGATCCATTGTCCACAATGGGCATTTTTTGATGGAAATTGAAAGTCAACATCAGTTTGTTGCAAAAAAAAAAGTCAATAGTGGTTATGTGACCATAGGATGCTGCAAACAGTTATAAAGGCAGGTCAGTTGCTCAGCAACCGAAATACAATCATGTGACTGGGGAAATGGGGAGGGGCAGCAATCTGGGTCCTAAGTACCTGTTTTGGGGCCCATCCTAACTTCAAGTGGTTGCTAAGTGGTTGGTCATAAGTTGAGGATTACCTGTAGTAATAATTTAGACTTTTGCGAACTACGGAGCCTTGTGAAAATCATACACGCTTCTTTGGGCCTTGTGGATTCCATACATCTGGCTTTGGGGAAGTGGGCCTTAAAATCCCTAGGGCAGATGATCCTTCCCTAGAGCAAGTGTGGGGAGGGGGCTTCCCATCAAATGAAGCTTGGATTCCTTGTCACCCTTCCTGACCCGGCTGGAGTTGAAATCTCACAGCAGAGACTCCCCACTTTCCCAGTTGCTACAGATCCCAAAGCAGGGGAGCTGTGGCATATTTTCTGCAGGGAATTGATTTTTTTCCCTGCATGAAGAGAGATGGAGGGGGGAACTTCCAGAGGATGGAAATAGGAAATGCTGGGGATGTTTGGTGATGATTTGAACTGGCCAGGACTTACATCTCAAAGTTCCTGATGAGCATTCCTTGCACTTCCAGACGAAACTTTGGCGGGTGCATTCCACAGGGATTGTGCCTGCGGGAGACCCTCCCCGTCCCTCTGAGCCCAAGCCAGCCAAGAAATATCCCCACCAAGGCAAAGCAACGTCCGTCTTCCATGCCAAGCCAAGCCAGGTTGGACAAGAGAGCCAGGTCCCTGGCAACTATTATACCCGAGGTAAAAATAAATGGAAAAGAAAAAGCAGCTATGTCTCACCTAGAGAGAGTGGGCACGATAACGGCTAAGGGTGCTGTGGTGATAGTGAGCGACTTTGGCCATGCTGCCCCTGGAGGGCATCGGACTGGGCAACTCCATCGACCAATGGGAGTGTCCAAGGAAATTGGGAGGGATGGGCTGGGGCAACAGTCCAGGGTCTCTGGGGAGTTTCAAGGCCCATCATGCTGGGCCAACCAGTCAGGCATTTTTTTCCATTGGGAGCTGTGAAATGAATGTTAAGCAGGCAGATTGCACGTGGGGGATAATCTTTAATTATTATTAAAACATCTGACAGGCTGAGTTTGCACACAGTGACACACTGCAATGTGGTTGACTCCTGTGTGGCTTGTGTAGAGCAGATGGTATTCTTGGAGAAAACAAACAACAGAAGGTTTGTATGGGAAGTCCAGGGCTTCCCAAATTCAGAAGACTAGAAAATTCTTCTGTTTTGCTGTCAAAAACCTTGTCAGTTGTCCACAGAGTTACTGTGTTTCTTAACCTTGTTTATTTTAAGATGTGTAGACTTCAACTCCCAGAATTCCTCAGCCAGCCATGTCCTGGCCACGGCACCAGGAGCTTGCTTGATAGGAGGAAGAGTTTTAATCACAGCCTGCTTTGTGCTGGGCAGACGAAAGCCTTGGAGGCTTCAGTAAAATGTCAGTCAGAAGGATCTGAAGCCCCTTTGCCAATGACCCCATTTGGTTAACAGGCAGCAGCTTTTGTGAGCTGCATTCACTTCACGGACTGACTCAACTGCTGTACCCTATAAATAGAAATTTATACAGAATAATAGGGTTGGAAGGATCTTGGAGGTCTTCTAGTCCAGCCCCTGCTCAAGCAGGAGACCCTCTACCGTTCTGGAGAAATGGCTGTCCAGTCACATCTTAAAAACCTCCAGTGATGAAGCACTCACAACTTCTACAGTGAAGCCATTCCACTGATTAATTCTCCTCATTGTCAGAAAATTTCTCCTTAGTTCCAGGTTGCTTCTCTCCTTGATTAGCTTCCATCCTTTGCTTCTTGTCCTGCCTTCTGTGGTGCTTTAGAAAATAGGTTGACCCCTTTCTGGCAGTCCTGAAATATTGGAACAGTGCTATCATGTCACCCCAGTCTTTCTTTTCTCTAGGATGGCCATGCCCAAATCCTGTTCCTCATAGGTTTTAGTCTCCAGGCTCTTAATCATCTTAGTTGCTCTTCTCTGCACTCTTTCCAGAATCGCGACATCTTTTTTATAATGTAGTGACCAAAACTGGATGCAGTATTCCAAGTGTGGTCTTACTAAGATTTAATAAAGCAGTACTAATCTTGATACCGTCCCTCTGTTTATGCAACCAATGGTTGCAATAGCTTTTTTGGCTGCTGCCAAACCCTGCTGGCTCGTATTTAAGTGATTGTCCGCTAGAACTCCAAGACCCCTCTCATAGTTAACTGTTTTTGATCCAGGTTTCATCTCATCTGTACTTATATATTTGATTTTTTCTCCCTTTGGGAGATTTTGGGGAAAGGGAGGAAAAAGGGAAAAGAAGCTGGATGGTGGTGCAGAGGTAGGTTGCATGCGAGACGCATTGCAAGCACCTTCTGGGTTAACACCTACAATGTGTTGTTTGTTGAGAGCCTTTGAGGCACTCCAGAATCTCTTGGTGTACGTGAGCTCAGCTCAGTTACGGTGCTCAAGTCACTACTTCATTGTTTTGCGCAGAAGAATTAACAGACACAAGTTTGATTTGGGGCTCAAAAGAAAATAATTCGGAGCGTTTCACTCTCCCAGGAGCCTCTGATGGCAGATCTCAGACTTGAACCCCATGACTGAGTGAGAGATTGATACTTTCTGGGCCAATCCCAACGGAGAGGAAACCAACCGGCCAGGCACTACGTCCTGCTGGTCAGAAAGCAGCATGCTGGGAAAAGGAGAATATTTGCACCTCCGGGTTGGACTGAGGGGTCCGTGGTGCTCTCTGAGCTTGGCGGGGTTTTTTGTAGACATTTCAGGACCCGACCAGGTACTGTAATATCATCAGTGCATTTGGAGCTTGGATGTCAATGCAACACCGATTGTGTTCCCTAGTCTGGGTCATGAAAACCGCCAACCACCGAGGACCTCACACGATATATATGCCCTGCATCAAAAGAGGGACGAAAGCTAATTGTTAGGCACCGTCTGGGTCTGGAGCGTTCAAAGTGCAAGGAGGGAAACCGCTACGGGTAGGGCACGTTATTCACTAGGGATCTCATGTTGCCCTGTGTTTTATTTTTTCTTCAGAAGATGAAAGCGTTTATAAAAGGAGAGGGGCAAGGCAGGAGATGGCGGATGCGCAGGAAATAGGAGAAGACGAAGACACGCAGGTTGAATTGCCGGTGGACCAGGTAAGGGGGGGTGTCTCTTGGGGCATGCATAAGCAGCCTCTTCCCCCAAAATCAGGGGTGTCCGACCTTGGCGACTCTAAGACCAGGGGAGCTCATTTCCCAGAATTCCCCAGCCAGCGTGGACACCCCTGCCCTAAAGAGCTGCAGTGGGTCTTCAGAGCTGCCCACAGGGCCTGGACGTTCCCTCTCCACCTTTGGGGCCTGAGCCAGCTTTGGCTTGGCGTTCTGCTGCAAGGGGACCGGATCCGATGGATTCGACATCAAACGACAGCATCATCCATTCAGCCCCCAGGACTGTCAGGTTGCTATGCAGATAGTCCTCAATTTACAGCTATTCATTTAGCGACCATTTGAAGTTACAGTGCTACTGAAAAAGGGACTTTTGACCAGTCCTCACACTGATGATCATGTTAAGCATCCCCATCCATAGTCATGTGATCAGAATTCAGGCGCTTTCAATGGTTGCCGCATCCTCGGTCACGTGACTGATCTTTGCGACCTTCCCAGCCAGCTTCCCACAAGCAAAGTCAACGGGGGAAGCCAGATTCACTTAATGACCATGTGGTTCATTTAACAAATGAAGTGATTCGCTTAACAACTGTGGCAAAAATATCATAAGATTGGGTGTGACTCACCCAGCGACCACCATTCTTAGTGACAGAAATTCTGGTCACAGTACAGGACTTCCTGTACTGCCGTTGGGGGAGTTGGGAGGACATTGGAAACAGGATCTCCAACCCCCGGGCCTTGGCCCCTTCGGAACCGGGCCGCAGAAGTGCTTTTTGAAAAGGCAACTGGGCGTTCTTGGTTTTTGCTTAAAGGCATTTTTCTTCTTGGATGAGAAACAAAACATCTTCAAGGAAAAACAAAGTCCTAGTTCCATTTGAAATAGCACTTTGGGACATATTATTATAAGTTTTTGTATTTTTATTTTCCCCCCTAAAAGATTTCAGTTTATTTTTCAATCAAATTGTACTGCTTATAGGTTATGGTAAAGGTGGAGGAAATTCTGAAGTGAGTTATCTTGATATGATTTTTTGCATCTCAAAAATCTGGCGTTTTAAAAGGGGTGTGTAGAATTTTTAAATCCACTGCAGACTAACCATAGGAGCTGGATTATCATAGCTAAACCACAACTACAAAGTAAGATTAACAGTCTCAAAAGCACTAACTGATTTGCTTCAGTATACAAATACATCAGCCAGAATGGCCTGTGGGTCAGTATTAATGGGGTGGACGGCTTAGTAACTTTGGAAAAGAGTGTTTGCTTTTATCCAATATGTTTCCAGGGCTTTTCTTCCCGAGAAACTGTTTTCTCCAGACCTTTGTCATCTTTGTAGTTAGCTGAGGTGAGATGTTTCCTTTCTCTACTCTGAAGTCACACTAAGTTAGAACTTCCTGCCTGGTAAGAGTGGAGTATTCCCATCTACACCTTTTTTTTTGTTCTGCCGGCTGACCACATCGCCTTGGACATGGCCTGAGTGCTTGTGCTTTTCCCTTCCCCCCCAGAAAACTGCAGAGATTGTGGAAGAGGAAGTTATATCAAAGACCAAAGGAGGGCCATCCAAGAAGGTAATTAACTTGCATTGATAAACACTTTAATCAAACCGCTGGAGAGAAGAAAGAATAGTGAAGTTTATACAACCGATTTATTTTAGTTTACTGCAGTGAATGAATGTGTCCATTTATGTAAAAAATGAGCCAACTTAAAGGAAGTGCAGTCTGTGGGGTCTTTGGTGCTCTCTGAGTTCAGTTTTCTTGCAGACATTTCATTGCCTGGCAAGGTAACATCTTCACGGTGTAAAAGGGAGCAGGTTTGCTCCTTGCTCCAGTCCAGGGACTTTAACCCCGGGCTACCCGCAGTCTCTTCTCCTGAAGTGCAATCTATTCAGCACAGAACAAACCAGGCATCCCAGCACAAGCTCTTCCCCGAGATTAAGCAGCGGTCTGCTTTCACATCCCCTCACTGCTCCTTCCCAGAGTGCTCTAAGTAGACCTGTTCACCTGCCTTTGAAGTCAACAAACCTTCCGTCTTTTTTCATTCCTTGTACAATGACAAGACTTTCTCCTCTTTGTAGCACTTATAAGTGAGACGGAAGCTTCATTTGCAGCCAACAAGAAACTCTCCTGGATCCGAGAAAAGACTCAAATGAAACAGGCCCAGCGAGGTTTGCCGGAGGGAAAGTCTTGAAACAAATGTACGGTAGTTTTGTGCAATTTTTGTCTACAGAATTTGTTCCTACAATAAATGTAGAATCTCTCTGATTTGAAATCCTTGTCTGAGACAAGATTCTGGGAAGGGGGGGGGGAGAGAAACAGGCATGGTGACTGTGGGCTGGCAACTGTTCCAAGTTTAATTCGGCGGCCACCAATATGGCATCAGGTAAAGAAGGTGCTAACAGATTTTAGTTCTCAGAGTGGTGGGCTTGTCGTGCAAGCAAATTGGCACTATTGGAGCAGCAGGAAACCACAAAGGGGTCTAGGGCTTTTTGCCTCCACCACGTACTCGCACCCCCTTCGGCCCCACCCTCCAGCCACAGTCAATGGCAGCGAGCGTCCAGACTCAGCTGGACCTCTGCTGGCGTTTCTCCAAGGGACCCCCCAGCCCTCCACCTCCGCCCCCCCGTCGTGGGTGTTTTGCAGAGGGATCCTTGTACACCACCGATTTGCCCCAGGGACAAGCCGCTGCGCCTCCCAGCAGCCAATCAGGGGTCCGAAGGGTGGCCCTCTGCCGAGCCCTGGAGGTGCTGGCCGGTGGCAGTGACTGGCGGGACACTCAGCCCAGGAAGTGCTTGGGGGCAGGCTGGGTGGGTAGGCAGTAGCATTCTCTGTCTGTCTGTCTGTCTCTCTCTCTCTCTCACACACACACACACTCACACACATATAAACACTAATGCAGCCCCCCCCCAGCACCTTCACAAAGGGCCTGATCCTGGGCTGAGCTTCCGACCACAGTCCCTGGGGGGGGGCTTTAGATGAGGCCTCCCCTTAGCATTCGTCTTCCTCCTGGTTGCTGCCTGGAGCCAACATCGTATGCATAATCCTTATTTATTTATTTATTTATTTATTTATTTATTTATTTATTTATTTATTTATTTAGACTTATATGCTGCCCTATCTCCTGAAGGAGTCAGGGCGGCTAACAACAATAACATACAATAAATACAGAAGTTAAGATAAAATTAAAATTTAAGGCCCCTGTACAATAAATTAAAATTAAAATTAAAATAAATTTAAAATTAGAGTTAAAAAATTAAAAACATAAATTAAAATGCCTGTCAGTCCAGGTCAGCCAGGTGGAAAAGGAGTGTTTTGAGGCCGCGGTGAAAGGATTGGAGGTTTTGGGCCATCCGAAGCTCAGGGGGGAGCTGATTCCACAGGGCTGGCGCTCCCACAGAGAAGGCCCTTCCCCTGGGGGTCGCCAGCCGACATTGTCTAGCCGACGGCACCCTGAGGAGGCCTTCTCTGTGTGAGCGTACTGGGCGATGGGAATTCGTTCCCGGCAGCAGATGGTCCTGCAAGTATCCCGGGCCTAAGCCATGTAGGGCTTTAAAGGTAAGTACCAGCACCTTAAATCTCACCCGGAGGGCAACTCATGCAGCTCACGCAGGAGGGATGTAATATGGGAGTATCGGGGTGCTCCCATCACTACCCGTGCAGCCGCACTCTGCACCAGCTGAAGTCTCCGGATGGTCTTCAAGGGCAGCCCCATGTAGAGAGCATTGCAGTAGTCTATACGGGAGGTAATGAGTGCGTGGGTGACTGTACGTAGGGCATCTCGGTCCAGAAAGAGGCGCAACTGGCGTACCAGGCGAATCTAGGCAAATGCCCCCCTAGTCACGACTCCAATATGATCTTCAAAACTGAGTCGTGAATCCAGGAGGACGCCTAGATTGTGTGCTCTATCAACGGGAGGTAACATCTCTCCTCCTATAACCAAAGATGGAACCTCTTGGACTAAACGAAATGCTGGTATGTAAAGCCACTCAGTCTTGGCCGGGTTGAGCTGGAGCCTGTTCTTTCCCATCCAAATCTGTACCACTTCCAGGCAATGGGACATCACATCGAGGGCATCACTGGGTTGGTTCGGGGTGGAGATGAAAAGCTGGGTATCATCAGCATATTGATGATACCTCACCCCGAAGCCACGGATGATCTCTCACAGTGGCTTCATTTAGATGTTGAACAGGAGAGGCGAGAATACCGAACCCTGAGGCACCCCACAACTAAGGGGCCTAGGGCTTGACCTCTGCCCCCCTGCCAACACCGTCTGCGAACGGCCCGAGAGGTAGGAGGAGAACCACTGCAGAACGGTGCCTCCCACTCCCAACTCCTCAAGACGACGCAGCAAGATACCATGGTCGATGGTATCAAAAGCTGCTGAGAGATCTAATAGGACCAGGACAGAGGAATAACCCCTATCTCGGGCCCGCCAGAGATCATTCACCAGCACGATCAATGCCGTCTCCATGCTGTACCCGGGCCTGAAACCCGATTGGTACGGATCCAGATACTCAGTTTCCTCCAGAACCAAAGGGAGCTGCCGTGCCACCACGCTCTCAACGACCTTCGCAAGAAAGCGAAGGTTGGAGACAGGACGAAAGTTATTTAAAATAGCTGGGTCCAATGCAAGTTTCTTAAGGAGGGGCCTTACCACCGCCTCTTTCAAGGTGGCAGGGAAGTACCCTTCACTCAGTGAGGCATTGATAACTGCTAGGATCCAGCCTCATGTAACCTCCCGAGATGCATAGACCAGCCAGGAGGGACACGGGTCCAACAAACACGTGGCGGCACTTAATTTCCCCATGATCCTGTCCACTTCATCCGGAGTCACAGGATCAAACTCTTCCCAAATGTTCTCGGCCAAACTCATTGTTTTCCTCTCGTCAGATACTGCCCAGTCAGAGTCCAGACCAGCCCGAATCTGAGCAATTTTGTCCACCAGATATTTACTAAAATTCCTTGGCCCGTCCTCGTAAGGGGTCCTCTCCCGTCCCTTGATTTAAAAGGGAGAGGGCCACCGTAAACAGGGCGGCCAGGCGGTTATCTGCGGACGCAATGAGGGTGGTGAAGTAAGCATGCTTTGCCACCTCCATTGCCACAAGATAAGATCTAGAAAAGGATCTTAACTGTGTTCGGTCAGACTCGGACCGACTGGTTCTCCAAATGCTCTCTAGGCCCCTTCTCCGGCGTTTCATCTCCCACAGGTCCTTGGAGAACTAAGGAGTGAGCCGGGACCTGCGCCGGGTCAGAGGCTGCAAAGGCACAACGCGGTTGAGAGCCTCCGAAGCAGCCTGTTGCCAGGCATTAACTAAGGACTCAACTGGGCTGTGGGAGAGGGAGGTAGGAATCAATCCAAGCGCCGTCTGGAACCTATCTGGGTCCATCAGGCGCCTGGGGCGGAACCATCTAGTCGGTTCCGCCTCCTGACAGCGGGGGGTGACGTGACGGAGGCCCAACCGCAGGGGATAATTGTCTGTCCATGAAAGGGGTTGAGATGTTGGAGTACCCCCCCCAGACCATTAAGCCACTGCCCAGAGATAAAAATAAGATCAGGCGTGTTTCCCCCCTCGTGAGTCAGGTCCTGAATAATTTGGGTCAGGTCCATGGCAATGCCCTCTCTGGATTGGCCACAATTGCAGATCCCGCCTAATGTCAGGCCTGGCCCAGTCTGATCCCTTTAGGGAAGTAAGACTCTCAACTCCATTTGTAGCAAAAAGGCACTTTTACTCCATTCAGAGGCTGAATGCAGGAGAGTCAAGCGGAATCTGAAATTCCCATGCACCAATACAGAACCAAAATCCCTGGTTCCCCCAAGCGCTCTCTTATAATGATAAGAATAGAATAGAAAAGAATAGAACAGAATTATGGGATAGAATAGAACAGAATATGGAATGGAATGGAATGGAATGGAATAGAATGGAATATAGAATAGAATAGAATAGAATAGAATAGAATAGAATAGAATAGAATAGAATAGAATAGAGCTGGAAGGGACCTTGGAGGTCTTCTAGTCCAGCCCCCGGTCAAGCAGGAGAACCTACACCATCTCGGACAGGTGATTGTCTACTCTTTTCTTAAAAATCTCCAGTGATGGAGCACCCACGATATCTGGAGGCAAGCTGTTCCACTGGTTAATTGTCCTCACTGTCAGGAAGTTTCTCCTTAGTTCCAGGTTGCTTCTCTCTTTGATCAGTTTCCAACCGTTGTTTCTCGTCCTTCCTTCTGGTGCTTTGGTGAACAGCCTGACCCCCTCTGCCTTGTGGCAGCCCCTCAAATACTGGATCACTGCTATCATGTCTCCCCTATTTCTTTTCTTCAGACTATGCAGACCCAAGTTCTGCAGCCATTCTTCGTATGTTTTAGTTTCCAGGCCTTGGATCATCTTAATTGCTCTTCTCTGAATTTTTTCGAAAGTCTCAACATCTTTTTTGTGATATGGTGACCAAAATTGGCTGCAGTATTCCAGGTGTGGTCTCACTAGGGCTTTGTAAAGTGGTACTAATTTTATTTATTTATTTATTTTTATTTTTATTCCATTTATATCCCGCCCTTCTCCGAAGACTCAGGGCGGCTTACAATACTATTATTACAATAATAGTTCACGTGAACTTGATTCTATGCCTCTATTTATACAACCCAGGATTACATTAGCTTTTTTGGTTGTTGCTGCACATTGCTGGCTCGTAGTCAAGTGATCGTCCACTAGGACTCCAAGGTCCCTCTCAGTTACTGTTTTTGAGTCAGGTCTGGCCTAATCTGTATCCATGCCTTTGGTTTTTCCTGCCTAAGTGTGAGACTTTGCTTTTCTCTACATTGAAACTCATTTTGTTGGATAGGGCCCATTGTTCGAGTTTGTCAAGATATT
Organism: Vipera ursinii; assembly: GCF_947247035.1. Lineage (NCBI taxonomy): Eukaryota > Metazoa > Chordata > Lepidosauria > Squamata > Viperidae > Vipera > Vipera ursinii. The sequence goes on from NC_139523.1 coordinate 2,520,756, forward strand.
TGGATCCTGAGTTTGTCTTCTGGGGTGTTGGCTACTCCTGACAGCTTGGTGTCATCTGCAAATTTGATGAGTTCCTTCAGCTAATTCAGGGGTGTCAAACTGCCGGCCTGTGGGCCAGATGCGTCATGGCAAAACCGCACCCACCCCATTGGCAGCAATGGAAAAAAAGTCACGATACGTTGTGACACGTCATATGACATTGCAAGTTTCACCCCTGATCTAAGTCATTAAGAAGATATTGAAGAGTACTGGCCCTAAGACAGAACCTTGTGGCACCCACTGCTTACTTCTTGCCATGTGGATGTAGTGCTGTTGAGGACGGCGGTGATGTTGTCTATTCCACCTTTTTCTTGCTTGAGAATTAGTAGGTTGTCGTCTACTTTGTCAAATGCCTTACTGAAATCTAAGTATACTACGTCCACTGCATTTCACTGGTTTACTAGTTTAGTTACTTTATCGAAAAATGAGATAAGATTGATTTGGCATGATCTGTTTTTAACAAACCCATGATGGCTGCTAGTTATAACTTTGTTTGCTTCTAGCTGTTCGCAGATCTGTTTTTTGATTATCTTTTCTAGGATCTTCCCGGGCATTGATGTTAAACTGATTGGTCTGTAGTTTTCTGGGTCCATTTTTCCCCCTTTCTTGAAGATGGGGACCACATCATCCCTTTTCCAGTCCTCTGGTACTTCCCCGGTGCTCCAGGATTTGTGGAAGATGTGGTGCAATGGTTCTGAGATAATATCTGCCAGCTCCTTCAGAACTCTGGGATGTAATCTGTCGGGTCCCGGTGATTTATATAGAAACTTCTTGGATGAGAAGGGAATGTTTTCAAAGGAGAAAGCACCTTTGGGACAACCGTGATCCGAATGATTAAGAATCTCCATTGACATATGATCAGACTCTTCTGGTGTTTTTGTTACTATGGTTACTACGGCTCATCTTCTGTGTAAAGCTCCTGATTTAAGGCTAGGTTTACTACGGCAGTAAGACAGGCAGATAAACCAGTTGGTTTCCTTTCCTACTTGTTGGTTGACCTATCGCTTTGGAGAGGGGAGGCATTGATTGCTAAGGATACTTCAAGGAGCAAAAAGATGATGCTGAACACAGAGTTCACTCCGGCTGACTGAGTTAAATAAATGTTTGAAAGCATGATCAGGACAGTCCACTCTTTGGGGCTACAGGAATTCGTATCTCAGGGAAGAAATATTCTGCAAGGAAACCAAACACACACAGGATTCTTCTGCAGTGCTTATTATCAAACATTCTTTTCAACTCTAAAAATACAAGTCAACTTATGGTAAAGCAGGTTTTAACGGCAGGGCTGCAGCTCCCTCTAGTGGTGAAACTGGAGGGAGGGGATTAAATGGAGCTCAGATAATAAGGTGCAGATTTAAAACTGATGACTGCAGACCAAATGGACAGCATAAAAGTACTTGCACTCCAAATTGCAAAAAGAGTTAGGAAACTAAGAGTTGGCCTGGCTAATATAGTAGTAGGTTTGAAGATACAGTGGCTAAAAATATGGAGGATGAAATAGAAGTATACTGAATTGCAATGGAATTTTTTGCAGGATGAAGCTTGTGTTCTGGGCAGCATACCTAAAAAATATGAACCTCCTTCACACATTTATTGGCAAATTGAGAATGTATTTATTTCTTTTTATTTCTTAATCGTTGGGTGCTGGTAAATACTGGCGTGTCCCCTTTGACACACGTGTCAGGCTCCTGACAGTTAAAAAGGGACCAGAAAACAAGCCTTGCCTGTTGCTATCCCTGTCCCTTTCAGGACACCGTGACCCTGACTCCTACTTTGGTCTTGGCCTGCTGAGTCTTCGGACAAGCTTTAAAGACCCGGTTCTGCTCTCCACGTGGGAATGGGAACAGTAGCTAGAATCTGTGGGGCACTTTTAAATCATTGGATTTGTTTTTTCCTTGGTGGTCCTTTTAGGCCAGGGGACCCCACCCCGTTTGGGACCGGGCCCTGCAAGTGGCAGGCATGTGTGCTCACGAACGCAGTTCCATTTACACAAGCTGCGGGCCAGTCTTGCACACATGAAGCTCCATTTGTGCGAGCACCTGGCGGTGGACAAATGGGACTTCACGTGTGCATGTGTGTGCCCTCCGCTCATGCAAATAGAGTTGCATGTGTGAGCACACACGCCTGCTGCTTGCCTGGAACCATTTCCTTTCCTCTCTCCCACCCCACTCCCCCCGCCTGCAGGTCCGCAAATTCAGAAAGGTCGGGGAACACTGTTTTAGGCTTTGTATATCGATTGGTTCTTGTGGTTGATATTTTACATGTTTTGTTGCCCAAGGTCACCATGATGATATGAGCAGACATGCAAATTTATGTAAATCAGCGATATGTTAGCTAATTTCTGGCTATGAGGCGGGAAGAAAATAAGGAGTTTTCCTCAGAGCTCAGATGAGGGCAATGCAAGAGCACCTTTAATGTACAGTGTTTTATATACATGATAAATAATAGCAGCAGTTGTGGAAAAAGCGTTTTGAAGGAATGAGGGAGCTCTCCAAATGAGTCTTCTCTTTCGGTTCCCTGGTTTCCTCGTGCAGCCATTCACCAGCACAAGTCCCGTGTCTTTCACTGAGTCCTCGTTACAAGTCAGTCCAAAGACCATCCTAAGAACAGCCGTAGGTTGACCAGGAAACGGCTGCTTCTTTCTCACCCTCCTTCATGCCTGTGACTTCCTTCTACTCTTCCCTTTATATCCCATACTGAGCTGTGGCTCTTCCTCAGCTGGTGATTCTCCACAAGCATCTACATCGTTTCAACAGCTGAAAGACTTCTTCTGTGGACAGTTGGTAGTTTAGGAGATGGTCTGCTTGGTCCTGGATGGCAGAAGACCTTCACTGACTCAATCAGTAGCCAAAATGGTGCCAGAGTTCTGAGTAATGGAGACATGGGCCTTCCTGCCCAGGTTGCTGAACTCTGCTCTCTCTTGGAATACCAGATTGGGGAGTTTGGTAAATACCGGAGGTATCAATAGAATTTGTAGCTCAAGGTTGAACTGTGGAGTCCTTGGTACTCTCTGAGCTGCCTTATTTGCCTGCAGACATTTCCCAACTGGGTAGCATCACCAGTGCTCGTGAATGTGTGATTTGCTCCCTGTTGGTATACAGTAGTTTGTACTGCCAGTGTTGATGGTGGTGTAGTTTTTCTCCTGGGTAGTTCCTTGATTAAAGGTAAAGGTTCCCCCGCACATGCGTGCTAGTCGTTTCCAACTCTAGGTGCCGGTGCTCATCTCCGTTTGAAAGCCAAAGAGCCAGCGCTTGTCCGAGGACGTCTCCGTGGTCATGTGGCCGGCATGACTAGACGCCAAAGGCGCACGGAATGCTGTTACCTTCCCACCGTAGTGGTCCCTATTTTTCTACTTGCGTTTTTTACGTGCTTTCAAACTGCTAGGTTGGCAGAAGCTGGGACGAGTAACAGGCGCTTGCTCTGTTATGCGGCACTCGGGATTCGACCCGCCAAACTGCCGACCTTCTGATCGACAAGCTCAGCGTCCTAACTCACTGAGCCACCGTGTCCCGCGGTTTTTTTCGCTTAGTTGCTTGTTTGAGGTTAATACCTACTTATTTGGGTGTTGGCTGTTAGTGAAGATGTGTTCTGTTTTTTTTTGTTTCCTTGTTAGCCTTTTCTATTGGCTGAATAAAATATAAACAGAGAGATAAACAAACCTCACAATCACTAGCACCGAGGAGGTAACTTAGTTGAGTAAGGAAAGATCTGCAGGTAAACAACCAAGGTCAGACAGCACCAAGGATTCCACACATCTTGGAAGTGATAAAAAAATTACCCTCCAAGAATTTTAGGGATGGGAGGAGCAGCTGCAGAAGTAGGTATACTTGCAGATGGATCCATTTTGGCAGTTCCTTCCTTGAAAAGGTAAAGGTAAAGGTTCCCCCGCACATGTGTGCTAGTCGTTTCCAACTCTAGGGGCCGGTGCTCATCTCCGTTTGAAAGCCGAAGAGCCAGCGCTTGTCCGAGGATGTCTCCATGGTCGTGTGGCCGGCATGACTAGACGCCAAAGGCGCATGGAACGCTGTTACCTTCCCACTGTAGTGGTCCCTATTTTTCTACTTGCATTTTTACGTGCTTTCAAACTGCTAGGTTGGCAGAAGCTGGGACGAGTAACAGGCGCTCACTCTGCTACGCGGCACTCGGGATTCAACCCGCCAAACTGCCAACCTTATGATCGACAAGCTCAGCGTCCTGAGCCACCGCGTCCCTTGTAGACTCTCCCAATATGGGTTCATGCTACTTTGTTGCAGAAATTGAAGATGCTTTGATTTTTCTTTTTCTTTTAAAGATTCATGCACACATAGTCCATTAAAGCTTGAGGAAGAAATGGAATGATCTGTATGTGCTCAAGGACCAAGTCAAGGCCAGGGTGAGCTTAGCAGGAGTAGGAGTGTTCCAGGCACACCTAAGAAATCCTGCAACATGTAAGAGAAAAGTCAAAATTTGGTGGAAAGTGGTGGTTTTGGAATGAACACAGCACCACCTCTGGCAGCTGAGGGATGTTAGTGGTGCAGTCCAGATAATCAGGAAACATGGAGATCCGGCAGACAGCTGTTGTGACCAACAAACTTTGTATATCAGTGTCAAAAGAAGCCGCCGGGAAGGAGGATGTCCATTCTAGAGCCTTGAAACAAGGGCTGTGGCCCCTCTATTCCGATCGGAGCAGAAGTCATGAGAACAGATGATACTCGGCAGGACTGAACAGGCCTAACAGTGGCAAAAAAATGATGCAAAAGTGGTGGTGGGGGAACTTACAGCTATTGGGCTGCATCTACAGCTCTTGCAGCACCATGAGACACACCCTGCAGATGGCGAGGGGTGCAGTGTTTGTATTCTGAAGGTGCAGAAATGTTAAATGTGTTAAGGCACCTAATTTTTACCTAATCTTCGAACTTCCTAGCACCTCCCTCCAAGTAGGCTGCTTCCCATCCCTGGAGATGCCATCAGGTCATCTCAATGCCGCTGGCAGCTTCTGGAGCAGAAACGGAAGTGAAAATCCAATATACACACCCTCCCCGAGATTGCCTTCTGCTCATCTAAACCATTCTGCTCCAAACTTGGCAACTTTTAAGACTCATGGACTTCAACTTCTTGGCTGGCTGAGGAATTCTGGGAGTTGAAGTCCACGAGTCTTAAAAGTTGCCAAGTTTGGAGACCCCTGATTTAAAGGAAAGCGCGGCTGCTTCTGAGTCTGGAGAATTGTGACTCTGCCCTGGGAACATGGCCTATCTTTCCCACCTTCCTGGCCAGGAGGACATAGTCTATATAAGGATATAGTCTAAAAGAGAAAATAATGGCTGGCCAGATCTCTCAGGGGGGAGAAGGGAGGAGAAAAAAAGAGAAGGCTGTTCCCCTTGCAGCCCCCCTGGGACACCAGTCGGGTCATTACAGCCTTCGGAAGTTGCAGAGGTCTTCATCCCCGTCAATTTTCAGGCCCTGAAGCAGTGGGAAATCCAGCAGGGCCCCATCCAAGAAAACCGTTTCCTCTTGGAGGCTGGGGGGCGCCGCTCGCTCGGGCTGGTCACTGTGGAACCACAGGTTCTTGTAGGGCTTTGGGCTGGGGGTCAGGCTGCGGAGCAGAGGCTGCCTGGAGCTGGAGCGGATGTAGATGGTGGGCGAGGCTTCTTGCTGGCTGTGATAGCTGCCCCCCAGGACCTTGGCATACTGAACAGGCTCTGGGTTATTCTTGCAGGAGGTTGGCCCTGAGCCCCCGGTGGGCGCAGCTCCCTTGGCTTTGCGGGCACCAGAGTCGGAGAGGGCTGCCGGGCTGTCCTCCGTGGCCGGGCTGGGCTCGCTCTTCCCACAGGAGATGCACTTCTTCTCATCGGCTTCAATCACGAGGATGGCAGACACGATGACGGGGCTGAGCTTGCACGGCTTGGGGGCCTGCAGGGTCTCCTGTGGCAAAAAGGCAGGAGGAGAAGGGAGAGTTAAGGACGGCCAGGTGGCCCCTAAGGGAAGCTACTTCTGGCTGAGTGCAAATGGGATGGGGGGTGGTCCCGTCCTTAGACAGGTTCTGCTGGGGGTGATCATTTCTAGCGTCTTCATTTAGAGGTAGACTATCATGGGGCAGGGAGGCTTTACAGGCAGTCCTTGCCTACTTACTGACTGCCTTATTTAGTGACTGACTGAAGTTACAACAGTGGGAAAAAATAGTTCCGTGACCTGCCCTCGTACTCACCTGATGGCCATTTGGCTGCTTCACAACTAGGTCGCCAGAAGCAAAGTTAACAGAGAATGGAGAAATAAAAGCCAGTTTGATCTAGTGATGAACGTAGCAGGCGAGAAAGAGGGAGACGGGGAGTTCTGGTCCCGCCTTAGCCATGAATGCCGGCTGGGTGACTTTGGGCCAGTCCCTCCCTCTCAGCCCAACCCACCTCACAAGGTTGCTGTGATGGGGGAAATCTGAGGAGGAAGGAGTCTCAGGTGTGCTCCTCACCTGGAATTATTTGTAAAAATAATGAAGGTGGGACACAAACAAGCAAATACATAAAACGTCATGGCCCCCTCAGAGGCCGGTTCAGAGGAGGAAGGGTTGGAGCTGGGAGCGCCCGATGGGGAAGGCAAGCCAGGCTGTCTCAGTGCTCGACCAGATGGAGAGCTGCCTGCCTGCCTGCATCGACACGGGAGGATCGGTTGCTGACCGGCAGTGGTGCCAACTGGCAGCAGATCCCCTCTGTCGAGGAACAGCTGCCTCCCCCACTGATCCAAGGGCAAGGAGAGCGGAGCAGAGGCAAGCCCAGAGAAGAGCTGCAAGGCTACTCGGGAGGAGGTCGCCCCACCCTTCCTCCTCCTGGAGTGGAGTAACTTCCAAGGAGAAGGCAGGAGAGCTAGTCTTTGCCAGGAACAGCTGTTTGCTTTGGCTTACCCTGCCCCGGCTTCGACGTGGGCCTGTTGCTGTTTGCCTTAGCTCGCTTGGAAGATGGCTCTTCACCCTCGCCCTCCTCCTGTGGCTCCGTTTGGCCTTTGCTTCCTTGGGGCCTGGGAACTGCTGCTTCTCTGGGACCTGCTTCTTGCCCTGAGGACCGCCCAGCTCTTGTGCCTGGACCTGCCTGGAGGATGGGACTTGGGACCCTGGACCTTGCCCTGTGAGCGGGCTCCTACTCTGGGGGCTTTCTTGCTACTACAGGGGGACTGAGGGTGGCTGCCTTCAAGGTAGCGTGCGGGTGGAGGGCCAATGGCTGGAACACTGTTTAAGAGAAATAAAGAACTCTTTAGAGGCCTGCCTTGCCTTGGCCACTTGGGTCATAACATAAAACCATAAGTTGTGGTCATGTAATGTTTCACTTAGCGACCAAACAGGAAATCAGGTTATAGGTCTGTCATGGTCACATGATTTTCCACTTAGCAACCTCAGGATTGGTCCCAATTGTGGCCACTACCTTGCACTCTGGCTGCCAGCAAGCAGTCTTCAAGAAATGGGGTTCCCTGGAATGGCTCTGGGGAGACCCCAGTTCTTGCTGAAGCTGAGACTCAGTTGCACTGCATCATGTGGTCATGGTAAGAGTAAAAGGAAAGGACTCCACTTAACCTCCCGAGAAAAGGTTGGAGAGAAATGCGTAAATAAATGGAAATAAAGCTCCGTAAGCCTATGCAAGCTCTGCTTTGCAACTGGTCTGGGCTGTATCTGGACACCCTTATTATCTCTGTATACAAAGCTCATCAGCACTGAATGATAATCAATGCATTTTGGCCCAGTATTTTGTATGAACGCAGCTCAGGTAATTAGTTTGTGGCTCAATGTGTTGTATGAACCCAGGAAAGGGGGTTAATTGAGCTGTCGATCAGGACACGCATATTTTGCAAATCCAGCAAATGAAGATGGGCAGCGTCGCTCCTGCAGTGGTGCTGACACATCTGGCTGGGTGGAAGGTTCATAAAGCAGCAGCTGGTGGGGAAGGAAGAGCAGCTGCCTGTCTCTGGCTTCCAGGCTTACCTCCTGCAGGACGTCGGGGGCCCATTTGCCCAGGCTGCTGTTGGCCGGGTCAGGGACGCTGGGCCAGAACTGCATCTTCATCCTGGGGGCGAGTTGGGGGGCGCAGAGGGAGGGAGGGAGGGAGGGAGAAGCACCTGGTTAGTCTGGAGCTCTGATGGCCTGAGAGGAGTCAAGCTCTACACCTGGATATTGGCCATTCCCTGTTCTGCTCCTGTCTAATATGTGAATCAACACAACCTCTCAACACAACACATCAGCACTGGGTATCTGGAACATGGGTCGGGGAATTTTCTTTCAGGACAAGCAGCTACTTAGGAGGGAAATTCTGTTACACATATATACAAACTCACACAAGTTTGTGATCTTGCCTTCACACAATCTACAACACACACACTCTATCTGTATCTCTATATCATCATCTATATGAGGTGTGGGGAACTCTGGCCCTTTTGTGACTTGTGCAACTCCCAGAATTGCAAGTATTCTATATACTTCTGGAAGTCCACAAGTCATAAAAGGGCCACGGTTCCCCACCTCTGATCTATAGCATCATCTATATATCATCATTTATCTCTTTCTCCCACAGTCGGGTCCCTCAGCCCAACCCAGCCCCCACGGCTTTTGTTGTGGGGAAAATAGGAGGAGGGAGGGGTATTTGGTGTGTTTGCTGTCTTGAGTTACACATAAAGTCATAAAAGTGGGATCTGTGTGTCTATGTGACCGAGTGAGTCTGGGGTCTTTACACATTCTGGGTCCTTCATACGACCTGCGATTTGGTAAGTATTCTTTTGTTTCCCACTGGCATTTTTTTTAATTTTATTTAGCTTTCAGATAAGTAAATTCTTGAAAAGTGGCAGAGTGCTCTCCACAAATCGTGGCACCAGTTCCCCCTCTTTATTGGAGTCTCTCCTAAACTCCTCCTGGCCTTCTTTCATGACTGGAAGTCAAAAGGAGGAGATCTCAGTTTGAAGGAAACGACATCAAGCCCCCCTGCCTTCTCCCATGCTGTTAGCCTTTCCTTCCTGGACTTGGCTAACCCCCCAAGTGTACCCCATAAAACGGGGAAAGGTTCCGGCCTGGGTTAACCAAAACCCCTAGAGAGGATGTGGGAGTGAAGTTCCGGCGTGCCATCTCACTCTCCGTGAAAGAAGGACCGGCCCCGTCCTCTCTCCTGCCACCTGCCACCTTCACATCCAAAGGTGTGCAAAGGTCTTATGCAAGTATGGTCTTTGCCCTCCCTCCTCCTCCGCTGCCCTAGGACATTTCTCCTGCTTCGCCTCTGCCCTCCACCCCACTGTCTCTGCCTAAGCCGTCCCCTGCCCTTGCCGGTGGGAGTCCAAACTCGGGTGCCAAAGCAACGCTCTGCAGCTTCTGACTTGCTCTTCCACGTACCTTTTCCTCTTCTGAAAGCAGATGACCATGCCAATTATCATGGCCAAGAGCAGCCCAATGAGTAAGTACACAATGGTGATGTCCAGGTATTCTGGAAGAGAGAGCAAGGGGTTGGATATGGGTGGATTAGTGGCCACATGGAACTAAAGTGGAACACTGTTGTGGGCCCTGTTCAGAGAGTGTGTGCCCAGGGCCAATTGGCTGCATTGTCGTGTCATCTGCTCTTTGGCCAAAGTAAAAATGAACTAGTATGTCAGAATCCATTTATATCCCATTCACAATTCTCTATATGCATGTTATAAAATCTTATGCCTCTCCCTGGATTCTGCCATTTTTCCAAGGAGGAGAAGAGAAGATGTTAATAGGTGCAAGGATTGTTTATTCAGCCTGCCGGGAGGCTGTCTTCAAAGACCAGGGGAAGAACCTTTGAACTGAGAACAACAAAGGAAGGGGGGGGGGGGAGAGATTTGGTTTGTATCTCCGATTAGAATCTGAAAGGAAGGAGGTAATTGTGGTAAAGGCATGGGAAGATCCCTCTTTCCCATGGAAGGGTTTGACACCTGAATTTTCATTGATCCGGGACTGACCAGATGGTTTGAGGGGAGGGGTTTGACTTGGTGGACTCTTTAAAAGTACCAAACTGTAACACAGTTTCAGATCCTGTCTAGTATTCCTATTACCAATCATGTTTTAGTAAAAGCTCCTTTTGGACAATTCCTGGTTCAAGAGTTCTTTCTTTCCTAAGATGTGGATTGGGGTGGGTCCTGACATAGTACATCATCAACTGATAATTTGTAGGTTTAAAAAATTCATGCAGGCAGAATTGTTCCTAAAAGGAAGAAGGAGGTTGTGCAATTTGGCCTTTACAGGTAGTCCTTGACTCATGACCACAATTGAGCCCAGTATTTATGTTGCTACGTAAAACAGTTCTTAAGTGAGTTTCGCTCCATTTTACAACCTTCTTTGCCACAGTTGGTGAGTGTTTAGTGAATCGTTGTTAAGTTAGTAACCTGGTTGTTAACTGAATCTGGCTTCCCCCATTGACTTGGTTTGTCAGAAGGTCGCAAAAGGAGATCACGTGGCCCCGGGACCCTCAACCATCATAAATATCAGCCAGTTGCCAGTTGTCTCGATTTTGATCGAGTGTGAGGAGACTGCTACAGTCATGAAAAATGGTCATAAGTCATTTTTTAGTGCCGTTGTAACTTTGAACAGTCACTAAACGAATTGTAAGTCAAGGACTACTTGTACTTACACAGATGGGCTTAGAACAACTGATGGACGTAAGTAGGGAGGCCCAAAGAACTGGCCCCAACTAACCCTTCCTTTGAGGCCGAGAGTTCTCAGAGAACAGCTAGGAAAAAATTCCGTAACCCTTCAAGGATGGTTTTATCTTTGAGATGGCCAGGGGGGAAAATTAATCTTGTTTGCCTTTCCTAAGGCCTTTGCTTGTTTCTTTCACAGTAAGAACAGCAATATAAAAGTACTCTTCAAGACAAAAGGATGAGTAGATTCAGTCTTGTGAATTTCCGATGCCTCCCAAAATTTCTCAAAAGCAAGGGTCTCCAAACTTGGCCACTTGGAGACGTAGGGACTTCAATTCGCCAGCCAGCCAGTCTGAAAGTGGCCACATTTGGAGACTCCTTGCTGAAAAGCACCAGGAGAACGGGGGAATCAGGCTGCGTTTGACACCGTGGTCATGTGAGCCTGGCACACGTGCCAGGGAGGAAGCAGGGGCATTATTAAGAGGCACTGAATCAGAACAGTGAGCCATCTTTAGCCAACCATTTTGTATATCAGTTTTTCTTAAATGTTTTTCTCTCAGGACCCCTTCTCGCTTTTAAAAATTATGAGGGATCCCAGAAGGATCTTTTGTCTGTACCAGTTATATTTATCAATATTTACTGTATTAAAAATTAAAATTGTGCATTTGTAGAATATTTAGCTAGTGAATAAAATACAAATAACAATGTTAAACCCCTTAGATATTAATACAAATGTTTTTTCATTTAAAAAGTCCTATTTTTTTAACAAATAAAAAAATAACGTGACACTGTTTTTAGTTTCTGCAAGTAACCGAGGGCTGTAAAGCACTGTGAAGCAGTATATAAGTCTGAGTGCTATTGCTATTGCTATCTTCAATATCTGGCAAATAAATTTGATTTTTGCGGACCTGCGAGATGGTGTGGAAAAAAAAGAAACTTTGATTTTGGGTTTTGCTGACTAGATAGGTTGACATAGAAATGGCTAGTATATATTATTACCTGTAAGTAAAAAGTTGAGGTGTATGTTATTACCTTTTTCTATTGTCCCAAAAAGAGTTGGAGGTCAATGCTTTTCTTTTTTCCTCTCCCCCTTTCCCCTTTTTACCTTACACTTTCCCCCTTTTCCCATTATTTTCATTTTTCTTTGTCTATCTGTATTTTATATTTTGATAAATTAATAGAAATATATACAAAGAAACACTGCTGTAGAGAGCAAAAGGAATGGCTGTGAAGGACAAGAGGCAGAACTGCTACCAGTCAGATAATGGGGCTGGGGGGGGGGCTGGGGGCTGAGCCAGGGCAAAAAAAAAAGCAATGAGAAAATGTCTCAGGAAGGAAAACACTCAGACCTGCAGGATTCTGTTCCCAGAGCTGTTACAGTAAAAGTAATACCTACCTAAGTGGCACTGATTCCTTAGACTCTAGTCTACCTTGCAGGGCTGACGTACAGGTAGTCCTTGAGTTAAAACCATTTGTCCAGCACTGCAGCACTCCCTGGACATGTGAACAAAATTTGGGTGCTTGGCAGCCTGCCCACATTTATGACTGCAGGGGCCTTGCCACTGCCCCCTGTCTCCTCCCCCCCGCCCCATGGCACTTGGCAGCGTCAGGCTGGGGTTGAAGCAGGGCCAAGACTGCGGAAGGCCCCGGGCCTCTACTTCAGGCCCACCCCCGGCGCTGCCACCGCCGAGTGCTGCACTGCGGGGTCAGGCTGGGGTGGCTGAGGCTTTGCACCTCACTCGGTACCCCCAACTCATATGCGCCTTGTGCTGGACCCCCCCCCCCCGAGCATCTCCCACACCTCCTGAGATAACTCCACACTCCTTACCTGGCACTCTGAAAATCCACCTGCAAGATTGTTTAACAGCCGCAACCAGGAGTGCCTGGGATAGCAGTCTTTGAGAAAAATGGTCATGTAACAATCGCTTTGCTCAACGACCAAGATACGGTCCCAACTGTAGTTGTAAGTCAAGGACTACATGCCTCCTTTACACCTCTAGAAAAATCCTGCACTCTCAAAATAGCTTATTGACTTACAAGCCTAATAGTTTTTGCTTTCCATTTCCATGGCCCGTTAACTTTCCCAAGCCCCGACTGCCAGGATTGCCCTTACCCATGTCCTTGGTGGTGATCACAAGACTGGTCCCGTTGGTGCTCCCAACCATTGTAGAGGCCATGAGATGGAGGCTGTACATCCTTGAGGGCCGAAGACCTGAGATGGTGAGGGTGTCTACAGAAGTGTTCACAACGATACCTGGAGAAAAAGTGGGCAACGCTTTGCTATCGTTTCAGACTGGAAAGGTCCAGAAGCCAGAAGGAGGGCGGTAGAACAATAATGACGGGAGGCATTGTTCTATTCTTTAGACTCCTCCTAAAGGTTTTTCTCTCTCTGCTTGGGGTGATTAGGTGTGGCATGAACTTTGGGCAGCAAAGTCTTGGCAAGGTTAGAGAAACCTGTTAAAATCAACTCCTATCATCTTTGTCCATTGTCAATGCCATACTGGTGAGTATATTCTAACACATCTAGAAGACACTATTCGTTCTCTTCCAATATTAATATCCCAAGCAGCAAAAATATTGAGAAGCGCTTGGTTATCTATTTATTTAATTTATATAGTGTCCATCTCACTATCCAGAGATATTCAGTACAGGTTTTTACTGTCAAATCTATTATTATCAAAAAGAGTGCACCTTGTCTCTTTCTCGCCCTGTGCTCCAGGCATGCCAAATGCCCAGGACAAGGGCAGGGTGGGATGTCTGGTATGGTCCCTTGGGACCCCTGGCTCCTCTGCTTTCCCAGTGCCCCTGCCTGCAAATCATGTCTAACCCATTTCCTGCTCATTCGATTTTTATTTTGGACTAAGTTGCTTCCATCTGTTTTCCCCCCCTCCCCTAGGCTCAGATTTTGAAAAGAAAGATCCAATTTCTTTCTCCAGGCATGTCCGACTCTAGCGGCCGTTACTCATGTCTGTCTCTTAGCCCAGCAGCCAGCATTTTCTGAAGAGCCTTTCCACGGTCATCTGTCCAGCATGGCTATGCTGTACGTCGAAGGCAGCCAGAACGCTCTCAGCTTCCCACTAAAGTGGTAGCTATTTATTTACTCGCATTTGCGTGCTTTCAAGACGCGAGGTTGGCAGGAGCTGGGGCAAAGAGCGGGAGCTCACCCCATCACACGGCACTCGGGTTTCAAACTCGGGCTGTCAGCTTTCCAGCATCTTAACCGCTGAGCCTTTGCACTCCCTAAGTTCACTTTTGGAAAAAGAAAAATCCAATTTTCCCCCATGCTCTTTAAAAGAGGGAGACAGATATATTGCTATCCAGTACAGAATGTTGATATGTTGCAAGCAATATATTTAGGAAGCAAGTTATGCAGAGGGAAATCTTTTGCAACTTCCTCCTTAAATTGATCAATACCAGAGGATGTGTAAATTGGTTTAAACCGACTTGGACGGTCTGATTGCATGAAGGAAGTTCATCCCCGAAACACTGAGGATTGTCTACTTATTCGTTTGGAGCATATTGTTTGGGTGAATAAATGCCATCTTGACTTGTGCCGAGAATTTCTAAACCATCGACCTTCTCCCCTTTTCCTCTATGCTGCTTGTTATTTGTTTTGAAGACAAGTGTGTGGTTTGCAGATTATTGCACAATTCACACAGCCTTAGTTGTCTTGGTGTCAGAGGCTTGGATATAATTTTCTAATGCAGTGGAGAGAGGGCAGGATGGATTCTGAGTTTATTTCTAAAGAGATATAAACATATAGAAACAAGAAGCAACACTGGACGCCCTCTCAATAAGAGGGAAAGATAGTGTCAAGTCCACCGTTTGGGTGTGCCGAGGAGGAGGGGGATGGCGTGCTTGGGCTTTTTTGTTTCTGCTTTTTGCTTGGGAATTAGGGAGGGCTACTCTCTGCAGAGATGGGACGGATTCCTTCCCAGCAAGGTTTTTGCCAGGCTCCAAGGCCGTCGTGCTCGGAGGGTGAACTGTTATCTGCCTAGCACCTCAGCGTTCTCAAAACATCTTCTCAGCATCACATTGGTTGCCAGTGGACTGGTCAAGGGGGATGGGATTGGGAAATGGAAAGAATTCCTTTGTGCTTTATACCCTCAGATTCTGCCTCACTTTACTAAAACCACTTTCTCTCAGTAAAAGGTCTTGTGATTCAACTCAATGGAGTCAAGAGTCTTACTTTCCTGAGGGGGCCGACTGGGGCAGGTCTGACATTAGGTGGAATCTGAAGGTAGACTGATCCATCCCTTTTCCTCTAGGACAGGGGTCTCTAAACTCAACAACTTTAAGACTTATGGACTCCATGCTAGCTGGGGAATTCTGGGAGTGAAAGTGCACAAGTCTTAAAGTTGCCAATGTTGGAAACCCCTGCTCTAGGCACATCAGAAAAAAGGGGCCAGAACAGCCCTAGAGGCAGTGGCTGCTCTCTTCTTAGCTGAAATCCAGTTGCAGCCAATAATGGAGGCAGAGGGGTTCCCTGCTTTGGGGGAGAAGTCATTCCCCCCATAGCTGCAGGGAGTGGCCAAACGTACTTCTAGCTTCTTCGTTGGGATCGATCCAGAAGAGTGTATAGCCGGTGATGAAGCCGTTCTGGTCTTCAACAGGGAGGGGACTCCACCAAACCTCAGCTGTGGACACCCCAATGTTTAGGGGATAAACGTTCGGGCTGCTGGCTGGAGCTGTGGAGACAGGAAGGAATCAGAGTATGATCAACCGCAGGTCAAAGTGAAGGGTATGCTGAGCTTGGGTAAAGAGAAGAGACTAGGCTTCGGTTTGCCATGAGCAGTCTCTGGAAGCAGACTAAGAGAATAGCAGAGTTGGAAGGGACCTCGGGAGGTCATCTAGCCTAACCCGCTGTTCAAGCAGGAGACTCTATACCATTTCAGACAAAAGGTTGTCCAATCTCTTCTTGAGAACCTCCAGTGATGGAGCGCCCACGATTTCTGGAGGCAATTGTTCTGACCATCAGGGAGTTTCTCCTTAGTTCCAGGTTGCTTCCCTCCTTGATTAGTCTCCATCTGTTGCTTCTTGTCCTGCCTTCAGGCGCTTTGGAGAAGAGGTTGACTCCCTCTTCTTTGTGGCAGCCCCTCAGATATTAAAACACTGCTGTCGTGTCCTCCCAGTCCTTCTTTTCACTAGACTAAAGATACCCAGTTCCTGTAACGGTTCTTCCTATGCTTTAAACCTCCAGACCCTTTGTCATCTTTGTTGCTTCTGAAGTGCTTCTGGTCACCCCTCAAAAAGTTTAAAACTGGATGAGCAAAAGATCTTCCTGTTTCTACTGACTACTTACTAATAGTTACTCATCATGCCAGCCTCTGACAACAGTGTTCAGAAGGGGAAGATGGAATGCTTGCATTATTATAATTTTGGAATTTAAGTTGATTATCAGGCTCAATCTGCACTACTGTTTTTCTTTTACAACCCATTCCTGGAAAACACAATACCTCCAGAGATGATTAGAAATTACACAGCTTCCCCTCCCCCTCCCCTAATGTAAAATCCCAACCAAGGGAACTTTTGATTGCTTTGGATGGAGGCTGAGCTCAACCAGCCCCCCTCCCCCCACCTGAGTGGAAGACACACCTTTCTGCCTTGTGTAAGCTTCTATTGATTGGGGCATCCCAACTCTGTCTCTGTAGAGGGGGTAGACGGAGATGTTGTAGCGCTGGAAAGGTTCGATATTTTCTGAAACAGAGAAGGGGCAGGTGTTAGTAAGGACTGAAGGGCGGGGGTCAGGTGGGGTACATTCCCACTGCCTCTTAAGCTGCTTCCTCTACTCTTGATTGTGCCCTTTCAAAATGTTGCACCTCTAAATTTGCAATTATTCTTGTGAAAAAATGTTGCTTTTGCATGCCCCTTTAGGAGATGGATGTTGCAGTTGCTTTCTTTTCCCAAAATAGTGTGTTCCCCTTAAAAGAGCAGTGATGAAGTTACTTGGTCGGGTAATGAAACATCTGCAAGCAAACAAGCAAGCTCAGAGAGCACCAAGGACTGTGCAAAATAATAATAATAATAATAATAATAATAATAATAATAATAATAATAATAATAATAATAATAATAATAGTAATTGTGTTGATATTTATTTCACTTGCATTTGCTGTTTTGTGATCAGTTAGATATGACTGAATGTGTTGCCAGGCAGTTGAGGCATATCATGTACTCGAATATTGCACAGTTCAGTAACCGCAAGGAGGGAAAACAGGAGCATTCAAAATGTCAAGGGAGATACATCTGTGGTGTTTCTCTTCCACACATGTTGCAGAAAGTAGTTCTGTAGCCAAAGATGCCACCAGGTTTAAGGGGTCCTCCTCTTCCTCAGTGACACTGTCCGTCTGCCATTTCTGTTCTCCCTCCTCCATCAAAACCTGCCTCTGCTGCTACCCGCTTGAAAACCCTTCCTGTCATTGATCCCTCTGCACCGCCCCCCCCCCCCGGGCTTGCTGGAAGGAAGCTGCAGCCCTCTGGGTGTTGTCCTGAAAGCCAACTGAGAATCCTGGTTCGAGGGCAGCTTCCCTCCAGGTGGGCATTCTCCAGGGAGAAGAATTGCAATTCCCAGAATTCTTGGTAATTCTGTGCATATCGAGGTTGCCTAGGCCACCAATCCATTGTGTTTTTAGAAAGGTGTATGTTTGAAAAAAATACAATAAAGTAAAAAGTAAGGTAAAATACTAAAATAAAAATAATAAAATAAAATAATAACATACATAATAATAAATAAAATAAAAGTGCACCTTTGGAGACAACTTTTGGCCTGCCAACATGCGTTGCCACGGTACCTATCTGTGGGTTGTTTTGCAGCCCCAGGACTCTCCCCGCAGGGATCTTTTCCCCTCCGTGGTGGCATAATGGATTGTGATGTCATACAAAACTCAGTAGCAGTGGAAGTAACATCAATTAAAGGTCTAACTACTTTCTTCAAATGGGTCATTAATACAGTGGGATGAAGATCATGCAAGTGATCCTAATTTGCTTACATCTTTCTGGACCAGTGGGATCCAAGCCATCGTGGGCAGGGGTCTCCTCACTGTTGCTAGAGTGCAAAGCCATGTGGAAGGCCTCTCAAAGTCAAGGGTTGACGTCTTTGATATCTATGGAGATCCTCCATCATCTGGATTGTGGTTGTGGTTGTCCCAAAGGTGCTTTTTCCAAAAGGCAACTGGACTTTCATGGTTTTTTTTCCTTAGAAAAGAAGAAGCTTCTTGGATGAGAAGCAAAATGTTTTCTAAGAAAAAACCAAGGAAGCCCAATTGCCTTTTGGAAAAAGCTCCTTTGGGACAACCACAATCTCCATAGATAACGAAGTCAAGGTTTCCGATCCAAAAAGGGACTAGTTTGGATAAAAGCAATATCTGAAGGTAAGACAAAGTTATTAAAGCAACATGATGATTCCTCCTGGTTCAGATCTGAGCAAAGTTGTGCTGGCAAGTTGGGAAACTTTGGCCAGATAAATGCCAGAGAGAAGATTTGTCTTTGCTCCCCAAGGGTGCCCCCTCCTTCTGCCCCGGCAGTGGATCACCTTGGATCAGGGTTTCTCTCATGCTTTCATTCTGTAGCTTTTGCCACTCAATGTTGCTGTCTTCTGTTGCAGAGGTCACTCGGTGCCACTCAACGATGTAGCCTGTCACTGGGGTTCTCGGGGGATCCCACCACACCCGGAAGCTCTTCTCATCGTGGGGGGATGCCTGGACCTTGAGCACAGGATGACCTGAGAACAGTATCAGAGAATGTAGCAGAATTGAATTGAATTGAATACTTTACTTGTCCAAGTGTGATTAGATACACAAAGAATTAGGGGGCTGGAGACTAAAACATATGAAGAATGGTTGCAAGAATTGGGTATGTCTAGTCTAGTAAAAAGAAGGGGCAACATGATAGCAGTATTCCAGTATTTGAGGGGCTGCCACAAAGAAGACGGGGACAATCTATTCTCCAAAGCACCTAAAGCAGAACAAGAAGCAATTGATGGATACTCAGCACGGAGAGATCCAACCAAGAACTAAGGAGAAATTTCCTGTCAATGAGAACAGTTAACCAGTGGAACTCTTGGCCTCCAGAAGTGGATGTTCCTTCACTAAAGGTTTTCAAGAAGAGGTTGGACAGCCATCTGTCTGAAGTGGTTTAGGATCTCCCGCTCATGCAGGGGCTTGGACTACAAGACCTCCAAGGTCCCATCCAACTCTGCTCTTCTGCTACAGAGGGAGCACTTGGCTCTTTCTGCAGCTGGGATGGGAAAAGGCAGGTGCACAGAGAGAGGGCCTGGGTGGAAAAGCCAGACCGATTCCTCCCCCTCATCAGACTTGGCCTTCAGGCTACTGGATGGTCAAGGATAAGCAATAGGGCCTGGTGTTAGATGCTATTGGCTTAAAGGGAAAATGTCACTACGTATGAATAATGGCTGCATCTCTTATGGATGAGAGATGAGGTAAAGGCAATGTCACGAGGAGATGGCAGGGCATGTTTGCCTCCAGCCTAGACTTGCACGGGCCAAAGCAAGCTCCTAGCTGTGAAAGAAAGCATCTCAACAGCTTGCAATCAACAAACTATCTAGGAAAGTAGGCTTCTTTAGAAAGAAAAGGGACAAGCTTCCTGTTTTGCTTCTGCTCCTTCTCATGCATTGTGCAATTGTTCCCTCCCGCAAAGCGCATGGGGAAAAAACTCCCCCACAGAGAAAGGCTCTTGGAAAATCATGCTTTGCTTGCCTTTGTCATTCGCACTAGCAGTGGCATGAACAGGCCGAGCGCTTTTTTCTGCAAAGGTCTCAGGAACTTGCCTTCTTCTTGTCCCCAACCTGTACCAAAGCCTCTTTTTGACTCTTCCTTCACCTGCGGCTCTTCCAGTCTCTTCCCCATTAAGCAGTAAAGAGCTGTGGGACTTTTGATGTGTGTAGGTACTGCAATGTACTTTGCCGAGTGTTGGATCAGAGGGGGCAGCTTCAGTCCAACACCGATTGGGCACTGGAGGTAGGGGCAAGAAGCCTCTTGTCCCCTTTCTGCTCAGGGCGTTTTCCCAGGCCCCTCTGGCTGCTTTGAGTAGAGAGAGAGTTTGGTTCTTTTATATCAACTTCTTTCTCTAAGCCTGCTTGGTTTCTAGAAATACCCCTGGTCCAGCCTGGATTGTCTCAAAGAGCAGCTGATCCACAGTGGCAGTAGGGGGCTATTTGGTGAAGCAGGAGAGAGCCCACCCAACTCTCTCTATCCCAGTCAACTGTTGTTCAGTGGCTTCTGAATATGGGTTCAGGGAACCTCAACCATGCACTGCATCCATGTCCAAAAAACCCTCTGATCTGACTCAAGTATTTTGCTAGCCTGATCATCTTTTGGATGTGGGTTTAACACTATTCCAAGGGAGAAACTCCCTTTGGGTGCACCTGTAATTAATAGCCTCACAACCTAGGCCCAATTTAACAACTGACTACTCCAGCAGATCACAAGAATACTCATGAATTGCGCATTTCAGGCTGCAAAAGAAAGCCCATTTGGTGCAGTGGTGAAAGCACCAAGCCAGAAACTATTGGGCCCAGAGTTCTCATCCTGCCTTTGGCATGGGGCCAGCTGGGTGACCTTGGTCCAGTCGGGTTCCAAACTAAGCCCTTGAAGTAGGCAATGACAAACCACTTTTGAAAAGCCAGGCAGTTGCCAGCAGTCAAGACACACTTAAAGGCACAACAAATAAAAACAAAGTTAAGAAGCCATTTCTAATCCTCTTAAAAAATCAAATGGAAAAGGACACACAATCGCCCAGAGATTGAGTTCAGATAGAGACGGAGAAAGAAAACGCCCACCCCTCCCATTTTCCCATACCCTCACCACCAGACAAGAAAAGATGCCATACCACAAATTCAGCTTTATAGAAAACTGGTACGTAGTGATCAAATGTTAAATCTGCAGCAGCCAACCTCGTCCCCCAGAATGAGGAGAGTAAGACTCCTCAAGTCTGCAGCTCAGAGACGCTCTGAAGCAGGGCTCTCCAACAGTGGGAACTTTAAGACTTGTGGACTTCAACTCCCAGAATTCCTCAGTCAGCCATAGCTAAAGTTGTCAAGGTTGGAGACCCCTGCTCTGAAGGACAGAATTTATCTACCTCCAAAGTGCATTCAAGAGCCTCTAACCCCCCCCCCCCAATTTCATAAAACAATGCACTAGGACACAAAACAAAGAACGGAAAGCATTAGGATACTAACAGGATACAGAATAACAGGGTTGAAAGGGACTTTGGAGGTCTTCTAATCCACCTGCTCAAGCAGGAGACCTTATACCATTCTGGACAAATGGCTGTCCAGCCTTTTCTTAAAAGCCTCCAGTGATGACGCACCCATAGCTTTTGGAGACAAGCCATTCCACCGATTAATTGTTCTCACAGGAAACTTTTCCTTGTTTCTAAAGTTCTAATGCTGCCATAGATTTTAAAAAATGTATCAGAACATATTTAGAGACCATTCCACCCGCTGTTGATCAAAGGTGGCCCACAAAACTCCCTGCAAACTCTGTGCAAAAGACTGCAGCCCTCTTCCCCACCCCCCAAACCAATATTGTACACAACTGCCAGGGCTGCAACCAAAATGACACAGGCCACACAGGACATCAGTTACAACAAAGAATTAAGGGACACAAAACTTCCAGAAAGACTGCCAGAGCCGGTTGCTCAAAGAAATGGGCCACTAACAGAGGCAATGAGTTGGATACCATCAGCCAGGCACCTAATTTGAAACCCCCACAACAAAACAGCTGAAGAAGGATCATTCAAACAGTTCGTTCAGCACTTGGATCTTCAAGGCCAACTTCTGGGGTTTTCAACCATGGCTGCCTTGCCAGCTGAGACCTCTTTGGTTGGGAAAGGCTGCATTTATATGATCCGAAATTTAGTTTTTCTTCAAAATGTACACTTCTCCAAATTTTACAAGATTCATTAATGTGATAAAGTATATATTTGAATAATGTTTACATTCAAAAAAGGGATGCATTCATGAAAATTGTAGTTATGTCAGGGTAAATTGGTTGTAAAAATTAATCAAGCAAGACTTCAAATAAAAATGTGTATGTTTGGGGAAATCTGTAAATGGAGACAAAGTCTACAGTCCCTTTAAAAATGAAAGAAAAAGACCCCAAATAAAACAAACTGAATAGCAGACTCACAGAAACAGGATACCAAGCCAGTCTACTGCCTACCTTTTTTCTCCAGCAAGAAGATTTCTGTGGGCGGAGATGCACCTCGAGAGTTGTAGGCTGTGAGATAAACCCTTTCGGCTCCTGGAGGCATCAGGAATGTGCATCGCCTCCCGGTGGTGTTGCACAGAGAGAGCACGTGGCCCCTGTGCTGACCGGTGCTGAGTGCTGCCCAGTATCCCAGGATTCTGCCATTGGCCTCATGTGGCTTCATCGGCTGCAGAACGAGACAAAAGCAGCTGGAGACGCAGCCCCCGAAATCTGCAGCTCCCACTGTCTGCGTCCACGCAGCACACTTAATCAGAGTAGCAAAAGAGCTGGAGTTTGCCTTTGCACAGCACACTCGTCTTTGTTTTCACTGCAGCCGCTCTTTTTGGGGCTTCGTAGGTTTTGAGAGCTCAGGACAGTTGGAATAATTTGTTTGCGTGAACCAAGTTTGGAAATGGGTTAGTGCAATATGGGTAATCCTCGACCTACAACCATTTGTTTACTGCCCAAATGGTTAGTAAAAGTTACAACGGCACTGAAAAAAGTGACCTAGGACCATTGTTCACAACCACCGCAGCATCCTAGAAGTCACGTGATCCAAATTTGGATGCCTGGGAACCGGCATGTATTTATGAGGGCTGCCGTGTGGGATCCCCTTTTTGCGACCTTCTGACAAGCAAAGCCAACGGGGAAGCCAGATTCACTTAACGACCATGATACTAACTTAACAACTGCAGCGATTCACTCAACAACTCTGGCAAGAAAGGTTGCAAAATGGGGCAATCCTCACTTAACCGTTACCTCGCTTAGCAACGTAAGTGTTGGACTCAGTTGTGGCTGTACGTTGACCACCTCTGAGAAGATTACCAGCTCCCTCCCGCTCCTGCTGTGCCCCCTGAGTGGGTCTCCTCCCAAGAGCAGCTGCTGGGATGAACCTGCCTGCCCAGTGAGGCCCCGGCTGACCTTCCAGAGCAGCTGCACCTGCGTCCCCTTCTCCGCCTCTCGCAGTCTCCACCAGGCATCAAGCGTCCCTGACGGGGCTGCGGGAGAAAAAGGGGCTTCAGGACCATCAGCATTTGGCTCTGGCCCTGCTCCCTCAACGCAGCCAAGCTGAGGAGAGGGAAGACCAGCTCAGCCTCCGCTGCCTTCAGTCCTGGGGGGCCGCAGTTCAGAAGGTTCAGCATCCTTTGCCCACCCAGCCCTGGGCCAGGGGCAGCAGTGGGATTCAGCCGGTTTGCACCACTTCGGCGGAACCAGTAGCTAATTTTTTGTTGCCCAGGCCCAGAACGGACTTCCGGAAGTGGCATCCACACAGAGAATGGGCTGTTCCCATATTTGAATCCCACTCTTGCCTCTGCCGCATATCCAGTCTTGCCCTAACTTTTCAAGAGCAGCCAAAGTTGGGCAGGGGCTCCCTATGCTTCTGCTTGTAATGTCCCCCCCTCCCCAAATCTTCACTAAACGTATTCGATTGTATGCAGACATGATATGATACAATCCTTCATTGGACACTGTGTCCTAGTTCCCCGAGAAGATGCACCCTGGAAGGGGCTCCTCAACCCCCACGGGCCAAATCCTGAGATGGGAGAAGGCCTTGGCGGCTGACCCGTCCCGATGCCCCGGGGCCTGGCTATCTATGGGGGAGGAGCCCCTTCCCCACCTTTCTCCTGTGTAGTGAAGAGCTTGGCCGAGCTCCAGCTGCTCCAGTAGCTGAGAGGCAGACGCCTGCAGCGCATCTGGAACTGGTAGAGGCTGCCAAAGAGGAAGCCGCACTGCTGGATCTGCCGGCTGGAGGTGGTGATGTTGTGGACCTGGGATGAAAGGGAGGATGGCAGAAACATGGAGAGGCTCCTTCCCTTGCCGACCCCTCCCCCCCAGCCCACAGGACCTCCAGGCCAGAAACGCTTTGAGTAAAAAGGCCTTTGGCTGGATGGAAGAGGACAGGGCCAAGGCGTGATGGGTGGCTACCGGAAAGGGTCCGAAGCCTGAAGAAGAGGGCTTGGGGGCAGGGACAGAAGGGAAAGCCAGGCCAAAGGGGCCTTGCTGGTGCCCCCGAGGGGTCCTACCAAGAGAAGCCATTCTGCTGCCAAGCCAAAGAGGGACTCACAAGACTCCACTCCAGGCTGCCTTCCAGCTGGTAGCGCAGGTCACAGGCCTGTTCCATGAGTCTGCTGTCCTTCGCCGCCTCCCATTTTACCATCAGGCAGTCGCTCTCCTCGGAGATGGGCTGGATGTCCTGGATGGTCGGGGGCTCCAGCCAGACTGGAACGAACAATTTGGGTTGAGCGAGAGCTTTGTACTTTGTTTAAAGTATTTTAATGCCGACCTCCAAAGTTATCCCGAGGGTAGGTAGCAAGAAGAGTAAAGAGTAAATAATAAAATCAAAAGGCAGCCCATATTAAACAGCAACAGGAAAGAGGATGGGAAGGGCTGAAAGAGGCGTGTCGGATGCCTGGCAGACATCTGCACCAGCGATGCCTTTGGTGGCTACCAAGGGGATGTTTGTCAAAAGTGAGATCTTGGATCTTTAGGGTGACTTAGAACAGGTTTTCTCCCCACCCTTGACCTTTGGAAACCATAAGTGGGTCTGAACATGTCTAGACTTTAATGAAGCTCCACCCATCTTTAGAGGATGAAGAATGGACCAGCCAAGAAAGCTGTGTGCCATTCAAAAAAGCGCCTTAGCTGTTGGATGTTGCTACGAGATGCCAGGGTGGAGAGAAAAGAGGAGCGTGGCAATCCTTCTGCTTTCTTCCTTCCTAGAGGTGAGGGGTTTTTTTGGCTGGTTGAACTGAAAACGTTCCTTGGATGAGAAGCGAAACATCTTCGTGGAAAAACCAAGGAAGTCCAGTTGCTTCTTGGAAAAGCACTTTTGGGATGCCCAGGGAGAGAGACCCCATCCTGAGGACCCCCACAGACAGACTCTCCCCGGGCGGTCCTTTTTGCCCGACTTGCAAGGAGCAGCCTTCCTCCCAGCCCAGGGAGGGACCACAACCTCCCAGGCAAGACAGACGGCTTCTCAATGAACTCACTGCAACTCTCCCTCCTTCTCACCCCCCTCTATGGACTCAGCCCCATTCGCTAGAGGAGAGGGCAGGGAGGCCTCCCCTGCCTGACGGCACCCACCTAAATCCATGGGGTCGGCGCACAAGCGCTCTGAGGTCACGTTGCCCAGCGCATTTTCCACAGACACCCAGAAAAGCATTTTTTGATACAGCTGCAGCTCCAGGCGTGGGAAAGTGCAGGAGTGCTGGCCAGGCTCAGGGATGCAGTCTGCGATGGGGGCCAGGGCCTTACACTCCCTGGAGCTCCTGAAACACCAAGAAGAGCTATCAGGGGGGGGGCTGGAGAGGAGCGATGCAGAGAGTGCAGAGAGGTGATTAAAGGGAAAGTGCCCGTCCCTGGCAGACATTATTCCAAGGAGGAAGGGACTCAGTCAAGCCAAAAATTCGGATCATTTGTTTTTTACAAGTTAATGGTCAGGAAGAATGAGAATGAAGAAAAGCAGACCCCCCCAACCCACGTTGGCCCTCGCCTGACCGCAACGGTTCGTCTCCTGTCCTTACCGGAATCCCTTCAGGGCCACGCGGGTTGGGAGGAGACTGTGCCACCCAGGGTCCCACTGGCACGCCAGGCTCTTGGAGGTAACATTGAAGATGCAGGTGAGGTTCTGAGGCTGGGATGGAGGGTCTGCTTGGCGTCCGCGTGCAACGAGAAAAAAGAAGCAGGGAAAAGTTTCCAGCAAAATGATGAGGGATTCACACAATGCATTGTCCTAATGCAACCTAAGTCTCAAAATTGGATGTTCCTGACTGGTGACTTGTTTGAACACACAAGTGTCACATCCGCTGCCCCTCCCACCATATAATTGGTATTTTATCTGAGCCAGAATCTAACATGCAACATCCATCAGCGAGAGCAGAGAAACTTATTTGGTCTTGTGAAACCAGTGAACGGGTGCAGGCTTTCCATTCTGCCCAACACAGCCAGTTTGTTAGGATGCGAATCTATTGCTAAGTTCAGTTTTAGATTTATTGGACAACACCACCCCCCTGCACACACACAAAATGCCTTTCTATGGCATTACTTGGAAGTCGTTTTGTTAATTTAAAAGATTTACTTATGGCCAACTGTTTAACTTTGATTTCTGTTCTCTCGAAGGAAGTAATGGTCATCCAGCATTTTATCTGGCATCTCCCTGTCACTTGCAGCTTGGCTTCCTTGTTGAAGCCATCTCAAGCAACACCATCGCTTTAATGGTATTCCTTAAATGCAGTAAAAAGGCCCTTTCTGTAGATTTGGTTAGAATTGGGATCTCATCACACACCAAACTAGTTGTTCTCCATCACAACAATTTTGAGAGGTGTGGACTTCAACTCCCAGAATTCCCTGCAATGGCCACACTGCAATGGTGAATTCTGGGAGCTGAATTTCACACTTCACAAAGTTGCCCAAATTAGGAAACTACCAGTGTCCAATGGTAAATGTCTGAAGCTGTCTCTGCTGGCTTCGTTGCTACCATCATCAGGAAGGGCTAGAGCAGGGGTAGGCAACCTCGGCTCTTTTATGACTCATGGACTTCAACTCCCAGAATTCCTGAGTCAGCAGAATTCTGGGAGTTGAAGTCCATGAGTCATAAAAGAGCCGAGTTTGCCTACCCCTGGGCTAGAGAATAGCCGATCCATGCATTCGTGGTTGTAACGCAGCTCTGCTCTCAACCAAACCACAACATTCTAGAAAATATACCAATTGTCTGTGGCAAGCTAGTACAAGCTGGACACAGCATGTGACTGGAAACACCACCCCAACTCTGGAAGTTTTTAAGAAGAGATTAGAGAGCCATTTGTCTGAAATGGTATAGGATGTTCTAGGGGGTTGAACTAGATGACCTCCAAGGTTCCTTCCAACTCTGTTATACTGTTATTCTTTCTCACCTTCTCTATTTGTCTGTTTGTTCCTCAGCTCAATGCAATATGCTGCTTTGAGCTTCAAGAAAGGAAATACGCTGGAAATAACCAGCTCAAGGCTTTCTTCAGTTCCCCCCAAAGGGGAGAGAGTTTGTGTGGAGCGAGGATGTGTCATTTTTAAATATTGCAATTCTTGGGAACAGCCCAAGAGAAGGGTCTCCCTCTACCTGGCCCCTTTTAGATGAGTAGCAAAGATGGGGCCTTTTAATGCTGTCTTTCTTCTTTGGCTTATAACAGAATAATGCAGTTGGAAGGGACCTTGGAGGTCTTCTAGTCCAGCCCCCTGCTCAAGCAGGAGACCCTATGTCATTTCAGACAAATGGTTGTCCAAACCTCCAGTGATGGAGCGCCCACAACTTCTGGGGGCAAGCTGTTCCACTGATTAATTGTTTGCCCTGTCAGGAAATTTCTCCTTAGTTCCAGGTTGCTTCTCTCTTTGGTTAGTTTCCATCTATTGTTTCTTGTCCTGCCTTCGGGCGCTTTGGAGAAGAGGTTGACCCCCCCCCTCTTTGTGGCAACCTCTAAAATACTGGAAAGCTGCTATCCTGTCCCCCCTCGTCCTTCTTTTCACTGGACTAGCCTTGCCCAGTTTCTGCAACTGTTTTAGCTTCCAGGCTCCTAATCATCTTCGTTGCTCTTCTCTGCACTCTTTCCAGAGTCTCAACGTAATTTTTGTAACGTGGTGACCAAACCTGGGTGCAGTGTAAGTGAGTAGGAGGGTCTTCAGAGGCTGCAAAGATGTGACCCAAACTCCTTTGTGGCCACTATTTTGACTTTTTTAAAAATCACATCCTGCTCATAAGGGATTTTGGTTTTAGTGCTGGATTATTAGTTCTACTGTTGATTATTGCCTGTTACGATCCATAAACAGGCAGTACGAAGGAGCAAAGGTTCCTTTATAATCACTGCACGGTGGGGATTCCCGTCTGGATCCCTGCAGTGAGACTTACATCCAGCCTGGATCTGGGTAAGGTTCACAACCTGTGGGACGCCGTGTTCCAGCACGCAGCAGCTCAGGGCAGTCAGAGGTTCCTTGAAGGGGCCGACGGTGATGTTGGAAACTTCCACCCCATTGCTGAAGCTGTTCTGCGATCCTTGAAGTTGTTGGTGGCCCAATTTCCAAATGATCCAGATTCTGCTATCCTTTGCAACTGGGCAGTGGTTTCTCCAGATGGTACAAGAAGCCGTGATATTTCCTCCCAAGATGACAGCCGAGGAGTTGACGGCCAAGTGACTGCAGGAGAGGGACCCTGCTGAAGAGGGAGAAAAGGCAAGGTGGGCGACTGCCAAAGGCGGCGGCCTGTCCTTTCCCCAAGGCTCCCAGGCTGGGGGCCTCGAGCACCTACCTCCTGGCATCCAGAGGAGGAAAAGGGCGCATCCCAGCATCCTTGACCAGGGTTCCCACATGCTTCTCGTGATTTGGCTCAGGCAGTGTAACATTTAATCCTGCAATTTACGGAAAGAGACATTCAAGCAGCGTCCAGCCCTTTGCCCTAAGGCCTGCCCCTCGTGCGGGATTTGGCTGGCTCCGAACATGGATGACGGTAGGAACACAGGCCGGGCTGACGGTGGGGCCCCAGAGAGGAAGGTGGCAAAAGGCTAGGATTTCATCCTCTTTTTGTGTACCACACAAAGGGGCATTAGCACCTTCTTGACAACATCCTGGGCTTCTCTGTGCCTGTTGTGGCATCAAGTTTCAGTACGCTAAAAATATTGTTGAGTTGGTGGTACTACATTCTGGGTTTGTGCGTTCAAGAAATAATAAAACAATTAAAATTATTTGTCTAGAATTTCGACGTAGCCACCAAATGCTTTTTATTCTAGGGGCTAAACATATTCAATGTGCTTTTCTTTGGGAGACCCAATCTGAGCCTTGCTCCTTTTTGTCCGGTTTCCAGCTTTTGGGCCTCAGCATGAAGCTGCTAAAGCTAAGCTGAATTCTCCAGGGAAGGAACAATCAGCGTACACGGACTATTGCTAATGTACCATAAGCCATTGAGACTGAAGTTACACAGTCATTGCCTCACAGGGATGGCTCAGGGCCTCTTAGAAGCTCTCCAGCCCCTTTGGCATGATCCTGTGCCAAGCTAGGCCTCACCTCTCTGAGCTGAGTCTTCCCACTGAGCACAGAATTTTGCCTTTGTCTGCGAGGATTGTCTGGTGGTGTGGTAGTGTGGCGATCTGCTCAGAGATCGGGGCAAATGGACGATCACTTGACTATGAGCCAGCAATGTGCAGCCGCCGCCAAAAAAGGTAACACAGTCCTGGCTTGTATAAACAGAGGCATAGAATCAACATCACGCAAAGTATTAGTACCGCTTTATAAAACCCTAGTGAGACCACACCTGGAATACTGCAACCAATTTTGGTCACCATACTACAAAAAGAGATGTGGAGAGTTTGGGAAAAAGTTCAGAGAAGAGCAACTAAGATGATCAAAGGCCTGCAGGCTAAAACATATGAAGAACGGCTGCAGGACTTGGGTTTGGCTACTCTAAAGAAAAGAAGAAACAGGGGTGACATGATAGCACTATTCCGGTATTTGAGGGGCTGCCACAAAGAAGAGGGCATGAAAGTTTTCTTCAAAGCACCAGAAGGCAGGACAAGAAACAATGGTTGGAAACTGATCAAAGAGAGAAGCAACCTGGAATTAAGGAGAAACTTCCTGAGAGTGAGGACAATTAACCAGTGGAACAGCTTGCCACCTGAAATCATGGGTGCTCCATCACTGGAGGTTTTTAAGAAGAGGCTGGACAGTCACTTGTCTGAGATGGTATAGGTTCTCCTGCTTAAGTGGGGGGCTGGACTAGAAGACCTCCAAGGTCCCTTCCAAGATCTATTCTATTCTATTCTGAGCTGGTCTCTCCCACTGCCCCAAAGAGAAGGGATCCTCAGACAAGGCTCAGAGTTGAAGAGAAGGAGAAGCCAGCGCTCACCTGAAGCTGCCCTCAGAGCCCACCTGACAGGGATGCTAATTGAATGAAGGTTGGTGAAGCAGTTCTGATTACAATATAGGGTACAATTAATTCGAAGTATTCATTGAAGATAAATAAGGAAATGCGATGTGAGAGTCTTACAGAAGGGCCACAGTGGAGGGACTGAAGTTTGCTTCACCTCGATTAGGCATGTCTACATGTGTGTATGCAGCTACTTTTCAACTTACGATCACAACTCAGCCCAAAAATTCTTTTGCTAAGCAAGAGAGTTAAGAGCCCGGGATTCTGCAACCATCATAAATATGAGCCTGTTGAGAAGTGCCCAAATCTGGATCACGTGACCACGGGGGTGTGCGCTGCTGCAAGGGTTGTAGATGTGAAAAATGGTCAGTGCTGTTGTAACTTCAGACAGTCACTAAACCAGGGCTCTCCAACCCTGGCTGCTTTAAGACTTGTGGACCAACTCCCATGGCTGGCTGAGGAATTCTGGGAATTGAAGTCCACAAGTCTTAAAGCAGCCAAGTTTGAAGACCCCTGCACTGAACAAACTGTTGTAAGCCAGGGACTACCTTATGTGGCACCAGCCATTTCAAGCCACTTTCCATTGTAAATGTAAACATTAGTTAAATCAATCAATCTGCCATTACCGAAGTATGACCCTAGTGGGCGATTGAATTATTATTTATTAAATCTATATGCTGCCCATCTCAGCCTGCAAAGCGACTCTGGGTGGAGTTGCAGTGTGCTGCTCATTTGGGATGCTTCGGCAGCTGCAGGGCTGCCAGAGGGACTGGAAGGGAGCGGACACAGGACTGGGCGGACGACCAAAGGCAGCTTTTGTGTCCAGGGATGGGCCCTCTTGCCCTCTTCCCCTAGCATGGCTCGACTATATATAAAGTGTGAATTCAAAGCAGTGGCTTGTTTGGGGAAGCCGTCCCACCTGGTCCTGACCCAGGAGTCCCTATGGATCCTGGCAAGGACAGTGCCCAGCTCCAAGAAAGCATCTGGCTATGTGTGGGCACGTACATCATGGAAACCCGAACCACAGACAACTGGGTGGACTGCGCACTGCTCTGTTGCTTTCCCCCTTAAGCCTCTGCTTCTCCTTCCCCTTTCTTTCCCTTTCCAATTTCTCTACTACCTTTCTTTTTATTTAAATTTTATACTACGACAATCTTAACAAAGAAAGGAAGGCAGGCAAAGAAAATTTGACAGCTGATTGAACCATCAGCCCTTCCAGTTTAGATGGCCTGGAGATTTGTCTGCCTGGAAGTGTGACTCTCCACCTATCAACTAGGAGGATCCGGAGCAACGTTTATTACCCCCGACCCTTGAAAATGCTGCCAAATTGAACCCCCTCCCATTCTATTTTTGCAACAGGAGCACCCCAGCGGGAACCAGTAGGCAAAAAGGGGTCAGGCGTCTCAAGGGTCTGGTTTGATGATCCTGCCAGAGCAACTTCCCGGCTCTCCTGCCCAGCCATTTTAGTTGCAATCCGGCCTCCTGGCATGCAGCACCCCTGCCTCCTGTCCCCACATGGCTGTGGCTGGGCACTCAGCAAGTGGCACCTTGCCAAACTCTTGCCATCTGGCTGCTCCTGAGTCTGGCAACACTTTAGCGGCAGCTGCAGGCAAAAGGCACGCAGGCACCCCGGTTGGCACACAGCTACACTCTGTGTGTAGCCACGGCACGTAAGGCAGTGCGAGGGTCCCTGGAAAGATGGAAGAGGCTGCCATGCCCAGCCCTTACCTTAGGCCAGCTCAGGTGCCGCAGCTCTGCTCCCTGGAGGGAACTCCTCTGCCAGCGAGGAAAAATGATCCTCCACCGCCAAAAGCTGTCGTTATTCTCTCTCTCCGAGCAAGGTGATTGCAAAATGCTGCTTAGGGCTTTTATCTGCCCAACTCTCAGGAAGGAAGGAACTCTGTGGCTGACCAGCTCACACACAGGGTGTGCACACTCTTCCTTCGGCTTCCCCCTCCCTCCTGGCTTTTATAGAGCCTGGTGGAGCAATCCACACCTTTGTTGCCCCCACAGGCTGAGCCTGCTCAGAAATTGGAAGGGCCACGTGTGGGTGGGTGCCACGTGTCTAGTGTTCTGGACGAGACAGGATGGGCTGGCATTGTCCTTTCCCCAAAGAGTTCAATATTTCAGAGATTAAAAATACGGTAGGGATACAGGTAGTCTTCAAACCGAGCCCAACATTTGTGTTGCTGAGACAGTCGTTAAGTGAGGTTTGCCCAATTTTATGCCCTTTCTTGCCACAGTGCAATTGTTAAGTTAGTAACAATCTTTCCCATTGAGTTTACTGGTCAGAAGGCCATAAAAGGTGATCACATGGCCTCGGGACACGGCGGCTGTCATGAATATGTGACAGTGGACTCTTTCAGTACCATTGTAACTTCAAATAGTCAGATTGAGGACTACCTATAGCTTGGCTGGGTTCAAATGACGGCCTTAACCTGGACAGGTCTGGATCCAGCCGAGGCTTCCGCCCACCACCGCTGGCTAGGTAGGCGTCAACGGAAAGGTTTTTATTTCTTTTAGATGTTGAGTGAACCTGGTCCATCTGACGATTGTCTGGCCATTCTAGAAAAAGGGTTAATTCAGGAACCTGGTTGAGTTTGTTGTGTGAATGAGGCCTCGGCTACCCTCAGATGCCACGCTGCCACTCAGAGGCAAAGCTGGCCCACGGCAGGACGAGGAGGAGGGCAGATGCCCTGGTGGGATGGAGCTGAGCCAAGGCCCCTGTGGTGCAGGAGACAGCGAGAAGGTCCGGCCAAAGGCGCAAGCAGCCGCTCTCCTTAGGGGAAAGGATGGCTCGTGATTGGGAAAAGCAGGCTTATTGCCCAATTCCACACGACTGTCAAAGTTTCACTTCCCGAGCAAGAGGTTGTTTATTGCATCATTTGGTGGTATGGTCACTGCAGGCAGGAATGGTTTCCACTAGCCTTTGAGAGAAAAGAAGCTGGTCCTCAGTGACCACGCCTCTGAGGTAGACATACGATCATCTGTGCCCTGGCTGTGGAAGTGGCGGGTTCATCAGGCTGACTCTGTACCTCGTACAAAAACTTCAGGACAGATATTCCTTCCCCAAAGGCCACCAGTTCCATGGATCGCTTCTTCTAATGGGACGCCTCCCTTACGCTGCTGAAGGAAAGGAAAAGAGCCGGACATCATGTTGGAGCCACAAAGGCTGTTTTTAACGTTGCCCCAATAGGTCCAACTGAAAAGAATTCACGTGCAGAAAATGTTCAGGAGCCGTCTTACCCATAATTTCAGAGAAAAATTTCTGTAAAATTTTACAGAAATGGGACTTTCAACATCTTTGGGGGGGCAAAAGGATGGAAATGATTGATTTCCAGGCCAGAATTGAATCTCAGTTTTATACAGGGAATCCTTGGCTTATGACCGCAAATGAGCTCAACATTTCTATTGAGCAAGACAGTTGTTAAGTGAGTCTGGCCCCATTTTACAACGTTTCTTGCCACCGTTGTTAAGCAAATCACTGCAGTTGTTAACTCAGTAACATGGCTATTAAGTGAAGCTGGCTTCCCCCTTGACTTTGCTTGTCAGAAGGTTGCAGAAGGGGATCACAGGACGTGGCGACCGTCCTAGGTACACGCTAGCTGCCAAGAGTCTGAATTTTGATCATGGGACCAAGCAGATGCTGCAATGGTCGTAAGTGTGAAAAATGGTCATGTCACTTTTTTCAGTGTGTTGTAACTTTGAACAGTCATGAAACAAATGGTTGTAAGTCAAGGACTATCTATAATCTGAAACCCTACCTCACTCACGGATTATCTTTTAAAGTTGGGGTGTGCAGAGATCATGCACTCCATTGAACTGATCTGCTCCAAGTCACTCTAGAACCACTCTTCTCTTATTCAGCAGGGGGTTGGACTAGAAGACCTCTAAGGTCCCTTCCAACTCTGTTATTCTGTTCTGTTCTTCTGTTACTTCTCCTGGGTGATACTGATCCATAGAAATCACTCTAGAGATTTTTTTTTAGCTACTCTCTTTTAACTCTGATTTTTAAAATGTGCTTTTTCAGGATAATGAGATAATACAATGCAGAAATTTTGTGGATAATGTTAATCTCTTAAATGTGTGATGAAGAGGTTATGGACATTTTCTCCAAGCTTTGGGTACAGTCCTCAAAGAGTTGTTAGCAAATTGAAATGTTTAATGTGGCAGAAGGGAAAAATGATTATTTGGTTGAAATAATGATCTCTACTTAATTTTAATACAACCTAAATGTAAACAAAATGAAATGTAGTTTTGTCCTGACCCTAGTTGTTACTTTTTAGAGTACAATAAAAGGCAGAGGCCTGTCCTCCTTGTTTGACAGATTTTGTGCAACGTGCAACCTTTTCCAATGTGGAGCACCTTAAAAAGATTTTATTTTAATACCTCTGGGGAAGGGATGGGCAATTGTTATAAAGCAGATGTGCAACAGAGTGATAACTTGCACCAAGGAATTAAAGCATCCAGGTTGGCCAGGCCAATTTTCTGAAGTGTTTGCAAGAGTAGTGGCAAACCCTACTACAGTCTTAAAATGGAGCAGAAAAGGGCACAGGTATACCTCAGCCTAGCCTTTTCCAGGAATTGATGCAGTTGATGCAATTTTGACACTGTATTGTAAAATGAAACCTTACATCAGTGGTCATTGATCGTAGCTGGGGAATAAAAAAATATGCAAATAGGATTGCAACCCTATTCAGAAAAGACAAAATGCCTAATATGAGACCAGCCTCACAACATAAAAGGCGCTTGCAGCACCACCGGGAAGATAATGAGTGAATTCCAGTTAAGAGCCTTGGTCGGGACTCGCCAGGTGGGGATGAGGGTGGCAAAGCACGCTTATGTCTCTCTCTTCTCTGCATCTGCAAAAACAGCTGCCCAGACAGCCTGTCCCAGGTGACCAGGTCCCTTACCTTCCCAGGTAAGGAAGAGCCAGGACAGCTCTTGCAGGGCCGGTATGAGGAATATTCTCAACACCTGACAGAAAAATCACTTCATTCGGACTTGGGGTCTGGCCATGCAGATCCTTTGGAAGTGACCGAATCCTGTTATCTGGGAGAAGTTTGAGCCAGTTGACCCTGAGGAAGTGGACGAGGTCCTGGCAGTGGCGGCTCAGCCACTGTGTTCTGTCCCATGAGCTAAGGCCTCCCAGGAGAGGGTCCAATGCTGGCTAATGGCTCTTTGAGGGTAGCAGTGGGACAGCTCCTTCTCACGAGGCCATCCTTGGAACCAAATATATCATACAATTTGTCCAGCCCCCAACCTTTTGGACAAAGGTTCTTGAGAAGGTGGTTGTCACTCAACTTCAGAGGGTCAAATGGATTATCCGGATCCTTTTCAGGCCGGGTTCAGGCTTGGGTTCCAAGACACAATCGATGACCGTTGGAGGGTCCAGGATGGAGTGGTGCCACCATTGTGACCCTCCTGGATCTCTCTGTGGCTTTCAGTACCATCAACCATGGTTTCCTTCTGAACTGGGTTAGGAGTGGGAGGTGCTATTTTATGGTGGTGGTTCTTTTTCCATGGATGGTTTGAAGTGGGGGAAAGATTGAGCCTTAAGCTCCTGCAGCGTGGAGTGCCTCAGGCCTCTGCCTTTCCCTCTAGCTAGCATCTCCATGGAACTTCCAGGTCGGTCTTTTGATAGTTCGAGATGTGCTGAAGACATTCAGTTCTCCACCTCCACCCCTGGCCAGCCAGGTGATGCTGTTGCAGGGCGGACGGAGTGACACAGCCTGGAGGCTGCGAGGATCTGGATGGGGAGGAACTTTGAGGGAAGGTTGTCCGGATTCCCAGGGGGCAAGGACTGCATTCAAGAGCCGCAAGAGACAGTGCAGTTTAAGTAGTTTGTGTGGGGAAAAACGATCAAGACGGCTCCTCTCTAATAGTTCCCAGAATATATGTTTTATGGTGCAAGGAGTCTGCTTAATGTGGGAACATTTTGGTCTACAGAGAGTCCTTGACTTACAACCACCATCAACCCCAAAATTTCTGCTGCTAAGTGATATAGCTGTAAGGACCTGCTTCAACTAGATCTCCCAAGGAAGCAGAACTCTTGAAACAAGCATTGTTTCAAAAGGGACTTTTATTAAGAGTTAGTGATAGCAGGAAGGCAAAGCAAGGTCTGAAGATATTGCACGTGAAAGGTTACATCAAAAGGGCAATTCAGGTCTCCTCCCCCAGGTGTCCAACCATCCATTTGAAATCCAAGCAATCCCCAGAGGCTGGGCTCTTTTGAGAACCTATTTAGTGCCCTTTCCAAGGTCTCTCTCAGTTTCGTTTCCCAATGGTCCCAGGGTCGGTCGTCTGGAGATAAGACAGATGTTTTCATGCCACATTCCGTTCACTTGGAGGAAGGGCAAAGCAGAGCAAGGCAAATACATTCCCTTCCTAACAAAATGGCAGGCCCTGAAAATGAACACATAGGCATAAGCAATAGACAGTAGGCAAATCTATTTGAGGGGTCCTGACAACAGTGGTTAAGTTTTACCCCACGTTAGACCTTTCTTGCTACAGTTGTTAAGTGAATCACTGCAGTTGTTAACTTTTTAACACGGTTGTTAAGTGAATCTGGCTTTCCCATTGACTTTGCTTGTCAGAAGGGGACAAAAGGGGATCACCTGACCCTGGGACCCGGCAACTGTCATAAATACATGCCAGGTAGCAAGCATTCGATTTTTTATCATGTGACCATGGGGATGGCACAACGGTTGTAAGTGTGAAAGAGCCTGACAAACCTTGGCAAGATGGAGTGTCTTTGGGGTTTTGCCTCCACCCCACCCCCGAGTTTGATGATTTGTTGACTCAGGACAAGGTTGTGCTTCCCCAGAGTGAGCTGGTGTGTCATCTGGGGGTCCTCCTGGGCCCTGTTTGATATGCAGGTGGCAGCCATGGCTGGAGGGATCTTTGTACAGATTTGTTGTGTATCGAAGCCCCCCTTTCCTGAACCGTTCAAGGCCTTGTTCATGGTCACTTAATCACTTCCTGTTGGGACTGACGTAGAGTAACGTGCCTCACGGGTGGCCATCCCTGAAGAATGCTCAGAAGCTACAACTGGCCAGAATGCAGCCATCTGAGCAATTTCTAGGTTCAGTCACGTTTCACTTCTGCTGCTCACAAAAAGCTCCCAGATTAATTCCAGGTGGCACGTTTATCACTTTGAAAACCCTACCTTGTACAGGAGCAGGTTATTTGCCTCTTCCTGGGCAAGCCTGCCTGTCCCGCCAGGTTGGGTAAGCTGCCTCTTATATTATCAGAGCGAAAACATCCAATATTTTGCAGCGTTGACATCGGCAGATTGCAGGCCCCTTCCTGGAAACCTTCCCATCCAGAGGGACCTGCGTTTCCTGGGCCTGCCCCTGCCTGGTGGAAGAAGTCACTCCCCCCTGGGGATTTCAAGGGATGGTTGAGGCACCAGGTTTAGCCTTGGTTTTATGATGTTATGTTTTACGGATTTTCTTAGAGTTCTAGTTTTTATTGTTCTTGTAAGCCACCTAGAGTTGTATTTTAAGATGGGTGGCATACAACCCTTTTCAAACAAACAAACAAACCTGGTAAACAATTCTTTCTTGGTTTTTTTTGTTTGAGGTTAGAATAACAGCCCAAGATCCCAAATAGTTAAACAAGTTTCCCCCAAATTTCCATAGGGTTGTTGAATAGGAATTCTGTGGGGCTTAGCATCATAAATTTCTTATACCATTTGAAATAAATCAGTTTTGTAGGAATTACCAGAATACCTTGACCACTGTTTCCATCTCAGCCTCCTCTTCTTTTAGGGCGCCATTCTTGTAGGGCACCCAAAGCTACCCTTTGTGAAGAGAATAATTGTATTGTTAATTCTTCTAAAGTTTGTATCATCCTCTTCTTGGCCCAGATCTCAAGTACCTCAAGAGTAGCAATATCTTGAAGTGTCTACTGGAATGTGTTAATTTGGTGGATTTCCACTATGGGTGGGGGATCTCAGAAGCTTCAGTGGCCTAGAGAACAGCATTAGTGGAAGTGGGAGCTGTGGTAGGCTTGTTCATGCTGCTCACGAGGAAAGGGCAGTTAATAGGATCTGGGACAGAGGAAGGCGGGTGTGTTCAGCTAGCACGAAGAAAGCCAAGTCATCCAGGTGAAGGAATTCAAACTAGAAAGAGGCATTGCAAACCATTTCTGCACAATTGTGAATAAAACTGTATGGACATGTCTCACAGGTGCTTTTTCAAAAGGCAACTGGACTATTTTTTCCCTTGAGGAGGAAGAAGAAAACGTTTTGCTTCTCATCCAAGAAGCTTCATCAGTTCTGGTATAATGGTGGGGTGATGTAATCATTAGTTCTGACAGGATGGGGGGGGGTTAGAAGGGTCATATTTCTTTGCAGTCACCTAGTCATCTGCATGGATATGGCTATAAAATTTAGGTTCAGGGCAGGTGATGAGATCTTTAGATAAGAGGCAAGCCCCAGCCTAGCTACTGAGGGAAAAATCAATGCATATGATCCATGAAAAAAACCCTGAATCATTCATGCTAGAACAGAACAGAACAGAACAGAACAGAACAGAATAGAATAGAATAGAATAGAATAGAATAGAATAGAATAGAAAACAGAATAGAATAGAATAGAATAGAATAGAAGCTGGAAGGGACTTTAGAGGTCTTCTAGTCCAGCCCTCTGCTCAAGCAGGAGAACCTACACCATCTGAGACAGGTGACTGTCCAGCTTCTTCTTAAAAACCTCCAGTGATGGAGCACCCATGATTTCTGGAGGCAAGCTGTTCCACTTGTTAATTGTCCTCACTGTTAGGAAGTTTCTTGTCAATGCTGTGACAAACCAAACTGAAGCCATTTTCATTTTGTCTTCGTTGCCACATATTTAGTTAGAAAAAGGAGGTGTGTGTGTGTAGTTCTCAGTTAGCCAAAACTATTCCCATGGATGGGAACCAAGGTCATTGCTGATAACATCTTGGCAGGCTGGAGCAGCTGGGAGGAGTGCCTGCTTTTCTAAAAATTGGTGAATGTGAGTTATGACAGCAAATTGGGGTGGGAATTGTAACTTGCAACTTTGTAACCAAGGGGAGGGGAATTTAGTCTTGGGTTCACCCTTGCAGGTGCTGTTATGTTGTAGCCAAATAAAAATGTTCTTTAAGGAAGAAATGCTTGTCTTGAAGTACTTTTAAAGGGTCTCATGTATCGGAACCATGATATTTCTCCTTAAATCCAGGTTGCTTCTCTCTTTGGTCAGTTTCCAGCCATTGTTTCTTGTCCTGACCTCTAGTGCTTTGGAGGATAATTTGACCCCCCTCTTCTTTGTGACAGCCCCTCAAATACTGGAATACTGCTATCATATCCCCCTTGTTTCTTCTTTTCTTTAGACCAGCCAAACCCAAGTCCTGCAGTCGTTCTTCATATGTTTTTAGTCTCCAGGCCTTGGATCATTTTAGTTGCTCTTTTCTGAACTTTTTCCAACGTCTCAACATCTTTTTTTAGTATGGTGACCACAATGGGCTGCAGTGTCCCACGCTAAGTGACATGAATGGTTGGATAGAAGTCAGGTGAGAAAGAACAGGAAAAGCGAGTGAGCGCCTGAGAGACAAGGAGGAGAATGGCATTTGCTGTTTACTCTATCCCTGCACTGTTGCTACTTCCTGGGTGCCTCATTAATCCAAACACATGTTTTCCAGAGTCCATGCGGCCATGATGGCAAGTCAGCTCTTTTAATGAATGTTCAACAGGTACAGCCAGCTGGATCCAAAGCACTGCTGGTTGGTTTGGATCCAAATATGATACACCTCCATTTTGATTTATGTATTTATAACTGGTTTAATTAATTAATACTCAATTAATTATTTAAATGTATTTAAAATATATTTAATAAGCCATAAAATCTATAAGATTATTTCTTGGTGCTCTTTAATTGCCTAAGACTATATCATTGACATGACTGAATTGCGAGGCCAGTGTGTTGTGCAATTAGCTCACATGGTGTAACAAGATGGTGGGTTTGTTGTCACTGTGAGTTGTGGTGGTAGGGGGCACGAAGGGAGGCTCAGCCAATCTCAATGTATACATGGTTGTACTTTGACAATAAAGATTCATTCATTCAAACCTCTTTGTGACATCCCGTATTTATTACGATTTTTATCAAACAGAGTCAGAGAGTAAAGATCACATGAAGTATTAGTACCACTTTACAAAGCTAAGGCTTACTAAGGTAAGGTAAGACCACACTTGGAATACTGCATCCAGTTTTAATCATGACAATATAAAAAGAGCAACAAAGGTGATTAAGAGGCTGGAGATGAGAACACATAAAGAATGGTTGTAGGAATTGGGTACGGCCAGTCTAGAGGAAAGAAAGACTAGGGGTGACATGATAGCAGTGCTCCAATATCTGAGGGGCTGCCACAAAGAAGAGGGGTGTCCACTTACTTTCCAGAGCACCAGAAGGCAAGACAAGAAACAATGGAGGAAACTAATCAAGGAGAGAAGCAACCTGGAATTAAGGAGAAATTTCCTGACTGTGAGAACAATTAATCAGTGGACCGACTTGCCTTCAGAGGTTGTGGCTGGAGGCTTTTAAGAAAAGACTGGACAGTCATTGTCCAGATATAGGGCCTCCTGCTTGAGCAGGGGGCTGGACTAGAAGACCTCCAGGGTCCCTTCCAACTCTATTATTCTGTATTCTGTAAATAATTGTTAAGGATTTAAAGGACATTTTGAATTTGAAAATTGCTACTGGATTTAATTTCCATTGATTCCAATGGAAGTTGGAATCTGGTCCCCTAGAACTCCAGTACTTTGTTGTTCATTTATTTTATTTGTACATCATTAATAAAATAATCTTTAATCTTAATAAAAAGTAGAAAAAACAACTTCAAACATCAACTCAAACTAAGGGAAAAAGGCAAAAGGCAAAAAAAATCTACCTTATATTATAGTATTTTATACTAATCAATGGTAACTGGTTTACTAATGAATTCTCTTGTCATTGTTCTGACAGACAGAGACAAATAAAGTAGAACTCCGAGGCTTGAAAATTCCTCAAAGAACATGTTTATTAGTTACAAAGTATCCACACGGTCAAAAGTGAAACCAAGTCTGAATACACAAGTAAAAATTACCCAGTTACAAAGTATAATGTCCCACCCACAAAACTATGCAAGCAACTGCATTCCCCAATATACTCACTTGGCGGGCTTTTCATGCAAAGCCCAGTCCCTGGCTGCGGGAGCAGTGAGTAGATGACCTTGGTTCCCATGGGACAGAAGCACCTGGGCAACCCCCACATCCTAGGTGAGAAGAAAAATGGCTGCAGCGACACTCATTGTAGAGCTGACATCACTACTATAAAATGAACCATGCAAAGTATTATTGTAAGATATCACAACAGCCATAGTAACGTAACGTCTATTATTGAATTCTTCCATTAGTAGGTATACTAGATAGTAGATTCTGCCTTTTCCAAAACATTACCAACAGCCAATCATATAGAACATAGTACATATAATAACAGAGTTGGAAGGGACTTTGGAGGTCTTCTAGTCCAACCGCCTATTCAAACAGGAGACAAATGGCTGCCCCATCTCACTGTCAGGAAATTTCTCCTTAATTCTAGGCTGGATCTCTCTTTGATAAGTTCCACCCATTACTTCTTGTTCTGCCTTTGAGTGCTTTGGAGGATAGGTTGACTCCTCCTTCTCTATAATATTGCAACACTGCTGTTATGTCTCTCCTAGTCCTTCTTTTCATTAGAGCAGACACAGAGTAGATCCAATTCCCACAACCATTCATCATATGCTTTACCCTCCATCCTCTAATCATCTTTGTTGCTCTTCTCTGCACTCTTTCCGGAGTCTCAACATCTTTCGACATTGATTCTAGTTTGTTGTGAGGCATCCCGCTAGACTACAAAGGGCATTCAAGAGGCTCCATAGGTTCTGAAGTCATCTGTGGGGCAAGAGTGAACGGAAGGTACCCCACGAGACCACAGAACGTGCTAACTGGAACATGGAGTTGGCAAGAGGTATTTTACAAGGTTTCCAACAAGGCAGCATGAGTCACTTCCCATAACAGAAAACCTGTTGCAAGCCCCACAGCTGAGGAGCACATGGGTCAAAGCCTTCTCATTTGGGAACTGCATTCCTCCATGGCCGTGGCTGGTCATAAGCACAAACAAGCCACCCTCCACCTGGGACATTGTGGGCTCGGGGTCCGTAAAGCCAGTCAACAGTAAAACCAGTTGGATTTAGACACACTTAGTTGAAGTTTCCCCCAAAAGCCACATCAGGCAGATGTGTAATCTTCCTTTTAAAGAAATATCTAAAATAGATTTAGTGTTCAATGTGGGGAGGTGTTTAAAATGTCCTTGCTATGAAGCGTGGATGGAGCCACGGCCCTTGCTCGGTCAGTTGACCCTTTCCTCTTGGCTGTGCTTCAGATTGCTCCCCCCCCCACAAAGCAGGACTTTCCTCTTCAGGGATGCCAAACAGTTTTTTGGGGAGGAAAGTTACACCCGTTTCCCAACAGCCACAGTTTCTGAATCACTGCCTTCCTCCTCAGCTGCTTTGTGAAGGGCGCTGAGGACAGGAGTAGTAGAGTAGTCCATGCTACTCTTAAGGCGCAGGCCCGTTTGGATCCTCAGTGAATCAAGGCAGCCCCAAATTTGCCAAGTCAGAATCCCTGTATTTTGGGTGGGAAAGTCTTAGTATTTGGTGGTATTGGGGATCCTTGATGCTCTCTGAGCTCGGCTGTTTTCTTGCAAGACCTTTCATTACCCAAACCAGGTAACGTCATCAGTGCTAGAAAGGAGTGGAGGGTTTGCTCTCTGTTTATATAGAAACCCCCTTCCAGCACTGGTGGTATTTCCTGGTTTGGGTAATGAAACCGCTGCAAAAACACAACCAAGCTCCGAGAGCACCAGGGACCCCTCATTTCAACCCTGAGCTACAAATATTCTCCTTTAATGGTGGTATGGGCTGGCAGAAAGCACTATCTTCCTTATCTGAGTTGAGGAAAAGAAAACATGGGGCCGTATTCATGTACATTAATAGACTAACCCTCCCCTGCTCATCCCTCAACTCCTAAAGACTCGGTCAGGATGTAGTGCTGCAACTGTAGAACTAAACGTGCCCCAAATCTCCCCAAACAAAGCGACAGTATGGAAACACCGCAATCAATTTCAGAACTGGCACAAGGCAATCAAGAGATGCTTAAACATTCAGCAACAGCTCACATTCCAACACCAGAATATGCCCTTTAGGTGTCTGAAAACCTTCGGATGACATTCAAGTTTTAAACTTTAAAAAACAATTTCTTAAAAACAGATCCATTGAAATATTAGGCACATTTTTTTTGCAAAATCCACTATGCCTCACATTGCATATCTCTTGTTCCTTTCTGGTCTCCACATTTTCTTGTTGGGCAGAAATGACTCAGTTTTGTAATTTGTTTGACTTAGAAAGTGATGCAATTTCTTGTAGTTTCTTACAGAAAAAAACAAGTTTTCCCCCCAGTAACTTATGGTGATGTGCATCATCATCCATCTCTGTGGGAAGAAGCTTCAAGGGACCAACTGCAGGGAAGTGTCAGGTCAAAGAAACAGCACACAAACATACAAAACAAAACATTGTTGCCTCCTTCTTCCTCTTCCCTGGATTACAAAGCAGAGACAAACAATTGCTGTAAGAACAGAGGCCACAATCAAAACATTCAATACATGTTCTATCAAAGGGGACCCACAACCTGTGAACAGCTTGATATAATGCAGTTGGAATTTTCATAGAATAATAGAATAAGAGTTGGAAGAGACCTTGGAGGTCTTCTAGTCCAACCCCCTGCTCAAGCAGGAGACCTTATACCATTTCTGACAAATTGTTGTCCAATCTCTTCTTGAAAACCTCCGGTGATGGAGCACCCACAACTGCTGGAGGCAAGCTGTTCCACTCGTTTAATTGTTCCCACTGTTAGAAAATTTCTCCTTAATTCCAGGTTGCTTCTCTCCTTGATCAGTTTCCCTCCATTGTTTCTTGTCTTTGCCTTCAGGCGCTTTGGAGAATAGACTAACCCCCTCTTCTTTCTGGCAGCCCCTCAAATATCGGAAGACTCCTAGACAGGCATAACAGAATAAAATGCAGAAAGAGTAGCTTTATTTTTGCCAGCTGATCTGATTGCTCAGAAATTCTCCCAGATTAACTTGAGAGGCTGTGCCTTTGAAAACATGAAATGCAAAAGGTCACCTGGCCAGGGCTTTCATCTTTAAAGGCAGCACTTCCTCAGTCAACAGCAAAAGTAATGACCTTTGTGTCAAAGGAAACAATATTTTTGCCATATCCTGGCCTTTAGAAGAACAGGCCCAGCTTATTTTATTTTTTCAGAGGATATCAACCCTTCATAAAATGGCCTCATTGCTATTTGCACTACAAGAAATGACGTGCAAAGCGAAAGAGGATAAGCGCAAAGAACGGTGAGAGAATAAGTGCAGCACCCCACCATCCCGAGGGTGCCTCCACACAGCCAGCGGCTTCAGCCTTTCATCCAGGGAGGCAGTTCCATGCTTCCCCTTCAGGCAGGATGGAGGGAGCTCCTGCCAATGAAAAGCCCTCGTTGGTTGTCCCAAAGGTGCTTTTAAAAAAGGCAACTGGACTTCCCTTGTTTTTCCTTGAAGATGTTTCACTTCTCATCCAAGAAGCTTCTTCTGTTCTGATTGAATAGTGGGGAATGGAAGGGTTAAAAAAAAATTCTCCACCATTCAGTCAGACTGGAAGAAGCTTCTTGCATGAGAAGCAAAACGTCTTCAAGGAAAAACAAAGTCCAGCTGCCTTTTGAACAAGCAGCTTTGGGACAACCATGACCTGGATGACAAAATCTCCATTTGTTGCTTCAGCTTCAAAAGAATCTTCACTACGTGAACTAGAAGGTGATATATAAGAAGTCCTTCACATTCGAAGGAGACGTGCTGTGGTGCAGATCATCTCTGGACATTCAGGCGGTTCTGCACTCCCAGTCTGGAAGTGCCGCCTAATGCAATGGGGGCACTGGAGGTTATTGCTGAAATAACTGCGGGTATTATTCTGTGATGC
The DNA here is from genome assembly GCF_947247035.1 of Vipera ursinii. NCBI lineage: Eukaryota > Metazoa > Chordata > Lepidosauria > Squamata > Viperidae > Vipera > Vipera ursinii. Next base: position 2,565,536 of record NC_139523.1, read on the forward strand.
CACTCATCGCTTTGGGTGGTGCCTCTCTTCAAAGCTGATGGAAGCCTCATAGCACTGGGTTCACGCGCAGCTGCCACCTCCAGTTCCCTTGGCTGGATTTTGTAGTGGTTTAGGGTTTCTTTCACAGCATCTTTATGGCACTTTATGGACAACTTCAGGCTCCTTCCGGGTCTCCAGTACACGACAGAGCAACTGGCGAGGCGTACAGTGGTTATCCGGTTGGATGACATTCCACCCACCACTTCTAGGCTCCGCTAATAATCAGGGACTCAGTGATGGTGGACTGTGTGATGCAAGACCTCCAGGTGGGAGACACACTTTTGCTGACAAATGCCAAGGATGGAGCAAAGACCGTGAATGTGAAATTTCTCCAATTGTTTGTTGTGTCATAGATACAGAGTCCAGGGCTCGCATCCATAGAGGAGGGAAGGGATAACCTGTAGGCTTTTAGTTTTGAGGAGACATGGATATTGTGTTGACTGAGCACTCTAGAACACAGCCAGTCCAGAGTCTGGCTGTCCTTGCTGCTCCTGGAGTCAATTTCTTTGTCCAAAGATCCGTTGTTCAAAATGATGCTTTCCAAGTATTTGAAGCTGTTTACATTTGTCAGCTGGGTGCTGTCAACAGTGATTTTTGGTTTTACAGGCTTGGTATTTGGCACGGGCTGATACCTCAGTCTTGTTCAGGCTGCTGGTCAGGCCAAAGAGCATCATTGCTTCTCAGAATATGTTCAGCATCAACGGTAGATCACCGTCTTTTTTGTGCCAAAGATCATCAGCCCAGGAGCAGAAAATCGGTCTTGGAATGGGGCAAAGCAGGCCTGTATTGCTGGTCAGAGCCAGCTGTTTTATTCCAGAATACCATGTTAAAGGCTTAGCAGTTCCTCTGAATGGAGGAGGCAATGAACACTCTTTGGGAGTGTTAAGAGGCAACAACTTTCTGCTAGCAGCATCTCCCCCAAAGACTCTCTTCCAGTGATGTATTATAATTATATTTAAATGTTACCATCAGGGAACACGTGGCGTCATGAGTGAAGATGAAATGAAAATACCAAAGAGAAGGAAAATAGAATTCTTAACAGAATAGCAGAAGCAGAAGACAAACAATTGCTATAAGAACCGAGGCCACAAACAGGACTTTCCAAAGAGAATACACATTCATGTGAACTCTTAATAGAAACCAGCAGTTAGAAGTTTAATGTTCAAAGCAATAGTTAAGGGAGCATCATTGTTCCGACCAAAATATCATCATCACCACCACCACCACCAACATCATCATCATCACTTTGGGTGATGTTCTATCAAAGGGGATCCACAACCTGTGAACAGCTTGATATAATGCAGTTGGCATTTTCATAGAATAATAGAATAAGACCTTGGAGGTCTTCTAGTCCAACCCCCTGCTCAAGCAGGAGACTCTAGAGTAGACCACGGGTGTCAAACTCGCCACGTCACATGACATGTTACGATGTATCATGACTCTTTTTGCATTGCTGGAGCTGGGGTGGGCGCAGCCTCCGTATGATGCAACTGGCCCACAGGCCAGCAGTTTGACATCCCTGCTCTAGACCATTTCTGACAAGTGGTCATCCGGTCTCTTGAACCTCCAGTGATGAGGCACCCACAATTGTTCCACTGGTTGATTGTTCTCACTGTCAAAAAAATTCTCCTTATTTCTAGGTTGAATCTCTCCTTGATTGGTTTCCATCCATTGTTCCTTGTCTAGCCTTTTGATGCTTTGGAAAATAGTTTGATCCCCCTCCTCTCTGTGACAGCCCCTCAAATACTGAAACGCTGCTTCGTGTCTCCCCTAGCCCTTCTCTTTGATAGACATACCCAATTCCTGCAAGCGTTCTTCATATGTTTCAGCCTCAAGCCCCCTAATCATCTTTGTTGCAGTCTTTCCATAGTCTCAACATCTTTTTTATATTGTGGTTACCAAAACGGGATGCTATATTCCAGGTGTGGCCCAATTCCGTGAATGAATGTTAGTAAAAACTGCATCTGCCACTCTTTCGTATTAAAACTCACATAAAATTCTTTGTAAGAGGAGCTATAAATTGTCCTGGTGGATCAGAGCTCTGTCCAGCCAGGCCATCCTTCTACTTCCAGCTGGACATCGATATTCACAGGCAGGAGATAAATCAATGGCTTCTCCAGTTACGCACATTTGTATTCATCAGAGGAAGCTTCTCACGAGCACAAGAGCCATTTGTACTTTACTTTAAACAAGCAGCTCTCCACAGAGTTAAACTGGCACATCTAAAGGCAGCACCGTAGCCTCAACATTATGGCAGAAGTTGGAAATAAAAAAACCCTGTTTTCAGGTGACAACAAAGCTGCAATCACATCTCTTGAAATAAAATAAAAGGGCCTGCACGATCCTCTAGCAAATCTTTGGATTTTTCCTGCAGAAGTTTTAACAATCAACATGGAGGTGATAAGCCAGAATTAAGGTAAAGTTTCCCCCGCACATGTGTGCTAGTCGTTTCCCACTCTAGGGGCCGGTGCTCATCTCCGTTTCAAAGCCGAAGAGCCAGCGCTTGTCCGAGGACGTCTCCGTGGTCCTGTGGCCAGCATGACTGGACGCCAAAGGCGCACGGAACACTGTGACCTTCCCACCGTAGTGGTCCCTATTTTTCTACCAGAGTTACCCTGTGGTAAGATGAGTGGCAAATAAATTTATAAACAAAGAAGAAACCTTTATTGTTATTCTGAACTCAATGATCACACCATAGTTCACCAAATTCATTGGACACATCTCTGCTGTGGCTTCCCAGCTGTTACTCATAAAAAGCAATTCATCCTGTCTGATTATACTTTTAAACTTCTCCTTAAAGCTGGGCTATATAAAACTGCAAGAAGTTTAGACTGATGTCATTTAACTGCATACAGGATTTTGCTGCTTGTGTCTCAAATAATCATAGACCCTGAATTTTCAAGTGTCATTTTAAAAAGAAAACGAAGAAAGAACACTATAACTAAAGAAGCTACCTATCCTTGGCCCGGCCCTGAAGGATCCTTCCCTCTTTGGGGTTTGTTAGCAGCTTTTCAAATGTTAATTCAGAAGAAGGAAGTGTGGGGTTACTTTTGTTTCTCAGAACAAGACAGGCTGATGACACACGTGGCCCTAATCCAGGAAGAAGGGCCAGGTTTCGTGTCTTGGGGGTATTTCTCCCTGTCACCCACATCAGTAGAAACCTCCAAAGAAGAAGTCACTATTTTGCATTGTTGCAGCATAGCAGACAATTGATGTGGCTGTAACTTCTCATCAAGGAGTTGTGAATAAGACTTGCAAAAAACTTCTTCCCATCATGTATCGCCATCAGAGGCTGCTGGTTTCCAGGATGTAACAATTCACTCCTTCCGGTCCTTGCAGCCTCAGTTTGAACATGGATGGGTAAAATATGTCAGGCTGTTCAAAAGCAGTCTCTGAAGTGACCGGATACAGGGATTCCTCAAATTAAACCACAGCTGAGCCCAAAATTTCTGTTGCTAAGCGAGACAGTGTTGTCCCATTTTACAACCTTTCTTGCCACAGTTGTAAAGTGAATCACTGTGGCTGTTAAGTTCATTACGTGGTTGTTTAAGTGAATCTGGCTTCCCCCATTGACTTTGCTTGTCAGAAGGTCCCAAAAGGGGATGATGTGACCCCGGGATGCATGCCTCCTTAAGTAACACGAGCTGCCTGCAATTAGTGCAGGTTCGAGTCCCACCAGGCTCAAGGTTGACTCAGCCTTCCATGATCCTTCCGAGGTAGGTAAAATGAGGACCCAGATTGTTGGGGGCAATAAGCTGACTTTGTAAAAATGCCGCTTGGGGGTGTGTGTGAAAGCCCTAATAAGCAGGCATATACATAGAATGAAGGCTACTGCTAAGCTTGTAAGCCGCCCTGAGTCTTTGGAGAAGGGCGGGATATAAATGGAATTAAAATAAAATAAAAAAATAAATAAATACAGGCCAGTTGCCAAGCATCCAAATTTTGATCATGTGACCACGGGGAAGTTGCAACTGTCATAAGTGTGAAAAATTAGTCATTATTCATTTGTTTCACTGCTGTTATATTTCAGTGCTGTTATAACTTCGAACAGTCACTAAAAAACTGTTGTAAGTCAAGGATTACCTGCAGCCAACTCAGAGAGGTGGAACTTCCATTTTCTCCTGGGAAGAATTCTCTGCACTGGCTCCAGGGTCGACCTTTTGGTGGTATGTTGGTGTTGGGCAGTAGCTGGCCTCTCCTTAATAACCCTGGTTAAAATCGAACTTGGGGGAGATTCCTCCTCAGCGAGATGATCTCTTAGCAGCCCTTCACTTATCTGCTTATAGGGCCACCTCAGGGCCATTTCAGTTCCTGCTTCTTGGGCTGAGGGAGTAAGGCTCAAAAAATCAATTTCTTCTCATTTTTGTACCTCTAGAAATGAAGAAAGGAACGAGCAAGAAGCGAGCTCTCCAAATGCTGTGGAATTCCACACCTTTCAGCCTTGGCTCAATATGGCCACCCCGACCAGTCACCAGGGATTATGAGAGGCCAAAATGGTTCCTTCCCCTGAACAAAAATCTTATGACATTCTGATTGGTGTTTAACACACCACTACTTACATAAACTCAAATACTTTGGCCACCTAACGAGAAGGAAGGACTCACTGGAGAAGAGCCTAATGCTGGGAAAGGTTGAGGGCAAGAGAAGAAGGGGATGACAGAGAATGAGGTGGCTGGATGGAGTCACTGAAGCAGGAGGCGTGAGCTTAAATGGACTCCAGAAGATGGTAGAGGACAGGAAGGCCTGGAGGAACGTTGTCCATGGGGTCGCGAGGGGTCGGACACGACTTCACAGCTAACAACAACACTTACATAAAAGAAGAACTAGAAGGAAGTATGTGTTTTCATCCAGGCTTGGCCGCTCATGTACTGATTTAGGCCACAATGTGGTTTTATTTTTAAAACTTGGCATCTTATCTGAACCCAGCCAATCTGTTTTGAAAGTCATGGTTTATGGATTAGGAAAGTGTAGTTTATTGAATAAACCATGTGAAGCAAATCATAGATTATATAAAGCATCAAATCAGTCATTACAAAACTTGTATCTTTGTAATATGTACCTTCAAATCAACGTTGACTCCCGACAAGAAGTGGTTTGCCCTTGCCTTCTTCTTGACTGGCCCAAGATCACCCAGCTGACTTTGTGCCCAGGCACGGTCCCTTGGACTCTAGCTTGGTGCCTTAACCACCACACCAGACTGGCTGTCTTGTAATATTTTGTTTACTCTGTACAATGAGAAAGTTTTCACAGGTTTCCCTAAAGAGAATTTAGATGCCTCAAAGCCTTTTGTGACTGCGCTAGAACTGCCTCTTCTTCTGTCCGGAACCCAATCTCCAAACGAGGCTGACTCTCAACTCTGGGAATGCCATGTTTCTGCATGTGACCACCAGATGGTGCTGCTTCCCTACTCTTCGCTCCGAAAGGTTCCCAGCAGCCACTGAAGGTCTGATCCTGCCTTCATAATGCCCCATGTTAATACAACGTATACAAGCCACAGAAAGGGACTAAAATCTCCTTCACTCATGCCGATACAGGCAATCCTTGACTTTCGACCACAGTGGAGACCAACATTTTTGTTACTGAGCAAGATAGTTGTTAGGTGAGCTTTGCCTCATTTTACGACCTTTCTTGCCGCAGTTGTTAAGTGGCTCACTGCAGTTGTTAAGTTAGTAATACGGTTGTTAAGTGAATCTGGCTTCCCCCATTGACTTTGCTTGCTGGAAGGTCACAAAAGTGGATCACGTGACCCCAGAACCACTGCAACCGTCATAAATATGAAGCAGTTGCCGAATTTTGACCAGGTGAGCACAGGGAGGCTGCGATGGTCATCAGCGTGAGAAACAGGCACGTCACTTTCTTCAGCACCCTTGTAACTTTGAGCGGTCACCCCACGAATGGCCCTGAGTCCAGGACTGCTTGCACTTGACCCAGGAGAAAGCTGGCAAAAGGGTACCAAGGTCATGGACTCAGTGTGAAACTTGATGTGATGGTTGTTCACCCATGGCCAACAAATTCTGGCATCCTAAAATGAAGAATTTACCAGCAGGTAAAGGCTCCCTAGGGCTGCCCCCTGCCAGCCTTTCTGAGGAGGGCCCCCCAAATAAGGACATGCCCAGTCAGAGTGCTGCAGGAAGCAACCTGGCCAATTACAGCAACAGGCAAATACTGCCCTCCCTTCCAACCTGCCTTCTCTTACTTCCGCTCACTTCCGGGGCTGGCACCTGTCCAGAAAACCCGACTTGGAGGGTGGCAAAGAGGTGGAAGGTGCCTTCAAGCTGCTCTCTCCCTGGTTGCCCTTCCTTAGTGCACACAGCCTCGCTGCTCCTCATTCCCAGTCAAGAGGCCGGTCCCTTCCATACTCTGCCTTGCCTTCTACGGTTCACTCAACCCTATAGTTCAGGATCCGGGCCCTGGTCATTTCCTTCTGGCTACACTAATCTGACAGTAATCCCTCACAAAAATGACATTTCAAGTGCGTTCGGTTTGCTGATCTGTTCACCCTCCGTGGCTAGAAGATGTGGCCATTCCGTTACACCACAGAAATCTGTCTGAGAAGAACACCAGCCTGTCATGACAATCACAGTTCAGGCTGTTTCTGGATTAGGCACGACTCAATCCTGATGAGCTATTATTTGAATAAACACAGGGAGGTTCCCCTTGCATGATGGAACCAAGAACCAGTGAGAATGACCTGAGCCAGGATTTTGGGTAAGATCCTCATGAACAAATCAAGGATAAGGCAAGAAATCCAAAGGGGGAAGTCTCTCTTAGTGTCTTTTTCCCCCTCAGAGGACTGGTGGCTGGAAAAGATTCATTAAAAAAAAGGCTACATCAAAGGCAGAAAAGATGATTTGTCCAGAGAGAGAATTGGGCCAGAGCAGGCAAAGGAGCCGCGTGGCAGCAAATTGGAGCCTGCAATTTCAGAGCTGTATCTCCAGAGCCACCGGGCTATTTGTGTCCCTCCTCCTCCTCCTGCTGCAATTATGAGTGTGTCTTGCACTCACATTTGAAATGCAGCCGAGGCCGCTTGCTATTGTTTGTCGTGCACCCCAGCTGAAGAATTTCATCATCCTGAGCTTTCATGGGCTGCCTCTTTTGTATTCCACACCCTTGCTGCTGAAATGAAGGGCTGCTCTCCACCAGCCCAGCCACATCCTGCACAGGGAGGCAGGAACAGAAACGATGTACCAGGTGCACCCTGTTATCAGCCTAAGTAGTGTGTCACCCGCAATTTCTCCTACCTGCCAGGTAATGAGAGCTGGCAGGTTGCTGAGGCAGAAGCTTTTCACAAATGAGAAACTGTAAGCAAGCACAGTGGGGATTCGGGGGGGGGGGGGCGGGGAGGAGGAAGGGAGAGTCGTACCTTGAGGTGTCATGTGCCTCATTGTTTTGAGCAACCTGAGTGGCTAAAAACCACTCAGAGAGGGGTCTGAAATGCTTTCAGAGCAGAGGAGCTGCTGAACAGGAGCTGCCTGGCTCCTCTTTTCAGGTGCAGCTTGAAACATCTGGAGGGCTGCCCTTGGGGATTTTCTGATGTTCTAAATATTGCCCATGCAGAGAAAAATGTACTCCATGCAGCCTAACTTTTTGTAAACCATAGTTATGATCCCATAGACTTGGTTGCCCCCATAGACCTGGTTGTCAATATAAATCGAGGCCTGTTAGATAAATATATTCATTTAAAATGTGATACCTAGTTTGAGAGCTCGCTACAGTTTTCCAGTATGGCTGCATCATAGACTGGTGCTAGACCATAGGGATACTATCAGGGTGGTTTTCAATCTCCTTTTCAATCATTCTCAGAATAGAATCTCCTTCCCCTTCCCCTCCTCCTCCTCCTCCTACAACCAAGTAAACAATGTCATTGTTATGTTAATTTATATTGAATCGCATTTGCCACTTTAAAGCTTGTTCAGTCTCTTTGAAGACATCCTTCTGGCGCTCTCTGCAGTCTGCTCTGATTTTCTCCTGAATTATCTGCTCTCATTTCCTCATTTCCTCTACAAGCCTCTCTTGCTATGCATGTGTGACTCCGGGATGTTTATGAAATTATGTTAAATAATTGGCCCAAATGGTCGCAGGTCCCCACTGCTTGCTTTCCTCGTCTCACAAACAGCCTTATTGGTTCCCATCACCACTTTCATGTTATTTAACCAGTTTTTTCTAAGAATACCTCAATAAAAATTGAAAATGCTAGACAATTTAATTTTTTGCTAAATACTAAATTTGTCATTGTTCTGTTAATTTATATTGAATCACATTTGCCATTTTAATGCAAATATTAAATGGTAAGTTGGAAAACGAGACCAGATAATTCAGGAGAAAATCAGAGCAGACTGCAGAGTGGGTCAGAAGGAGGTCTTCAAATTATTTAGTAAATAAATTCAGTTTATTTAGAAGGTGACAAATGCCAGCCTCATATTTATATTTTAATCAAAAGTAGTAAAGAAGTCAGTCCATAGGAAGGATCTTGCAGAAGGCCATGGAAGATGCTTGGCATATCACAGAAAAAGCTGTTGTGTTTTTGAGAATGTCCTCTCCTTCATTAACCACACACAGAAGGCTGTGGTGGATCGTGAGGTTAGGCTGCGCGGACGATCGACAGGCTTCTGTTCAAGCTGACCCAGCAGTTCCAAAATGGGCAACCGCGAGTAGATAGATGGGTACCATTTCAGTGAGCAAGTTAAGAGGGACATGAAAAGAGCCCCCCAGCTGGGCATCCTCCAGCAATGGTGATGTCACTGTTCAATCCTTTCAACCCGGAAGCGTTTATTATTAACCACACTGACATTTCCTTTGATTTTTTCCTAATCTGGAGTACAAGTGAGCTAAGTTATGATGTTGGTGGTTCTATATAACTCTCAGAAATGGAAATTTCTATGCTCTGGAATACCTCTTCTACTTCTTTTTATTAATCTCTACATTAAAAGCATCCTGTCTTGAAAATGATTTTTCTGGGCAACTTTTTTCCCCATGACCAGAATTCAAGAGCAAAATGGTTGCCACTGTAACCAGCCCAACGGATACAACGGTTCTGTTTTCTGTTGTTATGGGGGTAACACAACAGTCTGAGGAACTGAGAGATTACACAAGCTAGCTCTGGTCATTCTGCTGGCCGCTGCTCCCCCCAAAATCCTGCTGCAACCAAAGAGTTGATATTTTTGACATTTAGGACAATGGGCAAGATTGTCCCATCCTGTTTCTTTGCTATTTCTTGACCCAAAATTTCTTAGGCACCACATTTTTTCCTGATTCTACTCTGGTGCCTTCAAAAACAGACTGGACATTTATTCATCTAGTTCAAAATGGATTTTTTTTTACCAAAAAGACAAATAAAAAATAACTTGAGGATTATTTTAGATACACTGGAATACTATGAAATGAACCCAAGGAAAACAAATGGCTCTAAATTTCTTAAATGCTCAAAAAGCCTTTGATAACTTAAGCTGGCAATTTATGATACAACAGTTAAACTGTATGGACTTTGGAGAAAAATTTATAAAAACTATTAAGACAATATATGATAAACAAACAGCAAAAGTAACTATCAATGGGGACTATATGGAGAACTTTAATATAAAGAAAGGCACAAGACAAGGATGTCCACTATCCCCACTGCTATTCATATTAACTTTGGAAGTTCTCAATAGGAATATCAGACAAGACCTGGAAATTAAAGGAATGGAGATAAAAGATGAAAGCTATAAATTACAGGCATTTGCAGATGACCTGGTATTGATCCTAGACGAACCATTGGAGAAAACGTCTAAACTATTGAAAAAGATAGAAGAATTTGGAGAAATAGCAGGATTAAAAATAAACAGAGAAAAAAAACAAAGTTATAGTTATACACCTTACAGATAGGCAAAAAACACAACTGTCAGAAAAAATAGACTTACAAATAGTTAAGGAAGTTAAATATTTGGGAATATACTTAACAGCAAGATGTGCAATGATAAAAGAAGATAATTATATAAAATTACTAAAGCAAATAAAAATAGATTTGGAAAAATGGAAAAACTTACAACTATCAGTGCTAGGAAGCATAGCTACTGTGAAAATGAATATTTTGCCGAAACTCCTTTTTTTATTCCAAACAATACCAAAAAATAGAGAAAATGTTTTTTGATTATTTGAATTGTTCCATTATTGCTGTTATCGGGGGGGGGGGTTTAGAATCATTGTAATTTTGTTGCTTTGGAAAATATTATTATTATTATTATTATTAATAATAATAATAATAATAATAATAATAATAATAATAATAATAATAATAATAATAATAATAATAATAATTTTATTTATATACCGCCCTTCTCCCGAAGGACTCAGGGCGGTGAACAGGGCAAATGTATAAAATACAAAAAATACAAAAGTTAAAAGGAATTAAACATAATGCCCAAGGTAAAAAACAATAAATACAAATATTAAGAACAATAAAAAACCCAACCCACCCCCCATCAGGCCAAGCTGGCTTGTTCAAATAAATGCGTTTTCAGATCGCGTCGGAAGGAGCGGAGGTCGGGCGCCATCCGGAGCTGAACCGGCAACCAATTCCATAACTCCGGGGCGCCCACAGAGAAGGACCTCCCCCTGGGGGCCACCAATCGACATTCTCTGATCGGTGGAACCCTGAGGAGGCCCTCTCTGTGGGAACGCACAGGGCGGAGGGAAGTTGATGCCGGCAGCAGGTGCTCCCTAAGGTACTCCGGACCCATGCCATGTAGGGCCTTGAACACCATTACCAGTACCTTGAATCTCACTCAGAAGACAACTGGGAGCCAATGCAGCTCACGGAGTAGAGGTGTAACATGGGAGTATCGGGAGACTCCCAACACGACTCTTGCGGCTGCATTCTGTACCAGTTGGAGCCTCCGAGTGGTCCTCAAGAGCAGCCCCATGTAGAGAGCATTGCAGTAGTCCAAACGAGAGGTCACGAGCACATGAGTGACCGTACACAGGGCATCCCGGTCTAGATAGGGCCGCAACTGGCGCACCAGGCGAACCTGGGCGAAGGCCCCCCTAGTCACGGCCACCATGTGATCTTCCAAAGTAAGCCGTGAATCTAGGAGGACTCCCAAGTTGCAAGCCCTATCTACGGGGGGTAATAACTCACCCTCATAGAAAGAGATGGAATATTCTGAATATCCTGGGATGCCGGTATGCACAGCCACTCAGTCTTGGGGTTGAGTTGAAGTCTGTTCCTCCCCATCCAGACCCGAACCGCTTCCAGGCAACGGGACATTACGTCGAGGGCATCACTGGGGTGGTTTGGGGTCGAAATAAAAAGCTGGGTATCATCAGCATACTGATGATACCCAACTCCAAAACCACAAATGATCTCACCCAGCGGTTTCATATAGATGTTGAACAGGAGAGGCGAGAGGACCGACCCCTGAGGAACTCCACAAGCGAGAGGCCTTGAGGTCGACCTCTGCCCCCCTGCCAACACCGACTGCGAACGTCCCAGGAGATAGGAGGAGAACCACAGGAAAACTGTGCCTCCCACTCCCAATCCCCTGAGACGCCGCAGCAGGATACCATGGTCGATGGTATCTAACGCCGCTGAGAGGTCTAATAGGACTAGGACAGAGGAATGTCCCCTGTCCCGGGCCCTCCAGAGATCATTCACCAGAGTGACCAATGCCGTCTCCGTGCTGTACCCGGGCCTGAAACCCGATTGGTACAGGTCTAGATAATCCGCTTCATCCAGGACCAGAGGGAGCTGATGCGCTACCACACTCTCAACAACCTTCACAAGGAAGCACAGGTTGGAGACCGGACGAAAGTTATTTAACACAGCTGGGTCCAAGGCAGGCTTCTTGAGGAGAGGTCTCACCACCGCCTCCTTCAAGACGGCGGGGAAACTACCATCACTCAAAGAAGCAGATATGACCGCCTGGAACCAGCCTCGTGTCCCCTCCCGAGCTGCATAAACCAGCCAGGAGGGGCACGGGTCCAATAAACATGTGGTGCTCAGCCTCCCCATAATCCTGTCCACTTCCTCTGGAGTTACAGAATCAAACTCCTCCCAGGTAATATCGACAAGACCGCCCGCGTCCTGATCGTCAGACTCTGCCCAGTCAGAGTCCAGACCGGTCTGAATCTGAGCGATTTTGTCCAACAGATGTTGACTAAACTCCTCGGCACGACCCTGCAAAGGTTCCTCCCTCACCTTCTGGTTAAGGAGGGAGCGGGTCACCCTAAACAGGGCGGCCGGACGGTTATCTGCGGACGCGATAAGGGTAGCAAAGTGATTAGACCTTGCCGCCCTTATCGCTGCGAGAACCTAATATAGGTTCTTAGTTGCAATCGGTCGGATTCGGATCGGCTGGACCTCCAACAGCTCTCAAGGCCCCGTCTCTGACGCTTCATCTCCCGAAGCTCCGCGGAAAACCATGGAGCTCTCTGGGATCTGCACCGGGTCAGGGGCCGCAAGGGTACAACTCGGTCAAGAGCCTCCGTGGCTGCCCTTTCCCAGGCTTCCACTAAGGCATCCGCCGAGTTGTGAGCAACGGAGGCAGGTGGGGGCCCCAGAGCTGCCTGGAACCTATCAGGGTGCATTAAGTGCCTGGGGCGGTACCATCTAATAGGCTAATAGGTAATCCCACGACCTGCTCCGGAGCTCCGGGGGCAACCGACCCCTGCTTCCCCCCCACACGATCAATCCCGGACCTGGCCTGAACAACAGTTGCTGGACTACCCCCCATTTCCAAACAACCACAAGAAATTCCCACCCCACTCCCTAACCCCACAAAAAATTTAACTAAGAAACTAACCAGGGGCCTCTTATTGAATTTATATCGGAGGCCCCTGCCCCTGCCCGGCCATTAAGAAGCCAAATTTAAGACAGCAGATCAATGCTTCTTGGTTGGAGAGAGGGGGGGAGGGAGAGAGCAATAGCAAGGGCACTTAGATTTATATACCGCTTCGCAGAGCTTTACAGCCCTCTCTAAGCAGTTTACAGAGTCAGCAAATTGCCCCCAACAATCTGAGTCCTCATTTTACCGAACTCAGAAGGATGGAAGGCTGAGTCAACCTTGAGCCGGTGAGATTCGAACCCCCAAACTGCTGGCAGTCAGGAGTAGCAGCTTGCAGTATTGCATTCTAACCACTGTGTCACCATGGGGGGGGGAGAGGGAGAGGGGGAGGGGTCTGAGGGGTCCATGGTGCTGTTTGATGTTTCTACCCAAACTAGGTAACATCATCAGTGCTAGATGCAAGAAAACAGCCAGCCTCGGAGAGACCCCTGACCGACAAATATTCTCCTCCTTTATTGGTACACTGTTCTTTGTCTGCCCATTAAGAGGGAGATGAGTTCAGCACAACATTCCCTAAACTAAACATTGTCACCTGATGGGATCTCAGAGGTGTCTCTTCTTGGGGGCCTTTGGAACAGCTTCCCACCTGAGACCCAAGGCACACACCCCCCCTGCCGTTTTAGCCACCCCAGAAAGCCATGAAGACCCAGGTCTTCTCCAAGCTTTGGGCTAGGATGGAGATTAAGCCAGGAGGCAGTTTGGTCTGGTGTTGCAGGGGAGGGTGGCCTTGTTCTTGCTGGTCCCTGCCCAGAATCATTGTATGCTAATGGCAGCCATATCATTCCTCTAAATCCAACCAACCAGCAATGTGAAAGAAGAGGGATCAGAGTGCAGCAGAACAGCCAAAATTAAGAGTTTCCACTAATGAACAAATAAGCTAATAGAGTGTGCCCCAGCCGCCTGTTTCTAAACTTTTATTTATTTAAATAAATAAAATCCTTTTATTTATTTTCAGCTTTTTTCTATGAAGGCAGTTTTATGTAGCTGTTAAAGAGGAGCAGAGAGAGTCCTGAGCCCTGTGGCAACACGCAAAAGAGGGGCCGTGGCTTTGGTAGATCATAGAGACCTTTGTCTGTCACAGGTGCAGGTCACCAAGGTGGAGGAGCAGGTGCCCTTTAAGGGGAGGCGAAGGGAGGCGAGTCATCTCCCTGGGAATTCTGAGGGCTTTATGACTTCATCCCTGAAGGCCAAAGTGTCAGTTGGTGACAGTTATCAGAGTGAAGATGCCTTCCTGGAGGTCAGCTGCTCTTCAGTGGGGCTCTGGGACTCTGGGGGACCTTCCCTGATTTTGTAGCCAATCCTTAGAGGGGTAACAGGGTGAGAGAGTGGGATAGGTTGAAGGCTCCAGCCAAGCCATTAGGAGCTTCCAGGCCTTCTCCATGAGGGTTGGGCTCTTGTACTTCTGCAGTGGTCCTGTTGATTTCAATGGGCAAATCTATTTCAAGGCTTAGCCCAAACCCTGTTGAGTCTGCTTCCAAGCCCTGACTTCAGAAGGTAAACAGCAGACTATTAAGCTGCTGAGCGGTGCTGAAGCCTTGGTGGAGCTTCTGGAACAAGAGGCAACCCACATCCAAAGAGCTATGGTTTCTGTGCAAAAAAGGACCAATAGGCAGCTTTAGTGATGGGTTTGGCTGCTTCCTAGAGCCCTTTGTCTGTCACAGGTGCAGGTCACCAAGGTGGAGGAGCAGGTGCCCTTTAATGGGAGGCGAAGGGAGGGGGGTCATCTCCCTGGGAATTCTGAGGGCTTTATGACTTCATCCCTGCAGGCCAAAGTGTCAGTTGTGACAGTTATCAGAGTGAAGATGCCTTCCTGGAGGTCAGCTGCTCTTCAGTGGGGCTCCTGGACTCTGGGGGACCTTCCCTCTTTTTGTAGCCAACCCTTAGAGGGGTAACTGAGGGTGAGAGATTGGGATAGGCTGAGGGTGGGGGTGAGGGCAAGAGGGTTAGGGCGAGGGTGAAAGGGGGAGGGGGAGGTTGAGAGACGGGGAGAGGGGGGAGGGGGAGAATAAGGGTCAGGATCAAGGGGAGGGGGACAGGGAGGGAGGGGTTATGGGGAAGGGGAGGAACAAAAGGAAAGTTTAAAAGGGGGGAGAAAGTTGAGGAATGTGAGGAGGACAAAGAGGTGGAATGGGCTGGGGAGGAGAGGAGGGGAGTGAAAGGCGAGGTTGGGGGGGACAGAATGGGGTGGAAAGGGAGGGGAGAAGAGGAAGGGGAGGGAGAGGGGTATGAAGAGGTGAGACGGAGAGGGGGAGGAGGTGAGGTAGATGGGTGGGGGAGGGACAATTAGGGAGGGGGGAATTCTAATCTTTTCATGTCTTCATCCAGGCAGGTTATTATCAGAGGTAAGTGAGAGGGAGGCTGAGGGTGGGGAAGACAGGGGGAGGGGGATTGGATGGAGGAGGGGAAAGGCGTAGAGGGGGGTGAAGCAGGAGTGGAAGGGGGATATGGAGGAGGAAGGTTATGGGGGTCAAAGAAGTTAGCCAGGGAGGTAGATGGGAGGGGGAGGGGCAATTAGGGAGGGGGAATTGTAATGTTTTTATCCATGCAGGTTATCATCCAAGGTAAGTGAGAGGGAGGGAGAGGGAGGGTGAGAGAAATGGAGAGGTGAAACATGCGAGGGAGGGGGATAGGGAGAATAGGATAGAGGGACAGAGAGGTTGAGTGGGCTGGGCAGGAGTTACAAAGCGAGGGCAGCTAGGGGGGAGGTGGAGGGACAATTAGGGAGGGGGGAATTCTAATCTTTTCATGTCTTCATCCATACAGGTTATCAGAGGTAAGTGAGGAGGAGGGTGAGCGGAATAGGGAGAAGGGGAGGGGGAGAGGTAGCAGAAAGGGGAGGGAGAGGAGGACAAATGGGTGGAGTGGTATTGGGGGGGAAAGGGGAGGAGGAGAGGGGGAGAAAAATCAGGGGAGGACCTGGCAAGGGCCATGAGGGGAGGACGGGGAGAGGGAGGGGGTACAGGGAGGGGTATTTGGAGGGGAGGGGAAGGAGGGAGAGGGAGAGTGGAGAGGCATGGGCAGGGAACTGAGTTCCCTCCCTTCCCTTTCTCTCTCCCTCTCGCTCCTTTCTCCTCTCTCCTCCCCTCCCTGTGCTGCTCCCCATCCCTCTTTCCATCCGCTCTCATTTCCCTATCCCTTCCACTTCCCCTCCCTCTCTATCCCTTCTCCTGCATACCCCACCCCCTAGCTGAAGCAAGAAGGGGAAGGGATAGTGAGGAGAAAGGGGAGGGAGAAATGGGTGGAGTGTTATGGGGGAAAGGGGAGGAGAGGGGGAGGGGTATTGGGAGGGGAGGGGAAGGAGGGAGAGGGAGAGTGGAGAGGCAAGGGCAGGGAACTGAGTTCCCTCCCTTCCCTTTCTCTCCCCCTCTCGCTCCCCCCTCCCATCTCCCCTCCCGCTCCCCCTGTATCCCTTCTCCCCCTCCCCCCACAACCCACCCCCTAGGTGAAGCAAAGAGGGGTGGGTGATAGGAGAAAGGGGAGGGAGAGGAGGACAAATGGGAGGAGTGGTATGGGGTAGGAAAGGGGAGGAGGAGAGGGAGAGAAAAAGCAGGGGAGGACCTGGCAAGGGCCATGAGGGGAGGATGGGGAGGGTACAGGGAGGGGTATTCCCTCCCCATCCCCTGCCAATTCTCTCCACCTTTACATCCCCTCTGCCTCTCTTTCGCCCTCCTCTCTCTCCCACCCTCCACCCCATCTTCCCTCTAGCTTCCCCTCCCTTTGAAAGGCCAACGAATCTCTTCACTCTGATAACGGATCACTGCAGATAACTAACATTTTAACCTGCACGGATGAAATCAATTGTCACCCCAGTTTAAAAGGGGGTATCAGTGCTTTTAACATTGATGTCCAGGCTTCTTCTTTTTTTAACTCTTAAGATAACATCACGTATTTATTTATATATCAAACGTCTTACCCGCCATCTTCCTGCTGGAAAGGCCTCTGGAGATTTTTCTAGGATAGGCCCATGCCTGTGGAAGTTGGTTGAGAAAGTGGTGGCATTGCAGCTCCAGAGGACACTGAGGAAAACAAATTATCTGGACCCTCTTCGGTCAGGTTTCAGGCCCCGATATGGGACCAAAAGTGGCCACATTCATGGATGATCTGTGGTTGGTCTCCTTCAGCTCAACGACTTTCGATCCTTTTTGGCTGACTTGGGGGCCTAAGGGTGGGTAGCAGAGTTTTGTGCTGGTGTCAGGACTGAACCACTATATCGCCTTCTAGCTTCTATTGCTGATCAACTTGCCAAAGAGCAAGTGGGGGGGTGAGTGCGAGGGGAGGAAATGGAATACCAAGAAGCCGATTATGGACTGTGACAGCCTGCAAGAACGCCAAGGTCACTACTGAAGGTGCTCGATGGAGATGTGGACTGTTCCCATAACAAAAATAACTTGTACCGTTGGACAATGGGAACACCCGATGGCTGCGAGTTCCTTTACCTTTTGGGGACTCAATTGCCCTGGACCTTCCTTCTTTTGGCTTTGCTAGTCAGACAGCGGACAGCTTTCTCCCCTCCTTCCTCTGAGGCCGGTTGTAATCGGTGTTAATAGGGAGCGAGAGATCCAGCCCATTGCCTGTCCTCTTTGGGTTGCCACAGGGCTAGGTACTCCCTCCGCTCCTCTGCGAGATCATCCGTCAGCAGAGGATGAGATATCCTGAGGACGCCCAGCTCTACGTCTCCATCCTGGGTGGAGTGAGAGATGCGGTGGGCGCTCTTTCATGGTGCCTGGATGAGGGACAGCAGGCAGACTGTGGACCTGGCAAGACAGCGTGGCGGTGGGTGGCCCCTCTGTCCAGATTTATCATATTTGGTCTAGGATGGGATCGCACTACTCCAGACGGACGCGCTGTGTAACTTGGGGATCCTCTTGAACTCTGACCAAGTTCCCCTTGTATGCCAGTTATGCCCCTTTCCTGTCAGGAAGGGCCTCCGCTCAGTCACTCATGCCCCGGTCATCTCCCGATTGGACTATGGCCACAGGCTCTAGAAAAATCTCCAGAGGCCTCTCCAGCAGGAAGATGGCAGGTAAGACTTTTGATATATAAATAAATACGTAATGTTATCTTAGAGTTAAAAAAAAAACAAGCCTGGACATCAATGTTAAAAGTGCTGATATCCCCTTTTAAACTGAGGCGATAATTTATTTCATCCATGCAGGTTAAAATGTTAACAGTTATCTGCAGTGATCCGTTATCAGAGTGAAGAGATTCGTTGGCCTTTCAAAGGGAGGAAGGTGTTCTGTTCCAGCCTACAACCGGCCCTGTTTGTTGTGATTCAGGGTCAGCCTGTGGGTTCGGCAGTTGGGTCGGATGACTCAGAGGAGGAGGAGGGGGGTGCTGAAGACCTTGCTGAGGGGGTTGAAGATCTTGCTGATGAGAGCCCTCAGCCAGGCCCCTCCCACTTGGTCACCACGGAGACCCAGCTGTGTGAGCCTGACAGCGTGGATGAAGATGACCCACAGCTGGCCCTGTTCAAGGACACCCGACGCAGGAGGCAGTCAATTAGGAGTAAACAGAGGAAGGCAATGGGGCTTCTCGGAAGGAGGCAGAGAGAAGCCACGTCCTGAACTCTATATAAGGGGAATGTGTGGGGAGGGCTGGTTTGCTGAAGGCAACCGCTCGGATAGTTCGTGTTTCTTAAAGCTCCTGTTTCTTGGTTTGTGTCTTGTTTGTTTTTGTAGCTATAAATTTGGCAGGCGTAATTCCAGCCTCTTGCCGTTTGTAAAGGGGTTGTCCCTGCCTTTTCTGCAGGGCCGGTAGCAGGCTAGTACAGAACAGTTTGCCTTCAGCCTCCCACCCCTTACTAATATTATGGAGCAGCTACGTGCTGAGAATGCCCAGCTCACCCAGCAACTCACTTTGCTGGCAGCTCAGGTGGCTCAACTGCAAGCTCAGGTTCATGCTGCACCCCCACCATCACCCCCACCCAGGAGAAAATGCCAAGTTGCAATGCTGGATAAATTTACTGGCAATCCAGAACTGTTTCCTGCTTTCCTGGGACAATGCCAGCTCTTTATCAGCGTGAGAGCAGCTGATTTCCCCACTGACCAGGATAAGGTGGGGTTTGTGTTAAACCTTCTTTCGGGTGATGCAGCTCGTTGGGGCACGCCTCTGCTGGCTCAACCTAGCCCATTGTTGGACAACTTTGTGGGGTTTTGTGATCATATGCGTCTCATGTATGAGGACCCTATTAAGACGCAGACTGCTACTCGACGCCTGAAAGCTCTGAGGCAGGGTCAACTACAGGGCTATATCAGCGATTTTCGGCTGCTTAGCCAGGATTCCGCCTGGAATGAGGCTGCGCTTGTGGATGCCTTCCAGGATGGATTGTCGGAGGAGATGTTGGATGAGCTGGCCCGTGTGGATATTCCCTCAGACCTGAATGGGCTGATCCATCTCTGCCTGCAGATCGATGCTCGGTTGCAGCAGCGAATGAGTCGCCGTGCCACCCCAAAGACTCCTGCAGCCCCTGTTGTGCGTGAGCCCCCAGTTCAAAGGGAGGAGCCAATGGAGCTGGGTGCTGCCAGGTCTCGTCTATCGGTGACTGAAATGAACAGACAACATCGGGGGGGGGGGTTTGTGTTTTTACTGTGGGGACCCTGGGCATTTGGCTGTTTGCCCAAAGAAGCGACAGTGGGCATCAGTGACCGAGTCTGCCCCGAGAAAGTCCCCTACTTTTCTGTCGGGAAACGCCCCGAGCCCGATCTAGACGGTGTGATAGATCGGGCGTCCCACAACAACACTGAGCGACGTCTTTCCGATGCTGCCTGTGGACCTCCACGGCATCTGATTTTGGAGGCACGTCTGATCCTTCCTGGCAAGCCAGAGGGGATTCCAGTCCATGCCTTAATTGACTCTGGGGCCACCACAAATTTTATGGACTCAGCATTTGTGGCCAAATGGGCTGTTCCCCAGTGCCCGGTGGATCCGCCCATGTTAGTGGAGACTATCGATGGTCGAGTGCTCCTGTCTAGGCCAATTATGGCCGCCACGCAACCATTATGTATGGCCATCAGTTCCAATGTGGAGGCCATCCAGTTCTATATCACCTCAGATCTGCACTTCCCCGTGGTCTTGGGACTGGCGTGGCTCTGGGCGCATGACCCACAGATCTATTGGTCACAGAACTTGGTCACCTTCCCAAGCTTGCAGTGCGTGGACCACTCCCGCCATATCTGTGCCGGCCAGGTGGAGGGTTCCCCAGGGGTTTCCTTGCCTCCCGAACTGTCCGACTTTGCTGATGTGTTCAGCGAGACAGAGGCGGATCAATTACCTCCGCACAGGCCCTATGACTGCCCCATTGATTTAGTCCCTGATGCGCCTCTCCCAGTGGGGCGTTTGTACTCCATGTCGGACCCCGAGTTGGCTGCATTGCGGGACTTTCTGGAGAAGAATTTGGCTCGCGGTTTCATCCGGCCCTCGTCCTCGCCAGTGTCTGCACCCGTGCTCTTCGTCAAAAAGAAGTCGGGTGAATTGCGGCTTTGCTGCGATTATAGGAAACTCAACGCCATCAGGGTGCGCAATTGTTACCCGCTGCCCCTCATCCCCGAACTCTTGGACCGACTCCGGGAGGCTAAGATCTTCACGAAACTGGATCTGCGTGGAGCTTACAACCTCATCAGGGTTCGGCCGGGTGATGAGTGGAAGACGGCGTTTGGTACTCACTATGGACATTTTGAGTACACGGTGATGCCGTTTGGCCTGACCAACGCCCCTGCTGTGTTTCAGCATTTCATGAATGACATTTTATGGGATTTGTTGGATCAGTTTGTCGTGATCTACTTGGATGACATCCTGATCTACTCCCCGTCACGTGAGGTGCACCATCAGCATCTCCATCAGGTCCTGCAGCGACTCCGAGAACATCGGCTGTTTGCCAAGTTGGAGAAGTGCCAGTTCTACCGGGTGACCATCGATTTCCTGGGTCACCGCATTTCTCCTGAGGGCATCGCCATGGAGCCGAGTAAGGTTGAGTCTTTGCAGAGTTGGCAACCCCCGCGTCGCGTGAAGGATGTTCAGCGATTTCTTGGGTTCGCCAACTATTACCGAACTTTCATCCCTGGGTTTGCTGCCTTGACAGCCCCCCTCACCCGGCTCCTGCAGAAGAAGACTCGGTTCCAGTGGAACGCTCCAGAACAACGGGCTTTCCAGACTTTGAAGGAAGCCTTCATGAAGGAGCCCATCTTGAAGCATCCTGACCCGCAACAGCCGTTTGTTGTGGAGGCGGACGCCTCCGACATTGCCATTGGGGCGGTGTTACTCCAGGCAATGACGCCCAGTGGTACCCTCTTCCCTTGCGCGTACCATTCACGAAAACTGAACCCTTCGGAGCGCAATTATACAATCTGGGAGAAGGAGCTGCTGGCCATCAAAGTGGCGTTCGAGGCCTGGAGGCATCATCTGGAGGGAGCGCGGCATCAAATCGAGGTCCGGACGGACCATAAGAATTTGGAAAGCCTACAGACCGCTCAGAATTTGAACCAACGCCAGATCCGGTGGTCTCTTTTCTTTGCGAGGTTTGACTTCTGGGTTTGGTACATACCTAGCGGGCACAATCAAAGAGCGGATGCTCTGTCCAGGAAGCCCGAATATTCCTGAGTGGAAGACAAGATTC
This sequence comes from Vipera ursinii, assembly GCF_947247035.1. Taxonomy (NCBI): domain Eukaryota; kingdom Metazoa; phylum Chordata; class Lepidosauria; order Squamata; family Viperidae; genus Vipera; species Vipera ursinii. The sequence continues at coordinate 2,587,007 of NC_139523.1, forward strand.
TGCCCAGAACAGTGATCCCCGTCGAGTCTTTTGCTGTGGTGCGGGAGCCGGTTGATATACGGGCTCGGATTCGGGAGGCACAGCAGCAGGAGGTGTGGGTGGCTCAGCGGAAGGAGGAGGTGGGGCCAGATTCTCCTTGGACGGTCACGGATGGACTCTTGTATTATCGTGACCGGCTCTACGTTCCGGGAGGGCCAGTCAGGGGACTCATCCTCAGCCATTGTCACGATAACCCGGCGGCGGGGCATTTTGGCCTGTTCAAGACCCTGAACCTGGTCTCCCGTACCTTCTGGTGGCCCCGTGTCCGACACGTCGTCCAGTGCTATGTTACCTCCTGCATCCCATGCAGGCAGGCCAAGTCAGCGACAGGGGCCCCGCCTGGATTACTGCAGCCTTTGCCGACACCCAAAAGACCCTGGGGGGCTGTGTCCATGGACTTTCTGACGGATTTACCCCATCCTCTGGTTTTACGACAGTGTACGTGGTGGTGGACATGCTGACCAAGATGGCGCACTTCATCCCCTGTCGCGGCTTACCGTCAGCCCGCGCCACTAGTCGTATGTTCATTCAGCAGGTGTTTCGGCTGCACGGCCTCCCTGATAGTCGTCTCTGATAGGGGGGCCCAGTTTACAGCCCGCTTCTGGCAGGAGTTGATGCATGCGTTGGATATCAAGATTTGCCTCTCGTCCGCGCATCATCCTCAAACTGACGGGGGAACCGAGAAGGTCATTGGTATCCTGGAACAATATCTGCGCTGCTACGTCAATCTGCAGCAAAACAATTGGGTGGACTATCTGGCCATAGCTGAGTTTGCATTTAACAATTCGCAGCACACCTCCACACAGATGACACCGTTCTTGGCCAATGTGGGATATCACCCCCGGTTTTTCCCCCCTTTCTCCCATGGACTCACTGGAGCCGGCAGCGAACGACTTCATGGCAGAGTTACAGGCGATCCATCGATTGGTGCGACGTCAGTTAGAGAAGGCCAAGGCTGATTACAAAAGGTTTGCTGATCGGTCAAGACGGGATACGCCTCCACTATCGGTGGGAGATCGGGTCTGGTTGTCCACCAGGAACCTACCGTCAACACGGCCGGTGAGAAAGTTAGATCACCGATATTTAGGACTGTTCCCAGTTGAGGCTGTCATCAATCCGGTCGCCTATCGCTTAACTCTGCCACGTTCCCTGCGCGTGCACCCAGTCTTTCATCGGTCTCTGTTGGTCCCCGAGCAACCGGCCTGTCCACTCCGCCGAGCGGAACCTCCCCCATCAGGACCTCGTGATGGAGGCAGCACCCCCGAGTACGAGGTCGCCAGCATCAGGGATTCCCGTTGGCTGAAAGGTCGTTTCCAGTACCTGATTGAATGGAAAGGTTACGGACCAGAGGACTTCACCTGGGAAGACGCGACCGCCGTTCATGCCCCTGTGTTGGTGACCGCTTTTCATGAACAATTTCCATCCCGACCGCATCTGGATCGGCAGACCCGGGGGAAGGGCCCTGCGGTGCGGGATAGTGTTGTGATTCAGGGTCAGCCTGTGGGTTCGGCAGTTGGGTCGGACGACTCAGAGGAGGAGGAGGGGGGTGTTGAAGACCTTGCTGAGGGGGCAGCTGTGTGAGCCTGACAACGTGGATGAAGATGACCCACAGCTGGCCCTGTTCAAGGACACCCGACGCAGGAGGCAGTCAATTAGGAGTAAACAGAGGAAGGCAATGGGGCTTCTCAGAAGGAGGCAGAGAGAAGCCACGCCCTGAACTCTATATAAGGGGAATGTGTGGGGAGGGCTGGTTTGCTGAAGGCAACCGCTCGGATAGTTCGTGTTTCTTAAAGCTCCTGTTTCTTGGTTTGTGTCTTGTTTGTTTTTGTAGCTATACATTTGGCAGGCGTAATTCCAGCCTCTTGCCATTTGTAAAGGGGTTGTCCCTGCCTTTTCTGCAGGGCCGGTAGCAGGCTGGTACAGAACACTGTTTGTGTATCTGGGACAACCCCTTTTTCCTTTTTACAGTCAATAGGCTGGAAAAACCCAACCCAAATTTATTTACAGTTCAAACAAAAAAGCAACAGAATATTTCCTTCAATAAATGAATCAAAATATCAAATGAGTCAACAAACAAGAGTTAAACAGAAGTATCAAGAACAGACCAGGATTCTGTTAGAATGTCTCCAAACGGTTGCCTTCAGCAACCAGCCCCGCCCACACCTTCCCCTTTTATTAGCAGTCCCAAGGCGTGGCTTCTCACTGCCTTCTCCTCCTCTCACTGAGTTGCCTCATTGATTTTCTCTGCTCTGCTCTGCTCTGCTGGATTGCCTTCTGCTTCTAGCATCTCTGAACAGATTTAGCTGTGACTCTGAGTCTGACATCTCATCCTCACACAGCTGAGTCTCATGAGGAACATGACTAGAGGAGCCAGACTGAGAGACCTGCAGTGCATCAGAGCCTCTCTCTGACACCAAAGGCTATACAAACCCCCCCTCCTCCTCAGATTCATCGGACTCAGCTGCTGGGAACACAGGCTGACACTGAAAGATGGGGTGGAGGGAGAGAGAGAGAGAGGAAGGAGAAAGAGGCAGAGGAGATGTAAAGGTGGAGAGAATTGGCAGGGGGATGGGGTGGGAGAGAATCTCTCTCCCTATCCCCTTCCCTCCAAATACCCCTCCCTGTACCCTCCCCCTCTCCCCCTGTCCTCCCCTCATGGCCCTTGCCAGGTCCTCCCCCGCTTTTTCTCCCCCTCTCCTCCTCCCCTTTTACCAATCCACCCATTTGTCTTCCTCTCCCTTCCCTTTCTCCTCACTATCACCCCCCCCTTCTTGCTTCAGCTAGGGGGTGGGGTATGGGGGGAGGGGGAGAAGGGATACAGGGGGAGGGGAGGGGGAGGGGATAGGGAGGTGTCAGGGGATGGAAAGAGGGATGGGGAGCAGCACAGGGAGGGGAGAGGAGTGAGGAGAAAGGAGTGAGAGGGGGAGAGAAAGGGAAGGGAGGGAACTCAGTTCCCTGTCCTTGCCTCTCCACTCTCCCTATCCCTCCTTCTCCGCCCCTCCAAATACCCCTCCCTGTACCCCACCCCCTTCCCCCTGTCCTCCCCCTCATGGCCCTCAGCCAGGTCCTCCCTTTTCTCCCCCACACTCCTACCCTTTTCTCCCAATACCACTTCACCTGTTTGTCCTCCTCTCCCTCCCCTTTTTCCTACCTCTCCCCCTCCCCTTCCTCGCCATTCCGCTCACCCTCCTCCTCACTTACCTCTGATAACCTGTATGGATGAAGACATGAAAAGATTAGAATTCCCCCCTCCCTAATTGTCCCTCCCCCTCCCACCTACCTCCCCTCCCTTTGCAACTCCTGCCCAGCCCACTCAACCTCTGTCCTGCTATCCTATTCTCCCTGTCCCCCTCCTCCTCATGCTTCACCCCCTGCCTCCCCTCTCCATTTCTCTCACCCTCCCTCTCCCTCCCTCTCACTTACCTTGGATGATAACCTGCATGGATAAAAGCATTAACATTCCCCCCTTCCTAATTGTCCCTCCCCCTCCCATCTACCTCCCTGGCTAACTTCTTTGACCCCCATAACCTTCCTCCTCCATATCCCCCTTCCACTCCTGCTTCGCCCACCCCTCTACGCCTTTCCCCTCCTCCATCCAATCCCCTTCCCCCTGTCCTCCCCACCCCTCAGCCTCCCTCTCACTTACCTCTGATAATAACCTGCCTGGATGAAGACATGAAAAGATTAAAATTCCCCCCTCCCTATTTGTCCCTCCCCCTCCCATCTACCTCCCCTCCCCTCCCGCTCCATCTCTCACCTCTTCATACCCCTCTCCCTCCCCTTCCTCTTCTCCCCTTCCTTTCCACCCCATTCTGTCCCCCCCACCTTGCCTTTCACTCCCCCCTGTCTCCTCCCCAGCCCATTCCACCTCTTCGTCCTCACAATCCTCAACTTACTCCCCCTCCCCTTTTAAACTTGGTTCCTCCCCTTCGGCATAACCCCTGCCCTCCCTGTCCCCCTCCCCTTGATCCTGACCCTGATTCTCCCCCTCCCCCCTCCCCCCTCTCCCCCTGTCCTCCCCTCCCCCTCCCCCTTTCACCCTCGCCCTAACCCTCTCGCCCTCACCCCCACCCTCAGCCTATCCCAATCTCTCACCCTCAGTTACCCCTATAAGGGTTGGCTGCAAAAAGAGGGAAGGTCCCCCAGAGTCTGGGAGCCCCACTGAAGAGCAGCTGACCTCCAGGAAGGCATCTTCACTCTGATAACTGTCACCAACAGACACTTTGGCCTGCAGGGATGAAGTCATAAAGCCCTCAGAATTCCCAGGGAGATGACCCCCCTCCCTTCGCCTCCCCTTAAAGGGCACCTGCTCCTCCACCTGCTCCTCCACCTGCTCCTCCACAAAGGTCTCTATGATCTACCAAAGCCACGGCCCCTCCTTTGCGTGTGGCCAGAGGGCTCAGGACTCTCTCTGCTCCTCTTTAACAGCTACATAAAACTCCTGTGGGAGGTCTTCCCCTCCCTGTCGCTCCCCCTGATCCAGACCCTGATTCTCAACCTTTCCCTCTTCCTTGTCCTCCCTGTCCCCCTCCCCCAATCCGGACTCTGTTTCTCACCCTCACCCTCCCTCTGCCCCTCCCACTCCCCTCTTTCACCCTCGCCCTAACCCTCTCGCCCTCACCCCCACCCTCAGCCTATCCCAATCCCTCTCCCTCCATTAAAGGGCACCTGCTCCTCCACCTTGGTGACCTGCATCTGTGACAGACAAAGGCCTCTAGGAAGCGGCCAAACCCATCACTAAAGCTGCCTATTGGTCCTTTTTTGCAGACCGCTCAGACCGCTTCTCCAACCCTCATGGAGAAGGCCTGGAAGCTCCTAATGGCTTGGCTGGAGCCTTCAACCTATCCCAATCTCTCTCCCTCTCTTACCCCTCTAAGGGTTGGCTAGAAAAAGAGGGAAGGTCCCCCAGAGTCCGGGAGCCCCAATGAAGAGCAGCTGACCTCAAGGAAGGCATCTTCAATCTGATAACTGATAACTGTCACCAACTGACACTTTAGCCTGCAGGGATGAAGTCATAAAGCCCTGAGAATTCCCAGGGAGATGACTCGCCTCCCTTCGCCTCCCCTTAAAGGGCACCTGCTCCTCCACCTTTTCAGTTTTCAAAGTTAACTTTCTGCTTGCCTGCTTCTCCTATGCATACACGCATACATACATACCGTATATCTGAACTCCAAGTTCTCTTGTTCATGTAGGTAGACATTTACCATATATTAAATATATTATCATATTATAGCCTATTGCCTTTCAGTTCAATCATATAATCCATCCTAATCTGATAAAATTGTGATTCCTGCTTCTGATGCCTCATTATTATAACTCTGATTTTTTTCCTAATGTTGTAAATTGAAGAGGCTTTGATGATCCATATCTCAAGTGTTATGTTGTCTAGAGCTTTCCAGTACTCTGTAATTATTATTTGGTAATTATTTTATTTGCTAAAATGAAATTGGTAATTCTTTAATTTCAGTCTTGAGGTTTGGACCTGCAAATAAATGTGGTAAGCTTAACTCTGGAGATAATTCAGTTTTTTCTTTAGGGACGGCAGTTACATCTCCCCAGATTCATGTTGAAGAATATAAGTTCATATTTTATTCCATAACCCCATAGCCTCTCCGACATTTGGCAGAATAATTCTGATAGATACGTGTGAATTGAGCAGGATTCCAGTGCCAGCTCTGTATTATATTCCACCGCACTTCTTGCCCTGAAGTTGAGTTGAATTCCCCTGGATTCCATTATTTCTGCCAATTTGGCACCCCAAGCTTCTCAGTTTCCTTGAATCCAGGGCTCTTTTTAAGACTGGCAACTTTAAGACTTGTGGACTTCAAGTCCCAGAATTCCCCAGCCAGCCATGCAACTGAAGTCCACAAGTCTTAAAGTTGCCATGTTTGAGAGCCCTGCTTTAAACCACGGGGTGGGTTTAAACCCGCTTAAAATCATGATAGAATCATAATTTTAACTCTTAAGTCTTATCTGGAATCTAATTGGGGTGTATGTGTGTGTGTACGCACACACACACGCACACACACACACACACACACACACACACACACACACACAAACAAAGGTTATCGAGTAGCAGGGAAGGAGACAAGCCTGATACCCCAAAGAACCAGCATCAAAAACATGGCAAATGCACTACTTGGCAGGGGGCCGTGGGGGGGGGGGGGAGAACCCTGGGCCTTTGGTCATGTAGATGGCTTTTCACATTTTTTTGTGGGGCGGGGGGTCTGATTTGCAGGTTCAGAGGGAGCCAGATCATTTGGTACAGACCTGGCTTTGTGTGAAATGCTGCCCAGAATTGCAGTCAGTGGACTGCTGTCTTCAGGCCTGAAGACTCCTTACTCTTCTTATTTCCAGCTCCTTGGCTGAAGAGGCAATGTCACAAGGGGGGCAGGACAAGGGCCCTGGGCTCCCTAGGGGCTACAGCTACCGTCTCCCACCTTCTCCATCAAGCTCACTGGCATAAATCCTCTGCTCCAGGGGTCTTCAAACTTGGCCCTTTTATGAATTGTGGACTTCAACTCCCAGCATTCCTCAGCCAACGTGCCTGGCTCAGGAATTCTGGGAGTTGAAGTCCACAAGTCATAAAGGTAGCCAAGTTGGAGACCCTGCTGCAGGCATTTCTAAGCATATCAAGGCTGCCAAAGTGATTAGTCTTGAAAGTAGGATAATTGTTCCATTATTGCTGTTATTAGGGGGGGTTTCCATTTAGAATCATTGTAATTTTGTTGCTTTGGAAAATATTAAGAAGCCAAATTTCAGACAGCAGATCAATGCTTCTTGATTGGAGAGGGGGGGAGGGAGAGAGCAATAGCAATGGCACTTAGATTTATATACCGCTTCGCAGAGCTTTACAGCCCTCTCTAAGCAGTTTACAGAGTCAGCAAATTGCCCCCAACAATCTGAGTCCTCATTTTACCAAACTCAGAAGGATGGAAGGCTGAGTCAACCTTGAGCCGGTGAGATTCGAACCCCCAAACTGCTGGCAGTCAGGAGTAGCAGCTTGCAGTATTGCATTCTAACCACAGTGTCACCATGGGGGGGGGGAGAGGGAGAGGGGGAGGGGTCTGAGGGGTCCATGGTGCTGTTTGATGTTTCTACCCAAACTAGGTAACATCATCAGTGCTAGATGCAAGAAAACAGCCAGCCTGACCGACAAATATTCTCCTCCTTTATTGGTACACTGTTCTTGTCTGCCCATTAAGAGGGAGATGAGTTCAGCACAACATTCCCTAAACTAAACATTGTCACCTGATGGGATCTCAGAGGTGTCTCTTCTTGGGGGCCTTTGGAACAGCTTCCCACCTGAGACCCGAGGCACACCCCCCCCTGCCGTTTTAGCCACCCCAGAAAGCCATGAAGACCCAGGTCTTCTCCAAGCTTTGGGCTAGGATGGAGATTAAGCCAGGAGGCAGTTTGGTGTGGTGTTGCAGGGGAGGGTGGCCTTGTTCTTGCTGGTCCCTGCCCAGAATCATTGTATGCTAATGGCAGCCATATCATTCCTCTAAATCCAACCAACCAGCAATGTGAAAGAAGAGGGATCAGAGTGCAGCAGAACAGCCAAAATTAAGAGTTTCCACTAATGAACAAATAAGCTAATAGAGTGTGCCCCAGCCGCCTGTTTCTAAATTCCTTTTATTTATTTAAATAAATAAAATCCTTTTATTTATTTTCAGCTTTTTTCTATGAAGGCAGTTTTATGTAGCTGTTAAAGAGGAGCAGAGAGAGTCCTGAGCCCTGTGGCAACACGCAAAAGAGGGGCCGTGGCTTTGGTAGAATTCTGAGGGCTTTATGACTTCATCCCTGCAGGCCAAAGTGTCAGTTGTGACAGTTATCAGAGTGAAGATGCCTTCCTGGAGGTCAGCTGCTCTTCAGTGGGGCTCCTGGACTCTGGGGGACCTTCCCTCTTTTTGCAGCCAACCCTTAGAGGGGTAAGAGAGGGAGAGAGATTGGGATAGGTTGAAGGCTCCAGCCAAGCCATTAGGAGCTTCCAGGCCTTCTCCATGAGGGTTGGGCTCTTGTACTTCTGCAGTGGTCCGGTTGATTTCAATGGGCAAATCTATTTCAAGGCCTAGCCCAAACCCTGTTGAGTCTGCTTCCAAGCCCTGACTTCAGAAAGTAAACAGCAGACTATTAAGCTGCTGAGCGGTGCTGAAGCCTCGGTGGAGCTTCTGGAACAAGAGGCAATCCACATCCAAAGAGCTATGGTTTCTGTGCAAAAAAGGACCAATAGGCAGCTTTAGTGATGGGTTTGGCCACTTCCTAGAGGCCTTTGTCTGTCACAGGTGCAGGTCACCAAGGTGGAGGAGCAGGTGCCCTTTAATGGGAGGCAAAGGGAGGGGGGTCATCTCCCTGGGAATTCTCAGGGCTTTATGACTTCATCCCTGAAGGCCAAAGTGTCAGTTGGTGACAGTTATCAGAGTGAAGATGCCTTCCTGGAGGTCAGCTGCTCTTCAGTGGGGCTCCCAGACTCTGGGGGACCTTCCCTCTTTTTGCAGCCAACCCTTAGAGGGGTAACTGAGGGTGAGAGAGTGGGATAGGCTGAGGGTGGGGGTGAGGGCAAGAGGGTTAGGGCAAGGGTGAAAGGGGGAGGGGGAGGTTGAGGACAGGGGGAGAGGGGGGAGGGGGAGAATCAGGGTCAGGATCAAGGGGAGGGGGACAGGGAGGGAGGGGTTATGGGGAAGGGGAGGAACAAAAGGAAAGTTTAAAAGGGGAGGGGGAGAAAGTTGAGGAATGTGAGGAGGACAAAGAGGTGGAATGGGCTGGGGAGGAGAGGAGGGGAGTGAAAGGCGAGGTTGGGGGGGACAGAATGGGGTGGAAAGGGAGGGGAGAAGAGGAAGGGGAGGGAGAGGGGTATGAAGAGGTGAGACGGAGAGGGGGAGGAGGTGAGGTAGATGGGTGGGGGAGGGACAATTAGGGAGGGGGGAATTCTAATCTTTTCATGTCTTCATCCAGGCAGGTTATTATCAGAGGTAAGTGAGAGGGAGGCTGAGGGTGGGGAAGACAGGGGGAGGGGGATTGGATGGAGGAGGGGAAAGGCGTAGAGGGGGGTGAAGCAGGAGTGGAAGGGGGATATGGAGGAGGAAGGTTATGGGGGTCAAAGAAGTTAGCCAGGGAGGTAGATGGGAGGGGGAGGGGCAATTAGGGAGGGGGAATTGTAATGTTTTTATCCATGCAGGTTATCATCCAAGGTAAGTGAGAGGGAGGGAGAGGGAGGGTGAGAGAAATGGAGAGGTGAAACATGCGAGGGAGGGGGATAGGGAGAATAGGATAGAGGGACAGAGAGGTTGAGTGGGCTGGGCAGGAGTTACAAAGCGAGGGCAGCTAGGGGGGAGGTGGAGGGACAATTAGGGAGGGGGGAATTCTAATCTTTTCATGTCTTCATCCATACAGGTTATCAGAGGTAAGTGAGGAGGAGGGTGAGCGGAATAGGGAGAAGGGGAGGGGGAGAGGTAGCAGAAAGGGGAGGGAGAGGAGGACAAATGGGTGGAGTGGTATTGGGGGGGAAAGGGGAGGAGGAGAGGGGGAGAAAAATCAGGGGAGGACCTGGCAAGGGCCATGAGGGGAGGACGGGGAGAGGGAGGGGGTACAGGGAGGGGTATTTGGAGGGGAGGGGAAGGAGGGAGAGGGAGAGTGGAGAGGCATGGGCAGGGAACTGAGTTCCCTCCCTTCCCTTTCTCTCTCCCTCTCGCTCCTTTCTCCTCTCTCCTCCCCTCCCTGTGCTGCTCCCCATCCCTCTTTCCATCCGCTCTCATTTCCCTATCCCTTCCACTTCCCCTCCCTCTCTATCCCTTCTCCCGCATACCCCACCCCCTAGCTGAAGCAAGAAGGGGAAGGGATAGTGAGGAGAAAGGGGAGGGAGAAATGGGTGGAGTGTTATGGGGGAAAGGGGAGGAGAGGGGGAGGGGTATTGGGAGGGGAGGGGAAGGAGGGAGAGGGAGAGTGGAGAGGCAAGGGCAGGGAACTGAGTTCCCTCCCTTCCCTTTCTCTCCCCCTCTCTCTCCCCCCTCCCATCTCCCCTCCCGCTCCCCCTGTATCCCTTCTCCCCCTCCCCCCACAACCCACCCCCTAGGTGAAGCAAAGAGGGGTGGGTGATAGGAGAAAGGGGAGGGAGAGGAGGACAAATGGGAGGAGTGGTATGGGGTAGGAAAGGGGAGGAGGAGAGGGAGAGAAAAAGCAGGGGAGGACCTGGTAAGGGCCATGAGGGGAGGATGGGGAGGGTACAGGGAGGGGTATTCCCTCCCCATCCCCTGCCAATTCTCTCCACCTTTACATCCCCTCTGCCTCTCTTTCGCCCTCCTCTCTCTCCCACCCTCCACCCCATCTTCCCTCTAGCTTCCCCTCCCTTTGAAAGGCCAACGAATCTCTTCACTCTGATAACGGATCACTGCAGATAACTAACATTTTAACCTGCACGGATGAAATCAATTGTCACCCCAGTTTAAAAGGGGGTATCAGTGCTTTTAACATTGATGTCCAGGCTTCTTCTTTTTTTAACTCTTAAGATAACATCACGTATTTATTTATATATCAAACGTCTTACCCGCCATCTTCCTGCTGGAAAGGCCTCTGGAGATTTTTCTAGGATAGGCCCATGCCTGTGGAAGTTGGTTGAGAAAGTGGTGGCATTGCAGCTCCAGAGGACACTGAGGAAAACAAATTATCTGGACCCTCTTCGGTCAGGTTTCAGGCCCCGATATGGGACCAAAAGTGGCCACATTCATGGATGATCTGTGGTTGGTCTCCTTCAGCTCAACGACTTTCGATCCTTTTTGGCTGACTTGGGGGCCTAAGGGTGGGTAGCAGAGTTTTGTGCTGGTGTCAGGACTGAACCACTATATCGCCTTCTAGCTTCTATTGCTGATCAACTTGCCAAAGAGCAAGTGGGGGGGTGAGTGCGAGGGGAGGAAATGGAATACCAAGAAGCCGATTATGGACTGTGACAGCCTGCAAGAACGCCAAGGTCACTACTGAAGGTGCTCGATGGAGATGTGGACTGTTCCCATAACAAAAATAACTTGTACCGTTGGACAATGGGAACACCCGATGGCTGCGAGTTCCTTTACCTTTTGGGGACTCAATTGCCCTGGACCTTCCTTCTTTTGGCTTTGCTAGTCAGACAGCGGACAGCTTTCTCCCCTCCTTCCTCTGAGGCCGGTTGTAATCGGTGTTAATAGGGAGCGAGAGATCCAGCCCATTGCCTGTCCTCTTTGGGTTGCCACAGGGCTAGGTACTCCCTCCGCTCCTCTGCGAGATCATCCGTCAGCAGAGGATGAGATATCCTGAGGACGCCCAGCTCTACGTCTCCATCCTGGGTGGAGTGAGAGATGCGGTGGGCGCTCTTTCATGGTGCCTGGATGAGGGACAGCAGGCAGACTGTGGACCTGGCAAGACAGCGTGGCGGTGGGTGGCCCCTCTGTCCAGATTTATCATATTTGGTCTAGGATGGGATCGCACTACTCCAGACGGACGCGCTGTGTAACTTGGGGATCCTCTTGAACTCTGACCAAGTTCCCCTTGTATGCCAGTTATGCCCCTTTCCTGTCAGGAAGGGCCTCCGCTCAGTCACTCATGCCCCGGTCATCTCCCGATTGGACTATGGCCACAGGCTCTAGAAAAATCTCCAGAGGCCTCTCCAGCAGGAAGATGGCAGGTAAGACTTTTGATATATAAATAAATACGTAATGTTATCTTAGAGTTAAAAAAAAAACAAGCCTGGACATCAATGTTAAAAGTGCTGATATCCCCTTTTAAACTGAGGCGATAATTTATTTCATCCATGCAGGTTAAAATGTTAACAGTTATCTGCAGTGATCCGTTATCAGAGTGAAGAGATTCGTTGGCCTTTCAAAGGGAGGAAGGTGTTCTGTTCCAGCCTACAACCGGCCCTGTTTGTTGTGATTCAGGGTCAGCCTGTGGGTTCGGCAGTTGGGTCGGATGACTCAGAGGAGGAGGAGGGGGGTGCTGAAGACCTTGCTGAGGGGGTTGAAGATCTTGCTGATGAGAGCCCTCAGCCAGGCCCCTCCCACTTGGTCACCACGGAGACCCAGCTGTGTGAGCCTGACAGCGTGGATGAAGATGACCCACAGCTGGCCCTGTTCAAGGACACCCGACGCAGGAGGCAGTCAATTAGGAGTAAACAGAGGAAGGCAATGGGGCTTCTCGGAAGGAGGCAGAGAGAAGCCACGTCCTGAACTCTATATAAGGGGAATGTGTGGGGAGGGCTGGTTTGCTGAAGGCAACCGCTCGGATAGTTCGTGTTTCTTAAAGCTCCTGTTTCTTGGTTTGTGTCTTGTTTGTTTTTGTAGCTATAAATTTGGCAGGCGTAATTCCAGCCTCTTGCCGTTTGTAAAGGGGTTGTCCCTGCCTTTTCTGCAGGGCCGGTAGCAGGCTAGTACAGAACAGTTTGCCTTCAGCCTCCCACCCCTTACTAATATTATGGAGCAGCTACGTGCTGAGAATGCCCAGCTCACCCAGCAACTCACTTTGCTGGCAGCTCAGGTGGCTCAACTGCAAGCTCAGGTTCATGCTGCACCCCCACCATCACCCCCACCCAGGAGAAAATGCCAAGTTGCAATGCTGGATAAATTTACTGGCAATCCAGAACTGTTTCCTGCTTTCCTGGGACAATGCCAGCTCTTTATCAGCGTGAGAGCAGCTGATTTCCCCACTGACCAGGATAAGGTGGGGTTTGTGTTAAACCTTCTTTCGGGTGATGCAGCTCGTTGGGGCACGCCTCTGCTGGCTCAACCTAGCCCATTGTTGGACAACTTTGTGGGGTTTTGTGATCATATGCGTCTCATGTATGAGGACCCTATTAAGACGCAGACTGCTACTCGACGCCTGAAAGCTCTGAGGCAGGGTCAACTACAGGGCTATATCAGCGATTTTCGGCTGCTTAGCCAGGATTCCGCCTGGAATGAGGCTGCGCTTGTGGATGCCTTCCAGGATGGATTGTCGGAGGAGATGTTGGATGAGCTGGCCCGTGTGGATATTCCCTCAGACCTGAATGGGCTGATCCATCTCTGCCTGCAGATCGATGCTCGGTTGCAGCAGCGAATGAGTCGCCGTGCCACCCCAAAGACTCCTGCAGCCCCTGTTGTGCGTGAGCCCCCAGTTCAAAGGGAGGAGCCAATGGAGCTGGGTGCTGCCAGGTCTCGTCTATCGGTGACTGAAATGAACAGACAACATCGGGGGGGGGTTTGTGTTTTTACTGTGGGGACCCTGGGCATTTGGCTGTTTGCCCAAAGAAGCGACAGCGGGCATCAGTGACCGAGTCTGCCCCGAGAAAGTCCCCTACTTTTCTGTCGGGAAACGCCCCGAGCCCGATCTAGACGGTGTGATAGATCGGGCGTCCCACAACAACACTGAGCGACGTCTTTCCGATGCTGCCTGTGGACCTCCACGGCATCTGATTTTGGAGGCACGTCTGATCCTTCCTGGCAAGCCAGAGGGGATTCCAGTCCATGCCTTAATTGACTCTGGGGCCACCACAAATTTTATGGACTCAGCATTTGTGGCCAAATGGGCTGTTCCCCAGTGCCCGGTGGATCTGCCCATGTTAGTGGAGACTATCGATGGTCGAGTGCTCCTGTCTAGGCCAATTATGGCTGCCACGCAACCATTATGTATGGCCATCAGTTCCAATGTGGAGGCCATCCAGTTCTATATCACCTCAGATCTGCACTTCCCCGTGGTCTTGGGACTGGCGTGGCTCTGGGCGCATGACCCACAGATCTATTGGTCACAGAACTTGGTCACCTTCCCAAGCTTGCAGTGCGTGGACCACTCCCGCCATATCTGTGCCGGCCAGGTGGAGGGTTCCCCAGGGGTTTCCTTGCCTCCCGAACTGTCCGACTTTGCTGATGTGTTCAGCGAGACAGAGGCGGATCAATTACCTCCGCACAGGCCCTATGACTGCCCCATTGATTTAGTCCCTGATGCGCCTCTCCCAGTGGGGCGTTTGTACTCCATGTCGGACCCCGAGTTGGCTGCATTGCGGGACTTTCTGGAGAAGAATTTGGCTCGCGGTTTCATCCGGCCCTCGTCCTCGCCAGTGTCTGCACCCGTGCTCTTCGTCAAAAAGAAGTCGGGTGAATTGCGGCTTTGCTGCGATTATAGGAAACTCAACGCCATCAGGGTGCGCAATTGTTACCCGCTGCCCCTCATCCCCGAACTCTTGGACCGACTCCGGGAGGCTAAGATCTTCACGAAACTGGATCTGCGTGGAGCTTACAACCTCATCAGGGTTCGGCCGGGTGATGAGTGGAAGACGGCGTTTGGTACTCGCTATGGACATTTTGAGTACACGGTGATGCCGTTTGGCCTGACCAACGCCCCTGCTGTGTTTCAGCATTTCATGAATGACATTTTATGGGATTTGTTGGATCAGTTTGTCGTGATCTACTTGGATGACATCCTGATCTACTCCCCGTCACGTGAGGTGCACCATCAGCATCTCCATCAGGTCCTGCAGCGACTCCGAGAACATCGGCTGTTTGCCAAGTTGGAGAAGTGCCAGTTCTACCGGGTGACCATCGATTTCCTGGGTCACCGCATTTCTCCTGAGGGCATCGCCATGGAGCCGAGTAAGGTTGAGTCTTTGCAGAGTTGGCAACCCCCGCGTCGCGTGAAGGATGTTCAGCGATTTCTTGGGTTCGCCAACTATTACCGAACTTTCATCCCTGGGTTTGCTGCCTTGACAGCCCCCCTCACCCGGCTCCTGCAGAAGAAGACTCGGTTCCAGTGGAACGCTCCAGAACAACGGGCTTTCCAGACTTTGAAGGAAGCCTTCATGAAGGAGCCCATCTTGAAGCATCCTGACCCGCAACAGCCGTTTGTTGTGGAGGCGGACGCCTCCGACATTGCCATTGGGGCGGTGTTACTCCAGGCAATGACGCCCAGCGGTACCCTCTTCCCTTGCGCGTACCATTCACGAAAACTGAACCCTTCGGAGCGCAATTATACAATCTGGGAGAAGGAGCTGCTGGCCATCAAAGTGGCGTTCGAGGCCTGGAGGCATCATCTGGAGGGAGCGCGGCATCAAATCGAGGTCCGGACGGACCATAAGAATTTGGAAAGCCTACAGACCGCTCAGAATTTGAACCAACGCCAGATCCGGTGGTCTCTTTTCTTTGCGAGGTTTGACTTCTGGGTTTGGTACATACCTAGCGGGCACAATCAAAGAGCGGATGCTCTGTCCAGGAAGCCCGAATATTCCTGAGTGGAAGACAAGATTCTGCCCAGAACAGTGATCCCCGTCGAGTCTTTTGCTGTGGTGCGGGAGCCGGTTGATATACGGGCTCGGATTCGGGAGGCACAGCAGCAGGAGGTGTGGGTGGCTCAGCGGAAGGAGGAGGTGGGGCCAGATTCTCCTTGGACGGTCACGGATGGACTCTTGTATTATCGTGACCGGCTCTACGTTCCGGGAGGGCCAGTCAGGGGACTCATCCTCAGCCATT
Source organism: Vipera ursinii (assembly GCF_947247035.1). Lineage (NCBI taxonomy): Eukaryota > Metazoa > Chordata > Lepidosauria > Squamata > Viperidae > Vipera > Vipera ursinii. The sequence goes on from NC_139523.1 coordinate 2,602,510, forward strand.
GTCACGATAACCCGGCGGCGGGGCATTTTGGCCTGTTCAAGACCCTGAACCTGGTCTCCCGTACCTTCTGGTGGCCCCGTGTCCGACACGTCGTCCAGTGCTATGTTACCTCCTGCATCCCATGCAGGCAGGCCAAGTCAGCGACAGGGGCCCCGCCTGGATTACTGCAGCCTTTGCCGACACCCAAAAGACCCTGGGGGGCTGTGTCCATGGACTTTCTGACGGATTTACCCCATCCTCTGGTTTTACGACAGTGTACGTGGTGGTGGACATGCTGACCAAGATGGCGCACTTCATCCCCTGTCGCGGCTTACCGTCAGCCCGCGCCACTAGTCGTATGTTCATTCAGCAGGTGTTTCGGCTACACGGCCTCCCTGATAGTCGTCTCTGATAGGGGGGCCCAGTTTACAGCCCGCTTCTGGCAGGAGTTGATGCATGCGTTGGATATCAAGATTTGCCTCTCGTCCGCGCATCATCCTCAAACTGACGGGGGAACCGAGAAGGTCATTGGTATCCTGGAACAATATCTGCGCTGCTACGTCAATCTGCAGCAAAACAATTGGGTGGACTATCTGGCCATAGCTGAGTTTGCATTTAACAATTCGCAGCACACCTCCACACAGATGACACCGTTCTTGGCCAATGTGGGATATCACCCCCGGTTTTTCCCCCCTTTCTCCCATGGACTCACTGGAGCCGGCAGCGAACGACTTCATGGCAGAGTTACAGGCGATCCATCGATTGGTGCGACGTCAGTTAGAGAAGGCCAAGGCTGATTACAAAAGGTTTGCTGATCGGTCAAGACGGGATACGCCTCCACTATCGGTGGGAGATCGGGTCTGGTTGTCCACCAGGAACCTACCGTCAACACGGCCGGTGAGAAAGTTAGATCACCGATATTTAGGACTGTTCCCAGTTGAGGCTGTCATCAATCCGGTCGCCTATCGCTTAACTCTGCCACGTTCCCTGCGCGTGCACCCAGTCTTTCATCGGTCTCTGTTGGTCCCCGAGCAACCGGCCTGTCCACTCCGCCGAGCGGAACCTCCCCCATCAGGACCTCGTGATGGAGGCAGCACCCCCGAGTACGAGGTCGCCAGCATCAGGGATTCCCGTTGGCTGAAAGGTCGTTTCCAGTACCTGATTGAATGGAAAGGTTACGGACCAGAGGACTTCACCTGGGAAGACGCGACCGCCGTTCATGCCCCTGTGTTGGTGACCGCTTTTCATGAACAATTTCCATCCCGACCGCATCTGGATCGGCAGACCCGGGGGAAGGGCCCTGCGGTGCGGGATAGTGTTGTGATTCAGGGTCAGCCTGTGGGTTCGGCAGTTGGGTCGGACGACTCAGAGGAGGAGGAGGGGGGTGTTGAAGACCTTGCTGAGGGGGTTGAAGATCTTGTTGATGAGAGCCCTCAGCCAGGCCCCTCCCACTTGGTCACCACGGAGACCCAGCTGTGTGAGCCTGACAGCGTGGATGAAGATGACCCACAGCTGGCCCTGTTCAAGGACGCCCGACGCAGGAGGCAGTCAATTAGGAGTAAACAGAGGAAGGCAATGGGGCTTCTCGGAAGGAGGCAGAGAGAAGCCACGCCCTGAACTTTATATAAGGGGAATGTGTGGGGAGGGCTGGTTTGCTGAAGGCAACCACTCGGATAGTTCGTGTTTCTTAAAGCTCCTGTTTCTTGGTTTGTGTCTTGTTTGTTTTTGTAGCTATACATTTGGCAGGTGTAATTCCAGCCTCTTGCCATTTGTAAAGGGGTTGTCCCTGCCTTTTCTGCAGGGCCGGTAGCAGGCTGGTACAGAACACTGTTTGTGTATCTGGGACAACCCCTTTTTCCTTTTTACAGTCAATAGGCTGGAAAAACCCAATCCAAATTTATTTACAGTTCAAACAAAAAAGCAACAGAATATTTCCTTCAATAAATGAATGAAAATATCAAATGAGTCAACAAACAAGAGTTAAACAGAAGTATCAAGAACAGACCAGGATTCCGTTAGAATGTCTCCAAACGGTTGCCTTCAGCAACCAGCCCCGCCCACACCTTCCCCTTTTATTAGCAGTCCCAAGACGTGGCTTCTCACTGCCTTCTCCTCCTCTCACTGAGTTGCCTCATTGATTTTCTCTGCTCTGCTCTGCTCTGCTGGATTGCCTTCTGCTTCTAGCATCTCTGAACAGATTTAGCTGTGACTCTTCTGAGTCCTTCTCATCCTCACATAGCTGAGTCTCATGAGGAACATGACTGGAGGAGCCAGACTGAGACCCCTGCAGTGCATCAGAGCCTCCCTCTGACACCAAAGGCTATACAAACCCCCCTCCACCTCCTCAGATTCATCGGACTCAGCTGCTGGGAACACAGGCTAACACTGAATCACAACAGAAGGTAGCAGAAAGATGGGGCGGAGGGAGAGAGAGAGAGAGGAGGGAGAAAGAGAGGCAGAGGAGATGTAAAGGTGGAGAGAATTGGCAGGGGGATGGGGAGGGAGAGAATCTCTCTCCCTATCCCCTTCCCTCCAAATACCCCTCCCTATACCCTCCCCCTCTCCCCCTGTCCTCCCCTCATGGCCCTTGCCAGGTCCTCCCCGGCTTTTTCTCCCCCTCAACTCCCCTTTTACCAATCCACCCATTTGTCCTCCTCTCCCTCCCTTTTCTCCTTGCTATCAACCCCCCTTCTTGCTTCAGTTAAGGGGTGGGGTATGGGGGGGAGGGGGAGAAGGGATTACAGGGGAGGGGGAGGGGAAGTGGAGGGGATAGGGAGGTGGTAGGGGATGGAAAGAGGGATGGTGAGCAGCACAGGGAGGGGAGAGGAGTGAGGAAAAAGGAGCGAGAGGGGGAGAGAAAGGGAAGGGAGGGAACTTAGTTCCTTGCCCTTGCCTCTTCACTCTCCCTATCCCTCCTTCTCCGCCCCTCCAAATACCCCTCCCTGTACCCTCCCCCTCTCCCCGTCCTCCCCTCATGGCCCTTGCCAGGTCCTCCCCTGATTTTTCTCCCCCTCTCCTCCTCCCCTTTCCCCCCCAATACCACTCCACCCATTTGTCCTCCTCTCCCTCCCCTTTCTGCTACCTCTCCCCCTCCCCTTCTCTCTATTCCGCTCACCCTCCTCCTCACTTACCTCTGATAACCTGTATTGATGAAGACATGAAAAGATTAGAATTCCCCCCTCCCTAATTGTCCCTCCACCTCCCCCCTAGCTGCCCTCCCTTTGCAACTCCTGCCCAGCCCACTCAACCTCTCTGTCCCTCTATCCTATTCTCCCTGTCCCCCTCCCCCTCATGCTTCACCCCCCCTCTCCATTTCTCTCACCCTCCCTCTCCCTCCCTCTCACTTACCTTGGATGATAACCTGCATGGATAAAAACATTATAATTCCCCCCTCCCTAATTGCCCTTCCCCCTCCCATCTACCTCCCTGGCTAACTTTTCACCCCCCACAACCTTCCTCCTCCATATCCCCCTTCCACTCCTGCTTCACCCACCCCTCTATGCCTTTCCCCTCCTCCATCCAATCCCCTTCCCCCTGTCCTCCCCACCCCTCAGCCTCCCTCTCACTTACCTCTGATAATAACCTGCCTGGATGAAGTCATGGAAAGATTAAAATTCCCCCTCCCTAATTGTCGCTCCCCTCCCCCCTACCTCCCCTCCCTTTGCAACTCCTGCCCAGCCCACTCAACCTCTCTGTCCCTCTATCCTATTCTCCCTGTCCCCCTCCCCCGCATGTTTCACCTCTCCATTTCTCTCACCCTCCCTCTCCCTCCCTCTCCCTTACCTTGGATGATAACCTGCATGGATAAAAACATTACAATTCCCCCCTCCTTAATTGTCCCTCCCCCTCCCATCTACCTCCCCAGCTAACTTCTTTGACCCCTGCACAAACTTCCTCCTCCATATCTCCCTTCCACTCCTGCTTCACCCCCCTCTACGCCTTTCCCCTCCTCCATCCAATCCCCCTCCCCCTGTCCTCCCCACCCCTCAGCCTCCCTCTCACTTACCTCTGATAATAACCTGTCTGGATGAAGACATGAAAAGATTAAAATTCCCCCCTCCCTATTTGTCCCTCCCCCACCCATCTACCTTCCCTCCTCCCCCTCTCCATCTCTCACCTCTTCATACCCCTCTCCCTCCCCTTCCTCTTCTCCCCTCCCTTTCCACCCCATTCTGTCCCCCCCAACCTCGCCTTTCACTCCCCTCCTCTCCTCCCCAGCCCATTCCACCTCTTCGTCCTCACAATCCTCAACTTTCTCCCCCTCCCCCTTTAAACTTTGTTCCTCCCCTTCCCCATAACCCCTCCCTCCCTGTCCCCCTCCCCTTGATCCTCACCCTTATTCTCCCCCTCCCCCCTCTCCCCCTGTCCTCAACCTCCCCCTCCCCCTTTCACCCTCGCCCTAACCCTCTCGCCCTCACCCCCACCCTCAGCCTATCCCAATCTCTCACCCTCAGTTACCCCTCTAAGGGTTGGCTACAAAAAGAGGGAAGGTCCCCCAGAGTCCAGGAGCCCCACTGAAGAGCAGCTGACCTCCAGGAAGGCATCTTCACTCTGATAACTGATACCTGTCATAAAGCCCTCAGAATTCCCAGGGAATTCTCCTTAAAGGGCACCTGCTCCTCCACCTTGGTGACCTGCACCTGTGACAGACAAAGGGCTCTAGGAAGCGGCCAAACCCATCACTAAAGCTGCCTATTGGTCCTTTCTTGCAGAGAAACCATAGCTCTTTGGATGTGGATTGCCTCTTGTTCCAGGGGCTCCACCAAGGCTTCAGCACTGCTCAGCAGCTTAATAGTCTGCTGCTTAGTTTCTGAAGTCAGGGCTTGGAAGCAGACTCAACAGAGTTTGGGCTAGGCCTTGAAATAGATTTGCCCATTGAAATCAACAGGACCACTGCAGAAGTACAAGAGCCCAACCCTCATGCAGAAGGCGTGGAAGCTCCTAATGGCTTGGCTGGAGCCTTCAACCTATCCCAATCTCTCTCCCTCTCTTACCCCTCTAAGGGTTGGCTGCAAAAAGAGGGAAGGTCCCCCAGAGTCCGGGAGCCCCAATGAAGAGCAGCTGACCTCAAGGAAGGCATCTTCACTCTGATGACTGATAACTGTCACCAACTGACACTTTAGCCTGCAGGGATGAAGTCATAAAGCCCTGAGAATTCCCAGGGAGATGACCCGCCTCCCTTCGCTTCCCCTTAAAGGGCACCTGCTCCTCCACCTTTTCAGTTTTCAAAGTTAACTTTCTGCTTGCCTGCTTCTCCTATGCGTACATGCATACATACTGTACAACTGAACTCCAGGTTCTCTTGTTCATGTAGGTAGACATTTACCATATATGAAATATATTATCATATTATAGCCTATTGCCTTTCAGTTCAATCATAAAATCCATCCTAATCTGATAAAATTGTGAATCCTGCTTCTGATGCCTCATTATTATAACTCATTTTTTCCCCTAATGTGATAAATGGAAGAGGCTTTGATAATCCATATCTCAAGTGTTAAGTTATCTAGAGCTTTCCAGTACTCTGTAATTATTGTTTGGTAATTACCGGTATTTTAGTTGCTAAAATGAAATTGGTAATTCTTTATTTTCAGTCTTGAGGTTTGGACCTGCAAATAAATGTGGTAACCTTAACTCTGGAGAGAATTCAGTTTTTTCTTTAGGGATGGTAGTTACACCTCCCCACAGTCATGTTGAAGAATTTAAGTTCATATTTTATTCCATAACCCCATAGCCTCTCTGACATTTGGCAGAATAATTCTGATAGATACGTGTGAATTGAGCAGGATTCCAGTGCTAGCTCTGTATTATATTCCACTGCACTTCTTGCCCTGAAGTTGAGTTGAATTCCCCTGGATTCCATTATTTCTGCCAATTTGGCACCCCAAGCTTCTCAGTTTCCTTGAATCCAGGGCTCTTTTTAAGACTGGCAACTTTAAGACTTGTGGACTTCAAGTCCCAGAATTCCCCAGCCAGCCATGCAACTGAAGTCCACAAGTCTTAAAGTTGCCATGTTTGGAGATCCGTGCTTTAAACCATGGGGTGGGTTTAAACCCGCTTAAAATCATGATAGAATCATAATTGTAACTCTTAAGTCTTATCTGGAATCTAATTGGTGTGTGTGTGTGTGTGTGTGTACACGCACACACACACACACACACACACACACACACACACACACACACACACACACAAAGAAACAAAGGTTATCCAGTAGCAGGGAAGGAGACAAGCCTGATACCCCAAAGAACCAGCATCAAAAACATGGCAAATGTACTACTTGGCAGGGGGCCGTGGGGGGGGGGGGAGAACCCTGGGCCTTTGGTCATGTAGATGGCTTTTCACATTTTTTTGTGGGGCGGGGGGTCTGATTTGCAGGTTCAGAGGGAGCCAGATCATTTGGTACAGACCTGGCTTTGTGTGAAATGCTGCCCAGAATTGCAGTCAGTGGACTGCTGTCTTCAGGCCTGAAGACTCCTTACTCTTCTTATTTCCAGCTCCTTGGCTGAAGAGGCGATGTCACAAGGGGGGCAGGACAAGGGCCCTGGGCTCCCTAGGGGCTACAGCTACCGTCTCCCACCTTCTCCATCAAGCTCACTGGCATAAATCCTCTGCTCATTCCTTTCCTGTGGAAATTGCCTTCTGCAGCAAATTTCTTGAGCACCAGGAAGATTGTGATGCTGTCACGTTTGGATGTTTGGATTTTTCAACTCAGCCCCCCCCCCACATTGTCCAAGTAGGTCTGGCCTTCTGCTATAGGAAATGGCACCATCTCTCTGTCACCGTCACTACTGTCTCCTCTCTTTCAGCCTGATTTCCTCCTCTGCTGATTGCGAAAGCCATGGCTACAAGTGAGACTTCCACAAAGCCTTTCTGATGGAAAACTCAATTTGAATTGTCATGAAATAGGGAAGGCGGGATGGAGGCGAAAGGCATCAAGTAGCCTGCCACTCTTCCCTGACAAGGCAAGATTTTTTTTCTTATTTATTTTAAATACTGGGGAGAGTTTATTTCATTGGTGCCCATAAGCTGTCATTTGCCACCAACCTGGTGATACGTGATGGACAATTGTCAAACAGCAGTAAAGAGTTTTCTTCTGCACTAGCAACATACGATTGAAAATGGGAAGTGAATGCCCACCGTGTCAGGAACACTGGACAGCTGGGGAGAATCTGTCCACAATTGCCAAGCCCCTGAGCCAGAGTAACCTCCTACTACCGGTATCCACTGGATTCATGATGTCACTCCTGCTCAGTTTGAGTTGACATCAGCCTAGCTTCCATCCTTTTTGCAGCATTATGCTGCAGCCTCCAAAAAAGGCAATGCAGTCCTGGCTGCATTAACAGCCCAGAGATAGAATCAAGATCACATGAAGTGTTAGTACCACTTACCAAGGTCTTGGTAAGACCACACTTGGAATACTGCATCCAGTTTTGGTCACCATAATATAAAACAAATGTTAAGACTCTGGAAAAAGTGCAGAGAAGCTCAACAAGAGATGATTAGGGACCTGGAGGCTAAAATATATGAAGAATGGTTGCAAGAATTGGGTTCAGCTAGTCTAGTTAAAAGAAGGACTGGGGCGACTTCTGGTTTTGTGCAGTAGTGCAGCAGCTGAGGGATTGTGGGTCTCCGCACTCTGCAGCCGATTTCTGCCTGCCAGGGAACCCTAAATGGGTCTGAAGTTGCCCCATAGAGGCAACATAGAAGCGGGGAAGTCCTGCCAATTGCGGAGAGACAGCGGTTGATCCAATCGGTTTGGGAAAAGCCCTCCAGAAACTGGCAAGAGAAGAAGCTAATTTAACTTCCAAGTCTAGCCTAAGCTACAAGCAACCGAAGTCCAAAAGTACTACTCTAAGCTGACTGTAAACAATGTGTTTGGAACTGGGTAAGAACAGTGATTTTCTCTCTTCTACTTGGAAATTGATTTCCTGGAGAAAGAAAAAGAATAACCCCAAAAAGCAAAAAGCTTCCAAAAGTGAGAAAGAGGGGGACCTTTCCTCCACCCTCCTGCAGACAGAAGCGCGAATTAAAATTTTCAGGGGGAACAGAAATATATTGAAATGAAAATAATATAAGACTTAATTTGGATGTTTGAAATCAGTGGAATCTGTTAAGATTTTCCTTTTATATCATGAAAATAGAAGTAAATAATTGTCTATTACTGAAAGAACTGGTGCTGACATCTAGTGGTAGATGAAAATATACAACAGCAGCTGCTCTATTACAGGGACTGGCAAGGCCCAGGAAAAGATAAATTTGACTTTGGTTACCTTCAATGTCTTAATAAGAGAGAACAGCTGTGATTAAAAAAAAGAAAAAGAGAACGTTTTTGGCTTTCTACAAAGTGAGAATTATAAACTCTAAAAAAAAAAAGAATTGAAACTCAACTGTGACTCTAAAGCTGTCTGCAGAGAAAGGAAAACCGTGATTTTTGGCTATCATGGAAAACCAGAGATCTGCAGAAAGAATATACCAAAAAAACCCAAATACTTTCCAGAAGGAGATCTATGCTATGCTGCAACTAATCCAAATAACAATAATCTCAAATCATGAGAAAATTAAAAAATATCCTTGAAAACCTAAATGAACACATCTCCCATTTAACTTTACAACATAAAAATTCTCAGAAAATAAAAATAGAGTGTGAGCAGAAAAAAAGACAACTGAATATGAGACAGAGGAGAGAGATTTCAAGATGGAATTTAACAATACAAGAAGTGCCTTCAACCTGATCCAGACTATTGAAGCCTGAAAAGGCAATTGTTATTGTTGCAATATATATGCATGTTCTTTTATATCTTTCAGGTCTTGAATGCAACAAGCAAAACCTCAGCCTGAAATGGCAGTTTTATTATTGCAATATGTATGCATGTTTATTTTATATATCTCAGGTTTTTATGTCCTATATGGACGCATGTTTACCTCTTATATCTCTCAGGTTTTTATGTCCTATATGGACGCATGTTTACCTCTTATATATCTCAGGTTTATATGCCTCATATATCATGTTTATTTTTTTTTATATCCCTCAAGTTTACATTTATATGTATGCATGTTTAATTTTTATATCTCTCAGTTTTATGTCTATTTCTCAGATTTATTATTTATACTTCTTAGGTGTTCTCTGACAACAACAAACCACAAACGTGTTTGCATTTGCATAACTACCGTTATGGGATTTATATAGTGGTATTATGAAATACCAGACGGGGAATGTGCTGCCACCACGTGGCTGTTCTTGGGAAATTACCAATATGCTAATTGGGTCTGCCAGTACCTTCCCCCTTTGTGATGTATTTCCTATCCTGCTCATGATGCTGTACTAGGATCCACCCCTTCTGGGTTGGACTTCCTCCTTCTCCTTGCTCCCTTGTGTTCCATCCTCCATTGTAACATCTGAACACAAGCCATGCAGACAGTAATCCTGTTACTGTCTTTTGACCTTAAAGTTCCAACCACGTTCAACTGACCACACCTTCTCTGCTGTAACCATCTTCTACATGCAAAATAAAGGTATTTCAGATGAACCAGGTGCTTTATGAGTTCACTGTCTGCAAAGGGCCGTTAAATGTGACTAAATTCGCTTAAACAGACCAATAAGTGTCTTAACAAGGAATTAATTTTGCAACACAACGTGTCTGTAGCAGAACAGGAACAGCATGCCCCCAGAAGTCGTGGGTGCTCCATCAATGGAGATTTTAAAGAAGAGGCTAGACAGTCACTTGTCTGAGATGGTATAGGTTCTCCTGCTTGAGTAGGGGGCTGGACTAGAAGACCTCCAAGGTCCCTTCCAGCTCTATTCTATTCTATTCTATTCTATTCTATTCTATTCTATTCTATTCTATTCTATTCTATTCTATTCTATTCTATTCTATTCTATTCTATTCTATTCTATTCTAAAATGGAAGACAAACAAGTGAAAGAAACAATTATAATATGGGCAAAAAATTGGATATAACATAGAATTAGAGAAATGGCAAAACCTCTGGGAAAGAAGCTATAAACTGACAAAGAAAATTTATATAAAATGTTCTATAGGTGGCATCTTCCACCTGTTAGATTAGCAAAAATGTTTAAAAATATGTCTAGTAAATGTTGGAAATGTAATCAAAATTCTGGTACATATTATCACTTGTGGTGGACATGTGTTAAAGCAAAACGTTTTTGGACGAAAATACTTACTTGGTTAGAAGTTAGAGAAACACGTAGGCTTTAAACCTGAAATTTTTTTATTAGGTATAATTCCAGAAAAAATTGACAAACAAAATGTATATTTAACATTACATATATTAATAGCAGCGAGAATTGTATTTGCTCAGCACTGGAAAAATGAGATAACACCATTGGATGAAGCGATAATCAAGAAAATACTGGACTGTGCCGAAATGGACAGACTCACACTGAGAATCAAAGAAAAAGAACACACAAAATATTTCCAAACGTGGAACTTATTTTATCAATGGCTGGAAAAACGAGATAGAGAGTAAGAACTTAACCTTTATGACTAAGGAAAAAATTAACCCAGACAACATGTTGTTCTTTAAGCACTAAGAAATTGTAATGATACAAATTAATAAAATACTTTAAAAACCAGTCTTTCCCACATGTTTAGTAGGTGAAAATTTCCAGGTGTGCTCAAAAAAGCTTCACTAAAATTTCTGCATAATGCCTGTGGGATCTCAAGCTGCAGTGAACTTTCCCTGTTCCATCTCAACTAGTGCAAATAGTCCTTGACATTTGATCATTTGCTCAGTGACCATTTGAAATTATGATAGCAATGAGCAAAGGAACTTATGACCTGTACCTGAAATTACAGTCATTGCAACGCCCACATGGACACACGAACAAAAGTGGGTGCTTGGCAATCTGCTCACCCTTATAACCAACCAGCAGGACGCTGCGGTTGCCCCCACGGCCCACCCACCCATCTCTCTTTCCCCCATCCTACCCTGCTGGGTCCTTGGGCCTACCTCTTACCTGGCTGGGTCCCCACAAACCTTGGCCTGCTTCCTACCCCATGATGCCTTTTCCAAAGATCACTTTTCCCAAAGAGAACCGGCCAACCTGTTGTGCATCCTTCCTAAACAGAAGCAGCACAGTGCCATCCCCAAAGTGGGCACCATTTTGGAACTGGCTGCAATTCTTGTGTTCTGGGAATGGCATCTGCTCCAGGACAGCACAGAGCAGCCTCTATGCCTCCCAAAGGGTGCTGGGGTGGCACAAAGGGATTTGGAATCACCTTTGGGAAAGAGAAATGCCTCAACCTCCTATAGGGAAATGGAGGCTGAGACATATGAAGAACCATGGCAGGAATTGGGTATGTCTAGTCTATCAAAGAGAAGGACTAAATGTACTGCATAGCATTCCCCAGCCTGATCTCTCTATTTTGGATGAACTTTGCCATAATCACAGCCTGCACAAACTTCACACATAATGCCTGGGATTCCTGAGAAGTGAAGTCCAATGGCTGGGCAATAGTTACTTGGATGAAGGGGGCGTGGTAGCTCATTGGGTCTGAGACCTGCAACATGGAATGTGGTGCCCTCTCGTTCCTTGCTCCGGCTCCTGCCCACCTAGCAGTTCAAAAGCATGCAGATGTGAGTAGATAAATAAGTACCAAAACGGTTGGAAAGTAACAGCACTCTGACAGAACTGAATAAAAATGGGCAAGCGAAATTAGCCTTCTAGGAGGGATCAAGCATAGAGAATCAAATCATAATTACATAGTGACCTCTTTTTGGCATTCTTTGATTTTCTCAATTAGCCAGTATGTCTCAGCTATAATGTTTCACATTTCTCAGCCTTTTCTAAGATCAGCTCAAACATCTGGCTTGTCTTTTCCCATTCTAAGTGGGTTAGATGATTAAATCTCTTTTTATTGGTGTTGCAATGTAGAACATAGAATCCCAGGACTGGAAGGGAGCATGGAGGTCTTCTAGTCAACCTCCTGCTCATGACAGGAATTTCAGACATCCCTGTCCAATGACTGTCTGGTTTATTTTTGAAAACCTCCAGCGATGGAGCATCCATCACTCGGAGAGGCGAGCTGTTCCGTTGATTGATTGTTCTTACTGTCGGGAAATTTCAGAGTGGATCTCTCTTTAACCTAGACCAGGGGTGGGGAACCTTGGCTCTTTTATGACTTGTGGACTTCAACTCCCAGAATTCCTGAGCCAGCAGGAGTCTAGGAGTTGAAGCCCACAAGTCATAAAAGAGCCAAGGTTCCCCACCCCGACCTAGATGGACTTCCAATAACTGTGTCATTCTACAGGTTTGCTGGCATAGCTCAGTTAGAGCGTTCAGTGATTCTTCATGCCCCCGTGCCTTATTTCGGTGGCTTTCCTTCTGTTCTTGTCATCTTCCAACTTGGTAAGGACCAGAGTACTGATCTACCTTAATTTCCTGGTATTTTTAGCTTTTTATAAGAAGGAAATACTTTCTAAAGCATTTTGGATGTTGACATCTCTCCTGTACAGTATTTCAAGGAAGTTGTTATAGTTCAAATAAACTACAGCCAAGATCTTTGCAAATACCCTGCACTGGTAAATAGCAGCTCATATTGAGTTTAGCCATGTTCTCTCCCAGGTGCCTAATGTTATTTGGCATATACCCCCGGCTCTTCTCATGCCCGCTTCAATGGCCTTATTTATGCTAATGGCTGGAATCACTCATTTCACCATCACTCATATTCTAGGTTCTTCTGGGTACATCCTTATCCAAGGAGAGCCCAGTTTTCCATAGTGGCCCAACATCCAAAATCCATCTAATAAGGTGAGATTTTAATCCATCTAATGGGCATCAGAACGGGCATCTAACCGGCATCTATGCACCATGTTATGCCATCTCATTCCTCACCAACTCATCAGATCCAGCCGTCTCCCCACATGAAGCAACCAACAACTGAGAGGACCTGCATTTGAGTCAACTCCTTGTGTTTGTCTTCCCATTAAGCAAATTTTGGAATGATCGTCTAGGCCCGGGTGAAAGTGATGGCGGTCAAGTGAATCTAGAAAAACTGCAGATTGTGGTAAACACATGAACTAGGTGCTCTGGCATGTATCAGTCTTATTCTGAGATTTCTTGGAACAATTAGCCAGAAAAACTCATGGCCTAGGAATTGTCCTCCATGCTCTGGAGGAGCAGACCTGCATGACGTGGGAGAAAACCATCACGTCATCATCATCTTGAGCAGAGCAATCAGGCAGTTCTTTGGGCCTTTGCTGTTGCCTCCCAACCAAAATACCCTTTTTCCAAGCAATAAAGAGACAAATTGCATTTGCAGAGTTGCTTTATCCCTCTCCGATAAGCATCACCATAGTAGCACGCTTGCATCAAGATAAAATTTCCAGGTGAGACTTGTGTTGTGCAATTGTCTGACTCAGTCTCTCCAGCATTTGTAAGTCATCTGTCTTCCCACTCCTTTTCCCATCTTTTCTCTTATCTCACATTCACACACACTGGCCAAAGCAGTGAAAGAGCAGAATAGGGCATAGCTGTCCAACACCTTCCTTTGAGTAATCTTGGGAACAGCTTCCATCTGGAAGCACCTGGAATGAAAACACCTTCTGGTTATTGCTTCACATCCAATAATTGTTGCAAAAAAGAGGCTGTAGCTTTGGGCAGGCATTCCTTTGGAAGCAGAAATATTTTTGTTTGTGGATGAAGCTTGATAACGGTTCATATATGTGATGAAAATTAAGAACATAAAGTGTCCAAGCACTCAAGGTTTACTGTTTTGGATAAGGAACACTTTTGCCAAGTCTATTTAAAGAGCTGCTTATTTATTTTTTTAATGAACAAATTTATATATCTGCCCAAACACATTCTAGCCAAGCCTGAAGTCGAGTAAGAGGTTTCTGCTTGCTTGTGAGGATCTTCTGCCAGGCTGCAGGTTCAGGATCTAATCATGCAGCAAAAACAGGCATTTTCCAGACCTGATAAGGCTAGTACAAAAAAGCCTCTCTTGAGCCAAAGGCCTGATGTTTGAAAGGCTGTCAATCAGGAGTCAAGGCAGTTCAAATGATGACAGGTTTATTGCATGCTAACATTCTCTATAAGAATCTGAACTACTAATGGCCAAAATGAATTGGTGGTAAATAAGAGTCAAGGGACACGGTGGCTCAGTGGGTTAGGATGCTGAGCTTGTCGATCAGAAAGTCAGCAGTTTGGCAGGTCGAATCCTGAGTCCCGCCTAGCAGAGTGAGTGCCTGTTACTCGTCCCAGCTTCTGCCCACCTAGCAGTTCGAAAGCACGTAAAAATGCAAATAGAAAAATAGAGACCACTATGGTGGGAAGGTAACAGTGTTCCATGAGCCTCTGGCATCTAGTCATGCCGGCCACATGACCACAGAGACATCCTCGGACAAGCGCTGGCTCCTCGGCTTTGAAACGGAGATGAGCACCGGCCTCTAGAGTTGGAAACGACTAGCACACACGTGCGGGGGAACCTTTACCTTTACCTTTAAGAGTCAAGAGAATTTAAGGTGGGCTGGCCTTAGATCTCTTGTGGGCCCGATGGGACTCCAGACTGATGACGCACTTGACCCCCCCTCCCCCTTGGGCTCAGCCTCTGCAGCTCCTATAGCAGGTTCTGCTCGATTGTCCCTTTTGGTTTCTGTGCTTTACAGGAGATGTCTTGTACCTGGGTTAGCTTGGCTCCTCTCCTCTGTCAATGGAGGAGTCTTTCCCTTCCCTCCCCTCTCAGCCTACCAAAGAAGCACAGCTTCTTCTTTCTCCAGCTGCGTGGCTAGGGCTGGGGGAAGGCCAATGGTGGTAAAGCCACGCTTTAGAGCAGCCGGGGTCTCCAAACCTGGCACCTTTAAGACTTATGGACTTCAACTACCAGAATTCCTCAGCCAGCCATGCTGAAATCCACCAGTCTTATAGTTGCCCAGTTTGGAGACCCCCTACTTTAGAGTGAGTGATATGAGCAAGAAAGGTACATGTGTACGTATGTGCATACCTGTTTTTGCACTGTGGGACCTAGAAATCAAATCACCTGGGCAAAATAACATCTGTAACAAAATAACATTTTAGATTTTACATGGTTTAATAAACCATACTCTCTGCTGCCCATTTTCCCTCTCCCCATCTGCTAAGAGTTTTGCAGTTTTCCAGAGCAAAAATAAGCTCAAAAAATAAGCACACATTCAAAATGAGCAGGAGGCATAGTTTAGGAAAACGTTATCTATAAAATATATATAAACATGATACATACAGTATCCTTCAGCTCTGGGGAACATCAACAACATTTAAAACTTGGAGATCAGAAAAATCAATATAGATCAGACTAAGACACGCCCAGACCGAGGCTGGATCAC
Source organism: Vipera ursinii (assembly GCF_947247035.1). Lineage (NCBI taxonomy): Eukaryota > Metazoa > Chordata > Lepidosauria > Squamata > Viperidae > Vipera > Vipera ursinii. Next base: position 2,617,812 of record NC_139523.1, read on the forward strand.
AAGCCTCACACAGCCAACACTGTGTCTTAATCAAAAACAGTTCTCATTGGCTGGTTGGTTGCTCTGGCTATTCCAGTTCATAAAATTTCTTACACAGTGACACACCATCTCTCTTTCTTTCTGTACAGTGTTTTCCAGACTGGAAGGCTAGTTTTTATTTTCATGTGAAAAATGCCTTTCAGACTGAAGGCCAGGCACCAGTGGTCCAAACAAAGAGTAAGGGGGACATGACAGCAGTGTTCCAATATCTCAGGGGCTGCCACAAAGAAGAGGGAGTCAAGCTATTCTCCAAAGCACCCGAAGGCAGGACAAGAAGCAACGGATGGAAACTAGTCAAGGAGAGAAGCAACCTAGAACTAAGGAGAAACTTCCTGACAATTAGAACAATTAACCAGTGGAACAACCTGCCTCTACAAGCGGTGAATGCTCCAACACTGGAAGTTTTAAGAAGAGACTGGACAGCCATTTGTCTGAAAAGGTATAGGGTTTCTTGCCTGAGCAGGGGGTTGGACTAGATGACCTCCAAGATCCCTTCCTCCTCCTCCTCCTCCTCCTCCTCCTCCTCCTCCTCCTCCTCCTCCTCCTCCTCCTCCTCCTCATTATTATTATTATTATTATTATTATTATTATTATTATTATTATTATTATTATTATTATTATTATTATTATTATTATTATCCTGCTTTGGTTAGGGATACAGGTATTTCCTTGACTTGCGGTCATAACTGAATTGTTATGGTCGTAAATTGAGGCACCCATTGACGGAAGAAAAACGTTGTTGACTAAATGTCGCATTTTTAAGCAAACCCTTTCATTGCACCTCACAGTCACATAACCAACATAAAGCTGACATGGGGTCAGGTAACCACGAGAAAGGGACAGTATGACCATTTACAACAGTCAGGAATGCTTTATGGGCTTTATGCTTTATGTTCCCTGGCCATCATAACTTCAAATGGTCATAAAGTGACTGGTCGTTAAGCAAGGATTTACCTTTCCACGTTTCCGCTGGAAAGAGATTCACAGAGACCTCCCAGCAGCCCAACAGCGCTTGGCAGCTTTTCTTTTCTTTTCTTTTCCATCCTTTGCTTAAATGTGTCTTTATGAATATTTCACCAGGGTGATACCAAACAGTAACCCAAAGACAGCTCTAATCGATGCTTTGCAAGATGGCAAATTGTTCTTGACAAAACATTGGAAAGCATTTAGGAAAGGATGAATAAAACATGCCGAAGCCACGTGCCAATTAGACATTTTGTGATGTTAGATTTTGTGAAAGCTATTCATCCTGCAAAGTCTGTTTCTGATTCTTGTCAAAAAAAATTTGCTCTTCACGACTGAGCAGAGAGTGCCCTCTTTTTTCCGTCTCTTTCTCTTCCCCTCCACGCAGGCACTTAAATCCTCAGTATTTTGACAGCTTCTGCTCATTGCAATAGCAACAGCTTAATGAGAACAGGCAGAGGTTCCAGATCCTTCGGGTGGAAGAGAATTCTCAACCCGGCCGGGAAACTTGAATGTAGCGCCTTGGGGCTGGCTGAGTGTGGGGCTCATGACCCAAGGCTGCCTTTCCTTTCCTGAAATGTGGGCAAGTTGAGATGCACTGCCACCCCTTCCTTTTGCCCCTCACATTTGTAAGATGATGATCTGATACAATTCACTCCTGAGACGGCTGCTGGTGCAGTCAAGGGAAGGGAAGGAGGTAAAGTGGGATGGCAGAATCTGCCTCGCTTCGTGATTTTGCCACAATTTTGCTTTCTTCCTTCTGACTTTGGTGCATCAGGGGCATGATGATGTTATTACAGAAGGAGGCCAACCCAAATAGCAGGCACCCTGGGACCACGGCTGGTGACTCCATGTCTTGCTGGCCCTGAGGACAGAACTGGTCTTCTTGGCTGCTCCCCATCACTTCTTCCACAGCTCGCTCGTAGGTAATCCCAGCTGATTCCCTTTTCCATCTCATCTGCACCACTGGCCTGTCAACTGGGCTACTTTGGAACAGACGTGTAGTCTTCTTCCAGAAAACTTCTAGAGTCATGTTCAGGACCCACCAGAAGCATCAGCATCGCCTCCTTTCACTTCCCCCTGCAGTCCCCCCATGAACCTACAGCCCAGTTACTGTTACCTGAAAATCAGGTGAAATCTACCATCCAGAGTAGCTACAAGCCCACCCGTATTAAGGAGAGCAATTGGGGGTAGTTTTTCCCACAGGAAGGTGATGCTTGTTGGGAAACAAAGCAACTTCTTTCTCCACATGCCCTCCCCAATGTAGATTCAGGTTTAGTCTTTAAAGTTTAAGTCTCCCCAATGTAGACTTCCTTATCAGTTATTCGGCTTACAAATACAGGTAGTCCTTGACATACAACTATTCGTTTAGTGACAGTTTGAAGTTACAACGGCACTGAAAAATGTGAATTATGACGTTTTTCCACTTATGACCGTTGCAGAAGACCCATGATCAAAATTCAGACACTTAGCAATTGACTCATATTTATGACGGTTGCAGCCCTGGGTCCGGGGTCATGTGATCCCCTTTGGCGACCTTCTAACAAAAGCAAAGAATCTGGGGGAAGCCAGATTCACTGAACAACTGTGTTACTAACTTAACAACTGCAGTGGTTCATTTAACAACTGTGGCAAGAAAGGTCATTAAAATAAGGCAAAGCTTACTTAACAGCTGTCTTGCTTAGCAACAAAAATTTTGGGTTCAACTGAGGTCATAAGTCAAGAACTAGCTGTACCAGCCTGCAAAGAAGGCAGGGAAAACTAAGCCCCTCACTGAGCCAAATCCCTTTGTTTGTAGGCAAAACTGTTGGCCCACAGAGTGGGCCATTTCTCTGTCCATTTCTTTCCCCCCCAGCCGATGAGCGAGCAAGAACTCACCCAGAGGTTAGTTCAGGGCTCCCTCCACGCTGCAGGGACCTGGAAGCCCAGGAGCTGATTGCTTAAATTGCAGAGTGCCTCTTGACATTAATTACTATGTAAATTCAACAGATTAACATTGCTGGATGATGAGTGACAGGTTTCACTGAGAACGCATGCTTTCAGGTGGACGTTGCCATGGCAATCTTCTCCTTTGGGGGAAAAAAATACTGGGAACCGAAACACCATCTTGAGTAGCAAAACGTATGGTGGTTGACAGTACCCAGATGCTAGAGAGGGTCTTGTCAGAAGGGTCTTCTAATGCTATGGCGTGTTGCCAAGGCCCAACCTTCTTATGTCCCGCCTGTATTTAGGAAAGGTAACAGGGTTACAGTCCAACCGAGTTGGCAGTCCAGATTTAGTCCTATTGAGGACTGCCTTCCCTGTGTCTTCTTACAGCATTTCTGTGTGCCCAAACCAGTTTTTCTAGGGCATCTAAATTTCACCGACACCGGTGCTGTCTTTCATTTGCATCTGGATTCCCCAAACACAGGTTAGGAAGAACGAAGAGTGAAGAAGGAGAAGAGGAGGATGAAGCGGAAGGAGGGAAGTAATTGCATCTGATGACATAGGCACCTTTCAAGAGAATGGTATCTACTCAGACCAGCTCCTGCTGTGAGATTTAAAACAAAGCTACAATATGCAGTTGGGTGAGGCAGTGGTTCATAGAACTCTTTTTCTCCTACAAATGACTCATTGGGCATTACAGTCATGATTGGTTTCTCCATCCTTGTTCCCTTTTGGGTGGCTTTTGATGGAGCACCAATGGAACCTTAATATCCACTCTGGCCAATCCATCCGTCCGTATCTCCCGCTGAAACCCTTTCAGCCAATCCGGCCACAGCACAGCACCACCTGGTGGTACCTGCAGAGCTGCTGCTCACACCCCATACATAACACCCCTTCCCCCTTAAAAGATGACACACATATATATATAAAACAATTGGCATGCATAATACATTACAAACACAACATCAACCCGAGTGGTGACCGGCTCTGGCCTGTTCAGGATTGTTCATAATCTGCAAGATATGTTGGTGGTCTGTGGGTCCTGATAGACCGCCTCAGCCCTTGCTGGTCTTCCAAATTATCATCGGTCAAGGTTGAGCCCTGGTCCCAATATTCTGCTTGACCCAGTCCCTGGGCTTCCCCATTTTGTTCAATTGTTCTTTGTTGTGATTGGTCACCCTGAGACCCTTCAGGAACCTGCTTCCTGATCTGATTTACATGACGCCTGATCTGACGATTCCCCTCCATCCCAATAATGTAGGACAATGGCCCAGTTCTGTCAACCACCACCCCCGGAATCCAAAAATGACCTGGCCTGTAGTTCCTTGCCCAAACCAAGTCGTTATTGAGAAATTCTCTAGAGACTCTGGGATGCTCAGTCTCAGCAGCCACTCTGTCAGGGTGCAGTCTGTCCAATTTGGTGATGAGCCTCCGGCCCCACCGAAGTTCCACTGGACTCTTGCCTGTGGCAGTGCAGGGTGTGGTGTGTTGCACTAACAGGAACTGTGCCAACTGTTGATGCCAGTCACCATTGATGATGCGCCGCAATGCGTCCTTGGTTGTTCTTACCATGCGTTCTGCTAATCCGTTAGACGACGGGTGGAAGGGCGCCGATGTAACATGCCTAAACAAGTTGGCCCTGGTGAATGCCTGGAATGCAGCAGAGATGAATTGAGGCCCATTGTCTGAGACTAATATGTCTGGAAGGCCGTGTGTGGCAAAGAGCCCCCTGAGCACTTGGATGGTTTTGGCCGAGGTCATGCTAGTGACTGGTATCACTTCTAACCACCTAGAGTGGCTGTCTACCACCACCAAGAACAACTGTCCCTGGAAGGGGCCTGCATAATCAATGTGTACTCTGGACCATGGAGTGTGTGTCTCTTCCCACTTGCATACTGGTGCATGGGGTATCTCAGGTCTGGACCTTTGGCAGTCATAACAACCATTAACCTGTTCCTCAATAGCCTTATCGAGACCAGGCCACCACAGATAACTCCTTGCTAACGCTTTCATTCTGACTATTCCTGGATGTCCTTCATGTAATGACTTAATGACCGTGTTTCTGAGTGTTTGGGGATCGATGACCCTACTTCCCCATAAAAGGCAGCCCTTGTGTGCCGACAACTCATGCCTCCTGTTGAAGTAAGGTTGGAATTTGGTTCCTGGAGACCTTTCTTGCCACCCCGTGACTACCCAAGACTGGACTCTGCTTAGGACTCTGTCTGCTGCTGTTTCAGCGGCTATGTCTTTTGCCTGCAGGGGGCACTCTGGTAGATCTTGAATGGACAGTATCTAGGCTGCTGGTGCTGGATCAGGTTCAGCCTTGTCTAAGGGCAACCTGCTTAACCCGCCCGTGAACAAACCCATGGCCACATCGTAGATGGCAGACCCGCTAATGTACAGTAGCGCTACCGCCTTCATGCGATCCTCCGTGATCCGGTTGACCAGGAGGTAGCTTTCGACCTGGCCCAAGCGCGATTCCCATCGCTCGGGCCAGTGAATGTCGAACTTGTGGATCTGCGTTATTTTTGCCATGGTCTGACCAGTCCTAGGATGCTGCTTCAGCAAGGATCGAGAAAAGAATTGTTTTCCTCCGATCCAGTGATTTCAGCTAGTGACTTCAGCTAGTGATTCAGCTCTGCACGAAACAGCAATCCCACCTTCGTCGCCACTATTGTGTAGTGGGTTGTGGACCGCATGGCAATGAAGAGGCAGATGAGTACCGCATGTCAGCTCTTTATTGGTGGTAGGCACGTACTGAACAAAGGGGGTTACCTGGACCCCTTATATACCTAGCCAGGTGACACTCTGGCCAATCCATCCGTCCATATCTCCTGCCGAAACCCTTTCAGCCAATCTGGCCACAGCACAGCGCCACCTGGTGGTACCTGCAGAGCTGCTGCTCACACCCCATACATAACACACCCCATTCATAGATATCTCATATTGGGACCATGTCACAAATGAGGAAATTCTACAAATAAATAATTCCTGAAGACTCTGGCAGAACGAAGTGGCAGAATGAAGTACGTGCTTTGCTGGACACTTGCATGAATAAGCAACGTACAGCAAAGACCAAAATCAGTTGTGTACTACCAGGTGGTTGGAGAATAAAAACAGAATAACAGAGTTGGAAGGGACAAGGTCTTCTAGTCCAACCCTCTGCTCAAGTAGGAGACCATATGCCATTCCAGACAAGTGGTGGTTCAGGCTCTTAAAAACCTCCAGTGATGGAGCACCCGCAACTTCTGGTGGCAAGCAGTTCCACTAGTTAACTGTCCTCACTGTTAGGAAATTTGTCCTTAATTCAAGGTTGGATCTTTTTTTTTTATATAGGTTTCCATCTCTTACTTCTTGTCCTGAGTTCAGGTGCTTTGGAGATTTTGTGACAGTCCCTGAAATATTGGAATTTTCTGTAGGAAAGAAAAAGTTATCAGTTATTTCACAACCCGTGGGAGAAGGAAGGGCTAGAGCAGCACCCTTCTGTTAGACACTCTCAAGATGCTTCTGGTCTGAGTACTGAAGAGTTTGCACTTGTTGACATTTTTGCGTTCCTTTCCTCGCCAACCCTTTAAAGAGGGGGGGGGAGGGGAAGGAAAATGTGGGGCCAGATATATATTTAAGTTTTCATGGAACTTTGGGGTCTCATTCTTTTCCTTCCCCCTTCTTATTAAACTCATTTTTCTTGGCCCTTTCAGATACCTGTGGAGATTCAGAGTGGGGGAAGGAAACTCTATGTTTCTATATCGACTTATTGCTGTAGCACTAAATACAATATTATATAGGTAGTCCTTGACTTACGACCGCATTTTAGCCCAAAATTTACGTTGTTTAAACAAGACAGTTAAGTTAGTTTTGCCCCATTTCATGACCTTTCTTGCCACAGTTGTAAAGTGGATCGCTGCAGTTGCTAAGTTAGTCACAAGGTTGTTAAGTGAATCCCTGTTGGCTTTGCTTGTCAGAAGGTCGCAGAAAAGGATCACATGATCCCAGGACGCTGCAACTGTCATAAATACGAATCAGTTGCTAAGCATCTGAATTTTGATCACGTGACCAGGGGGATACTGCAAAGGTAGCGAGTGTGAAAAATGGTCATAAATCACTTTTTTCAGTGCTGTTGTAACTTAGAACAGTCACTAAATCAGGGGTGTCAAACTCAATTTCATTGAGGGCCGCATCAGCATTGCGGTTGCCCTCAGGGGGCCAGGTGGGTGTGGCCAGGGTGGGCGTGGCCTACTGGGTGGGCATGGCTAGAGAGTAAGGAAGGCCTACTGAGTGGGCGTGGCCAGCTCTACATGGTTGGCATCAAGGGTGCCTATGGGGGCCTCGGCAGGAGTGGGACAGATCTGGGGGTCTCTGGCAGAAGGAGGGTCTCTGGGCCAGGGCCAAGGCAGTGGGGGCCGTTCCCTCACTGTTTCCAAGATGGCTTCGCGGGCCGCATGAAACCACTTCACGGGCCGGATCCGGCCCCCGGGCCTTGTGTTTGACATGTCTGCACTAAATGAACGATTGTTAAGTCGAGGGCTACCTGTAGTATACGGTAAAACATATTTTAAAACAACATACATGTCAGCTTTTGTTAATGTTCCTGTGACTTCTGCTCTCTTCCCCCTGCCCCTTTTTTGGCTGAAAAGCTTGCAATAATTATTTTTTGTCTGGCTTCAGATTTTGGGGAGTAGGAAGGCAGAATCAGAAACAAAGATATGAACATTGTTCTCTTCTTTCCATTATATCGTTTCCCCCCCCCCATCCTTTGTCCTCTGTGAACAAAGCCGAGAAAGAGAGGGCCAGAGGGCGCTCTGAATCACTGGGCAAATGAGGGGGGTGGCTTTGCAGCACGGGCTGGCCAGCTGCGCCTGGGGCAGGGGAAGGAGCTGAGCGGCCTCTGCTCTGAATGCTTAGCTGGGCTCCGTTATTATATTTAATTAGAGCAGAAGTATAATTATGGATAATCGATGCAGAGAAGGGACACAATGGACAATTAACCATCAAGAAGTCCTTCACTAACCTAAATGGGGAAATGTTTTCCCCTTCTCTTTCGATGACCTGCTGGAACATGATTTCTGCCTCTGGATCCCTACCAAGGCTGGGCCCTTCCCGTGGAGGAGACCTTTTAAAAAGGTGAAAAGGGAAAATAGGGAACTGTTTTCACGTTTTCAAGGAACTTTGGGGTGTCTTTCTTTCCTCTCCCCAAGTACATTTCTGACAGTTCAAATGGCTTCCCAAGAGGTTTTTTCCCCTTTTTTTGCTTAGTTGAATTGTTTGTTTACTAAGGAACGTGCTCACTCAATTGAATATACTTTTAATGTTTCACATTCATTTCCCCTCACTTGGATCTGAACTCCAAAGTCCTAATTAGCTGCTGGGGTCTCTCGGGGCTCTGCAGAGCTGCCTGGAACTTCGTGGGTGGAGAAAGCTTTTCTTGCAAAAGGGAAAGAGCAGCAGCCAAACATCATTCAAAGGCAGGTTACTGTGGAAGGAGACTCACCTTTTAAGAGAAGAAGGGCGGTTTCCTGCTGGGACAAAAGGCTCTGGTTTTGCAGCAGAAACTCTGCAAATAATTACGCCCTGAAGCGAGATCTTCCCCATTGACTTCCAGATGAAAAACTCTTAAGAAAGGGAATTCCAACACTAGGTGCAGCTTAGAAGAAGCAAGAAGCTTTCTTATAGTCCAGTACAATTGCTTATTGTATTGCAAACTGAAGGACAAACTGAGGGACAAAACAGGCAAGTATGAAAAATGGGCAAAGGGGCACATAATTAAAACAGAATACCAGCCAATAGCTGAAGTCTACAAGAATGGAATCAGGAAAGATAAAATCTCAGTTCCAATTTTCCAAATGAGGAAAAAAAACCTACAGAACAATCTGCTTGAAACTACAGACCAATCTGCTCGATATCAATACCTGGGAAAATACTGGAAAAGATAATCAAACAGTAGATTTGTGAGCACCTAGAAATAAATAAGGTGATCGCTGGAAGCCAGCATGAGTTTGTTAAAAATAGACCATGACAGACCAACCTTAATGCATTCTTTGACACAGTGATTAAGTTAGTGGACCAGCGAAATGCTGTGGATGTAGTATACATGGCATTTGACAAAGTAGACCACAACCTACTTCTTGGTAAGATAGTAAAATATGGGATAAACAGCATCACCACCAGATGGATTTGTAACTGCCTGACAAACCGTACTCAATGAGTAGTCCTTAATGCAGGGGTGTCCAAACTTTTTTCAAAGAGGGCCAGATTGGATGAAGTGAACATGCTGGAGGGCCGAACATTTTTCCGAACATTCTTTGAACAATTGCAATTAAATGCAAATGAATTATTTTATGCCAAGTTAATTGCAAATGGCATACTTTTCATTTTATAACATTAAGATCAACTGGCAGCTGAGTTTTCACTATGTCGGCAACCCGCGGCTCCGGAGCCACATGCGGCTCTTTGAGCCGTCTCCTGCGGCTCCCAACCGCCCGGTGCGCGCGCACCTCTTCGAACGGGCAGTGGTGCGTGCGCACCTCTCCAAATGGAGAGTGGCACCACCCGTTCCGAGACGTGCGCGTGCACCTTTCCGAAGGGCGGAGGTGCACGCGCACCTCTCCTAGCCGCCGCCGTCCGGAGACCTGCCGACGTTTGGGGAGGTTTGGGGAGGTGCGCGCCGGGGAAAAGGCCACGAGACGAGGGGGGAGGAAGGATGGGGTGGGGGAGAAGGAGGCTTCCCGGGCTGGGGGGGAAAAGCAGAAGCGAGGGATCAGGACTCCTCCCGCTTGGCTGCTGCCACCGCCGCCGCTCCTACGGCCGCTGCCGCCTGCTCTCTTGGCTGGTTGCTTTCCGCTTCTCTCCCCCCGCCTGCCCTCCTTCCTGCCTTCCTCCCCTCCGCCTCGCCTTCCCCGCTCCCGCGTTTTCCCTCTCCCCGCCTCGGATTCGGGGTGATTCCCCGGGAGAGGGCGATGGGATTCCGGTGAGCTTTAAAGCCTTCTCGGTGGTCTCCGGCACGGCTCAGGAAGCGTTTCTGCGCCGCCCGGTCGGAGCCTTTGCCTCCTTCCCTCCCCCAAGCAAGGCATCCTTTTTCAAGTTGCAAAACCAAGTGGGGTGAAGCGGGCTGTCGGGAAAGACATTCAGGAGGGTCCCCCTGGAGAGGAGCGGGAGAAGGAGGAGGAGGGAAAGGAGGAGGAGGAGGTGATCGACTCGCCCAACCCAGTCCGGGCCGGCCAGCCCCGTAACGTCCGAGCTCGCACCGCGGGCGGAGAGGCAGGAAGCCGAGAGGAAGAAGACCGCCAGGAAGCTGCCTCTGCAGCCGCCGCCGCCGCCTCCTCCTCCACCGCCGCCACCTCTGTCTCTGTCGCCGCCGCTGCTAGGAAGGCTGCCGGTGCTGCGGCCGCCTCCGCCGCCGCCACTGCCTCCTCCGCCACCGGGGCCTGACCTGGGGTGTTGCCGCTGGATCGCGCTCGTCCCCGCCGCGAGTCTTCTTCCTCTCAGCTTCCTGCCTCTCCGCCCGCGGTGCGAGTTCGGACGTTACGGGGCTGGCCGGCCCGGACTGGGTTGGGCGAGTCGATCACCTCCTCCTCCTTTCCCTCCTCCTCCTTCTCCCGCTCCCGCTCCTCTCCAGGGGGACCCTCCTGAATGTCTTTCCCGACAGCCCGCTTCACCCCGCTTGGTTTTGCAACTTGAAAAGAGACGCCTTGCTTGGGGGAGGGAAGGAGGCAAAGGCTCCGGCCGGGCAGCGCAGAAACGCTTCCTGAGCCGTGCCGGAGACCGCCGAGAAGGCTTGAAAGCTCACCGGAATCCCATCGCCCTCTCCCGGGGAATCACCCTGAATCCGAGGCGGGGAGAGGGAAAACGCGGGAGCGGGGAAGGCGAGGCGGAGGGGAGGAAGGCAGGAAGGAGGGCAGGCGGGGGGGAGAGAAGCGGAAAGCAACCAGCCAAGAGAGCAGGCGGCGGCCGTAGGAGTGGTGGCGGTGGCGGCAGCAACCAAGCGGGAGGAGTCCTGATCCCTCGCTTCTGCTTTCCCCCCCAGCCCGGGAAGCCTCCTTCTCCCCCACCCCATCCCTCCCCCCCAGCCCGGACCCCCTTCTCTCCCGGCCTTTTCCCCAGCGCGCACCTCCCCAAACCTCCCCAAACGTCGGCAGGTTTGGGGAGGTGCGCACGCACCTCTCGGAATGGGTAGCAGAGAGTCAATACGGCAGGAGGAGGAGCAGCAGCAGCAGCAGCAAGCAGCCACAGTTGTTAGCTTTACCTCCGGGAAAGGAGGAGACGGAGGACGGCGAGAGCGCGAACTTGATGCACTTGTAGTAGGGCAGTGAGTCCCGCCAGGCCCGGCCCGCGCCTGCGCCGCTCGTCTTCCAAGTTTGGGCAGTGACGTCAGGATGCGGCCCTCTCACCGCCCTCCTGCGGCAGACAGTCTTCTGCTTGCCACCCTCAATCAGAAGGGAGGGCCGCATTTGCACAGAGCAGGGAGGGCTGTTAGAGGGCCGGATTAAATCGCCCCGCGGGCCGCAAATGGCCCGCGGGCCGGACTTTGGACATGCCTGCCTTAATGGAACTGCATCTACATGGAGGGAAGCATTCAGTGGGGTGCCTCAAGGTTCTGTCTTGCACCCAGGGCTCTTCAACATCTTCATAAACAATCTAAACGCAGGGAACTCATCAAATCTGCAGATGACGTCAAGCTGGGGGAAATTGCCAACACTTTGGAAAATACTGTAGACTTGCTGATCTGTGAGAGGGATCCACCGCCAGAAAAGCCAATGCAGTCTTAGGCTGCATCAATAGAGGGATTGCATTAAGATCAGAAGAAGTGATAGTACAACTTTATACTGCACTAGTGAAGCCGCACTTGGAATACTGCATCTATTTTTTTTTAAAAAATGTTTTTTTTATTGAAAAGTTTTACAATACATTTTTTTAAAAAGACAAAACCCCTCCCAACCCCCTCCCCTCTCCCCAAACCTCCCCAACTCTTCCCTCCCCTCCACCTCCCCCCTCCCCGACTTCCCAGAGCTAAATACAGGGTATAGAAATACAAACAATCATATTCTACCTTATGCAAACAACAATAAAATATTAAGTTCTATCGCACTTTAAATGTTTATTGATTTTTTACAATAACAATCCTTAGTGCCTGGTGTACAGCATGTTGTCTTAGTTCATAATTTTTTTGGGGGAAAAACATACAATCAATAATAGTTAATTAACAGTCAATAATAATTAATTTTTATACTTCCATAATTAGTATATTATTATTGTTGTTGTTGTTGTTAGTTGCGAAGTCGTGTCCGACCCATCACGACCCTATGGACAATGTTCCTCCAGGCTTTCCTGTCCTCTGCCATCTTCTGGGCTCACGCCTACTGCTTCAGTGACTCCATCCAGCCACCTCATTCTCTGTCGTCCCCTTCTTCTATTGCCCTCAATCTTTCCCAGCATTAGGCTCTTCTCCAGTGAGTCCTTCCTCCTCATTAGGTGGCCAAAGTATTTGAGTTTTAGCTTCAGGATCTGGCCTTCTAAAGAGCAGTCAGGGTTGATCTCCTCTAGGACTGACCGGTTTGATCGCCTTGCAGTCCAAGGGACTCACAGGAGTCTTCTCCAGCACCAGAGTTCAAAGGCCTCAATTCTTTTGCGCTCAGCCTTTCTTATGGTCCAACTTTCACTGCCATACATTGCAACTGGGAAGACCATAGCCTTGACTATACGCACTTTTGTTGACAGGGTGATGTCTCTGCTTTTTAGTGTGCTGTCTAGATTTGCCATGGCTTTCCTCCCCAGGAGCAAGCGTCTTTTAATTTCTTGGCTGCAGTCCCCATCTGCAGTGATCTTGGAGCCCAGGAAAATAAAATCTGTCACTACCTCCATTTCTTCCCCATCTATTTGCCAGGGATTGAGAGGGCCGGATGCCATGATCTTGGTTTTCTTAATGTTTAGTTTCAACCCAACTTTTGCACTCTCCTTCTTCACTCGCAACAAGAGACTCTTCAGTTCCTCTTCACTTTCTGCCATTAGAGTGGTATCATCTGCGTATCTTAGGTTGTTGATATTTCTTCCAGCAATCTTAATTCCAACTTTTGATTCATCTAGCCCTGCCTTTCTCATGATGTGCTCTGCATATAAGTTAAATAGGCAAGGCGACAGTATACAGCCTTGCCGGACTCCTTTCCCAATTTGGAACCAATCAGTGGTTCCGTGTCCAGTTCTCACTGTTGCTTCTTGGCCCGCATATAGGTTTCTCAAGAGACAAATAAGATGTTCTGGTACTCCCATCTCTTTAAGAACTTGCCACAGTTTGTTATGATCCACACAATCAAAGGCTTTAGCATAGTCAATGAAGCAGAAGTAGATGTTTTTCTGGAACTCTCTAGCTTTCTCCATGATCCAGCGTATGTTGGCTATTTGATCTCTAGTTCCTCTGCCTCTTCGAAATCCTGCCTGTACTTCTGGTAGTTCTCGATCCACATACTGCTGGAGTCTAGCTTGTAGGATTTTAAGCATAACTTTACTAGCATGAGAAATGAGTGCAATGGTGCGATAGTTTGAACATTCTTTGGCACTGCCTTTCTTTGGAATTGGAATGTAAACTGATCTTTTCCAATCCTGTGGCCACTGTTGAGTTTTCCAAATTTGCTGGCAAATTGAGTGTAGCACTTTTACTGCATCGTCTTTTAAGATTTTGAATAGCTCAGCTGGAATACTGTCACCTCCACTAGCTTTGTTGTTGCTCAGCTTTTCTAAGGCCCACTTCACTTCACATTCTAGGATGTCTGGCTCGAGGTCAGTGACCACCTCATTGTGATTATCAGGGACGTTAAGCTCATTCTTGTATAGTTCTTCTGTGTAATTTTGCCACCTCTTCTTAATCTCTTCTGCCTCTGTTAGGTCCCTGCCATTTTGGTCCTTTATCATGCCCATTTTTGCATTGAACGTTCCCTTCATCTCTCCAATTTTCTTGAAAAGATCTCTGGTCCTCCCTATTCTATTGTTTTCTTCTATTTCTTTGCACTGTTCATTTAAGAAGGCATTCTTATCTCTTCTAGCTATTCTCTGGAATTCTGCATTCAATTGGGCGTATCTTTCTTTTTCTCCCTTGCCTTTTGCTTCCCTCCTTTCCTCAGCTATTTGCAAAGCTTCCTCAGACAGCCATTTTGCTTTCTTGCATTTCTTTTTCTTTGGGATGGTTTTGGTTGCTACCTCTTGTACAATGTTGCGAACCTCTGTCCATAGTTCTTCAGGCACCCTGTCTATCAGATCTAATTCCTTAAATCTATTTGTCACCTCTACTGTATATTCAACGGGGATATGATTTAATTCATACCTGACTGGCCTGGTGCTTTTCCCTACTTTCTTCAGTTTAAGCCTAAACTTTGCAACAAGAAGCTCATGGTCTGAGCCACAGTCAGCTCCTGGTCTTGTTTTTACTGACTGTATAGAGCTTCTCCATCTTTGGCTGCAGAGCATATAGTCAATCTGATTTCTGTGTTGACCGTCTGGTGATGTCCATGTGTAGAGCCGTCTCTTGGGTTGTTGGAAAAGAGTGTTTGCTATGACCATCGTATTCTCTTGACAAAATTCTATCAGCCTGTGCCCTGCTTCATTTTGTACTCCAAGGCCAAACTTGCCTGTTATTCCGGTTATCTTTTGGCTTCCTACTTTAGCATTCCAATCCCCCATGATGATAAGGACATCATTTTTTGGTGTTAGTTCTATAAGGTGCTGTAGGGCTTCATAGAACCGGTCAATTTCATCCTCTTCAGCACCGGTGGTTGGGGCATAGACTTGGACTACTGTGATATTGAATGGTTTGCCTTGGATTCGAACTGAGATCATTCTGTCATTTTGAGGATTGTATCCCAGTATTGCTTTTCCTACTCTTTTATTGACTATGAAGGCTACTCCATTTCTTCTGAGGGATTCTTGCCCGCAGTAGTATACCTGATGGTCATCTGAATTAAATTCACCCATTCCTGTCCATTTTAGTTCACTGATACCTAAGATGTCAATGTTCAGTCTTGTCATCTCTTGTTTGACCACGTCCAGCTTGCCTTGATTCATGGATCTTACATTCCAGGTTCCTATGGAGAAAAAATCTTTACAGCATCGGACTTTCCTTTCACCACCAGACATATCCACAGCTGAGCGTCCTTTCGGCTTTGGCCCAGTCGCTTCATTCTTTCTGGCGCTACTAGTACTAGCCCTCTGCTCTTCCCCAGTAGCATATTGGACGCCTTCCGACCTGAGGGGCTCATCTTCCAGCGTCATATCGTTTTGCCTTTTGGTACTGTCCATAGGGTTTTCATGGCAAAGATACTGGAGTGGGTTGCCATTTCCTTCTCCAGTGGATCACGTTTTGTCAGAACTCTCTGCTATGACCTGTCTGTCTTGGGTGGCCCTGCACGGCATAGCTCATAGCTTCATTGAATTACGCAAGCCCCTTCGCCACGACAAGGCAGTAATCCATGAAGGGGGTATATTATTATACTAATTATAATAATCTTGATCTTCTCTTCTCCCAAAGGTATTCTCCTTCTTCAACCTTAAACAAATATAATTTTTGATATTTGATATTTTCAATGTATAAATGATTAAATATAAACATTTTGTTCCATGTTTGTATCAACAATAATAGCATCCATATGTGACATTTTTTCTTATCAACTTATGTTATTTTTATAAAAATCATCTTATTGATTCACCATATATCCTATTTTCATAAATCTTGTTTAAACTCAATTTCTTAATATTCAAACAATTCTTATCTGTCATATTTTTCTCAGTATTTAACATTTAAATATCCAAAATTTCCATTTAAATACATCATCCCAATATTTTCATATTTCATGTTATAAAAATACTATACTGCTTATCTATCTTATGACATTTACCTATAACATCTTTTCTAATCGATTTATATTTCACTTATATTTGTAAGTTGATTTGTTAAATCACTATATATCCTTTTTTCAAAGTTCTTATTTAAGCCTAATTTCCCCTCAATATTTGAATCACTCAATAATAATAATAATAATAATAATAATAATAATAATAATAATAATAATAATAATAATAATAATAATGTTGGAAGGGACCTTGGAGGTCATCTGGTCCAATCCCCTGCTCAGGCAGGAAACACTATAGCAGACATGTCAAACTCACGATGTCATGTGACGTTGTGCAACGTATCGGGATGGTTTTGCCATTGCCGACAATGGGGTGGGCATGGCTTCCGGATGATGTGTGCGGCCCATGGGCTGGCAGTTTGACACCCCTGCCCTATACCATTTCAGAGAAATGGCTGTTCAGTCTCTTCTTAAAGACTTCCAGTGTTGGAGCATTCACAGCTTCTGAAGGCAGGTTGTTCCACTGGTTAATTATTCTAAAATTATTCTAAAATTTCTCCTTAGTTCTAGTTGCTTCTCTCTTTGGTCAGTTTCCATACGTTGCTTCTTGTCCTGCCTTCAGGTGCTTTGGAGAATAGCTTGACTCCCTCTTCTATGTGGCAGCCCCTGAGATATTGGAACACTGCTATCATGTCACCCCTCGCCCTTCTCTTCATTAGACACTAGACAAACCCAATTCCAGCAACCGTTCCTTATATGTTTTAGCCTCCAGTCCACTGATCCTCTTTGTTGCTCTTCTCTGCACACTTTCTAAAGTCGCAACATCTTTTTTACATTGTGGTGACCAAAACTGGATGCAGTATTCCAAGTGTGGCCTTACAAGGCATTGTAAAGTGGTATTAATACTTCACGTGATCTTGATTCTATCCCTCTGTTAATGCAGCCTAGCACTGTGTTGGCTTTTTTGGCAGCTGCAGCACATTGTTGGCTCATATTTAAGGGATTGTCCACTATACTATACCTGTACATTTGGTTTTTCTTGCCTAAATGTAGAACTTTACTTTTTTCACCATTGAATTTCATTTTGTTAGATAGCGTCCAGATGTTCAATTCTGTCAAGATTCTTCTGTATCTTAAGCCTATCTTCTGGAGTGTTGGCTATTCCTGCCAGCTTGCTGTCGTCTGCAAATTTGATGAGTTACCCATCTATTGCCTCATTGATGAAGATGTTGAAGAGCACTGGGCCCAGAACAGAGCCTGGGGCACCTCCCTCCATGTAGATGTAGTTCCATTAAGGACCACACACTGAGTATGGCCAGTCAGCCAGCTACAATTCCTAAATCCTAAATCTCTTCAAACTTAATTTATCTTTAAAATTCAAACTTTTTGTTCACATACATCTTCCCAGTATTTTTACATTTTGTATATTATCAAAAGTACTATATTATTTTATCTCGTATCCCTCTTATTGTAAAGCCCCTTTATAGCCAAAGTTATCTGTCCATTTAACCTTATTCAAACAAGTGTTTGCTCGTGTAATATTCCATCTGGTAGGGCGAGTCAAATCTCTTAAATCTGTCTCTGGCCTTCTTTTTTTTTTGCCAAATAGCTTTCCAAATGGATATTTTTGGCTTGTCAGGCAGTTCTTGTATTTTTGTAATTGTTGTTGGGAGTGGAGAATACAGAGTACGTAAAATGTGTGCTTTTTGTCTTCCAAACAATGATTCTCTTGGCAGTGTCCATTTTGCTAAGTCTTCTTTCTTCTCCTCAGGTTTATTATGATGTTCTAATGAATAAGGTATCTTTTCCATTTTTACTGTTATGTCCAAGTCTTGTAAGTCTTTTTCCTGTTTGTATTAAATTATAGTTCTCTTCATTTGTGGCTTCGCTAATTAAGTCATTTTTTTCTAGTTTACATTCTGTTATCTGATTTGTTTGTTCATTCTTTACCATCATTCTCTGGATATTTTTTGATTGTGAGTTTAGATTAGAAACCTGTTCATTTATGTTATCAAGGTTGTGTTTAATCTCCTTGTGGTATAAAGCTATTGTGATTTGTATCTGTCGTAGCATTACATAAATTTCCTCTTGTAGAGTATTTGTCTTGTCTTGAAATATTGCTTCTGGAGGTCTTTGATATTTGAGGCTGAGTCCTTGAAGAGTAGGTATTAAATGTGATTTTCTATCATTTTTTGATTATGCCATATCCATGTTGTCTTCCTCTTTCAAATAACCCGTCATCAGTGCCATAGTCTTTGTAATTAGCCTTGTCAAACCAGCCAAAACTCAAAATCTGAATAGTCCAGTTTTGTATGGT
Source organism: Vipera ursinii (assembly GCF_947247035.1). NCBI lineage: Eukaryota > Metazoa > Chordata > Lepidosauria > Squamata > Viperidae > Vipera > Vipera ursinii. The sequence continues at coordinate 2,635,887 of NC_139523.1, forward strand.
TCTTACTAGTGCTTTTTTTGTAAAAGAAAAAGGTGCCGGAACTTACACATGTCATACAACCCGCCTTGCCTACCCTACAAGGTTCCATCCAAAAAAGGTGCCGGAACTCTGTTCTGAGCGTTCTATGACAAAAAAAGCCCTGGTTCTTACCTTTATATATAGTTTTTATAATCCACTGTATTTCCAATTATCAAGGCTTCAGTAAAATCAATGTTTTGTAACAATTCTTTCATTCAGGGGTCAATTGTCAACCAGTCAAAACTGCAGTTCAATATATTTAGCCACCTTAAATTCTTCCTGTAAATTCCCCCCTAAAAGATTAGTCATAAATCAAAGTTTTTCTTTTTCAGTAAACAATTCTTGAGTTTAGACAACAATCAGAACATTTCTTTTCCTTCAGACACTTTCTAATCTTATAGCTGGCCCAGTATGTATTCTCTTCTTTGTTCCCTAGCAGCTATCTTCTTAAAGGTTATTAGAGTTCATGGGAATAGATTTTTCTTTGTTTTCTGGGTGTTGTTTTTAATGTGCTATGTTCTCATTCTCCACTTGGTGTGAGCAGTTATTTGTTTTACATCTCTTTCAGACAAGAAATTATTCTTATTAATTTTTTTATATAATTTCATCGAAATCCTTTAAAGTATAATCTTAGGTTTTTTTAGTTTCCAGGTTTAGAAACTAAATTTATTTGAAATTTAATTTCAATATGTTTCTTTCCCCCCATAAAAATTAATTCATTGTTTACATCTATGGAAGAATGGGGGTGTGGTCCCCTCCCCTCACTTTCGGAGGTTTTCTTTTTGGGGGGATCTTTCCAAGGGACTTAATTGCAAAGTAGAAGAGAGAAGATCAATACTCTCACCTATTCCAAGCATGCTATTCACCACCGCCATTCTGTGATCAATGGGGAACCCCTCTTCCTTTGCCACCTCTCTGGGGCAATTTCAGACCCATTTAGGGTCTGCTGGCAGGACGAAATCAGCCGCAGGGTGCGAGCTTCGCAATCCCGTGGCCATGAGCTATGGTGCAAAAACCGGAAGTCCTGGAATACTGCATCTAAATCGGATTGCCATGGTGCAAAAAAGATGGCGAGATGCTAGAAAGACTGCAGAAAAGAGCAGAAAGGTGATTATGGGAATAGAGGCTAAAACATATGAAGAATGGTTGCAGGAACTGGATATGTCCAGTCTAATGAAAAGAAGGATTGTGTGTGTGTGTGTGTGTGTGTGTGTGTGTGTGTCATGATAGCAGTGTTCCAATATTTGAGAGGCTGCCATGAAGAAGACAGGATAAATCTATTTTCCAAAGCACCAGAAGGCAGGACAAGAAGCAATGGATGGAAACTGATCAAGGAGAGAAGAAACTTGAAATTAAGGAGAAACTCCCTTAAAGTGATTAACAGTTACAGTTAAGTAGTGGAACAGCTTTCAGAAGTTGTGGGAGCTCCATCACTGGATGTTTTAAAGAAGAGATTGGAAACCACCTGTCTGCAATGGTATAGGATCTCCTGCTTGAGCAGGGGGTTGGACTAGAAGATCTCCAAGGTCCCTTTCAACTCTGTTATTTTGTTATTCTGTTAATAATCTAGAAAAGATTGAAAGACTAAAGAAGAAAAGGGAAAAGAAAACAGAAAACCATCAGACTTTGAGAGTTCTGTGGTTTAAAAAAGTAAAAACAACAATAACCCTGCAATGGTGCAATCAAAGCCATCAACTCAAGAGGGTGGCTGGGATGGTGTGATCCAAGGTCCGTGGTTTGTTTTATGAGACACGTAGAAATCAGGGTGAACATCCTTCACATTAATGTAGCTCTGCAGTATTTCCTAGCCACTTCCTAAAACACATGTGGACACGTGTGCCACATCTGCACCTCTCCACATAGATCAAAGGCAGAAGGAACAGAATACCACAAAAGCATTCCACTCAATGCATCGCAGCGACAGGCCTTCAGATGGCTCAAATCAAAGGAAATGCGATCCGTACAGGCTAATTTAAAAGTGGGAGGGTAAGAAGGGCTGAGTGTGAACAGGTTGCTTAGCAAACTGCTTAAACAGTCTCTGTAACTTTCAGCTCCCGGTGCCTTGCCTTTTTTAAGCTGGGAAGTTGAAAAAAAGGCTAAAAAGAAGGAAATAGAGTGCTATCAAGGAAAATGTATAGATATAGCCAGCAGATGTTTAGGGAACCTTTATTTTTCATACACTGTTCGAATTTTGTTTTAATGCCATGGTGATATACAATCAAATGTAATCAGTTTTTTTTAAATCCCAAAGCATCTGTTCATTAAATGCAGTATAACAAAGTTTTGGATGATGGAATTATTTTTTATTTAAGGATAACTAATGATAACAGCTCTTAAATCTTTTATTTTGCTTTATTTTTGTACAAAAAATTGTATAATTTGCATTTGCATTCATTTACAAATAGAATATGTTGTTAAAATGTATTGGTGTTGAAATAATTAGTGCACACGTATACCTAAAACCAGTGTATTGCATTTGGCAATTGTACTAAAAAAATCTCATTGTCAACCAATATAATTCATTTAATTTGAAATCAAGTGAAAAAAATGATTTAAATTATTTTATTAAAACAAATTAATGGCAATTCTTTTATAAGACGTTGCCTCAAACAAAATAAATTTGACATGCCTGCTCTAGATAGTTGAATGCTCCAAAATAAATTCTAGACCAGGCCTGTACATGCAGCCTACCAAGCACCCTTGGACAGAGCACAGACTTTTTTTTTAAAGTAATAAAATCACCACCACTGCCCTGAAAGTCATGTTGCCTAGTGCCTCCATGGCTTACCATGACCACAAACTCCAACACTCTAGATGCTCCTCTAGTCACCAAATCATTGATTAGCCCACCAGCATTCCTTTGCAGACCACAAAGATTTTTAATTTATCAGTGTGGGCCTTTCCCTTCTACAAATTGCACAGACCTCTTCTAGATTTTCCTCTTGCCTTTCCGAGTTAATTCCTTGGTCTGTCATTGAGCAAGAATTGACTTTGTAGGGAAGCATATTATCATTTGATGTATATTTAACATATGTTCTACCTTTATTTATCGATTATATAATATTTGTATGCAATCCACATGGCGAGGTTTGGGGCAACTTACAATATTTTTAAAATCATAAGATTAAAACATAAAAGCAGGGTTTTTTTCCTGATAGAACGCTCAGAAAGGCGTTCCGGCACCCTTTTTTGCACACACACACAAAAGCTTTTGCACAAGCTATGCTACTCCCTCTATTGGCTTTCGAAAGCCAATAGGAATTGCTGCTGAGCATGCCAAAAGACCTGGTTGGCAAATGTTTCACCGGCAAGTTGTCTGCAGCGAAGGCGAGTTGGCAGGAACTTTGCATCCCTCCCTGCTGCCCAACTACACCATCTCAACTAGGTAAGAGAGGACAAGGAGTGGGAGGTGGGTTCTGCGGAGTCCATGTGCACTCCTTCCTTGTGCTCACCCATGTCAGCCAGGCTGGTGGCTTACCTGGTGCTGGACCTGTGCCACCGTCACCTCGCCCTGCATGCCTAAGTGGCTGCCCTGCATTGCCTGGCCCATACCACCTCCGCCGCCTGCCCAGCGCAGCCCCGCCCTATAGAGTGGGCCCCACTTCTCCCACAGCACCAGCTGCACCAGCTCTGGCCCCAGGGGGCAACCTGCCACCAACACCCCTTGCACCCGTGACCGCAGCAGCGCCGCTCCCCCGCCTCCTGTGCCCGGCAAGATGACAGTTCCGGCACCTTTTTTTTTATTGAAAAGTTTTAACATACAGTTTATCTTTAACAATCCCCCCTCCCCCTCCCCTCTCCCTCCCCCTCCCTCTCCCCCCTCCCCCCTCCCCCCCCGACTTCCCGGAGCTAAATACAAGGTATATATATAAAAAAAACAATCATAATCAACCATATACTAAAAACCATAAACTCTAAAATCCATCACTCTCTAGCTTATATAGGATAAAACAAACCTTAGTAATATTAAATATATATAAAAAAGCTAAAATAGAAAAAGAAAAAAAAGAAAGAAGACTTATTCAAATGCTACATGAAACTTCTTAACCCTATACTTGTTCTGGATAAACTCAATCCATTTTCTCCATTCCATAATATAACGTTCTTGCGAGTGATCTTTCAAATAAGCCGAAATCTTCGCCATCTCTGCCAGGTCGGAGACCTTTAAAGTCCACTCTTCTATGGTCGGCAGTTCCTCTTTCTTCCAATACTGACCTATCAAAAGTCTTGCTGCCGTAATTAAATTTAACATCAATTTGGTGTCCACAACCGTAGCATCCGTAATTATTCCCAACAAGAAAAGTTGCGGACAAAACTTTATCCTTTGCTTAAAAATCTTCTGCATATTCCACCAAATTTTTATCCAGAAAACCTTGATCTTTTTACAATTCCACCATACATGAAAATATGTTGCATCTTCATCACCACATCTCCAGCATTTTGGCTGATAATTCGGATACATACTTGCAAGCTTTTTAGGATATAGATGCCATCTATAAAACATTTTATAAAAGTTCTCTCTTAAATTTTGAGCTTGTGTAAATTTTACGTTCCTCACCCAAATCTTTTCCCACGTGTCCATTGTGATAACTTCCTGGATATTTTGGGCCCATTTTATCATACAATCCTTAACAAGTTCTGTTTCTGAATCAATCTCTATCAATGCAAGATATATCCGTTTAATATGTGCTGGTCCCTGATTTCTAATTTGCTTTATCAGATTTTCATCAGTCATTGTGAAACCATTTTTCTGATCTTTCCACCTGGCCCGTAGCTGAGTATATTGAAACCAATTTTGAACAATCTTCTCGTCTCGCAAGAGACTATATGGCTTCAAACACCAAACATTTCTTTCCAAGCTTAGAATCTCCTTGTACGTAGTCACATCATGTTTGAAACCAGCATGTATATTTTCTATTGCGTGTTTTGGAATTGCCCACAATGGTATCTTACAATCTAACTTATGTCTGTACTTCTTCCAAACTCCAATTAGGCATTTTAAGACCACCTCTTTCACGAGTATCCTGCATAATCTTAAGTTTAACTCGTGGCCTTTTCCCTGCCCAAACAAATTTGTTGATACCTCTCTGCCATTCCTCCAAATTAGAATCTTTCTTAAGAACCGGTATCATTTGAAATAAAAATAAAAATTTAGGCAGGACATTCATTTTTACTGCTGCGATTCGCCCCAACAAAGACAATTGCAGTTTTTCCCAACTCTCCATTTCTTTTTGGATTTTTCCCCATAATTTTTCATAGTTATTTTTATATAATTTTGTATTAGAGGGCGACAAAAACACCCCCAAATATTTAACCCTTTTGACAATCTCAAATCCAGTTGACCCTTCTAAAAGGGCCTTTTGCGATGCTGTCATATTTTTAGCCAAAATTTTAGTTTTCTGTGCATTAACTTTAAATCCAGAAACCTTCCCATATTGCATTATTATCTCCATCAGGTCCACAACAGAACTCTCCGGCTGGGTCACTGTAACAACCAGATCGTCTGCGAACGCTCTCAATCTATAATCCTGATCTCTAATCTGTATACCCTTAATTCTTTCCGAATTTCGTATTTTTGCCAATAATATCTCCAATGTTAACACAAATAACAAGGGCGATAACGGACACCCTTGCCTTGTGCCCTTCTCAATATTACATACTTCTGTCAGGCTATTGTTAACTATTATTCGGGCTGTTTGTTTTTGATATAATGCCCTGATTGGTTGCAAAAATTTATCCCCAAAATTCATTTTGTCTAAAACTTTCATCAAAAATTGCCAATTCAATTGATCAAAAGCTTTTTCAGCGTCTAAAAAAATTAGCGCCGCAGGGATCTGGTTGTTCCTTTCCAAAAACTCCAACACATCTACTATATGCCTCACATTATTTTTCATTTGCCTACCACTAATAAACCCAGTTTGATCCCCATGAATCACCCGTTGCAGAACCCTCATCAATCTATTAGCCAACACCTTAGCAAATATCTTATAGTCTGTATTTAATAGTGATATCGGTCTATAGTTTTTAACTTGAGTAGCATCTTGGTCTTCCTTCGGAATCAAAGAGATAACCTTTTTTTTTTAAAGAAAAAAAAGCACTGAGTATACTAGTGGCATCCAGTTGTGCATCTCTGCCCCTGTCAAATTAAGCCATGCCATGAACATCTGACCCAGTGCCTGGAGCTTTGATGGTCTGGATAGGTTTTAGCTCAATCTGACTTTTCAAAATTCTGCCTCTGTCTGAGATTGACAGATTAGATTTGGCCGACAAATCAGACTTGGGCTTCCCTTATAGAGTTAATTAAAGGTCTCAACTTTGGAAAGATGAGATTTCTCCCTTTTACAGAAGCGGTTATAGCTATTCTGACCATTTCAGCTTTTTGGGGAAACTGTGACACTATGATGGAATCACACACAGGAATCATCAGCCAATCAGCACAAAAGGTTTGGACCAACCGCTGAGCATAGAGAATTGCCAGCTAATCAGGGCTCAGCTGCTGGCCCTGCTCTAAACGATGCAGTCTCTCTCCTCCTTCTCCTCCATCCCTTTCTTTAAAAACACAGTTAGAAATATTTGCTCTGTTTGGTCATGTTTCTGTTCTTCATGGTCTCATGTCTGTGTCCCTTTCAAAGCCACTGCTGCAAGCATATGAGATTAGTGCATTGCCTAATCCATTGCCTATTCAAGCACTGGGAGAAGGAGAGCTGAGGGGCCAAAAACCTGCACCTTTTCCATGGAGGAGAGAGTCTGCCCCTTTGGATGCTTCTTTGGGCCACAGGATTCACCGCAAATGTAACGCCTTTTCCCCAGAGGACAGAAAACTCAATATTAGGGGAAATGAAAACTTATCTAAAAGAGAATAACAGATTAACAGAATGACGGAGTTGGAAGGGACCTTGGAGTTCTTCTAGTTGAACCCCCTGCTCAAGCAGGAGACCCTCGACCGTTTCAAAGAAATGGCTGTCCAATCTGTTCTTAAAAATCTCCAGTGATGGAGCATCCACAACTTCTGGAGGCAAGTCGTTCCACTGGTTAACTGTTTTCACTGTCAGGAAGTTTCTCCTTAATTCCAGGTTTATTTATTTTTTATTTTAATCCCATTTATATCCCGCCCTTCTCCGAAGACTCAGGGCGGCTTACAAGCTTAGCAGTAGCCTTCATTCTATGTATATGCCTGCTTATTAGGGCTTTCATACACCCCCCCAAGCGGCATTATTACAAAGTCAGCTTATTGCCCCCAACAATCTGGGTCCTCATTTTACCTACCTCGGAAGGATGGAAGGCTGAGTCAACCTTGAGCCTGGTGGGATGCGAACCTGCACTAATTGCAGGCAGCTGGTGTTACTTAAGGAGGCATTAGCCCACTGCTCCACCAAGGCTCTATAGGTTGCTTCTCTCCTTGATTAGTTCCCATGTATTGTTTCTTGTCCTGCCCTCTGGTGCTTTGGAAAATAGATTGACCCCCTCTTCTTTGTGGCAGCCCTTTGAATATTGGAAAATTGCTATCATATCATCCCTAGTCTTTCTTTTCATTAAACTGGACATACACAATTCCATCAAGCATTATAACTTCGTATGTTTTAGTGTCCACCACCCTCAGAGGTTCCCTCAGAACCCAGAGCAGAATTTGCTGAAGCATTTCGGGCAGAGACTGATTAGCCTCTCTTTGAAGACTGACCACGATGAGATGGCCTATTGGATGGTTCAGGGTTCTGGTCCTCAAGAAATTCCTCTTATGCCTATCCTGAATCTGCATCTTTCTAGTTTCAATCAACTTGTTCTTGTCCTGCCCTCAAGAATGACAGAGAATAAGTTCACTTCTCTATTAATTTGATAATAACCGTGATCATATCCCCATCTTCTCTTCTGCTAAACATGGCTAGTTCTTTTAACCCTATGTCTAAGGGACTTGATTTCCGGTCATCTCTCCAGCTTGGATTGCACTTTCTAGGAACATGCTTTGGTTTGTAAATGTCCTTTTTAGGATGTGGCACCCACAACTTGACATGGTGCTCACAATGAGGTTTGATTAATCACCCCAATTAGTCAGTGGATCCACTTTCCTCCAGACATTGTGGGTGCTTCATCATGGGAGGATTTTAAGAAAAGACTGGACAGCTACTTGTCTGAAATGGCATAGGGTCTCCTACTTTAGTAGGAAGTTGGACTAGAAGACCTCCAAGGTCCCTTCCAACTCTGATTCTGTAATTCTTTAATATATTCTGTCCCAAACTTATACAGTACAATCTTCAGGAACAAGTTAGTCTTTTGCTCCCTCTTGTGGCTCATGTTCAGATGACACTTAAGTACAAAGGGGAGATCACAGCCTCTTTTCATCCACTCATGGCCCCATCTTTATCAGACGGTTTCTTTCCCCACAAAACACACTTTATAATCCACCCCGCAATAGCATAGGAAAAAAAATGTCCAATTTACTAAAAAATAGTTCTTCCCCATGCCCACAGTTTTTGTCTATATTGAATTCTGGACTTGCTCAATCTTTTAACCTACAATTTTCAAAAGCTGTAAGGTATCACACCATTGTTGTGATTCAGCATCAGCCTGTGATACCGGCAGCTGAGTCTGATGATTTTGAAGAGGAGGAGGAGGGGTTTGGAGAGCCTTTGGTGTCAGAGGGAGGCTCTGATGCACTGCAGGACTCTCAGCCTGGCCCCTCCCATCATGTTCCTCATCAGACTCAGCCGTGTGAGCACGAGGTATTGGACATAGATGATTCACAGCTGGATCTGTTCAGGGACACTAGGAGCAGGAGGCAATCCAGCAGAGTAGAACAGAAAAAGGCAATGAGGCAACTCGGTGAGAGAAGGAGAAGGCAATGAGAAGCCACGCATTGGGACTGCTGATAAAAGGGGAAGGTGTGGGAGGTGCTGGTTGCTGAAGGCAACCATTTGAAGATCTTCTGCTAAAGTCCTGGTCTGTTATTCCTGTTTAACTCTTGTTTTAACTTTTGGTTTAACTCTTGTTTGAACTTTTGATTTCTTTGTAAATAAATTTGGTTGGGTTTTTCCAGCCTGTTGACTATAAAAAGGGGTTGTCAAACAGGGCCGGTCGTAGGCTGGAACAGAACAACCATTGTGTTATTTCAAGTTTGTATTAATCCAGTACAGGCCAGAGAAATAAACATACTGTGACAATGGTTCACTCAGACTTCATCAAGGCATTTGTGGTCTACCTACAAATGATAAGATAGAAAAATGTGGGATAGAGAACATCATCACCAGATGGATTCACAACTGGCTGATCAACCTAACTCAACATGTAGTCCTCAATGGAACTACATCTACATGGAAGAAAGTATGCAACGAGGTACCCCAAGGTTCTGTCCTGGTCCCAGTACTCTTCAACATCTTCATAAATGATATAGAGGGGGTGGAAGGGGAACTAATCAAATTTGCAGATGGGGGAATTGCCAATCCTTTAGAAAATAGACTTAAAATTCAGAAGGATCTTGACTGACTTGGGAATTGGGCCTTATCCAACAAAATGCAATTGTGGGAAAAGTAAGGCCTGACACAGGTGAGAAAAACCAAACCACAGGTATAGAATAGGTGCTCCCTGGCTCAACACTAGTGACTGTGAGAGGGATCTAGGTATTCTAGTGGAACACCCCTTACTTATGGCTTGGCAATGGGCTGCAGCTGCCAAAAAGCCAATGCGGTCCTAGAGGCAGGGTGTCAGGATTATGTGAAGTGATAATACCATGTGATAATGGACTGGTAAGACTGCACTTAGAATACTGCATCTGGTTCTGTTTGCCATGATATAAAAAAGATGTTGGGACTCTAGAAAGAGTTCAAAGAAGAGCAACAAAGATGATCAGGGGTCTGGAGGCAAAGCCAATCGATGAATGTTGTGAGAACTAGGTGTATATATAGTCTAACAAAGAGAAGGACTAGGGGTGACATGATAGCAGTCTTCTACCACTTGAGGAGTGTCACAGAGGAGAGGGGGTGGACCTAGTCTCCAAAGCACTATTGGGGAGGATAAGGAGCAACAGGAAGATTATCAACGAGAGGTCCAACCTAGTGAGAACAATTAGTCAGTGGAACGACTTGCCTCCAGAAGTTGTGGGTGTTTCTTCACTGGAGTTTTTCAAGAAAAAAAAAAGGACAACCATTTATCTGAAATGGTGGTACAGGGTCTCCTGCTCAAGCAGGGGTTGGACACTAAAAAGACCTCCAAGGTCCCTTCTGACCCTGTTATTCTAGAATAGAATAGAACTGGAAGGGATCTTGGAGGTCTTCTAGTCCAGCCTCCTGCTCAAGCAGGAGACCCTATACCATCTCAGACAAGTGACTGTCTAGCACCCACAATTTCTGGAGGAAAGCTGTGTTCCACTAGTTAATTGTCCTGTCAGGAAATTTCTCCTTAATTCCAGGTTGCTTCTCTCTTTGATCAGTTTCCAGCCATTGTATTTTGTCCTGCCCTCCAGTACTTTGGAGAATAATTTGACTCCCTCTTCTTTGTGGCAGCCCCTCAAATACTGGAATATTGCTATCATCTCACCCGTTTCTTTTCTTTAGACTAGCCAAATCCAGGTCCTGCAGCTGTTCTTCATATGTTTTAGTCTCCAGGCAATTGGATCATCTTAGTTGCTCTTCTTTGAACTTTTTCCAAGTAGCATGGGAAAAGTTTTTTTGTAGTATGGTGATCAAAATTGGCTGCAGTATTCCAGGTGTGGTCTTACTAGGGTTTTATAAAGTGGTACTAATACTTTGTGGGATCTTGATTCTATGCCTCTATTTATACAACCCAGGATTGCATTAGCTTTTTTGGCTGCTGCTGTACACTTCTGGCTCATGGTCAAGTGATCGTCCACTAGGACTCCAAGGTCCCTCTCACAGTTACTGTTTTTGAGCCAGGTCTCGCCCAATCTGTATTGTACCCTTGATTTTTCCTGCCTAAATGTAAAACTTTGCCTTTCTCCACATTGAAATTCATTTTGTTGGATAGGGCCCATTGTTCAAGTTTGTCAAGATCTTTTTGGATCCTGAGTTTGTCTTCTGGGGTGTTGGTTACTCCTGCCAGTTTGGTGTCATCTGCAAATTTGATGAGTTCCCCTTCAATTCCCATCTCAGTCATTGATGAAGATATTGAAGAGAACTGGGCTAAGATGGAACCTTGTGGTACCCCATTGCTTCCTTCTCTCCATGTGGATGTGGTGCCATTGAGGACTACTTGTTGAGTACGGTTTGTCAGCCAGCTACAGATCCATCTGGTGGGGATGTTGTCTATTCCACCTTTTTCTAGCTTTCTATGTTCTATGCTCTACATGGCTTTCCACTCTCCTTTTGTATTAACTTTTGCAGTCACATATTTGGTGATCCACAGCCCCTTTCTTGAATAACAATGAGCTGGGATGGGATCTTCTGTTCAGAGATAGAGGCAGACAGAATATTACATTGCTTTTTCTTTTGTACATCATAGATACACAAACAAAATCTGGTAGGGTACAGAGACTACTTCTTGGTAAAATACAAAAATGTAGGTGAGATAGTACCACTGCCAGGTGGATTTGAAACTGGCTGATGAAACAGCGTGTAGTTCTTAATGGAACTACACCTATGTAGAGAGAAGCATGCAGTGGGGCTCCTTAAGGCTCCATCTTGGGCCCAAGTGCTCTTCAACATTCAGTTGACCTAGATGAGAAGTTAGAACTCTTCAAATTTATAGCTGGATGTTAGGGATGATTATCATCACTCCTATTGTTGTCTAGGAAGGACAGTTTGTCCTTAGCATATTCCAATTAGTTCCATCCAAACCCACTGACAAGATGGATGAAATGGCCTTCTGTTCAGTTTAGTTCCTGATGTGGGATGGTGGTGCAAAGACATTCCAGCAGGCCGAGAGCTGCAGCGGCCTCACACGTGACCTTGACACAGCCAAGATGGTTGTTGTCTCTGCTGAAGGATTGGGGCTCTGGCTGAGCCAAGGACCAGGGTGGTGCTGGGGCTAAAGCAAGACCCAGAGCCGTCACTTCTGCTGCCCTGGGAGATGTTCGAACGAGGGTTGCGGACTGCTCTGCACACAGCAGATTTATTTAGGATTAAAGTACAGGACATTTTGCCATTAAAGAGGAAAATGCAAAACAGAACTGAAGGACTCAGGTTGGAATTAGGAAAGTTGGTTAAAGGAATTGCTGACACAGAAAGCTGCACTGCAGTGAGTGTAACAAATGGTGGGAAACAACTGCCTAGCAACAAGAAAGTTACAAATTAAAAAGACCCGCTAGGAGGATGCTAGCTAAGGCACATAGACATATAAACTTTGGTAACCTCTAGCTTATTATAATAGTAAAAGACAGACCTTTTTTTTCGTAAGAAGGCTTATTAACATAAACATGCAATGTATGTAGGAGCAGGGTAAAGTAGATGAATCCAACCTAAAGAGACCAATGACTGAGTGTTAACTTCCTCAATCATAATTGCACAAAATTTGTGCTTGTGCATTGTTCGGGGTCTCTTGGCTCCTTTGAGGCTGGGACCCTTTTGCTGGAGTGCTCCAATAGAAGAAGCTAGGAAAGCTATTCCTCCTGTCCGTTGGCCTTTATTGGCTCTGGTGCCAGGCAGGGACCCGTTTTGGGTATGACAGAACATTGGTTCAAGGGCCATCTGCTTTCCTAGTTTGATCCTTGTGATCCAGCTCTTTTCATGCCCAACATCAACCTCGTTATCGAGGTTTATGATTGAATTCGGCATAAATTATTAAGAAGTATCTTCAATGAGTAGCTGAATTCTCATTGATTTCAGAGGACTTGGCCTAAAAGTTTCTCATAAGTCCTAACTAAGAATGTCTTGTTCTGAAAGACAGCAAATAAATGTTTTAACACATTATATTGTAATAAATTCTGTCACATATAGGAGCTCATTTTATTAAAGATTTACAATATTCTTTTTTATAACTCTTCAGTTGGTAAGCCTACATCAGCGTTGCATTGACATTTGTACATTTATTTATTTAAATATTTTGGATTAAATGGTGAGAAAATCATCTCAAATGTTTTTGCTTAGGGTTTGGAGATACTGAATCATTGTTGTCAACTCTAGCAATAACCGTTAGCCCCTTCAACCTTTGGAAACCCCAAATCTTTTTTCAAATAGTTCTCCAGGGCAAAAGGTTCAAAGGGAAATGCCCTTCCTCAGAATTAGGGTGTCCATATTTTTCCTTCCCTCCTCCTAGAAGCCAATGGCTGGCAGGCCCAAAGCAGCCAGGCCCTGGGGGCCAGTCCCATTGTTTAACTCTGAAGGGCTTGGTCACCAAAAAGCCCCGTTTCTTCCCTCTGGCCTTCCCTTTTTCTTGCTGTCACAGTGCAGCAGGTCCCTTCTGTCAGCACTGAGCCAGCCAATCCGGAGCACTAGCTCAGTCCGGACCAAAAATGCACAATCAGGACTGTTTATCTGCTACCAAGATGGATGGCCTTGCTGGGAAGCTGCTTTCCATAATTGCCAGGGCCGAGGCACCCTGCTTCTCCACAGCTCCTACCTCAGCGCTGAACAGCTTAATTCCACAGCCAGATGCTCATTAAGGTCAATTGTAGGCTATGCTGTCATTATCTGAATTACCTCCAGGTGACAGGTCTTAAGAAGGCAATTCATACTTTCCATTTAGCAGCTTGAACTTCAGGAGCAATTTCTATGACAGGCTTGTTCTGGCAGAAAGAAGTCTCTTGCAGCATCTGATTGTTATCCTTTGGCAACCTTGAAAAGCACAGGGGTGGATTTGCAAAGCTCCTCAAGACTCACTGGAAACTGTTTTCTAGTGCCACTGGGCTGATATTAAGCATCGCTTGTGTCTGTAGACAAAACAGACAATATTTTACAGGAAATTAGGAGTTAACTCGGCAAAGAGTTTTGTTACTGCTTTGAGAAATATTCTTTTAAAGCGTAAACATGCCGTTTGGAGTTATGGATTATTTTAACATCTTTTGCCTAAAGATGAATGCAGTGTATGCCTCCCAGCATACACAAAGGACAGCACAGCAGGAGGCTGATGGTGCAGATCAGCAGAGGGGTTGGACAGCTCCAGGCGATAACTGCTCACTCAGGATAAGCCTAATGAGTTAAGCTGTTGACAGCCCCAGGCATGGTCAGCTTGGTGGGAAGCCAGGATCTACACCCATTGTCACCTGCACTGGCAGGAAGCCCAGGTTTGAATTGATTGGATGCCATCCACCTGGGCAGGTAAAAATAGACACCAGGCTTCCCTGTTTCCCCAGTTCGTTCTGTTCAGAATAAACTCATCTTTACCCCAGCTCTGTGTCCGTCTCTATGTGAAGCACGCGACTTTACAATGAACTCACAAAATATTTTGGAGGTAGCATTTTCAGGAGCCAAGGCAGAAGTGAAGAACCGAAGTGAAGGATGGCTGGGGGGAATTACTAAGCTGGGCTTTGCCAAAGCTTGAGGTCACTAAAGAAGGCCCTGACCTTGCCCCCCCGTGTTACTGTGGGCCACCAAAACATGATCAAAAGACTGAGAACTTCAGAAGTCTGAGAGTGTTCATAATGCAACAAAGAGAAGGACTATGGGTGACATGTTAGCATTCTTCCAATTCTCCAAAGCTCATGAATGCAGGACAAAAAGCAATGGATGGAAACTTATCAAAGAGAGATCCAGCCTGGAAATAAGGAAAAGTTTCCTGACAGTGAGAACAATTAACCAGCAGAACTAACTTGCCTTCAGAAGTTGTGTGTGCTCCAACACTGGAGATTGGACACCATTTGTTTGAAATGATATAAGGTCTCCCACTGCAGAAGTGGGTTGGACTAGAAGACTGTCATGGCTGCATCTCTCCTAACTAAGCTTCATGAGCTGATAGCCAGACATTAGCATCTGTAACCATTTAAGCTTCAGTAAAGTATACTTTTGGCAAAAACAAATGGCCAGGAGTCTTCCTTTGCTAGATGACTGAGTGGGACGGTACACAGAGACCTCCAAGGTCCTTTTCATCTAGTCTAGTCTAGTCTAGTCTGATCTGTATCCTAGTCAAGTCTATATTCTGTTCTGTTCTGAGAACAGAATAGCACAGGAGCCCTGGTGGTACAGTAGTTGCACAGTGATTAGAATGCAGTATTGCAGGCTGACTCTGCCCACAGCCTGGAGCTTGATCCTGACCAGCTCAAGGTTGATTCAGCCTTCCATCCTTCTGAGATCAGTAAAATGAAAACCCAGATTGTTGGGGGCAATTTGCTGACTCTGTAAACTGCTTAGAGAAGTCTGTAAAGTACTATGAAGCGGTGTATAAGTCTAAGTGCTATTGCTATAATTCTATTATTGTTACTATTACTACTATTACTACTACTACTATTATTATTATTAATTATTATTATTATTATTTTGATCATCGCAAAGTCAGTCATATGTTCAGACTGGATTTGACATTTTTGTCTACCTATCGAGTCTTTACCAAGGACCTGGGATAGGTAGATGTGGATGTTTGATGGTATTACAGATATCGTAGCAGGATGGAAGCGGTTCCTAGTAAAGCTGTCTTTTGCAATTGACTAATGGTGAATTTATTATTATTATTATTATTATTATTATTATTATTATTATTATTATTATTTATCATAATTATCATCATCATCATCATCTATTGGAATCTTGTCTGAAAGATCCCTTCAGGGAGGTAAATAAGAAAGATACAAATTGTTAAGGAAATAAAGGAGAAAATGTCACCTTTTTTATTTCAAAAATTTCATCAGACAAAGGAAGTTGGGCCTGAGAACTTGGAAACCCCCCCACCCCCCTGCACTTCAAATCTCAGGTAATTAACAAAGCTTTGGGGGATAAAAAGGGTTTCGGAAGCCCACCCACTACTTGAGTTGTCTGTAGATTCATAGCTGGTGGCTTCTGTCCCTCTGGCAGCCTAGTTGAGAAAAACATAGTTAAGTATCTAAGAATGGGTATCTGCTTGTCAGGAACAGTACATTGAAACCAGTAAAGTTTTGATATTTAAATTTACAGGCTCCCCCTGTAGCCCAAAGAACTTGGTGGAAAATGATTACTTCCTGGCTGTTGATCAAGACTGTGTGTCTGTCTGCTCTAGCCGCACCTACTTGGAAAACTCAGGGAGAAAGTGTGTGTGTGGGGGGCTTTACAAGATCCACATGCCTCAGTAGGCGTGTGAGTGTGAGAGTTACTGTAAGCTGAATCTGAGAATGTGTGTAACAAGATCGGTTTCCTCAAAATATTGAGTGGCAACTCAGCCATTGATCAGATGTTGACTTTGTGGTTCTATGGAGAGAGAGAAGTATTTCCTCAAACTACTGCTCCCTATTGCATTTTCTCCACCAGTTTTCAGTGGTAGGGACACCATTGCTTTTAGAGCAGGGCTGCCCAATCTGGGCAACTTTAAGATGTGTGGACATCAACTCCCAGAATTCCCCAGCCAGCCATGAGGAATTTTGAAGTCCATGTGTCTTAAAGTTGTCAAGATTGGGAATCCCTGGTTTAAAGCAACATCCTTGCTCCACTAATTGGAATCTTTGCCATGGCCTGTCTTCCAGTGCTCTTTGGAGACTAAGTCAATTCCCTCTTATGTTTAGCCCCTTGTTGAAAGAAGGGTCAAGTCCAAGTCGGGAATAAACAAAATGGAGACTGCTTTAGAAAGAAGGTTGTAGTTTATTGAAGAACACAACCACAAGACATGAGGCTCTGGAGCAGCTGACCACATGTAGCTGGGAGTGGTGGGTTTTTATACCTTCTTGGGCTTTTGAGGTTGTTTCCTGTTCCTGTGGCATGAACTTTGACCTGAGCTTCAGTGTGCCTTTCTGGTATTCTGGTGGTGGTGGTGGGTTAATCTTATTATGTCCTAAAGTTCATGAGTTTGGGTGGGATATGTAAATTTTAGGGGTCTTTGTCTTTCTAATCTCATCAGCTTCTAGTTTCCTGGCTCCAACCTTTCTGAATAGGATTATCACATCTGTATTTCTAAAAGGTGGTTTCCTGAGTTTCTACCGGGGGCTACTGAGAAAAACTGGGCCTGCTTTTAGTCACTTCATCAAAAGAGACAGTAAGGTTTGTCTGGCGTGGTTTGTTTGTCTGTTTTTAGCAAACCCATGCTGGCTTCCAGTAATCACCTTGTTTATTTCTAGGTGCTCACAAATCCTCTGCTTGATTATCTTTTCCAGGATTTTCCTAGGTATATTGATGTCAAGCTGATTGCCCTATAATTTCCTGGGTCCATTCCCCACCCCGTTTTTTGTAGATTGGAACCACAATCAGCTCTCCAGTCCTCTTGTGTTTCCTTGGTGCTCCAGGGGCTTTGAAAGATTTCATTCAGTGGTTCTGAGATTACATTGGCCTTCAGTCCCTTTGAATAGCAATCATCTGGTCCTGGAGATCTGAACTTGTCCAAAATATATAGGTATTCTCCTACCAGTTTCTTGTCTATTTTGACCTACAATCCTATTCTGTCTCTCAAAATGCTGCTTTTGGTAGTTGGACTATTTTTTCCTTTGGAGTAAAGACAGATGCAAAGAAGGCACCGAGGAGTTAGTTTGTTGTTACCTCCCAATATAGGCTGGAGTCAATTTTAGGCCATCTATGTGAAATAATTTTCAATTTATTTTTGTTAGTTTGGGGCATATTTTAAAATTTATTTTTTAATATATATTTTATTGATTTTTTTTAAAAAACTAACAACCTGGTGCTTAGTAAACAGCATGTTGTCTGGGTTCATATTTCACAACAATCAATAATAGTCAATTTCTATCATATCATACTCTATATGACAACTTTCCTTGATTTTCTCTTCTTTCCACATTGTTCTCTTTTGCAAACATTAGATTAATAGCATTAGGATTTTAATAACAAAAAGGTTAAATATAAACATTTTTCTAACATTTATCCAATTAGTAATGACATCAATATAGAACTTTTCTCATTAGTCCTCTTGGTCGCGTCATATCTCCTGTTTTCAACATTCTCATTTAGAATTTTTCCCCACAAAGTTGAAATCATTTTTATCTGTTAAGATTTTTTTAAAGTTGATTTACGGTTAAATATCCAAGCTGTTTCCTTCACAATAATCCTCCCAACAATTACATTTCTCTTATCATAAAAAAAAAATACACTACTACTCAGAATAAGAAAGAGAAAGAGAAAGAAAAACATCTCTCTCTCAAACTAAAATTCATTTATATCCCCCATTTTTTCATTTTTTAACTTTATTCCATTCGATATTTACTAATTAAGTAATCCATGTTATATTTTAACCATATTCAAACAAATACTTAATCTTTAAAAATTGCATCTGTATTTCAAGCTGCTTTGCTCTCATCAGCCAGCCACACCCTTCTGAGATTCGAACCTGGGGCTGCTTGCACGTTAGGCAGTTGTTTTAACCTCTAAGGCAGCAGTCCCTAACCTTTTGGGCACCAGGGACCGGTTCCACGGAGAGAGGTTTTTCCGTGGATCGGAGGGGTGGTGTGGTTTCACATGCTGCCTGCATCCCGCGGATGGGGCTTTGTTCGTTTGCGTGGCCCGGTTTCTGGCATGCTGTGGAACCGGTGCTAAGGACCCCAAATGCTCTGCTTTTGCATTCCCGCTGTGCTTTTTCTCCACCTGTTTTTCATCACCCCTTTTAAGACAGGCTTTGGGGAAGAGGTGTTCTGTATTTCCAAGCAGTTTTCTTACTTCCTCCTGGCACAAACCAACCACATTCCCAAACAGGATCTTTTGAATGCACTGACAGACACACGCACATATTTTTACCTGTTCTTCCTGAAAAATAAGATGGTACGGAGAGGAATTTTTGAGGAGGAAGAAGTAAATTGTATTCAGAGGTAGAAATATACCCCTTGGCAGTCATGCTGCCTTGGAACTACGCTTCCCCGGGTCCATCTCAAGTGGGCAGGATTTGGGCGGCTATTCCTGCATCTGCCTAGCTTGCCTCACGGGCTCCTTTGGTGTCGCAGGAGCAGCTGATGATGGAGTTACCTCGATAGTGCAGGAGCAGAAGCGAGGATGAACATCGTGGTAACATGGAAAAGTGACGGCAGAAAAAGACCTAGTGGCCCTTGCAGTCTGCCCTTTGAGTTTCTTTGATTTTTGTTTTCTTTTTAATTATTCTTTTTTTAAAAAAATATGTTTTATTTTAATTTTTGTCGGATGATGGACATGTGTTTAGCCCAAGCATGATTTGAGCCAAGATGCTGTTAGACGTTCTTCCTGGTGAGTCTGTTGCCCATTTGTTTTGATTAGTTAAGGGCTGTTTGGTCTTAGCGTGACAAAGTCGAGTTCCACAGTTTATTGATTTTCACTCTCCTCCTTTCCTGTTGAAGCTGTTGGCATATTTATGGATCTCAATAGCCTTTCTATGTAGTAGCAGGTGGTAGTTCCAAACTTCTGAATGGGGAGATGAGGGACCGCCGTCTCACTGCGCTGAAATCCTCATCTGCCCCCTTGAAGCTGTTGGGCTTCCTTTACTTCTGAGCCAAAGAAACACTCGCCAGGTTCTAAGTCATTGGTCTCCACCAGGCTATTCAGGTATATTTGTTTAGCGCCTGGTTTGCCAGTTGTGCTCTCACCTTTCTCTCCCATCAGGGCACTGCCCGAGTTCCCAGCTGCTAAAGCCTGGCAGCTCTTGCCAAACTCAGAGCCGCCTGGCACGGTTCCCCTCTCCCTCCTGGCTCTGCAGCGGCAGCAGCAGAATTTAAGTGTAATACTCTCTGGGAATCATAGAATCTGGAAGGGACCTTGGAGGTCTTCTAGTCCAACCCCCTGCCCAAGGCAGAAGACCTTATTGCATCCTGAACAAATGACTGTGCAATCCTCTCCATCCATGGAGCATCCACAACTCCGAGAGGCGAGCTGTTCGATTGATTAATTGTTCTTATTGTCAGGAAATTTCTCCTTAGTTCTTTAATGAGCTTCCACACATTGCTTCTCGTCCTGCCCTCTGGTGCTTTGGAGAATAAGTTGAACCCCTCTTCCCTGCGGCTGCTTCTCAAATACCAGAAGAGGAGCTTTCGTGCCTTTTATTTTATTTTTTCTGTGGAACTGCTTAGTTTGGATCTTTAGTATTTTGTTTTTAATAGTTTCCCATGTATCCTGAACTGTTTTTCCTTCCAGGATTTCCATCCACAAACTCCTTCCTAATCTCTCTCTTAGTGTGTTGAAGTCAGCTCTCTTAAAGTCTAAAATCTGGGTCTGACTTGGTTTAGTCTCCTATGGAGAGGAGACCACCACCGGTACCTGTCCTCAAGTTGTTTATTGTTAAAGCTATAAAGACTTTGTCACTGAGGCAGAAGAGAGTCTACCTGCTAGGAGCTTTTCTACCAATTCAGCAAAGGGAAGAATGTGCACTAAGAAGCATTAATGCCTGGGGTTAACATTATAAGCTAGATTCAGTGTGCATATAGTTTGCCATAATAGAGTGTTCTATAACCCAACAGATGTACTCCTTTTTATTAACTTTTTATGTTGCCCTATAAAAGGTATAAAAAAGGTATAAAAGGTATAAAAGGCAAAGGTTCCCCCGCACATGCATGCTAGTCATTTCCCACTCTAGGAGCCGGTGCTCATCTCCTTTTCAAAGCCGAAGAGCCAGCGCTTGTCCGAGGACGTCTCCATGGTCATGTGGCCGGCATGACTAGACACCAAAGGCGCACGAAACGCCGTTACCTTCCCACCGGAGTGGTCCCTATTTTTCTACTTGCATTTTTACGTGCTTTCGAACTGCTAGGTTGGCAGAAGCTGGGACGAGTAACAGGCGCTCACTCTGCTACGTGGCATTCGGGATTCAACCCGCCAAACTGCCGACCTTCTGATCGACAAGCTCAGCGTCCTAACCCACTGAGCCACCGCATTCCTTATGTTGCCCTATAGTACCCTTCTAATGCTCTCACTCCTTTTAGTCTCACTTTGTATATATTTTATACATGTTATGTCTCTAATATACATATCATTTATATCTTTTTAGTTTTTACAAGTCCTTTTAGGTTTTCATTTTTATAGTGTGTGTGTGTGTGTGTGTGTGTATCATGTTATGTTTCTTTTTAATGACTGTGCCTTATCCCCCTATGCTAGTTTATCACTGTAATAAAGATTGACTTGATTTAATCTGAACGCTAAAGCAATTATGAAGAAAAAAGCGTATACGGTATTACACTAACTCTTGGTTAATTTTGCCTGCTCCCTGATTATTCTGTCCTGCTGTATATCTTTGACTTCTTCCTGCCAATCTAATTTTATATTTAGGATTATTAATTTGTTGACTCTGCCCCTGAATCTAAGATACCCTCTTAACCATTGTATCATCCCATGCTTTGAAATAAAATTTTGCTTACTTCAAATTTGCTGCCAAATAAATACTTACATGATTGTGCTTCCTACTAGAGATGCACAAATTTATACAAAGTGTTTTTGAACTGGGAAAAACCTCCGGTGTTGTGTGTTAGGGAGCTGCGCCACAGTACAAGGCAAATGGGGCTGTCCATGTTGATGGCACCTGGGGCTCTGTTTCTGTTCTCTGGCTCATCAAAAATCTACTAATCCCTCTCCAATTATTTGTGGAGATGAGATTTGATAGATGGATGAACTTGCAGGTGGATTTACTTTAGTTTTACACAACCATAAACCCAGAGTTGCCTTATAGGGGAGATGGACTGCATAAAAAACCCTGCAGTACTTTCTTTTCTTCTTGGGTGGAAAAAAAGTCTCGGCACTGTGTGTCTCTGTGTGTCTGTGTGTCTGTGTGTGCGTGCACTAGCTCTAATTGATTTTCTACATATTAATATGTCAATCACAAGGGGAGGTGTTAATAACTCATAAGTGAGCTTGACATTCCTGTTAATTAAGTAGACATCCTGATTCTAATCCACTGAATATTAATCACTGGGGGAATTAAAAGGCTTCAGCAGATGATGGCTGGTTATTGTGAGATGGTTCGTCCTGGCGTGCCGGTGGGGCAAGCTGCTCTTCGGAGGGTCCGATATCCTGAGAAGAGGGGATAGCAACCCACAGCTTGGGGGCTGCGGCTACCACAACCCCCTTTTGCAATTGTGTCACAATGCACTTTGCATTTGAAAAATCAAGAGGGAATAACATTTCTGAGTGAAATCTTTTCATAAGCTTTAACCCACCTCCCAGCTCCCTTCTTTTTTTAAAGCTGCAAATTCTCTTCTCTCTCCCGAGGTTACTAAGATGTCCCACTGCAAAAAACGAAAGCTTTTAAAATGTGGCGCCTGACGGACACCCAGGAGTGGTCAGCCCACTTTTGAAGGAGGCGTCCCAGTCCTCCCAGTAACAGATGTATTAACTGATGGCTAACTTACCCATAGGGTAAGACTGGTTTGGACCCTCCAAGAAGTAGCAAACACATCGTCCCATCTGGGATCCTCAGAGGAGTTGCTCCCCACCCAGAGCTGGCTAGAAATCAGGCCTAATTCCGTTTCTTTTTCCTTCAAGATAATTTGGTAGCAGGGGCCGATGCAGCAGGACGCCCCAGATGACTTTGCCAATTCGCCTTTTCTGCAAGGCAGACTGGTCAGTCTCTAGCCAGCTCTACTTCAAAGAGCTGGTTGGAAGCAAAAAGGTGGCCGAATTGAGTGGCTCCCTTGCATAGCAGTAGTCAGAGCTCCCCCTCCCTCCCTCCCTCCCGACTTGCCTCCCCCCATTCTGCGAGTGGCACTTCTGCACCCAGGAGGACCTGCTCTAAGGCGCCGGCACTGCTCGGGGGTCGCGTCAGGGAGCACTGACTGAGCTTCGGGCAGAAAGGGGCGAGGCTGGAGCCTAGGGGAGGGCGCGGGGTAGGGGCACTGGGCGAAATGGGCAACGCGGTTCTGCGTTTCTTGGGCCCAGAGGGCGTAGACACCCAAGGCTGTGCCAGCACAGTGTCAAAGGATTATTTTATTTTAATTCCATTTATATCCCGCCCTTCTCCGAAGACTCAGGGTGGCTTACAAGCTCAGCAGTAGCCTTCATTCTATGTATATACCTGCTTATTAGGGCTTTCACACACACCCCAAGCAGCATTATTACAAAGTCAGCTTAATTGCCCCCAACAATCTGGGTCCTCATTTTACCTACCTCGGAAGGATGGAAGGCTGAGTCAACCTTGAAGTGAATTGTTTGCACCCCAAAAAACCTTTTCCCTGGCGTAGCGGCAGCAAGTAGCAGAACAAAGGGAAAGAGCTGCAGAGAGCGGGGAAGGCTCTGCGATCACCGGCAGCCCGAAGCTCCCCGCGTTGCTGGGCGAAGAGGCGCTGCCGGCGGATGATTCAAGGGGCTAATTGCAACCACGGAAGCAGGCTAGCTAATTGGCTCCATTGACCAGCAGGGGGCAGCATTGGTCTGCTTTTCAGCAGCCCAGGCAACAATCAGCGGCCCTCCTGAACCAATCAGACCTGCGGGGTGGGTGGGGGGACACGTGGGGGTGGGGTGTAGGCAGAGCTTAGCAAGGACAAAGAAGGCTGCCTGAACACTTGGGCCAATCGCTGCTTCAAAGAATCTTTCCAACTTCAGTCAGTTCCTTCATTGGAACAGCATCAATAAGCACATCTTAAAAGGGGTGTGGGTGTGTGTGCGTAGTGGGGGGGGGGGGGGAAACAGACATCTGGTAATCCAGGTGTTAGAGAGTTCCCATTGTCCCCGGCTTCTGGTCCTCTTGCCTAGAGCTGATGGGAGTCGGACCTCTAGCCACATTTGCCCCGGGGAGGCAGGCTTCTTCTAAGATGGAGTTGATTTGCACACCTGCTCTTCTGTCAATACTTACGTGGAATTCAAATATTTAAACTGTGTTGCGGCTGATTAAATGGAGCAGCTTGGTTAACTGTTTTTCAGTCGCTTTATTAAATAGAGCGTTTGGTGGTGGGAACGCAGAGTTTTGGATTGATAGAATTGTTAGGAGAGTAGAAACAGCACAATTCCATGACAGCTTGCTTGGAAGCAAGTACTCAGATTTCACAACGGATCGTTTAGCAAAACTGGTCCTCGGGCAGGAATCTTCTGGAGAAGGTGTGGGGAAAGCAGGGTTTGCTGCCCTTTCTAATTCTGTCTGCCTTTTAAAATGGAGTGTTTTGGTCCAATCCCTGTTAGGACATCTGTCCTGTTTTCCAAGAAAAGCAGCTGCGGATTCAGGAGGCTGCAGCTGAGAGCGAAGCTGGTCGTCTTCAGAGAGCTGCTCTGAGGATCCAAGAGCCTCAGGTCTGCCGTCTAACAGCCCTACACGAGTGTTAATGAAAGACTCCGTAGGCTGCGTATTTCTGAACTTGGTAGTTTTTATGCAGACGTTTCATTACCCAAACTGGTAGCATCATCAGTGCTAGATGATGAGCATACATGAGCACAGATTAACTCCCAAGATTAAGACCAGACCATCAGCCAAGAAGCAAACAATACCCCAGTGAAGAAACTGTCAGCTAAACTAATAGTAAACAGCCCCAAGCAAAGGACCTTCAAGACAACTCCTGCCAACATCAACAGGGCAAGCCACTAGAATATAAATTGAGAGCAAATCCCATTCCTTATCAACACTGATGATGTTGGGTAATGAAATGTCTGCCTTAAAAATTCAGCACTAAGGATCCCTTGTTTCAACCCTGAGCTACAAATAGTCTCCTTTACTGATACACATTTCCATTTTACCATTTGTGATGCCTAGCTGCCCCATTTCTGCCTTTTCAAATGGCTCATGTTCAGAGTCCTCTTTACCTGGCATGAGCAAGGAACATCAGTCAGCTTCTGAACATCTGGAAGCAGGGCCAGGCCACTTAGGCAATGAAGTCTTGAGAGCCCCATCAGCCACAGCCAGGAGGACCAATGGCAAGAGACTTGAGGGGTTGCTTATGATACCCAGGCAATGATACCCTTTTCCCTTTACCCTTCCTTCTTAAGGTCATGTTATTGTCACTGAAGTCCATGCATTTGTGTATTTATTCTCCTGTTTTTCCCCCCTCTTCTAGTTAACACAGCACATAAATTTCCTATGGGATATATTTTGAAATAATGACAAAAAGAAAAAAAACTTCGATTCTTAGCTTGCACAAGCTATTGCTGTTTCTGTTCCAAAATGGATGATGTAGTAAACTTAAAAGTTGGGGTCAAGAGTCCCATGAGTCCAGATTAAATGTGTGCTTTTCTGCATTAATAATGTGTGATTCATAGTTAGCAAAATCATTCAGGGGATTTCAAAGTTGATAAAACTTACACTGTTTGGGATATTGGCTTGGTGATATTTAAAATGTAATAAATCAAAACTACCCACAGGTTTCCAGGGTGGTAAACTTTCAGATTAACCTTTGATTTAGTGACAAAGGTATGATTGCAATAAGTAAGCTATTCACTGGATGCAAGTGTAAATGCTAAATCACAAACTGAACCTGTTTCATATCCTGTGAATCAAGCTAAGTAAAGTGATGCTTAAAACAAATTTACCTATTCAATGAACTACAGATTCAATGGATCCAAGCAAGTGTAGTGAAGTCTATTTCTTTTCCATTTCCTTCCTGGCCCTGCTTTGCTATAACATTCAGGCTTGATCCTGTAGTTTTCAACATTTGGGGGAAAAAATAAGGCTTATCAAATATACAGATATATCTGATTCTTCCGTAACCATGGAGAACAGAAATAAGAGGAAGGAGATAATGAAATTTGATAAACAGAAAGGCAATAGAAATGAGGTTTAGGGTGGAGGGCAACTATGAGCGGGATCTTGGAGTCTAAGTGGACAATTACTTAAATATGAGCCAGCAGTGTGCAGCAGCATCCCAAAAAGCGAACACAATCCTAGGCTGCATTAACGGGGATAGAATCAAGATCACGTGAAGTTTTGGTACTGCTTTATAAAGCCTAAGTAACAGAATACTGCATCCAGTTTTTGTCACTATACTATAAAAAATGTTAAGGCTATGGAAAAAGTACAGAGAAGAGCAACTAGGATGATTAAAGGCCTGGAGACAAAAACATGAAAAATGGTTACAGGAATTGGTTATGGCTATTCTAGAGAAAGGAATGACTAAGGGTGACAAGATAGCAGTATTCCAATATTTGAAGGGCTGCTACAAAGAAGAGGGGGTTAGTCTATTTTCCAAAGCACCAGAAGGCAAAATAAGAAACAATGGTTGGAAAATGATCAAAGAGAGAAGCAACCTGGAATTAAAGAGAAATTTCCTAACAGTGAGAACAATTAACCACTGGAACGGCTTTCCTTCAGAAATCGTGGGGTTTCCATCACTGGAGGTTTTAAAGAAGAGACCAGACAGCCCTTTGTCTGATATGGTGTAGGTCCTCCTGCTTGAGCAGGGGGTTGGACTAGAAGACCTCCAGGGTCCCTTCCAACTCTGTTATTCTGCTATTTCTGATTTGGCAATAGAACACGTGGAAAGTACCTTGGAACAGAATTAATTAAATATGAGTTGGCAATGCAACTTAGCTATTAAAAAACAAGTGGTGCTAACTGAAGTAATCTTTTAGCAATCAGTTATACTTTGTTCGTGTTTGCAGTTCCAACCGTGAATATGGTATTCAATTCTGGGCACTGCAGTTTAACGAAGACACTGATAAACTCTAATTGTGCTCACAAGATCCAAGTGGTTTCATGTTGAAATGTGAAGATGCTTCAAATACTTCAGGCAAGCAGATTCCAAATTGACATTAGGAAACAATTTCTTAATAGAGACTGCAGTCACTTGTGGGGCTAATTCCTGATAAGGGGGTTCCCCTCTCCTGGCCGTGTTCAAATAAAGACTGGGTGTACATTAGCTTGGGATGTTTTTAACATAGATTTCTCCACAGGGTTCGATGGCTTAAGTGATCCTTTTGAATGCTGTAACTTGCTGATTCAATTCTAGTGAAAATTCGCCAGAAGGCAAACAGTACCTAAATTTAGAATGCAGTTTTCAGCTTGGTAATCCAGCCAGAGCAGAGAGCAACTTACATCTGAACCACATTGTAAATTAGACATAAAGTTAGCCAGTGCAAAGAAAGAATATGGATGGCACAAAACAAGTTTCTAAACTGTGTTATGTGAAAACAATGTGATAAAAGGCTGAGGGAACTAGAATATGTCTAGTATACAAAGAGAAGGGCTAGAGAGGGTGGAGGATAGCAGTGTTCCAGTATTTGAGGTGTTCTAACAAGGTAGAGGAGGACAACCTATTCTCCAAGGCACCTGAGGGCATAAATGGAAGATTATGAAAGAAAAATCTCACCTAGACCTAAGGATAAATTTCCTGTGAGAACAATCAACCAGTGGAACAGCTTGCTTTTAAAGGTTGTGGGTGCACCATCACGGGAGGTTTTTAAGAAGAGACTGGACAGCCACTCTTCTGGAATGGTATAGGGTCTCCTACTTGAGCAGGGGGCTGGACTAGACGACCTCCAAGGTCCCTTCCAATTCTGTTATTTTGTATTCTGATTCTTTGTCTTGTTGGGAATGGGAACTAAGTGAAATCAAGATATTCACCAGAAACTTGAGATTTTGAAAGACCTCAAGATGCCATTAGTCATATTATGATTGAGCTAAGTTATTTATTGACATATTGAAGTGGTTAATTGGAGTCTTTATATTATATATTTATATTTATTAAATTTTTATACCGCCCTTCTCCCGAAGGACTCAGGGCGGTGTACAGGGCAATAAATATCAAAATATGCATACAAAAGTTAAAAAGAATTAAATAATTATGCCCAATATAAAACAATGATTAAAAATGTTAAAACCAAATCCAAACCCCAACCCCATCAGACCAGGCCGGATTGTTCAAATAAATAAGTTTTTAGATCACATCGGAAGGAGCGAAGGTCGGGGGCCGTCCGGAGCTCAACCGGCAAGCGGTTCCATAGGTCTGGCGCGCCCACAGAGAACGCCCTCCCCCTGGGGGCCACCAATCAACATTCTCTGATCGGAGGCACCCTGAGGAGGCCCTCTCTGTGGGAGCGCACTGGGCGGAGGGAAGTTGACGCCGGCAGCAGGTGCTGCCATAGGTAATCCGGACCCACGCCATGTAGGGCTTTAAAGGTTATTACCAGCACCTGGCAGCCAATGCAGCTCATGGAGCAGAGGTGTAACATGGGAGTATTGGGAGACCCCCAACACTACTCGCCCGGCTGCATTCTGCACCAGCTGAAGCCTCCGAGTGGTCCTCAAGGGCAGCCCCATGTAGAGAGCGTTGCAGTAGTCCAGACGAGAGGTCACGAGCGCATGAGTGACTGTACGCAAGGCATCCCGGTCTAGATAGGGCCGCAACTGGCGCACCAGGCGAACCTGGGCGAAGGCCCCCCTAGTCACAGCTCCTATATGGTCTTCTAAGGAAAGCTGTGAATCTAGGAGGACCCCCAAGTTGCGAGCCCGATCTACGGGGGGTAATAACTCACCTCCCATAGTAAGAGATGGAATAATCTGCATTTCCCGAGATGCCGGCACATACAGCCACTCAGTCTTGTCAGGGTTGAGTCAAAGCCTGTTCCTCCCCATCCAGACCCGAACCGCCTCCAGGCAATGGGACATCACGTTGAGGGCATCACTGGGGTGGTTTGGGGTCGAAATAAAAAGTTGGGTATCATCAGCATACTGATGATAACCAACTCCAAAACCACAAATGATCTCACCCAGAGGCTTCATGTAGATGTTGAACAGGAGAGGCGAGAGGACCGATCCCTGAGGAACTCCACAAACGAGAGGCCTCAAGGTCGACCACTGCCCCCCTGCCAACACCGACTGCGAATGCCCCAGAAGGTAAGAGGAGAAGCACTGGAGAACTGTGCCTCCCACTCCCAACCCCCTGTGTTGGAATAACCATGATCCCTGTTCCTATACATGAAGCTGGTTAGTACTTTTCTACCATGGAAAGTCTTCAGTGAACCATGTATAAGGAAGTAAGCCATAAACCTAGTAAACCAAGAAACCTAGGAGAGATGTCATTGGCTACAGCCATATAAGGGCATAACCACAGTATTCCTTCACACCATTGGCTATTCCATTTAAGGCGAATTCTGACGCCTCCTGCAAGTGATTGGTCATTACTGTATTTGAATCTACCATTGACACCAATGTCCTTTCAGGATAGTTTAAAAGTACACGTGTATAATCATGATTGGTTAATTTGAACAATAATAAAATATGATTGGTTGCTTTTACTATAAATAAACAAGGTCCACTGCTCCTCGTGGTTGTGAGTTCATCCGAGGAGCAGCGGAACCTTCACCCCGAGAGATCTCTGTGTCCTTCTTTCATGGGCGCCAACCCTGGGCAGGAGCAGCCTCTGCCCAGCATCACCAGCAGCTAATTTCTCAAGCCGGCTGTTCTCAAGCAGCAGGTTCCCATCAACCTGGCTGTTCTCAAGCAGCAGGTTCCCAGCATCTCAACCCGGCTGCACAAGCAGCAGGTTCCCGGCAACCCTGAGACGCCGCAGCAAGATACCATGGTTGATGGTATCAAAAGCCGCTGAGAGGTCTAAAAGGACTAGGACAGAGGAGCAACCCCTGTCCCGAGCCCGCCAGAGATCATCCACCAGCGCGACCAATGCCGTCTCCGTGCTGTACCCGGACCTGAAACCCGATTGGTACGGGTCCAGATAGTCAGCTTCCTCCAAGAACAAAGGGAGCTGATGCGCCACCACGCTCTCAACAACCTTCGCGAGAAAGCGAAGGTTGGAGACCAGATGAAAGTTATTTAATACAGCTGGGTCCAGGGCAGGCTTCTTGAGGAGGGGTCTCACCACCGCCTCTTTCAAGGCGGTGGGAAAACTACCCTCACCCAAAGAAGCAGTTATCACTGCCTGGAGCCAGCCTCGTGTCCCATCCTGGGCTGCATAAACATGTGGTGGAGCTCAGCTTCCCCATGATCCTGTCCACATCTTCAGGAGTCACAGGATCAAACTCCTCCCAGATAATATTGACAAGACTGCCCTCATCCTCATCGTCAGACTCTGCCCAGTCGGAGTCCAAACTGGTCCGAATCCGAGTGATTTTGTCTGACAGATGCTGACTAAACTCCTCAGCATGACCCTGCAAGGGCTTGTTGTGACTCAGGGCCAGCCTGTGGTTTCGGCAGCCGGCTCAGTTGTGTCGGAGGACTCAGATGAGGGGGAGGAGGACCGTGTGGGAGACGAACCGGTTGATGATGGCGTGGAGGCTTGGCAGAGTTCCCAGCCGGGGCCCTCTTCTCAGCTGCGTGAGCCCGATAGTGCGGAAGATGATGACCCACAGCTGGCCCTGTTCAAGGACGCCCGACGCAGGAGGCAGTCGAGCAGGAACAAACAAAGAAAGAATGTGGGACTCCTCGGGAGGAGGCACAGGGAGACCACGCCCTGAGCTCTCTATAAAAGGAGTGTTTGGGGAGGGGCTGGTTGCTGAAAGCAACTTTTCCGCTTGAGAAGACAAGCTCTAGTGTTTTTGTTAACTGCGTAATTAAATCTTGGCAGAAGCCTTTTAGCCTTGGACGCTCTCCAGTCTCTTCTTTTGAATAGGGGTTTGCTAGAAGAGGGCTGGTTCAGAACAGTTTGCTTTCAGCCACCCACCCCTTATTACTACGATGGAGCAGCTTCTTGCCGAGAATGCCCAGCTCACCCAGCAACTCACTTTGCTGGCAGCTCAGGTGGCACAACTGCAAGCTCAGGTACATGCTGCACCCCCACCCAGGAGGAAATGTCAGATAGCTATGCCGGATAAATTTGCTGGTAAACCAGAACTGTTTCCTGCCTTCCTGGGACAATGCCAGCTTTTTATCAGCGTGAGAGCAGCTGATTTCCCCACTGACCGAGATAAGGTGGGATTCGTGTTGAGCCTTCTGTCGGGAGATGCAGCTCGTTGGGGCACGCCTCTGTTGGCACAGCCTAGCCCTTTGTTGGATAACTTTGGGGGGTTTTGTGACCATATGCGCCTCATGTACGAGGACCCGATTAAGGCGCAGACTGCCACCCGACGCCTGAAAGCTTTGAGGCAGGGTCAGCGCCCTCTACAGGCCTATATCAGTGATTTCCGGCTGCTTAGCCAGGATTCCGCCTGGAATGAGGCTGCGCTCGTGGATGCCTTTCAGGATGGCTTGTCAGAGGAGATGTTGGATGAGCTGGCCCGCGTGGACATTCCCTCAGACCTGAATGGGCTGATCCATCTTTGTCTGCGGATCGATGCCCGGCTGCAGCAGCGTAAGAGTCGCCGTGCCACCCCACAGACCCCTGCCGCCCCTGTTGTGCGTGAACCCCCAGTCCAGAGGGAGGAGCCAATGGAGCTGGGTGCCGCCAGGTCCCGTCTATCGGTGACGGAAATGGACAGACGACGATCGGAGGGGTTGTGTTTTTACTGTGGGGACCCTGGACATTTGGCTGCTTCTTGCCCGAAGAAGCGTCAGCGGGCATCAGTGACCAAGCCTGCCCCGAGAAAGTCCCCTGCTTTGCTATCGGGAAACGGCCCGAGCCCGATCTAGACGGTGTGAAAGATCGGGCGACCCACAACGACCACGCCGAGCGACGCCGTTCCGACGGTGCCTGTGAACCTCCACGGCATTTGATTCTGGAGGCACGACTGATCCTTCCTGGCAAGCCAGAGGGGATTCCGGTCCATGCCTTAATTGACTCTGGGGCTACCACTAACTTTATGGATTCGGCCTTTGTGGCCAAATGGGCTGTTCCCCAGTGTCCAGTGGATCCGCCCATGCTTGTGGAGACCATCGATGGTCGAGTGCTCCTGTCCGGGCCTATTACGGCCGCCACACAACCCGTGTGTATGGCCATCAGTACCCATGTGGAGGCCATTCAGTTTTACGTCACTTCGGATCTGCACTTCCCCGTGGTCTTGGGACTGGCGTGGCTCCGGGCGCATGATCCACAGATCTATTGGTCTCAGAACTTGGTCACCTTCCCAAGTTTGCAGTGCGTGGACCACACCCGCCATATCTGTGCCGGCCAGGTGGAGGGTTCCTCAGGGGTTTCCTTGCCTCCCGAACTGTCCGACTTTGCTGATGTGTTCAGCGAGTCAGAGGCGGACCAATTATCCCCGCACAGGCCCTATGACTGTTCCATTGATCTAGTCCCTGATGCGCCTCTCCCAGTGGGGCGTTTGTACTCCATGTCGGAGCCCGAGTTGGCTGCATTGCAGGACTTCCTGACAAAGAATTTGGCTCGTGGTTTCATCCGGCCCTCGTCCTCGCCAGTGTCTGCGCCCGTGCTCTTCGTCAAAAAGAAGTCGGGCGAGTTACGGCTTTGCTGTGACTACCGGAAACTCAACGCCATCACGGTGCGTAACCGCTACCCGCTGCCCCTCATCCCCGAGCTCTTGGACCGACTCCGGGAGGCTAAGATCTTCACGAAACTGGACCTGCGTGGAGCTTACAACCTCGTCAGGGTTCGGCCGGGTGATGAGTGGAAGACGGCGTTTGGTACTCGCTATGGACATTTCAAGTACACGGTGATGCCGTTTGGCCTGACCAACGCCCCCGCTGTGTTTCAGCATTTTATGAACGATATCTTTCGGGATCTGTTGGACCAGTTTGTCGTGATTTACCTGGACGACATCCTGATTTACTCCCCGTCGCGTGAAGCGCATCATCAGCATCTCCGTCAGGTCCTGCAGCACCTCCGGGAACATCGGCTGTTTGCCAAGTTGGAGAAGTGCCAGTTCTACCAGGTGACCATCGATTTCCTGGGTCACCGCATTTCTCCTGAGGGCATCGCCATGGAGCCGAGTAAAGTCGAGTCGTTGCAGAGTTGGCAACCCCCGCGTTGCGTGAAGGACGTTCAGCGACTTCTTGGGTTTGCCAACTACTATCGGACATTCATCCCTGGCTTTGCTGCCTTGACAGCCCCCCTCACCCGGCTCCTGCAGAAGAAGACTCGGTTCCAGTGGAACGCCCCCGAACAACAGGCGTTCCAGGCTTTGAAGGACGCCTTCATGAAGGAGCCCATCTTGAAACATCCCGACCCGCAACGGCCGTTTGTCGTGGAGGCGGACGCCTCCGACATTGCCATTGGGGCCGTGTTACTCCAGGCAACGACGCCCAGCGGTACCCTTTTCCCTTGCGCGTATCACTCTCGGAAATTGAACCTCTCGGAGCGCAACTATACCATCTGGGAGAAGGAGCTGCTGGCCATCAAGGCGGCGTTCGAGGCTTGGAGGCATCATCTGGAGGGGGCGCGGCATCAGATTGAGGTCCGGATGGACCACAAGAATCTGGAAAGCCTGCAGACCGCTCGGAATTTGAATCAACGCCAGATCCGGTGGTCCCTCTTCTTTGCGAGGTTTGACTTCCGGGTGCGGTACATACCAAGCGGGCACAACCAGAGAGCGGATGCTCTGTCCAGAAAGCCCGAATACACCCGAGCGGAAGACAAGCTTCCGCCCAGGACAGTGATCCCCGTCGAGTCTTTTGCTGCGGTACGGGAGCCGGTGGATATACGGGCTCGGATCCGGGAGGCGCAGCAGCAGGAGGCGTGGGTGGCTCAGCGGAAGGAAGAGGTGGGGCCAGATTCGCCTTGGTCGGTCGCGGATGGACTCCTGTATTATCGTGACCGGCTCTATGTTCCAGGAGGGCCACTCAGGGGACTCGTCCTCAGCCAGTGTCATGATAACCCGGCTGCGGGGCATTTTGGCCTGTTCAAGACTCTGAACCTGGTCTCCCGTACCTTCTGGTGGCCCCGAGTCCGACACGATGTCCAGTCTTATGTCACCTCCTGCATTCCTTGCAGGCAGGCCAAGTCAGCGACAGGGGCCCCGCCTGGTTTACTGCAGCCCTTGCCAACACCCAAGAGACCCTGGGGGGCTGTGTCCATGGACTTTCTGACGGATCTACCCCCATCCTCCGGCTTCACGACAGTGTTTGTGGTGGTGGACATGTTGACCAAGATGGCGCACTTCATCCCCTGTCGCGGCTTACCGTCAGCTCGCGCCACTAGTCGCATGTTCATCCAACAGGTGTTCCGGCTGCACGGCCTTCCCGATAGAGTCGTCTCCGATAGGGGGGCCCAGTTTACAGCCCGCTTCTGGCAGGAGTTGATGCGGGCGTTGGACATTAAGGTTTGCCTCTCGTCCGCGCATCATCCTCAGACCGACGGGGGTACCGAGAAGGTCATCGGCATCTTAGAGCAGTATCTGCGCTGCTACGTTAACCTGCAGCAGGACAATTGGGTGGACTATTTGGCCATAGCCGAGTTTGCCTTTAACAACTCGCAGCACACCTCCACGCAGATGACACCGTTCTTGGCCAACGTGGGTTATCACCCCCGGTTTTTCCCCCTTTCTCCCGTGGACTCATCGGAGCCGGCAGCGAACGAATTTATGGCGGAGTTACAGGCGATCCATCGGTTGGTGCGACGGCAGCTGGAGAAGGCCAAGGCCGACTACAAGAGGTTCGCCGATCGGTCGAGAAGGGATACGCCTCCACTATCGGTGGGGGATTGGGTCTGGCTGTCCACCAGGAACCTACCATCCACTCGGCCGGCGAGGAAGCTGGACCACCGTTACCTTGGACCGTTCCCAGTCGAGGCCGTCATCAATCCGGTCGCCTATCGTTTAACTCTGCCACGTTCCCTGCGCGTGCACCCCGTCTTCCATCGGTCCTTGTTGGTCCCCGAACAACCGGCCTGTCCACTTCGCCAAGCGGAACCTCCCCCATCAGGAACTCGTGATGGAGGCAGCACCCCTGAGTACGAGGTCGCCAGCATCAGGGATTCCCGCTGGCTGAAAGGTCGCTTCCAGTACCTGATCGAGTGGAAAGGGTACGGGCCGGAGGACTTCACATGGGAAGACGCGACCGCCGTTCATGCCCCTGCGTTGGTGACTGCGTTTCACGAACAGTTCCCATCCCGACCGCATCCGGATCGGCAGACCCGGGGGAAGGGCCCTGCGGTGCGGGATAGTGTTGTGACTCAGGGCCAGCCTGTGGTTTCGGCAGCCGGCTCAGTTGTGTCGGAGGACTCAGATGAGGGGGAGGAGGACCGTGTGGGAGACGAACCGGTTGATGATGGCGTGGAGGCTTGGCAGAGTTCCCAGCCGGGGCCCTCTTCTCAGCTGCGTGAGCCCGATAGTGCGGAAGATGATGACCCACAGCTGGCCCTGTTCAAGGACGCCCGACGCAGGAGGCAGTCGAGCAGGAACAAACAAAGAAAGAATGTGGGACTCCTCGGGAGGAGGCACAGGGAGACCACGCCCTGAGCTCTCTATAAAAGGAGTGTTTGGGGAGGGGCTGGTTGCTGAAAGCAACTTTTCCGCTTGAGAAGACAAGCTCTAGTGTTTTTGTTAACTGCGTAATTAAATCTTGGCAGAAGCCTTTTAGCCTTGGACGCTCTCCAGTCTCTTCTTTTGAATAGGGGTTTGCTAGAAGAGGGCTGGTTCAGAACAGGGCTCCTCCCTCACTTCCTGATTAAGGAGGGAGCGGGTCACCCTAAACAGGGCGGCCGGGCGATTATCTGCGGACGCGATGAGGGAGGCAAAGTGATTAGACCTTGCCGTCCTCATCGCCGTGAGATAAGGTCTCGTAAAAGACCTTAGTCGCAACCGGTCAGATTCAGATCAGCTTGATCTCCAACAGCTCTCTAGGCCCCGTCTCTGACGCTTCATCTCCCGGAGCTCCATGGAAAAGCATGGAGCCCATTGGGATCTGCGCCGGGTCAAGGGCCGCATGGGTACAACTCGGTCGAGTGCCTCCGTGGCTGCCCTTTCCCAGGCTTCCACTAGGGCATTGGCCGAGCTGTGAGCAGAAGAGGCAGGTGGGGACCCAAGCGCCGCCTGGAACCGCTCAGGGTCCATTAAGCGCCTAGGGCGGAACCATCTTGTTGGTTCAACAACCCCACGACGAGGAGTGGCAAAACGGAAGACCAACCGCAGGAGGTGATGATCGGTCCATGACAGGGGCATGACAATTGGGGAACCCCCACCCAGATCATCTAACCACCGTCCAGATAGAAAAACCAAATAGAGCGTGTGACCCCTCCCATGAGTTGGACCCTGAATAACTTGCAACAGTTCCATGGCCGTCATGGAAGCCATGAACTCCCGAGCTAACTCAGATGACCCCCCCAGGGATGGTAGATTAAAGTCACCCAAAACCATAAGTTTGGGGAACTCAATCACCAACCCTGAGAGGATGTCGAGAAGCTCAGGCAGGGCTGCTGCTGTGCGACTAGGCGAAAGGTACACCAGCAGCAAGCCCAACTGAGCTCTAGGGCCGCATCTCAATAGGAGGGACTCACACCCGACTATCTGTACAACGGTGGCCTCCTGCGGACATAAGGTCTCCCTCACAACTACCGCCACTCCTCCACCCCTACCCTGAGCCCAAGGCTGGTGCAGCACCCGGAAACCTGATGGACAAAGATCAACCAGAGGTACACCGCCCTCTGGGCCCAACCAGGTCTCCGTAATGCAAGCCAGGTCCGCATGCTCCTCCTCGATCAAATCACGTATAAGAGGAGCCTTGTTAGCTATGGACCTAGCATTGAAATACACGAGCCTGAGCTCAGGTGGCTGCTCATCCTCGCTCCCGGAACCATGGGCCGAAACCAGAGGGTCGGAGCGCATCACCGCTTGGAGACAGCGGGGACACACTCCCGAATATTGATACGACCCTCTGTTTAGTAACTTCCAAGTACCATACATGGAAGGGAGTGATGGCTCAGTGGTTAAAGACAGGCGTCGCGAGAAGGGTTGAGCTCTCATTCCTTGCCCCAGCTCCTGCCCATCTAGCAGTTCAAAAGCAGGCAAATACAAGTAGATAAATAGCTACCACTTTGCTGGGAAGGTAACAGCGTTCCATGTGCCTTTGGAGGATGGTCATGCTGGCCACCGTGTCCACGGAAGCATCTTCAGACAATCCTGGATCCCTCAGCCAAGAAACGAAGATGGGTGCCACCCCTTAGAGTCAGACACGACTGGACAGGGGAAAACTTTTATCTTTACCTTACTACACATTGAGACTAAAGAATCAGGGAATCAAGCTCAGCTAATCATGAGTCATGAGTTCTTGAACTATGGCAGAGCTGTGAAACTCGTAATTTGTTAAATGGAAGGATTAGCATTCTCAAAAACCAGATAACTGAGGTAAGCTGTTCAAAGAATATTAGAGTTCATTTGGTGATTCACATTCACATGCCTCCTTAAGTAACACCAGCTGCCTGCAATCAGTGCAGGTTCGCATCCCACCAGGCTCAAGGTTGACTCAGCCTTCCATCCTTCCAAGGTGGGTAAAATGAGGACCCAGATTGTTGGGGGCAATAAGCTGACTTTGTAATAATGCCGCTTGGGGGTGTGTGAAAGCCCTAATAAGCAGGCATATACATAGAATGAAGGCTACTGCTAAGCTTGTAAGCCGCCCTGAGTCTTCGGAGAAGGGTGGGATATAAATGGAATTAAAATAAATTAAATAAATAAATAAAAATTTGCCATGAAACCCCGCCCCCCAGCATAGCTTAAGCTCAGCTATTCGTAAGATTTAACATCTTAGTGGCCATGTAAATTAGCAAAACTGAACGGCCCAGAGGGTATCTAGGATGTTAGTTTGCATAAGTATTTGGTCTTATTATGAATCCAGTTTAGTTAGTCACAGGCTGTTGAAATCCCTAATGTCTAGAGGTGAAAAAAAATCTTTTGGCTTTGATTTCTATCTTAGTCCTACAAATACATTTAGTTAGCTTTGTTGAACCTGAGCGTTTTTTTTAAAGGCTTGCATTAAAAGGCTTACGTCCCCACTCTGCGGGAAGGCTGGACCTATTCGAATGGTCAACCCTCAGCAACTGATAGACCTGCTTGGGTTCCTGAAGGAGCTGGGGGAATATCCCGGGGGCTCTGCTGCATGATCCCGCAAAGGCCTCAGCCAGGAATCAGAAGGTGGCTGGAGCCCTGGACAGGATTGTGCCCGTGCGGAGGAGGTGAAGGTGCTAGAAAGGCCCAAGAGAGGGCTAGAATGCTGCTGAAGGAAGATAAAGAATGAATTCAAGTTGATAATGGGTCACTATTAAGATCTACCTCCACTTCTCCACCTTTTGGATGACAAAGTTGTCAGCTAGTTTGATCTCCCATTCACCGCAGAGTTTGTATCGCAGTTGATGTCAGGGTAGTTACATTACTACAGTGTTGTGTTTCCTGCACACCTCGGCTAACTGATTAGCAAAGCATTCATCTATTTCCACTTCTTGGTTTGGTGGCCTGTAATAAATACCTATAGCAAAGTCATTTCTCCGATATTCAACCAAATACTTTGAAGAAGGTTTTTATCCTTAGTATCGTGTATTTCTGCAAAGGTGTAGTAATTCTTTACATACAATACAGTTCCTCCCCCTCTTTTTGAGTGGGTTCTGTCTCTTTTGAACAGTGTATAGCCTTCTAGCCCAATGTTCCTGTTATGTATTGAGCTTGTGGTATTACACCACATGCATTGCTGGAGAGCTAACGGCTCTCCAGCAACCCAGACAGGCCATCTCTGGTCCTGCAATTGGTCAGCCTCAGGAGGCAAGCACGGGTTCAAACCTATTGGCTGCCACCTTAGGGCTAGGCTATATATTGTGGCTGGGTGCGGCCCAAGCTCAAGTACAGTTCCAGCAAGAATAAAAGAATGAGTTTCTCTGTACTCATCCTTGTGTCATCATTCCTGCTCACCAGAGCCCACGACTTAACAGTTCCAATCATGGCTTCCATCCCACCAAGTTTCAGTAACAGCAACAATGTCATGCCAATCCTCTCATGTACTAGGTAGGACCTCAAGTTCTCCCTATTTGTTCTCCGTACTTTGAGCGTTAGTGTACAGGCATCTGGCCCTGTTACATGCCTGAGTGCCCAATTCCTTCTCACCCCCCCTTCCTCATTGTCTGATTTGTTGGGTTGGGGTTGATGCTTTGGGTTTGGTCCTATGAATTAGTCTCTTCCCCACTCTAGTTTTGGTTGAAAGTCCTTCTGAGGAACCAAGCCAGATGTTTTCCAAACATGTTCTTCCAAGTCCTTGTGACGCGTAGTCCATCTCTTGCCAAAAGTCCTTCCTCTAGGAGGTAATGCATACCATGGCCTAAGAACTCAAAGTTCTTTCAATGGCACCATCCCTGGAGCCAGTGGTTTACTTCCAGAATCCTCCATTCCCTGAACGTCTATTGGAAATACAGATACAGAAGTACAGAGTATATTGAATACCTATAACAGAAAAGAGTCAACTAACAAGCCCTGGCTGAGGATACAATCTGCAGCTGTTACCAGAATTACTGGAATACAAAGGACATGTGAAAGCGAATGGTTTTCATGGGAATCTGTTCACCTTTCCAGCCAGAAATTCAATGCAATGGCTGTTTCCAGGATCTAGGATGTTCCTTGGCCTCCCTGCACCTTCCTGATGCCCCAGACTGCATTTCCTCCTTACCTCCAGCTGCAAAATTGGCAAGTGTTGGAATACTTTCAACCCTGAATCATGTAGGTGAAATGGGTGGGCACAAATGTAATCAATAAAATAAATAATAAATGAAAACATTCCCCAGTCCAAAAGGTTGGGAGCTTTTTAAGCCTGTCTGTCCAGAATCCCCTGCACAAATCTGATAAAATGGGTTTTCTGGGAAATTTCTGGCATCATTTGTAATTCTAGAAAAGCCCCCCCCTTTTTTTTGATCTGAGATATGTTATTAAATGATGAAGGGGAGACCCTGTTGTGCAAAGCGAATGCTATCAAGCCCCCTCCTCTCTTTTTGTTTTTCTCCTCTTGTCACTCATCAACTCAGCTCTGATTGCTCCACAACAATGCTGTTTAATTTCTTGGCTCAGTGCACACACCGTTGCAGAATCTGTGCAAGAGGAGTGAATGGAGGGAGAATCTGGGCAATCTCCTCTCCTGGGGGGCTCTTCTGGCCCAAGGGGTAGTGACCCTTCAATGCTGGCCTAGGGCAGAGCTAATCCTGCTTCCTCATTCATGTAATGCTATTAGCCTGGCATTTAATGCTGCAGTGGGCAGGGGCAGCCCTAGCTGGAACTCAGGAGGTCTTGCTCTGTTGTAATGCTAGCCGATCACTGCCCTAGATAAGTGAAGGGTCACTGGCTATGGGAGAAAATCGGGGGTGGAGGGGAAACAGTGCTGGAGATAGGAACTCATGCCCATGTTTTGTTTTCAGAAAGGATCTGTGACATGGGAGAAGATGCTTGCTAAAGGTTATGGATGTCAAAAGTAAGTTATCTGGTTGCAGCTGGGAGACAGACGCAGCTTTCTCTGGGGATTCTCGAGTGGCAAATCCCTTTCAAGTTGGCCACCATCTCCTGTAGCACCAGCACTCTTATCTTTGGCTGCCCACGCTGGGAAAATTGCTGACGGAAATCTGTGTCATTTTCCCTTCCCCTTTGTGGCTTTAGAGGCTCAGCCAGACTATGTAGGTCCCACAAGGGCTGAGCCCTGAGATCCCATCTCATCAGCTGCAGGACTGGCAGGTTGGTAGCTGGGCTGTGTCTCTGGTCATGCTCAGCATGGTAAGGATACAGCAACAGCAGCAATGGCATTTAGACTTATATACTACCCCATACCGTAGCTCTTTACAGCACTCTGTGGGCCATTTACAATGTAAGCATTATTTGCATATTGTCTCCAACAATCTGGGGTCCCCATTTTACCAACCTTGGAGTTGAAGTCCACGAGTCATAAAAGAGCCAAGGTTGCCTACCCCTGATTTAGATAAACTACAGGGATGTTAATTACAGATCATAATCCTTGGCTCACCAGCTTGATGGTTACAACTGGAAACAGGAAAGATGGTGGACAGGATCTGTCTCCATTTCTCCCCCCCCACCGGATGGTAAAGCAATTTGGAGATAATTTTGAGGGGAAAAAGGAATCCACAAATATGTTTGCAAGTTGCAACTGGACTTTTTTTTTGTTGGTTTCAGATGCTCCAAGCAGCTTCATCAGTCAGAAGAGGCAGAGAGTCATCGGAATGCACCTACTCCCATGGCATCAACCTCAGGGTTCCTTCCCCAAAGTGCATGGCAATATGTTGATGGAGATTCTCAGTCATCCAGTCGCCTATTGCCAGAATTCAACTTTCAGATGACTATACCTGGATGATTGAGAATTTTCACTGATATAGGTAAAGGTAAAGGTTCCCCCACACATGCGTGCTAGTCGTTTCCAACTCTAGGGGCCGGTGCTCATCTCCGTTTCAAAGCCGAAGAGCCAGCGCTTGTCCGAGGAAGTCTCCGTGGTCATGTGGCAGGCATGACTGGACGCCAAAGGCGCACGGAACGCTGTTACCTTCCCACCGTAGTGGTCCCTATTTTTCTACTTGCATTTTCACGTGCTTTCAAACTGCTAGGTTGGCAGAAGCTGGGACGAGTAACAGGCGCTCACTCTGTTAACGCGGCACTCAGGATTCGACCCGCCAAACTGCCGACCTTCTGATCGACAAGCTCAGCGTCCTAACCCACTGAGCCACCGCGTCCCTTTCACTGATATAGGAGTCCAGAAATAGCCAGCCACCACTGTCAGATGTGTCCCAGTTTGGGTGTTCAGGCAAGAAAGACCCTCGACTCCATTTGCAGTGAAAGGTATACTTTTACTGATGCCAAGTGGTTACAGTGTATCAAAGTCAGATCTGAAGATTTCCTGCTTAGTCCTGGTAACTTTATTTTTCCCCAGCCCCCGCCCTCCCCCCCCAACATCTTGGAGGTGTCCAATAAGATGCAAATTAGGTGTTTTGGTAACAGCTCCACATTTTGGCACTTACTTCTTTGGGTGGCCGTTCTGCGTTCTGTTCCCGGCTTGTGTCTTTGAATCTCTCAAGCTCTGTTCCGGGCTGGCACCTGTGGTTCCTCTCATCCTGTCACCCCCCCTCCCTATATCCCCGCGCTCCTCCCTCTCCCCTTTTATGGCAGGATGCCGTCACAGTGAAACGGCTGAATCAATGTGATGGCAGACTTGACACACCACTGTGCTTTCCTTTCCTTTTGCTGCCGTCCCATTTTTCAGAGGGCAAAACAGCAAGTGAGCAATACTGCACTGGAGACAGTGCCCCAGAACAAGGTGCAGTTGGCCTGCTGCATTTCCAAGAGAAGAAGGCAATCTAGATTTGCTGCAAAGGCTTTAATCAGACATTTCCCTATAGGCTTCTGTAGGATAATCGGCTTTTGTGTAGGGCCCCCTGCTGGGACCATGCCAGCCAGCCACTGATAAAAAAAATAAATGCAAACAGGCACATGACTCAAGGCAGCACGGAGGGGCCCTTAGATCTCACCCAAAGAAAATGCCAAGCCATATTCCTAAGATGCCATAAGTTATAATTTTAAATAGCCTCCAGGGAAAGAACTGCTTGAAGGATTTCACTGCCCTGCTGGAGATCGGAGAGAACATCTGCCTGGGCCACCTGCATTGGTCACCTTTCATTGACTTTGCATCTGGTGCTTTTGTTAGCACAAATTCAATTACCTGCAGCCGTCTGGAGACTCTTTGACTTATATTGGGCCAAGCTGATGGACAGGCTGCAGAAGTGGCTGGGTGAGTTCTGTGTAGCCAAGAGGCAGAGAATAATACCAATAATACTGAATTCAGCCCTGGAACTGGAGAAAATGAATTGTGGAAAAATGATTGGGCAGCTTTGCTTGTATCACCAGTATTGCTTCTGCTCAGAAGAATGGCAATAGAGGCATGTGGCGTTACAAAGCCATGGAAATGAGGCCCAAAGAAAATAAGAACGTTTTGAAGGGAGCAGAAGTAAATGAGTGCCTCAAACTGGGATTTATATGA
This sequence comes from Vipera ursinii, assembly GCF_947247035.1. NCBI lineage: Eukaryota > Metazoa > Chordata > Lepidosauria > Squamata > Viperidae > Vipera > Vipera ursinii. The sequence continues at coordinate 2,678,556 of NC_139523.1, forward strand.
CTTGGCTTATTCTGAATCAAGCTGCTGTATTGTGATCGATCCCCTTGTTAAGACCCTGTGGTCTGTATAAGCAGATGTTATCACTATTAACAGTTCTCTTCAGATAGCTGAACTCATGAAATACCTTGATCATCCAGAAATACCTTTATTTGCATGCAGAGTAGAATACAGCATGAGAAGGTGAGTTAGGAGATATTGTACAGTATTCCAAGGTCAGGGTCTGCACGTGAATCTGGAGCACATGTCTGCTGGTTATCACATGTCTGCCGGTAAGGAGCAGGATAGTCTCCAGGGACCAAGAAGGAGGAAGTCCATCCCAGAAAGGGGGGAATACATCACAAAGGGGGAGGTATTGGCTGACCCAATTAGCATAATGTTTAATTTCCCAAAACAGCCACGTGGTGGCAGCACATGGCTAGTCTGCTTCCTCATTTTTTTCCCCAAAGGGAGTGGGAGCATCACTCCCGACACACTGACAGGTGAGTCCAGATCACAGGCTGATTGACCTGTTGCCCTGGTTTCCTGACAGTTCAGCCCCTTCGAAACAGGAGAGGGTTGAACTCTTGGGCTACCTTTATTTCCAAGGATGGAGGCAATATTTCTGAACAGTTGGAGCCCACAAGATGGGATGGTTTAGGGGTTGGTCTAAATGACCTATAAACTTCTAATTTCTCATCCATCCATCCATCCATCCATCCATCCATGCACTCAATAACTCTATTTATGATTGTTACTCTCAGCAAGCTGTTTTGGCACGATTTATGTCTTGAAGGTCAGAGTGTCAATACTCGTAATAAATAAAATATGCATCAATCAAAACTCTTCTCTGAGGGCTGCAGAGCAAGGCTGGAGCAGTACCCTTTCCCTCGCTATGGCCCACAGAATCACGAAGGATGAAAGGCTGGGATAGCAGAAGCTGGTCAGGGTAGCTGGAGACCCAGGCAATCCAGGGGCTTCCTCTGGTGGGCTTGGGGAGGGGGTTGCAATTCACTCCTGAGGTTCCCTGCAACCAGGGGGTTGCATGATGGGGCGACAACTGAATCTAAAGAGAAAGATCGACGCTTGGTTGTGCTGTCAAGCTTACTTAGTGTAATTTCAAGCAGGAGACGCTTCGTGCTCGGCTTCTACAAGGCACCACCTGCCCCTCCTCCATATGGGAATAATAACAATAAAAATCTCTGAAAAATGGATTGGAAGCATCTTCTCTTGTTTTAGGCAAGGGCTGAGAATGCAGGGCCATTCCTGACAGGCTCATAATGCTTTCCCTATCTTGATTTCATGCTGGAAAAAACAGCCACGGGGTTTTGTCTCTCATTTTCTTTCCTCTGAAAAGGGAAGGAACAAATGAGACGAAGTTCACGAGAAGAGCAATCCATTTAATCGGAGGCAAGTGATGGGAGGGGGGCGGGTGGGGTAATGCTCTTCCCCTCCGCATTCTATTCTACCAATTAATTATTTAGTTACATGCTGTCTGTTATGATGAGAGGTAATTAGAGGTAATTATCTGGAAAAAAAATGGAAGGTGGGAAAGCTGCCAGTTGGTTATGAAAGCGGAGATTCATCACTTCCTTTCTTTATCACCTTCCAGGATCCATTGAAGGGGGGAGTTTGGGAGGTTCCCCTTGCCCCCCCCCCCGCCGAAGATGCAGCTGTCCCTTCCCAGCCACCTTCTCCCTCCCCCATTCTGCTTCCCCGATTCAGACACCAAGAAGCTGCTCCATGGCTCTGCAACTGGGGGCAACCTGGGCCTTTGGAGTGCCACAGTCATAGGGCTGGATGTCTTCTACTACAGCCCTCTGCCCAAGGCAGGAGTCCTTATATCATTCTGGACAAAGGGCAATGGAGCACCCACAACTCCAAGAGGCAAGCTGTGCCCTTGATGAGTCATTCTCACTGTCAGGAAATCCCTCGTTTCCAGGTTGAATCTCCCTTCCCCGTTGTTTCTTGTTCTGCCCTCAGGTGCTTTGGAGAGTAAATCAGCGGAGGATAGGTTGACACCCACCCCCACCCGTGACAAGCCTCCAACTATTGGAAGACGGCTATTATGTCTCTCCTGAGTCTTCTCTTCATCAGCTAGACCAGGGGTAACCTTGGCTCTTTTATGACTTGTGGACTTCAACTCCCAGAATTCCTGAGCCGGCTGGCTCAGGAATTCTGGGAGTTGAAGTCCATGAGTCATAAAAGAACCAAGGTTGCCTGCCCCTGAGCTAGACATACCTAGTTACCTCAACTGTTCATTGTACGATTTACCTTCCAGACCACTTCGTTGCTCTTCTCTCCACTCCTTCTAGACCTTTTTTGTATCGTGGTGGCCAGAACAAGCTTCCCGTATCGGAGAAGGCCAGGGTCGTTTCCCAATTTTTTGGAGCCCCCCATTGAATTTGACTGCCTCCCGGTCTTTGAAAGGGGGCAGGACTGGATGAACCACCGGCTGGCTCCCCTTGCTCCTTGAAGGCAAAACCGCCAGGCCCCCTGTGACAAATCAAGTACAAAATGCAAGCCGCTTGCTTCGACCAAGGGCAGGGGTAGGCAACCTCGGCTCTTTTATGACTCGTGGACTTCAACTCCCAGAATTCCTGAGCCAGGAATTCTGGGAGTTGAAGTCCACGAATCATAAAAGAGCCGAGGTTGCCTCCCCCTGACCAAGGGGGAAGCGGTGGCTGAGCCTCGCCCTGCCACGGAGCCGTGCCCTTTCCGCTTTCCCCTCTGCAAAGTGGCCCTTGTGGGAGCCGTGGGGATGTCGCACGCTTCGGGACGCCGGTGATCCACCTAAGGAGAAACATCAATTGGCACAAGCGGAGAGGCTGCGGAGGGAGGCCGACTCCATTCAATCTGTCAGAATTGCCGCATCTGACACGTAACGCTAGTTCAGGGGTAGGCAACCTTGGCTCTTTTTTTTTATTGAAAAGTTTTACAGTACATTTTATCTTTAACAATCCCCCCCTCCCTCCACCCACCCCTACCTAACCCTCCCTATCCCTCCCCCCCATCCCCCCCTCCCCCGACTTCCCAGAGCTAAGTACAAGGTATAAAAACAAAGAACAATCATAAACATCCATATGCTAACAACAATAAACTATTAAGTCTATCGCACTCTAGCACATATAAAATGACTACAAGCAATACTGATATTACATAAAAAAGAGAAGAAAAAAAAAGAAAAGAAAGCTTATTCAAATGCTAAATGAAACTTTTTAGTCCCATATTTGTTCTGGATATAATCAATCCACTTTTTCCACTCCATAATATAACGTTCTTGCGAATGATCCTTCACATGAGCCGAACTCTTTGCCATTTCCGCCAGGTTAGAAACCTTTAGAGTCCATTCTTCGCAACCTTGGCTCTTTTAGGACTCGTGGACTTCAACTCCCAGAATTCCTGAGCCAGCCAAGCTGGCTCAGGAATTCTGGGAGCTGAAGTCCACGAGTCCTAAAAGAGCCCAGGTTGCCTACCCCTGCGCTAGTTGGAACTCAAAAGGCGTCGAACGAGGAGCGCACCCTTTCAAGCCAGCTCCACCGCCTCCGGCCCCGAGATGCAGCCCGCAATCGGCGGCTGCTCTTAGCCGGAGAGCGGGCAGGAAAGCCTCAGAAACCCCAAGGCGGAACCGCTCCGCCTTTCAGCCGCAGGCGGCGCTCCGGCCCCGCAGCCCCCGCGCAGCCTCTAGCTGGGAAAGGCAGCGCCGGCCCGCCTTCCCTTCCCGGGGGGGGGGGCTTTGAACTCGCCGCCGCTTCCTCCTTCCGCGCCGCGGCTGAGCAGCCTTAAAAATCAGAGACGCGCCCGACCTTGCCGGGGCCCCCCGCGGCTTCCCCCGCCGAGCTAAGCGGCTGCTCTGGGCCGAGAGGGGCGGAGGGAAGGGGGCAGGCGGGGGGGGGGGGTCCTGGAAAAGCGGTTCGCCGAGGGGAGGCAGCCAGAGGGTCCTTCCCCCCCCCCCGCCCACCGTTCCAGGGTTCTTGGGCGAGTCCACACTGCGGGGGAGGAGGGATGCCCCCAACCCCCCCCCTCCTCCTCTACGCCCGATGCGAGCAGGGCAGAAGTAGCTCAGGTGACCCGGCGGAGGGCGAGGATGCGCTGCGTTCTCCTCGGTGAGCAGTTTTTGAACCCGTCGAAATGCGGCTGTCCTTTGATTGTTGCCGTGTAGTGTGCCTCTGGGAAGAAAAACGCTCTTAGAAAGGAGACTGCACAAGACGGACACGCACACAAACACATATACACTCAAAGACACACATATTTGGGTCGACAGGGTGCATCAAAAAAACCATTACACACACACACACACATTCTCTCTCTCTCTCTCTCTCTCTCTCTCTCTCTCTCTCTCTCTCCCTCCCTCCCTCCCTCCCTCCCTCCCCCTTTACTATCCTGGGGCTTTTCTCAGGACAACCTGAGCCAGTGCTTAGGATTGCACTGGCTTCTAGTCTTTTAGTCCAACCTCCTGCTCCAGCATCCCATCCCATTCCATTCTGCTTCCATTCCAGATAAGTGGCTGTCTAGTCTCTTCTTAAAAACCTCCAGTGATGAAGCACCCACAATGTCTGAAGGCCAGCCGTTCCACTGCTTATTTGTCCTCACTGTCAGGAAGTTTCTCCTGAGTTCTAGGTTGCTGCTCCCCTTGATTAGTTTCCATCTGTCGCTTCTGATGCTTTGGAGAATAGGTTGACCCCCCTCTTCCTTGTGGCAGCCTCTCAAATACCGGTCCTTTTTATTAAACTAAACTTACCCAATTCCTGCAACAGTTCTTCCTATGTTTTTGCCTCCAGTTCTTTTGCATAGTTACAGAGAATCCATTTCAGTAAGGATTCAGGTCTGGATAGAGGAGGAAAGAAACAGCAAATGGTCCAAGTGGGCAGACCCACCAGTCAATAATCAGAAGCTTGGTTCTTTCCTCCATGCTATTTACGTTTGGATTAAACCTGGCAACTAAGAATTACTGGTGAAAAGTAACCATCTTGGCTTCCAGGAAACATCAGCTGGTGTTAGCGCTAAATGGAGTGGCATTCGTCTTGGCAGGACTGATGTGTGACTTTGAGTCTTCCTTGGACTCGCAGCTTCTGCTTCGCAGCAAGTGGAGGCCTTGGCTGGCTTCCTTGGCCTTTGACCAGGTTGGGTTGGTGCTCCTGTTACTAACTGGATAAGAAGACCCTGATGAGATTTCCTCACGTGGATTATTGCAGGGTATGCTAATGAAGTTTCTCAATCATCCAGGTAAAGTTGTCTGAAGGTTGAATCTTGGCAACTGATAAAATAAGTCCAGTTGCTATGATTCAACGTTCACACCCTGTGTGGCGCTGCTTTTAAAGATGACTGGGAAACCACATTTCATACATTTTAGCCCGATAAAAATATTATCCCCTTTCTGTCTATTTGGCCCTTAATTTCTAGCCTATTAACATTCCCATGTGCCTGTTTGTAACTGACAGGCCCCTGGAAATGCACCTGGGAAACGTTGAGCAAGTTCAGTGCATTTTAATTAAAGCGCCTGCAGACCATGGTGGGCATGGAAAAGGAGCGTCCCCCCCACAAATGAGCAGCTGAGGAGATTCACGGTTGCAAGTCAGGGCCAGGGAGGGAGAGGAGCAGCTGGCTAAGAGGTTGGCTTGGCTTCATTCTGGCTTCCTGGCATTAGCCATTCCGTTCTGAATAGCAAAGGAGCAGAGCGCTAATCCTGTCATTACAATGGTTCTTTTAAAAAGAGATTATGGGATTTAGTTTGTCAATGGATTTCATAGCTGCTCAGCATAATTGGGACCTCCTCTTGGGAACAGCCTCTTTATTGTTGGAAGCAGTTTAACTTCATTTGCTCCAAAGCAGGAGGGTCTTCTTAACTTCATTTGCTCCAAAGCAGGAGGGTCTTCTTATGGGGGATGACAGCCCTCCCCTCTCCTTTGGTCGCCAGCCCCAGTCCCCAGCATCCTTTGCCCACCCAGCCCTGGGCCAGGGGCAGCAGTGGAATTCAGCCGGTTCGCACCACTTCGGCTGAACCGGTACCTAATTTTTTGTTGCCCAGGCCCAGAATGGACTTCCGGAAGTGGCCTCCGCACAGAGAACCGGTTGTTCCCCTATTTGAATCCCACCACTGGCCAGGGGCTGCTTGTAGGACCTTCTTCAGTGGGGAAACCAGTCAGTCTGTGAAAGATCACCTACCAAGGGCGCAGGGGCAAATCCATCCGGTGGAGACGGCCAGCCCAGGACTCCTTCCGCTTTGGGAATGGAGATTGCTGGCCGGTGGGCAGGGAGGCTGTTCAGGAAGAAGAAGCATTTCAGTGCCTGGGATGTAATCGCGGCTGAGAAAAATCTCTCCCAAAGAGAATGGTTTCTATTTTCTCAGCATTGCACTGTCGAAGAGGAAGGGAGACAAAGGAAGTGCATTTGCGCTTAAGAGCTTGGATGCATTACACTCAGGGCTTTTTTTCTCATAGAACGCTCAGAACGGAGTTCCGGCACCTTTTTTGGATGGAACCTTGTAGGGTAGGCAAGGCGGGTTGTATGACATGTGTGAGTTCCGGCACCTTTTTCTTTTACAAAAAAAGCACTGATTACACTACTAAACTGCCGTTTGGCTTAGCCAAAAGCAAATAGACCAATTAGCACTCATGCAAAGTCTGAACTTGCCGTGCATAGCCCCCTCCCTCATTCTGGCTCTTGGGAATAGAATTTAATGGAGGAGTTAATAACTTGGAGGAGTTATTGTTCTTCCTGAACAGCACAGCCATAATCTTCTGTCTAAGGCAGCTATTTAGGTGTGCGTGTAGGGGGGAAGGAAAGAGACATTTAATCTACATTCATATTTATATATACATCCACATATTACATGACTGTTTGTGATATTTCCATGACTGTGTACCCTTTGCTCGCTGACCGTTTGAAAAAAAATTCCAGTTTTCTGCTAGTGACTTCTAAGCATTATCGCCCTTAAAGGAGAACATTTAAGCTCAGGGTTGACGTGAGGGATCCTTGGGGTCCTCTCTGAGTTTCATTGCCCAGCCAGGTGATGCCATCAGTGCTAGAAGGGAGGGGGAGCTGTGGAGAGGAGGAGGGGGAGGGGGAGGACTGTGAGGTCCCTTGTGCTCTCTGAGCTTGGTTCGTTTCTTGCAGATGTTTCATTGTCCAAACTAGGTAGTGTTATCAGGGTTGAGTAATGAAACATCTGCAAGAAAACCACCAAGCTCAGAGAGCACAAGGGACCCTTTGTTATCTCCCTGCCTAAGCAGAGGCAGGCATATAAAGGGCAAAAGGTGTTTTGGGAAGCTGTTGTAGGTGGGACCCTTCAGCTGCCCGTCTGCGTGGTGGGTGACGTCTTGATGGCAGAGCCCCCCCTTCCCTTTGTTTTTATTCCCTTTCTCCCCTTCCCACCCCTGCTTGCCCCCCCCTCCATCTTCTCATGCCCTACCCTGGTTTTTATAACAAGGTACTGACTGTATATCCGTCTTGCGAAATGCTTTTGTCAGAAGACCCGGAGAAGGCATTAAGAGGGTGGAGTGAGAGGAACTGGTAAGGGTCAGGCGAAGAGGCAGGAGTAGTAGATTTTTATTAACAGAGAAAGGTGTCCGAAACCTATCCCTTGTCCGTCCACTTATTACTATGGGTTTTGTATTCTCTAAAGATCAAAAAAAAAAATCACAGCCTCATGCCAGGAAAGGAACTACAGCAGAAAATGCTTGCCTGCCTCTTCAGTATATAATCCCTTTCCTTTAAATATTGATTTTTCTTTTTAATCAAAGAAGGGAAAGGGGGGGGGAAGAGCAGAGAAACGTTCTCCTCCCAAAAACTAAGATCCAGCCTGGGGAAAAGAGATGATTTTCATGCTAAAACTAAAGGGGAACCCCCCCTTCCCCCACACCCAGAGAGAAAAGGTGCAATTTTCTCCTGAGCTCGGAGTGGAAGGGACCCGGGAGGGCTGTCAAGACCAGGGGCTCTGCTGCAGGTTGCCTCTCCTTTGTGCTTGGCCGAGAGGGTCTCTTTCTTTTGAAGAAAGGCCACCCCTCCTCCCGTTGGGACATGCACGGCCCATGAACACTGCATACTAAAGGACTCAGACTCAAACCCTTGATTCAGCATGAGATAGAATGACAGAATAGCAAAGTATTTGAGGTTTCCTAATCCAACCCCCCCACCCCGCCCAAGAAGGAGACCCTATACCATTTCAGACAAATCGTCTAATCTCTTCTTGAAAGCCTCCAGTGATGGAGCACCCACAACTTCTGGAGGGAAGCTGTTCCACCAATTAATTGTTCTAATTGTCAGGAAATTTCTCCTTAGTTCTCTCCTTGATTTTTATTGTAAGATTACAAATCTGAAAGCACTTCTCCCCTCCTTTACTTCCCAGAAAACAAGGGGGAGGGGGCCATGTGAGACGCATCCCATGTCTCTTCTTCAAATTCCCCCAAGAAATAATACGGTCTGCGATACCTTTTGCACGACAGTTTTCTAGGCACTTCTGCCTGTCTCTGAAGGTCGTTCGCACAGACCATTAAAACAGCCAGATATATCGAAAAAGTAACAGAGTCATTTTCCAGTTTAGTTCCTCATTATGTTATCAGCACGTTGTGTAATTGTATTTTTAAGTTATTTACTGAATTTACTGCACTGTAGGCTCCTAGAGCTGGTTGTGGCTGAAGCAGTGCAAAAGCCTGAGTAATCAATAGACTTTGTGTTGCTCACCATCTTGCAGTGAATGAAAGAGCTCTGGCACTTTCGGTGGGGAAGAGGGGGGGTAGGAGGTTGCTCCCTAGGAAAAAGAACTTTCTGTTCTAGTCTTTATTTATTTATTTATTTATTTATTTATTTATTTATTTATTTATTTATTTATTAATGGGACTTATATCCCGCCCTATCTCCCGAGGGACTCAGGGCGGCTAACAACAATAAAAATTAAAGGTCTCTGTACAGTAAATTAAAATTAAAAATTGAAATAAATTAAAGATTAGAGTTAAAATTGTAAACATAATTAAAATGCCTGTCAGTCCAGGTCAGCCAGGTGGAAAAGGAGTGTTTTGAGGCCGCGGCGAAAGACCGGAGATCTGGGGCCATCCGAAGCTCATGGGGGAGCTGACTCCACAGGGCTGGCGCTCCCACAGAGAAGGCCCTCCCCCTGGACATTGTCTAGCCGACGGTACCCTGAGGAGGCCTTCTCTGTGTGAGCGTACTGGGCGATGGGAATTCGTTCCCGGCAGTAGATGGTCCTGCAAGTATCCCGGGCCTAAGCCATGTAGGGCTTTAAAGGTAAGTACCAGCACCTTAAATCTCACCCGGAGGGCAACCGGTAGCCAATGCAGCTCACGCAGCCAGATTGGTTTCCCCTCTCCTTGTCTTTTTTTTGATTGACACATTTTTATTAGTTTATCAAAGTATAAAATAAAAAAATGAAAATAATGGGAAAATAATGGAGAACAGAACAGAACAGAATAGAATAGAGCTGGAAGGGACCTTGGAGGTCTTCTAGTCCAGCCCCCTGCTCAAGCAGGAGAGCCTATACCATCTCAGGTAAGTGAGTGTCCAGCCTCTTCTTAAAAATCTCCAGTGATGGAGCACCCACGATTTCTGGAGGCAACTTGGTTAATTGTCCTCACTGTTAGGAACTTTCTCCTTAATTCCAGGTTGCTTCTCTCTTTGATCAGTTTCCATCCATTGTTTCTCGTCCTTCCCTCTGGTGCTTTGGAGAATAGTTTGGCCCCCCTGTCTTTGTGGCAGCCCCTCAAATATTGGAATACCGCTATCATGTTTTCCCTGTTTTTTCTTTTCTTTAGACTAGCCAAACCCAGGTCCCCTAGCCATTCTATGTATGTTTTAGTCTCCAGACCTTTGATCATCTTAGTTGCTCTTCTCTGAACTTTTTCCAAGGTCTCAACATCTTTTTTTTAATATGGTGACCAAATTTTTTTGCAGTATTCCAAGTGTGGTCTCAGTAGGGTTTTATAAAAGTGGTACACGTGATCTTGATTGCGTGCCTCTGTTTATATAATCCAAGGTTGTATTAGCTTTTTGGCTGCTACTGCAGCCAAAAAGGAAAAAGGGAAGAGAAAAAAGGGGTAGGGGAAAAGGGGAAAAAAGCAGACCTCCAACTCTTTTTAATGCATAAGGTAAGAGTATAGAGTTTAATATAAGAAATAATATATTACTTTTGCATAATAATATATACTAGCCATTTCTATATCAATGAACCTATCTAACCAGCACAGGCCAAAATCAAGGTTTATGGGGTTCCCCCCTCCCACCTCAAGCACAAAGTCCAGAAGTGGGTTCCAGGTATCCCCTCTCCTTGTCTTGATGAGCTTTGGAGTCTTCCATCAATGTTGTGTCAGGCGAGAAGAAATGAAGTCTAAGGGCTCGTGGAGAAGCACTTCAGTTGCTATCTGTTTTGGTGAATTAAGAGTTTGGGCATAGAGGTGTGAGTTCAGGTACTCCTTCATATGATAGCATAGATTCACATGACAGCAGGGTTCCAACATCTGCAAGAAAAGAAGAGGGGGTCCATCTATTCTCCAAAGCACCAGAAGGCAAGACAAGAAGCAACCGATGGAAGCTAATCAAGGAGAGAAGCAGCCTAGAACTAAGGAGAAATTTCCCGACAGAACAATTAACCTGTCAGAATCCATTTATATCCCATTCATAAAACTCTATGTTTCTAAAATCTTATACCTCTCCCTGGATTCTGCCATTTTTCCAAGGAGGAGAAGAGAAGATGTGTATTCAGCCTGCCGGGAGGCTGTCTTCAAAGACCAGGGGAAGAACCTTTGAACTGAGAACAACAAAGGAAGGGGGGGGAAGAGATCTGGTTTGTATCTCTGATTAGAATCTCTAAAGGAAGGGAGTAATTGTCATAAAGACATGAGAGTTCCCCCTTTCCCATGGAAGGATTTGACACCTGAAGTTTAATTGATCCAGGACAAACCAGAGGGCTTGGAGGGAGGGGGTTTCGACCCGGGGACTCTTTAAAAAGTACCAAACTGTAACACAGTTCAGATCCTGTCTAGTATTCCCATTACCAATCACGTTTCAATAAAAGCTCCTTTTGAACAATTCCTGTTTCAAGAGTTCTTTCTTTCCTAAGATGTGGATTGGGGTGGGTCCTGACATAACCAGTGGAATGACTTGCCTCCAGAAGTTATGAGCGCTCTATCATTGGATGTTTTTCAGAAGAGACTGGGCAACCATTTGTCCAAAACTGTACAGGGTTTCCTGCTTGAGCAGTGGGTTGGACTAGAAGACCTCCAAGGTCCCATCCAACTCTGTTATGACTTTGGGTCAGGCATCTGTCTCTCAGCCTAGCCTACCTTACAGGAGGGAAGTCCTCTGGGGAGGCTAAAATGGTAGTAACTAAATAAATGCCAATAAATATTGCCCACCTGGTTTCTTTGAAGCACACTACTGTCCCTGAATATTTCAGGAAGAAATGCTTGACAGCTAGTGCTCAGCGGGGTGTTCCTACTCTGCTTTCTTTTCCTGTCAGCTGGGCCTCAATCTTGCTATTACTGAGATACTTCTGGTTTATTGTGGGTCAGTCTCAGCCATTTGCTACAAAGGGGGCTTAAAAGCAGAAACCCCCTCCCTCTGATGGCTTTTCCCTCTGTCAGGTGGATGCGCCTTGGCTGAGCTACCGAGTCTCATTAGGCTGGCCTCACCTGGATGCGTTATTGATTTTTCCTCATTCTATTCATTACTAGCCTCATCACAGTTTAGAAGCCATTTGGAAAAATTTACAAGTAGAAATAAAGAAAGGGGGGGAGGGGCGAGAAACTGTTCAAGAGGAGACATCTCCAGAGGCCGGGAAGAAAGTTTCATCTGATTACAAAGAACTTCTTGGTGGGATGTGGAGGAGGGAGATGTTTGTGTCAGGATGATTAGTTATCTGTTAAATGATACAGATCCTAAAACTAATTGGTACTGGGAGAATATTGATAAGTGGGCCAAAAAGCCTTAATTTAGTTAGCTTTAATGTAATGATGGCTCAGCGGTGAAAGATGCTGAACTTGTCAGCTGGAGAGCTGACAGCCCAGGTTTGAGACCCAACCTCTATGCAATGGGGTGAGCTCCCCATTCATTGCCCCAGCTCCAGCCCAGCCAGCAGTGTGAAAGCCTGGAAATGCGAGTAGACAAATACCTTTAGTGCAAAGGTGACGGCATTCTGTGTGCCTTTGGCGTATAGCTATGCTGACCACATGGCCACAGATGTTGTCTTCGGACCACGCTGGCTCCCTTGGCCAAGAAATGGAAGTGAGCACTGTGCCCTAGAGTCACACAGGACTGACAGGGAAAGTGTTACCTTTTTAATATAAAATGGCTGCAAGAATTTAAAAAAGTGTAACTTTAGGACTGTCTTGCCTGAGTGAAGGCTAGAAAAAGTGATGGGGAGGGATTTGCTCAATGCAGAGTATGGGTACCTATTTGGGACCTTTTACTGAGAGTAGCAGATGCCCAGGATCAACTCCTGGACTGCCGTAAGACATGGAAGACTGCTGGTGCTCTTTGCAAATGCTTTGCCTTGTCTTTTTTGCGATTTAAAAATAATACTGTCAGGAGGCCCTAGCTCTGTAAGTGCAGCATTCATTATTATCTTTCCTTGTAAAACATGATTCATTGCTACAGCAGAAGCTTTTTTGTCCCCAAGTAATGCATATACGTAATACATGGTTCCTCACATCAGCGAGGCATTTTAACATGCAGGGAAGGCAGACGAGGGCTGCTGAGGGGAATGGAGGCCATTTGGCCAGATAAAGGAGAAAGGGGTCGTCCAAGCCAAGACTGCAAATGGGAGCAAAAGGAGACGTGCCAGCTGAAAGAAAAGTGACTTAAAGAAAGAACTTTAAAAATGAATAGAATGGAATGGAATGGAATAGAATAGAATAGAATAGAATAGAATAGAATAGAATAGAATAGAATAGAATAGAATAGAATAGAATAGAATAGAATAGAATAGAAGTTGGAAGGGACCTTTGAAGGTTTTCTGGTCCAACAACCTGCTCAAACAGGAGACTGACAAATGGTTGTCCAATCTCTTCTTAAAATTGTCCAGTGATGGAGCACCCACAACATCTGAAGGCAAGCTGTTCCACGGGTTAATTGTTCTCATTGTCAGGAAATTTCTCCTTAGTTCCAGCTTGCTTCTCTCCTTGACTAGCTTCTATTCCTTGTTTCTTGTCCTGTCTTCTGGTGCTTTGGAGAATAGGCTGACCTCTTCTTTGTGGTAGCCCCTCAAATATTATTTTAGATTGCTAACAAAGAATTAAAGGGAGACTGATATGCATTTCAAACTTATTTGTTTTCATCAGTCAGCCATACCCTTCTGAGATTCGAACCTGGGCTGATTGCACATTAGGCAGTTATTTTAACCTCTAGGCCACAAGCTCTATCTCACTTTGTTAGCTGAGAAGCAAGGGAGATATGTGTTAAATGCTTGTTAACCATTTATTGCATTACACAAATATGAGCTGTCACTGTTGTGACTACTGCCTGTCGATGGCCTTCGGTTAGGCTGAAACAGGAAATAAAGATTTGTCCCATGTTTGGGGCCTAGCAAGGTAATCTAAATAGTGAGTAAACAGTCTCCCTTAATTCTTTGTTAGTAATTTACACAAATATATATATATATATTAATTAATTAAACACTAACCCAGACAACATGCTGTTTACCAAATATTATGGTGCATGTTAAAAATCAATTATATATATATATATATATATATATATATATATATATATATATATATATATATATATATATATATATATATATATATATGGATCCTTGGTTTTTCGGGTTTTTCCCCGCGTAGAACTAAAGGTGTAGGCGCAACGTTTCGACGGAATCCCATCCGTCATCATCAGGCTTGATCCACATACAGGCACCCGCGAAAACCTCAGAAAACAAATATATATATATATATATATATATATACAGTATATATATATATATATACAGTATATATATATATTATAATTTATATATATATATATATATAATTTATATATATATATATATATATATATATATATATATATATATATATATATAATTTATATATATATATATATATATATATATAATTTATATATATATATATATATATATATATATATATATATATATATATAATTTATATATATATCAATTATATATCAATTAAAAATAATTGATTTTTAACATGCACCATAATATTTGGTAAACAGCATGTTGTCTGGGTTAGTGTTTAATTAATTAATAATAATTAATTTCTATAATTCTATAGTCCATATAGTAGATTACTTCCAATAATATCCTCTTTTGCCAACCTTAAATTAATACAGTTCTTATTTAAATAAATGACAATTAAATATAGACATTTTTTCTGGAAATAATAACCAGTTCAATGTAAAGTTTCTTTTCACTGATCATCTTGATTGCCTCATCATAAATCCTGTTTGCATTCTTATTTAAATTTGCTTTCCCCACAATGTTCAAAACATTCTTACTGGTTAAGATTTTCTCAAAATTAGTTACACTTAAGTATTTTTTCTCTGATACAAGCCATCACATTTTTACATTTCTCATATCTTAAAGAAAAACAAGAAAGAAAAAAAAGACAAAACAGAGAAAAAATCTTTTATATAAACCATCCCAACTTTTTTTATATTTCTCATGTCAAAAAACCAAACACAAAAGAAAAAAGAAGGCATACTTTATCACTAGAAGGGTTCATCCCTCTTAAACTAATCTTCATGTATATTCAAAATCTTTCTATTTCTTTAACCATATTCAAACAAATGTTTAATTTTTAAATACTCCCTCTAATAACTCCCATCATCTAATTTCTTAATTCTCACTTTAGCCTTTTTTCCCCCCAACATCTTTCCTGTTGAATATGTTTCATTGAATCAAAGAATCTTCCCATAATCTTATAAATGTTGTTGCAAGTACAAAAGGCAAAACAGGTAAGATTTTTTTATAGGCAGTTTTTGCCCCTTTGTATTCATTGAAAATCTTTTCCTTTCTTTCTTTCTTTCTTTCTTTCTTTCTTTCTTTCTTTCTTTCTTTCTTTCTTTCTTGATTTTATTTACTATTTTTTGTCTCTCAAGTTCTTGTAATTCTCTTGACAAAATCCATTTTGCCAAATCTTTTTACTTGTCTTCAAACTTATTTCATAATCTTAAAGTGTAGTTTGTCTTTTCCATGTCCAGAGTTTCCTGTAATTTTTTTCCACCTGGGTTAAGTCATACTTCTTGTATTGTTAAATTCCATCTTGAAATCTCTCTCCTCTGTCTCATATTCAGTTGTCTTTTTTTTCTGCTCACACTCTATTTTTATTTTCTGAGAATTATTATGTTGTAAAGTTAAATGGGAGATGTGTTCATTTAGGTTTTCAAGGTTATTTTTTAATTTTCTCATGATTTGAGATTATTGTTATTTGGTTTAGTTGCAGCATAGCATAGATCTCCTTCTGGAAAGTATTTGGGTTTTTTTGGTATATTCTTTCTACAGATCTCTGGTTTTCCATGATAGCCAAAAATCACGGTTTTCCTTTCTCTGCAGACAGCTTTAGAGTCACAGTTGAGTTTCAATTCTTTTTTTTTTAGAGTTTATAATTCTCACTTTGTAGAAAGCCAAAAACGTTCTCTTTTTCTTTTTTTTAATCACAGCTGTTCTCTCTTATTAAGACATTGAAGGTAACCAAAGTCAAATTTATCTTTTCCTGGGCCTTGCCAGTCCCTGTAATAGAGCAGCTGCTGTTGTATATTTCCATCTACCACTAGATGTCAGCACCAGTTCTTTCAGTAATAGACAATTATTTACTTCTATTTTCATGATATAAAAGGAAAATCTTAACAGATTCCACTGATTTCAAACATCCAAATTAAGTCTTATATTATTTTCATTTCAATATATTTCTGTTCCCCCTGAAAATTTTAATTCGTGCTTCCGTCTGCAGGAGGGTGGAGGAAAGGTCCCCCTCACTTTTGGAAGCTTTTTGCTTCTTGGGGTTATTTTTTTCTTTCTCCAGGAAACCAATTTCCAAGTAGAAGAGAGAAAATCAGTTCCAAACACATTGTTTACAGTCAGCTTAGAGTAGTACTTTTGGACTTCGGTTGCTTGTATCTTAGGCTAGACTCGGAAGTTAAATTAGCTTCTTCTCTTGCCAGTTTCTGGAGAGCTTTTCCCAAACCGATTGGATCAACTGCTGTCTCTCTGCAATTGGCAGGACTTCCCCGCTTCTATGTTGCCTCTATGGGGCAACTTCAGACCCATTTAGGGTTCCCTGGCAGGCAGAAATCGGCCGCAGAGTGCGGAGACCCACAATCCTTCAGCTGCTGCACTACTGCACAAAACCAGAAGTCGCCCCAGTCCTTCTTTTAACTAGACTAAGTGAACCCAATTCTTGCAACCATTCTTCATATATTTTAGCCTCCAGGTCCCTAATCATCTCTTGTTGAGCTTCTCTGCACTTTTTCCAGAGTCTTAACATTTGTTTTATATTATGGTGACCAAAACTGGATGCAGTATTCCAAGTGTGGTCTTACCAAGACCTTGGTAAGTGGTACTAACACTTCATGTGATCTTGATTCTATCCCTGGGCTGTTAATGCAGCTAGGACTGCATTGCCTTTTTTGGAGGCTGCAGCATAATGCTGCAAAAAGGATGGAAGCTAGGCTGATGTCAACTCAAACTAAGCAGGAGTGACATCATGAATCCAGTGGATACCGGTAGTAGGAGGTTACTCTGGCTCAGGGGCTTGGCAATTGTGGACAGATTCTCCCCAGCTGTCCAGTGTTCCTGACACGGTGGGCATTCACTTCCCATTTTCAATCGTATGTTGCTAGTGCAGAAGAAAACTCTTTACTGCTGTTTGACAATTGTCCATCACGCATCACCAGGTTGGTGGCAAATGACAGCTTATGGGCACCAATGAAATAAACTCTCCCCAGTATTTAAAATAAATAAGAAAAAAAATCTTGCCTTGTCAGGGAAGAGTGGCAGGCTACTTGATGCCTTTCGCCTCCATCCCGCCTTCCCTATTTCATGACAATTCAAATTGAGTTTTCCATCAGAAAGGCTTTGTGGAAGTCTCACTTGTAGCCATGGCTTTCGCAATCAGCAGAGGAGGAAATCAGGCTGAAAGAGAGGAGACAGTAGTGACGGTGACAGAGAGATGGTGCCATTTCCTATAGCAGAAGGCCAGACCTACTTGGACAATGTGGGGGGGGGGCTGAGTTGGAAAATCCAAACATCCAAACGTGACAGCATCACAATCTTCCTGGTGCTCAAGAAATTTGCTGCAGAAGGCAATTTCCACAGGAAAGGAATGAGCAGAGGATTTATGCCAGTGAGCTTGATGGAGAAGGTGGGAGACGGTAGCTGTAGCCCCTAGGGAGCCCAGGGCCCTTGTCCTGCCCCCCCTTGTGATATCGCCTCTTCAGCCAAGGAGCTGGAAATAAGAAGAGTAAGGAGTCTTCAGGCCTGAAGACGGCAGTCCACTGACTGCAATTCTGGGCAGCATTTCACACAAAGCCAGGTCTGTACCAAATGATCTGGCTCCCTCTGAACCTGCAAATCAGACCCCCCGCCCCACAAAAAAATGTGAAAAGCCATCTACATGACCAAAGGCCCAGGATTTCCCCCCCCCCGGCCCCCTGCCAAGTAGTGCATTTGCCACGTTTTTGATGCTGGTTCTTTGGGGTATCAGGCTTGTCTCCTTCCCTGCTACTGGATAACCTTTGTTTCTTTGTGTGTGTGTGTGTGTGTGTGTGTGTGCACGCGCACACACATACACACACACACCCCAATTAGATTCCAGATAAGACTTAAGAGTTACAATTATGATTCTATCATGATTTTAAGCGGGTTTAAACCCACCCCGTGGTTTAAAGCAGGGCTCTCCAAACATGGCAACTTTAAGACTTGTGGACTTCAGTTGCATGGCTGGCTGGGGAATTCTGGGACTTGAAGTCCACAAGTCTTAAAGTTGCCAGTCTTAAAAAGAGCCCTGGATTCAAGGAAACTGAAAAGCTTGGGGTGCCAAATTGGCAGAAATAATGGAATCCAGGGGAATTCAACTCAACTTCAGGGCAAGAAGTGCAGTGGAATATAATACAGAGCTGGCACTGGAATCCTGCTCAATTCACACGTATCTATCAAAATTATTCTGCCAAATGTCAGAGAGACTATGGGGTTATGGAATAAAATATGAACTTAAATTCTTCAACATGACTGTGGGGAGGTGTAACTACCATCCCTAAAGAAAAAACTGAATTCTCTCCAGAGTTAAGCTCAAGACTGAAAATAAAGAATTATCTATTTCATTTTAGCAAATAAAATAATTACCAAATAATTACTCAATACTGGAAAGCTCTAGATAACATAGCATTTGAGATATGGATCATCAAAGCCTGTTCAGAAATAATAATAATAATAATAATAATAATAATAATAATAATAATAATAATAATAATAATAATAATAATAATAATAATAATAATGCATCAGAAGCAGGAATCACAATTTTATCAGATTAGGATGGATTTTATGATTGACCTCAAAGGCAATAGGCTATAATATGATAATATATTTCACGTATGGTAAATGTCTACCTACATGAACAAGAGAACCTGGAGTTCAGATATACGGTATGTATGTATGCATGTATGCATAGGAGAAGCAGGCAAGCAGAAAGTTAACTTTGAAAACTGAAAAGGTGGAGGAGCAGGTGCCCTTTAAGGGGAGGCGAAGGGAGGCGGGTCATCTCCCTGGGAATTCTGAGCACTTTATGACTTCATCCCTGCAGGCAAAAGTGTCAGTTGGTGACAGTTATCAGAGTGAAGATGCCATCCTGGAGGTCAGCTGCTCTTCAGTGGGGCTCCTGGACTCTGGGGGACCTTCCCTCTTTTTGCAGCCAACCCTTAGAGGGGTAAGAGAGGGAGAGAGATTGGGATAGGTTGAAGGCTCCAGCCAAGCCATTAGGAGCTTCTAGGCCTTCTCCATGAGGGTTGAGCTCTTGTACTTCTGCAGTGGTCCTGTTGATTTCAATGGGCAAATCTATTTCAAGGCCTAGCCCAAACCCTGTTGAGTCTGCTTCCAAGCCCTGACTTCAGAAGGCAAACAGCAGACTATTGAGCTGCTGAGCAGTGCTGAAGCCTTGGTGGAGCTTCTGGAACAAGAGGCAACCCACATCCAAAGAGCTATGGTTTCTCTGCAAGAAAGGACCAATAGGCAGCTTTAGTGATGGGTTTGGCTGCTTCCTAGAGGCCTTAGACTGTCACAGGTGCAGGTCACCAAGGTGGAGGAGCAGGTGCCCTTTAAGGGGAGGCGAAGGGAGGGGGGTCATCTCCCTGGGAATTCTCAGGGCTTTATGACTTCATCCCTGAAGGCCAAAGTGTCAGTTGTGACAGTTATCAGAGTGAAGATGCCTTCCTGGAGGTCAGCTGCTCTTCATTGGGGCTCCTGGACTCTGGGGGACCTTCCCTGATTTTGTAGCCAACCCTTAGAGGGGTAACTGAGGGTGAGAGATTGGGATAGGCTGAGGGTGGGGGTGAGGGCGAGAGGGTTAGGGCGAGGGTGAAAGGGGGAGGGGGAGGGGAGGACAGGGGGAGAGGGGGGAGGGGGGAGGGGGAGAATCAGGGTCAGGATCAAGGGGAGGGGGACAGGGAGGTGAGGGGTTATGGGGAAGGGGAGGAACAAAGTTTAAAGGGCAAGGGGGAGAAAGTTGAGGATTTTGAGGACAAAGAGGTGGAATGGGCTGGGGAGGAGAGGAGGGGAGGGGAGTGAAAGGCGAGGTTGAGGGGGGGACAGAATGGGGTGGAAAGGGAGGGGAGAAGAGGAAGGGGAGGGAGAGGGGTATGAAGAGGTGAGAGATGGAGAGGGGGAGGAGGTGAGGTAGATGGGAGGGGGAGGGACAAATAGGGAGGGGGGAATTTTAATCTTTTCATGTCTTCATCCAGACAGGTTATTATCAGAGGTAAGTGAGGAGGAGGCTGAGGGGTGGGGAGGACAGGGGGAAGGGGATTGGATGGAGGAGGGGAAAGGCGTAGAGGGGTGGCGAAGCAGAAGTGGAAGGGGGATATGGAGGTGGAAGGTTATGGGGGTCAAAGAAGTTAGCCAGGGAGGTAGATGGGAGGGGGAGGGGCAATTAGGGAGGGGGGAATTGTAATGTTTTTATCCATGCAGGTTATCATCCAAGGTAAGTGAGAGGGAGGGAGAGGGAGGGTGAAAGAAATGGAGAGGTGAAGCATGAGGGGGAGGGGGACAGGGAGAATAGGATAGAGGGACAGAGAGGTTGAGTGGGCTGGGCAGGAGTTGCAAAGGGAGGGGAGGTAGGTGGGAGGGGGAGGGGCAATTTGGGAGGGGGGAATTTTAATGTTTTTATCCATGCAGGTTATCATCCAAGGTAAGTAAGAGGGAGGGAGAGGGAGGGTGAGAGAAATGGAGAGGGGGGTGAAGCATGAGGGGGAGGGGGAAGGGAGAATAGGATAGAGGGAAAGGGAGGTTGAGTGGGCTGGGCAGGAGTTGCAAAGGGAGGGGAGCTAGGGGGGAGGGGGAGGGACAATTAGGGAGGGGGGAATTCTAATCTTTTCATGTCTTCATCCATACAGGTTATCAGAGGTAAGTGAGGAGGAGGGTGAGCGGAATGGCGAGGAAGGGGAGGGGGAGAGGTAGGAAAAAGGGGAGGGAGAGGAGGACAAATAGGTGGAGTGGTATTGGGAGAAAAGGGTAGGAGTGTGGGGGAGAAAAGGGAGGACCTGGCTGAGGGCCATGAGGGGGAGGACAGGGGGAAGGGGGGAGGGGTACAGTGAGAGGTATTTGGAGGGGCGGAGAAGGAGGGATAGGGAGAGTGGAGAGGCAAGGGCAAGGAACTAAGTTCCCTCCCTTCCCTTTCTCTCCCCTTCTCGCTCCTTTTTCCTCACTCCTCTCCCCTCCCTGTGCTGCTCCCCATCCCTCTTTCCATCCCCTGCCACCTCCCTATCCCCTCCACTTCCCCTCCCCCTCCCCCTGTAATCCCTTCTCCCCCTCCTCCCATACCCCACCCCTTAGCTGAAGCAAGAAGGGGGGTTGATAGCGAGGAGAAAGGGGAGGGAGAGGAGGACAAATGGGTGGATTGGTAAAAGGGGAGGAGAGGGGGAGAAAAAGCCGGGGAGGACCTGGCAAGGGCCATGAGGGGAGGACAGGGGGAGAGGGGGAGGGTACAGGGAGGGGTATTTGGAGGGAAGGGGATAGGGAGAGAGATTCTCTCCCTCCCCATCCCCCTGCCAATTCTCTCCACCTTTACATCTCCTCTGTCTCTCTTTCTCCCTCCTCTCTCTCTCTCTCCCTCCGCCCCATCTTTCTGCTACCTTCTGTTGTGATTCAGTGTTAGCCTGTGTTCCCAGCAGCTGAGTCCGATGAATCTGAGGAGGAGGAGGGGGGGTTGTATAGCCTTTGGTGTCAGAGGGAGGCTCTGATGCACTGCAGGTCTCTCAGTCTGGCTCCTCCAGTCATGTTCCTCATGAGACTCAGCTGTGTGAGGATGAGAAGTCAGACTCAGAAGAGTCACAGCTAAATCTGTTCATAGATGCTAGAAGCAGAAGGCAATCCAGCAGAGCAGAGCAGAGCAGAGAAAATCAATGAGGCAACTCAGTGAGAGCAGGAGAAGGCAGTGAGAGCAGGAGAAGGCAGAAGCCTTGGGACTGCCAATAAAAGGGGAAGGTGTGGGCGGGGCTGGTTGCTGAAGGCAACCGTTTGGAGACATTCTAACGGAATCCTGGTCTGTTCTTGATACTTCTGTTTAACTCTTTTTTTATTGAAAAGTTTTACAATATATTTTATCTTTAACAATCCCTCCCCCCTCCCTCCACCCACCCCTCCCTAACCCTCCCTATCCCTCCCCCCCTTTCCCCCCTCCCCCCGACTTCCCAGAGCTAAATACAAGGTATAAAAACAAAAAACAATCATAAACAACTATATGCTAACAACAATAAACTATTAAGTCTATCACACTCTAGCTCATGTGAAATGACTACAAACAATACTAATATCATATATAATAAAACTTATAAAAATGCTAAATGAAACTTTTTGGTCCCATATTTGTTCTGGA
Source organism: Vipera ursinii (assembly GCF_947247035.1). Classification (NCBI taxonomy): domain Eukaryota; kingdom Metazoa; phylum Chordata; class Lepidosauria; order Squamata; family Viperidae; genus Vipera; species Vipera ursinii. The sequence goes on from NC_139523.1 coordinate 2,700,590, forward strand.
TAAAATCAATCCACTTTTTCCACTCCATAATATAACGTTGTTGCGAATGGTCTTTCAAATAGGCCGAAATCTTTGCCATTTCCGCCAGGTCAGAAACTTTTAAAGTCCATTCTTCTATAGTCGCCAGTTCCTCCTTCTTCCAATATTGACCTACTAAGAGTCTTGCTGCCGTAATTAAGTTCAGCATCAACTTGGCATCCACAACAGTAGTGTCTGTGATTATGCCCAATAAGAACAACTGCAGACAAAACTTTATCCTTTGCTTAAATATCTTCTGCATATTCCACCAGATTTTAATCCAAAAAGCTTTAACCTTTTTACAGGTCCACCATATATGAAAATACATTGCGTCTTCACCACCACATCTTCAACATTTAGGTTGGTAGTTCGGATACATACTTGCAAGCTTTTTAGGATCTAAATGCCACCTATAAAACATTTTGTAAAAGTTCTCTCTTAAATTTTGAGCTTGTGTAAATTTTACGTTTCTCACGCAGATCTTTTCCCAAGTGTCCATTGTGATAACTTCTTGAATATTCTGAGCCCACTTTATCATACAATCTTTAACAAGTTCTGTTTCTGAATCAATTTCTATCAATGCAAGATATATCCGTTTGATATGTGCTGGACCCTGATTTCTAATTTGCTTTACCAAATTTTCGTCAGTCATTGAGAAACCAATTTTCTGGTCTTCTTTCCACCTGGCCCGTAATTGACCATATTGAAACCAAGTTTGAACAATCTTCTCATCTCGTAAAAGATTATACGGCTTCAAACACCATACGTTCCTCTCCAAACTTAAGATCTCCTTGTACGTAGTCACATCATGTTTGAAGCCTACATTTATATTTTCTATTGCATGTTTCGGAATTGCCCACAATGGTATCTTATAGTCTGACTTATGTCTATACTTCTTCCAAACTCTCAGCAATGCCTGTCTTAAAATATGCACTTTAAACACATTATCTACCTTCTTATCATACAGTAAATATGCATGCCAGCCAAATAACAAGTCGTGGCCCTCAAGATTTAATAATCTCCCTTGTGTCAAATTAATCCAATCACTTATTCCTGACAACGCAGCAGCTTCATAATATAATTTAAGGTTGGGCATTTTAAGACCACCTCTTTCACGCGTATCCTGCATAATCTTAAGTTTAACTCGTGGCCTTTTCCCTGCCCATACAAATTTATTGATACCCCATTGCCATTCTTCCAAATTTGAATCTTTTTTAAGAATCGGTATCATTTGAAATAAAAATAAAAATTTAGGCAAGACATTCATTTTCACTGCTGCAATTCTTCCCAATAAAGACAATTGCAATTTTTCCCAACTCTCCAATTCTTTTTGAATTTTTCCCCATAACTTTTCATAATTATTTTTATATAACTTTGCATTTGAGGGTGACAAATACACCCCCAAATATTTAACCCTTTTAACAATCTCGAATCCAGTTAACCCTTCTAAAAGGGCCTTTTGCGATACTGTCATATTTTTGGCTAAAATTTTAGTTTTTTGTACATTAACCTTAAATCCAGAAACCTTCCCATATTGCATTATTATCTCCATCAGGTCCACAACATAATTTTCTGGCTGGGTCACCGTAACAACCAGATCATCTGCAAATGCCCACAGTCTATAATCCTGATCTCTAATTTGAATACCCTTAATTTTTTCCGAATTCCGTATTTTTATCAATAATATCTCCAATGTTAATACAAATAATAGAGGTGATAACGGGCATCCTTGTCTTGTGCCCTTTTCAATATTGCATACTTCAGTCAAACTATTATTTACTATTATTCGGGCAGTTTGTTTTTGACATAATGCCCTGATTGGTTGTAAAAATTTATCCCCAAAATTCATTTTATCTAAAATTTTCATCAAAAATTGCCAATCCAGTTGATCAAAAGCTTTTTCAGCATCTAAAAAAATCAACGCCGCAGGGATCTGGTTGTTCCTTTCCAAAAACTCCACCAAGTCAACTATATGCCTCACATTATTTTTCATTTGTCTACCACTGATAAACCCAGTTTGGTCCCCATGAATCATCTGTTGCAAAACCCTCATCAATCTATTAGCTAAAACCTTAGCAAATATCTTGTAGTCCGTATTTAAAAGTGATATTGGTCTGTAGTTTCTTACTTGAGTAACATCCTGATCTTCCTTTGGAATCAAGGAAATAAAAGCAGTTCTCCAAGACGGAGGCACCCTTCCTCCCCTTTGAATTGTCTGAAACAATTCCCTTAATGGCTTTATCATCTCCGATTGTAGATTTTTGTAATAGACCGCAGTCAGTCCATCCGTACCTGGCGCTTTATCCACCTTCAGTTGCTTAATTGCTAAAAGAATTTCTTCTTCTGTTATCAATTGATTAATCTCTTCCTTTTGTTCTTGTATAAGAATCGGGATGTTAGCATTCTTTAAATATACGTCAATGTCTGTTTCATTAATCTTATCTTTAGCATATAATTTGGAGTAAAAGTCCACAAAGGCTTCCTTAATAAGATCCTGTTGATACACAACCTTACCTTTATGTTCTATTTTATCTATATTAGAAGCCCTTTGTTTTTTCCTTAACCTGTAAGCTAACCACCTACCTGGTTTATTGGCATTGCAAAAAGTGTTATGCCTAGCAAACCGTAAGTTAGTTGCCACCTGATCAGCCATCAACTTATCAAATTGTCCTCTTATCAAATTAATAACCTCTTTAGTCTTCACGTCCGATGGATTCAAAATTAGGGCCTTTTCTTTTTCCCTAATTTCATTCTCCAGTTCTTTCCTCCTGACTTCCAAGTTACGTCTGTATTTATTATTCATATATATTAACACCCCTCTCATATAGGCTTTACTAGCATCCCAAACCATGTCCATAGAAGTATCCTTGTTCATATTAATTTCAAAAAAGTCCTTCATCTGCTTTTTACATTCTTCCACATTACTCTGATTTATAAACAAATTCTCATTTAAACGCCAAGAGCGCCTATCTCTATTATCCTTATTAATCTCTAACCAGACTGGACTATGGTCAGATATAGTTCTTGCACAAATCTTTATCTTCTTAATCCTAGAAAAAAATCATTAGTCAGTAACATAAAATCAATCCTGGAAAAAGATTGGTGTCTATCAGAAAAAAAAGTATAATCCTTTTCATGTAGATGTGTTTCTCGCCAAATGTCTCGCAATTCCAGATCATCCTTCATTTCAAAAAAAGATTTAGGCAATCTAGCATGACTTGGGGCATGTTTAAAAGAACCACATTTGTCCAGTTGTACGTCCAAGACACCATTCCAGTCTCCCATAAAAATAAAAGATTTATAATCCATCTGGGTAATCTTAGTATGTAGTGATCTATAAAAGTCAGCTTGTTGTTGATTAGGAGCATACAGTCCAACTAAAAGCGTTTTTTTGCCTTCTAACAGCAGATCTATCATAACATATCTTCCTTGTTTATCTGCTTCTATTAGTTCCGCTGTCAGAGTATTCTTGACATAAATAACCACTCCGTTTTTCTTATTCATTGTAGAAGCAGTAAATTGCGTACCCAACCTTAAGTTCAACAGGTACTTTTGATCCATAACCCTAATATGCGTTTCTTGCAAACAAATAACATCAGTCTTAAATTGTTTTAAATATTGAAAAACTTTCTTTCTCTTCTGTGGTGAGTTTAATCCATTGACATTCCAAGTTAAGAACGTAGTCGTCATTCTTGGTGTCCCGAAGCTTCTGGAGCACGCCTGCCAAAATCCCCTTAACTTCCTTAGGCCGCGCCCCTCCCACAGCTTCGCTATAGGTACGCTTTGGAGGTTCCATAACTTTCTGCTGATCTTGCTCTTGCTCTTGTCTCACTCGTCTTAAAGCGGCACACGTCATCCTCTGCTCTCTAGCATCTGCCGATGAAGCTGTAATTTGATCCCCTCCAGTACCTTTCTCATCTGTCTGTGTTCCTTCAGCACCTTGAGGCTTTCCCTCGACATTTTTCTTTGCAGATTCCAAAAGTGGTGGAGGGGTTGCTTTTAAAACTTTGCTATAAAAATCACGTGCCTGGATCACTGTAACCAAACGGTGTCTCATACCTTCATGCATCACCACCATGCCCACTGGTATCTCCCATCTGAATTTGATGTCACGTTTCTTAAGTTCCTGTGCCAAAAAAGCAAAATATTTCCTTCTCCTTAAAATTCTTGGAGGAATCTCTTTTAAAACCAAAACTTCTTGCTCAGCAACCACAAGCTTAGTATCATAAGCAACTTGAATAACTTCATTCCTAATTGCTCTCCTTGTAAAATAAACCACCACATCTCTAGGTAACTTCCTCTGCCTTGCAATCCATGAATTCACACGAAAGATTTTGTCTATACTTCCCTCAATTTCAGCTGCTGGCTGTCCCAGTACCGCTTCCAAAGCCTCAGAGACTATCTGCTTTAAATCTTCTTTAGGATTCTCTTTTAAGCCTCTGATTCTGATAGCAAACTCCATCTGGTGGTACTGGACGAGAGTCAAGTCTCCATCCATTTTATCCATTATATTTTCATTCTCTAAAACTTTTGCTTCTAGTCTGGAATTCTTCTGACTAAGATCCTCCATTTTTTCATCCAAGCATTGAATACATACAGCCACACCTTCAAGTGCAGGCAAGATGTCTGCCCTCATTGCTGTAAACTTCTCTTCCATCTTTCCCTCCAGCTTTTCCATCTTCTCCTCCAGCTTTTCCATCTTTTCATCTATAATATCTGATATTTGTTGTGAATGCTTTTCCAAAACATCCTGTAAGTCCTTAACCGTCAGTGCCGGAGCAGGTGCAGGAGGAAGTAAGGCTTGCAGCGAGGTCTGTTGCACCGGGGAAGCCCCCGCACTCCGGAGAACTTTAGAAGTTTTAGTCGCCATCTTCCCCCACTTTCACTTACTACGCACTTTCACTTTTAAAAGCCATAAAGTCCATTGAGCTAGAGAACAAAAGTCCACTTCACCTTGACCTCCTGTACCACTCTGCCTGCCTCTTCACACTCGAAAGTCTTTCCTTCTGGCAGGGGTGGTTGCTAACGCTTGGTTCTGCTCCCAAAAGCACGGAGCAGAAGCACTGCGCAGCCCAGAGCAAACCCAGGCTTCGGGGGGGCTCAATCCTTCAGCCGCCCAAACTAAAAGCTCAGGTGGCCCCGGAGAGCTCAACCCCTACCTGGGGCCTCACCCCCTCCTCTTCTCCCGGGGAGGGGGCTTCTGAACCACTAAAACAGCTGATCGGCGCTGTTTTTAGTAGTTCAAACAAAGCCGCGGAGCGGACAGCCCGGAGATGGCTGTCTTCAGCGTCGCGTCGACACCGGAAGTTGATACTTCTGTTTAACTCTTGTTTGTTGACTCATTTGATATTTTGATTCATTTATTGAAGGAAATATTTTGTTGCTTTTTTGTTTGAACTGTAAATAAATTTGGGTTGGGTTTTTCCAGCCTATTGACTGTAAAAAGGAAAAAGGGTTTGTCCCAGATACACAATAAGCTGACTTTGTAATAATGCCGCTTGGGGTGTGTGTGAAAGCCCTAATAAGCAGGCATATACATAGAATGAAGGCTACTGCTAAGCTTGTAAGCCGCCCTGAGTCTTCGGAGAAGGGCGGGATATAAATGGAATTAAAAAAAACCACAGGGCTAGTTGTAGGCTGGAACAGAACACCTTCCTCCCTTTGAAAGGCCAACGAATCTCTTCACTCTGATAACGGATCACTGCAGATAACTAACATTTTAACCTGCATGGATGAAATAAATTGTCGCCTCAGTTTAAAAGGGGATATCAGCGCTTTTAACATTGATGTCCAGGCTTGTTTTTTTTAACTCTAAGATAACATTACGTATTTATTTATTTATATATCAAAAGTCTTACCTGCCATCTTCCTGCTGGAGAGGCCTCTGGAGATTTTTCTAGAGCCTGTGGCCATAGTCCAATAGGGAGATGACCGGGGCATGAGTGACCAAGCGGAGGCCCTTCCTGACAGGAAAGGGGCATAACTGGCATACAAGGGGAACTTGGTCAGAGTTCAAGAGGACCCCCAAGTTACACAGCGCATCCGTCTGGAGTAGTGCGATCCCATCCTAGACCAAATATGATAAATCTGGACACAGAGGGGCCACCCACCGCCACGCTGTCTTGCCAGGTCCAGTCTGCCTGCTGTCCCTCATCCAGGCACCATGAAAGAGCGCCCACCGCATCTCTCGCTCCACCCAGGATGAAGACGTAGAGCTGGGCGTCCTCAGGATATCTCATCCTCTGCTGACGGATGATCTCGCAGAGGAGTGGAGGGAGTACCTAGCCCTGTGGCAGCCCACAAAGGACAGGCAATGGGCTGGATCTCTCGCTCCATATTAACACCGATTACAACCGGCCTAAGAGGAAGGAGGGGAGAAAGCTGTCCGCTGTCTGACTAGCAAAGCCAAAAGAAGGAAGGTCCAGGGCAATTGAGTCCCCAAAAGGTAAAGGAACTCCCAGCCATCGGGTGTTCCCATTGTCCAACGGTACAAGTTATTTTTGTTATGGGAACAGTCCACATCTCCATCGAGCACCTTCAGTAGTGACCTTGGCGTTCTTGCAGGCTGTCACGGTCCATAATCGGCTTCTTGGTATTCCATTTTCTCCCCTCGCACTCACCCCCCCCACTCTGCTCTTTGGCAAGTTGATCAGCAATAGAAGCTAGAAGGCGATATAGTGGTTCAGTCCTGACACCAGAACAAAACTCTGCTACCCACCCTTAGGCCCCCAAGTCAGCCAAAAAGGATTGAAAGTCGTTGAGCTGAAGGAGACCAACCACAGATCATCCATGAATGTGGCCACTTTTGGTCCCATATCGGGGCCTGAAACCTGACCGAAGAGGGTCCAGATAATTTGTTTTCCTCAGTGTCTTCTGGAGCTGCAATGCCACCACTTTCTCAACCAACTTCCACAGGCATGGGCTATCCTAGAAAAATCTCCAGAGGCCTCTCCAGCAGGAAGATGGCGGGTAAGACGTTTGATATATGAATAAATATGTGATGTTATCTTAAGAGTTAAAAAAAGAAGAAGCCTGGACATCAATGTTAAAAGCACTGATACCCCCTTTTAAACTGGGGTGACAATTGATTTCATCCATGCAGGTTAAAATGTTAGTTATCTGCAGTGATCCGTTATCAGAGTGAAGAGATTCGTTGGCCTTTCAAAGGGAGGGGAAGCTAGAGGGAAGATGGGGTGGAGGGTGGGAGAGAGAGGAGGGCGAAAGAGAGGCAGAGGGGATGTAAAGGTGGAGAGAATGGGCAGGGGATGGGGAGGGAATACCCCTCCCTGTACCCTCCCCATCCTCCCCTCATGGCCCTTGCCAGGTCCTCCCCTGCTATTTCTCTCCCTCTCCTCCTCCCCTTTCCTACCCCATACCACTCCTCCCATTTGACCTCCTCTCCCTCCCCTTTCTCCTATCACCCACCCCTTCTTGCTTCACCTAGGGGGTGGGTTGTGGGGGGAGGGGGAGAAGGGATACAGGGGGAGCGGGAGGGGAGATGGGAGGGGGGAGGAGAGTGAGGAGAAAGGAGCGAGAGGGAGAGAGAAAGGGAAGGGAGGGAACTCAGTTCCCTGCCCTTGCCTCTCCACTCTCCCTCTCCCTCCTTCCCCTCCCCTCCCAATACCCCTCCCCCTCTCCTCCCCTTTCCCCATACCACTCCACCCCTTTCCCCCTCCCCTTTCTCCTCACTATCCCTTCCCCTTCTTGCTTCAGCTAGGGGGTGGGGTATGGGGGAGAAGGGATAGAGAGGGAGGGGAAGTGGAAGGGATAGGGAGATGAGAGGGGATGGAAAGAGGGATGGGGAGCAGCACAGGGAGGGGAGGAGAGTGAGGAGAAAGGAGCGAGAGGGAGAGAGAAAGGGAAGGGAGGGAACTCAGTTCCCTGTCCTTGCCTCTCCACTCTCCCTCTCCCACCTTCCCCTCCCCTCCAAATACCCCTCCCTGTACCCCCTCCCTCTCCTCCCCCTCATGGCCCTCAGAAAGGTCCTCCCCTATTTTTTCTCCCCCACACTTCTACCCTTCCCCCCCAATACCACTCCACCCATTTGTCCTCCTCTCCCTCCCCTTTCTGCTACCTCTCCCCCTCCCCTTCTCCCTATTCCACTCCCCCTCCTCCTCACTTACCTCTGATAACCTGTAAGGATGAAGACATGAAAAGATTAGAATTCCCCCCTCCCTAATTGTCCCTCCCCCTCCCCCCTAGCTGCCCTCGCTTTGTAACTCCTGCCCAGCCCACTCAACCTCTGTCCCTCTATCCTATTCTCCCTGTCCCCCTCCCCCGCATGTTTCACCTCTCCATTTCTCTCACCCTCCCTCTCCCTCCCTCTCACTTACCTTGGATGATAACCTGCATGGATAAAAACATTACAATTCCCCCTCCCTAATTGCCCCTCCCCCTCCCACCTACCTCCCCTCCCTTTGCAACTCCTGCCCAGCCCACTCAACCTCTCTGTCCTGCTATCCTATTCTCCCTGTCCCCCTCCCCCGCATGCTTCACCCCCCTCCCCTCTCCATTTCTCTCTCCCTCCCTCTCCCTCCCTCTCCCTTACCTTGGATGATAACCTGCATGGATAAAAACATTAGAATTCCCCCCTATCTAATTGTCCCTCCGCCTCCCATCTACCTCCCCTGCTAACTTCTTTGACCCCCATAACCTTCCTTCTCCATATCCCCCTTCCACTCCTGCTTCACCCCCCTCTACGCCTTTCCCCTCTTCCATCCAATCCCCCTCCCCCTGTCCTCCCCACCCCTCAGCCTCCCTCTCACTTACCTCTGATAACCTGTATGGATGAAGACATGAAAAGATTAGAATTCCCCCCTCCCTAATTGCCCCTCCCCCTCCCATCTACCTCCCCAGCTAACTTCTTTGACCCCCATAACCTTCCTCCTCCATATCCCCCTTCCACTCCTGCTTCAACCCCCTCTATGCCTTTCCCCTCCTCCATCCAATCCCCCTCCCCCTGTCCTCCCCACCCCTCAGCCTCCCTCTCACTTACCTCTGATAATAACCTGCCTGGATGAAGACATGAAAAGATTAAAATTCCCCCCTCCCTATTTGTCCCTCCCCCTCCCATCTACCTCCCTTCCCCTCCCGCTCCATCTCTCACCTCTTCATACCCCTCTCCCTCCCCTTCCTCTTCTCCCCTCCCTTTCCACCCCATTCTGTCCCCCCCAACCTCGCCTGTCACTCCCCTCCTCTCCTCCCCAGCCCATTCCACCTCTTTGTCCTCCTCACATTCCTCACCTTTCTCCCCTCCCCCTTTAAACTTTCCTTTTGTTCCTCCCCTTCCCCATAACCCCTCCCTCCCTGTCCCCCTCCCCTTGATCCTGACCCTGATTCTCCCCCTCCCCCCTCTCCCCCTGTCCTCAACCTCCCCCTCCCCCTTTCACCCTCGCCCTAACCCTCTCGCCCTCACCCCCACCCTCAGCCTATCCCAATCTCTCACCCTCAGTTACCCCTCTAAGGGTTGGCTGCAGAAAGAGGGAAGGTCCCCCAGAGTCCAGGAGCCCCAATGAAGAGCAGCTGACCTCCAGGAAGGCATCTTCACTCTGATAACTGATAACTGTCACAACTGACACTTTGGCCTTCAGGGATGAAGTCATAAAGCCCTCAGAATTCCCAGGGAGATGACCTGTCTCCCTTTGCCTCCCCTTAAAGGGCACCTGCTCCTCCACCTTGGTGACCTGCACCTGTGACAGTCTAAGGCCTCTAGGAAGCAGCCAAACCCATCACTAAAGCTGCCTATTGGTCCTTTTTTGCACAGAAACCATAGCTCTTTGGATGTGGATTGCCTCTTGTTCCAGAAGCTCCACCAAGGCTTCAGCACCGCTCAGCAGCTCAATAGTCTGCTGTTTACTTTCTGAAGTCAGGGCTTGGAAGCAGACTCAACAGGGTTTGGGCTAAGCCTTGAAATAGATTTGCCCATTGAAATCAACAGGACCACTGCAGAAGTACAAGAGCCCAACCCTCATGGAGAAGGCCTGGAAGCTCCTAATGGCTTGGCTGGAGCCTTCAACCTATCCCAATCTCTCTCCCTCTCTTACCCCTCTAAGGGTTGGCTGCAGAAAGAGGGAAGGTCCCCCAGAGTCTGGGAGCCCCAATGAAGAGCAGCTGACCTCCAGGAAGGCATCTTCACTCTGATAACTGTCACCAACTGACACTTTGGCCTGCAGGGATGAAGTCATAAAGCCCTCAGAATTCCCAGGGAGATGACCCACCTCCCTTTGTCTCCCCTTAAAGGGCACCTGCTCCTCCACCTTGGTGACCTGCACCTGTGACAGACAAAGGGCTCTATGATCTACCAAAGCCACGGCCCCTCTTTTGCGTGTGGCCACAGGGCTCAGGACTCTCTCTGCTCCTCTTTAACAGCTACATAAAACTGCCTTCATAGAAAAAAGCTGAAAATAAATAAAAGGATTTTATTTATTTAAATAAATAAAAGGAATTTAGAAACAGGCGGCTGGGGCACACTCTATTAGCTTATTTGTTCATTACTGGAAACTTAATTTTGGCTGTTCTGCTGCACTCTGATCCCTCTTCTTTCACATTGCTGGTTGGTTGGATTTAGAGGAATGATATGGCTGCCATTAGCATACAATGATTCTGGGCAGGGACCAGCAAGAACAAGGCCACCCTCCCCTGCAACACCAGATCAAACTGCCTCCTGGCTTAATCTCCATCCTAGCCCAAAGCTTGGAGAAGACCTGGGTCTTCATGGCTTTCTGGGGTGGCTAAAACGTCAGGGGGGGGGTGTGCCTCAGGTCTCAGGTGGGAAGCTGTTCCAAAGGCCCCCAAGAAGAGACACCTCTGAGATCCCATCAGGTGACAATGTTTAGTTTAGGGAATGTTGTGCTGAACTCATCTCCCTCTTAATGGGCAGACAAGAACAGTGTACCAATAAAGGAGGAGAATATTCGTCGGTCAGGGGTCTCTCCGAGGCTGGCTGTTTTCTTGCATCTAGCACTGATGATGTTACCTAGTTTGGGTAATGAAACATCAAACAGCACCATGGACCCCTCAGACCCCTCCCCCTCTCCCTCTCCCCCCCCCATGGTGACACAGTGGTTAGAATGCAATACTGCAAGCTGCTACTCCTGACTGCCAGCAGTTTGGGGGTTCGAATCTCACCGGCTCAAGGTTGACTCAGCCTTCCATCCTTCTGAGTTCGGTAAAATGAGGACTCAGATTGTTGGGGGCAATTTGCTGACTCTGTAAACTGCTTAGAGAGGGCTGTAAAGCTCTGCGAAGCGGTATATAAATCTAAGTGCCCTTGCTATTGCTCTCTCCCTCCCCCCCTCTCCAATCAAGAAGCATTGATCTGCTGTCTGAAATTTGGCTTCTTAATATTTTCCAAAGCAACAAAATTACAATGATTCTAAATGGAACCTCCCCCCCCCCAATAACAGCAATAATGGAACAATTATCCTACTTTCAAGACTAATCACTTTTGGCAGCCTTGATATGCTTAGAAATGCCTGCAGCAGGGTCTCCAACTTGGCCACCTTTAAGATTTGTGGACTTCAACTCCTAGAATTTTGGGAATTTGGGGGAATTCTGGGAGTTGCAGTCCACAAGTCTTCAAGTGGCCAAGGTTGGAAATCCCTGGCATACAGTACCTGCAGGTTTCATTTCATTCTGTTGAACAATAAATAAGTTACTGTTATTAGTGTTCTCTTTGTGTTGGTCAATAAGAGATAAAAACCTGTGAATTGGGCTGCCTCTGATTTTGGATCAAATCAAAGTGGATGCTAGTAGGGTCAGGCCACACTCTGAGGGGAAGCTGCTTCTGATCGCTCTTTCCATCTCAACTTCCTTCTGCTATAATTCTTTCCTTCACTTCTCCCCAGAATAGTGTCATTCACTCTTTTCTCCCCCTTTTTTTTTGGAAGGCCTTGTGGAAATAATTTAACTTCTCTTTATAATGTCTTTTCAGTTAAATCGATCACCTAATCCAGGAAAGCTCTGATTTGTCTCTATCCTCCAGTCTAAGCCTTGACTTTAGTTTTTTTGATTTATTACTTAGCCGGACCTGGATCATCCATTATTAAATTGTCACCAATCTGCCTGTTATAGCAGCCCAGGGTTACATCAGGAAGTTAGTCCCCAATCACGATACTGCAATGAAATTCTCTCAGTGTTTGGGAATTTGAAGAGCCAGTTTTGGGAACGCTGGCTTGTAATCTGAATGTTTATTCGCTGTGGTAATTAGAAATGGTCAAGGCTGTTGAGGCATTGCTTTCCTGTAATGAACTCAAAACAAAATTAAAAAGAGGTTCCAAGGAGCATTTAACATACAGCTATATTATTTAGTAACAGCCTTCTTCATGGGTCCCGTTCAAGCAGATTAAAAAGCAAACTTTGGAGTGATCTGCCTGTGCATTATTATCATTCTGAGCTGTGCTTCACAATTTCCCCAATTTTAAATCCTGATGGGTAAAAATTAGATTCTGGAATATCCATCCTCCCCTTGCCGGTGAGGGTCTGAGCAGGGTCAGAAGGTGTAGCTCTGGAGCTAGCGATTTTCAAGAAAGTCCCCCACAAGACTGACACATTTTCCTTCCTCTCTTGGCCATACGATCCAGCCTTTGAATCAGAAGAATTTGAGGGCACAGAGGACAGTGAAGAGGTTTACTGAGTGGTTTACAACTCATCTTGGAAAGGAGACGAGAATGGGACAGGTGGGGATCGAAAGAGCCCATTGCCATCCCCAAAGGGTAGAAATAAAGGATTGAAACACCTGTGGGAAAAACTGGTAATTCAGGGAAAGGTCTCCAGGAAAGGAGGAATATTTGATGGTTTTCTTTATTGGGGAAAAGGTAGATTTTTTTTGAGGCAAGAAAAGGTACAGGTAGCTCAACTTAGAACCACAATTGAGCCCAAAATTATGGTTGTAAGTCATGGCAATCAGTGGTGGGATTCAAATACCTGAACAACCGGTTCTATTATGTGATTCAGGCCTGGGCCTCCGATGCCTAGAACGGACTTCTGAAAGTGGCATCATGCACTTCTGGTGGGCCATTCTAGCCCCGGGAGGCCTCCGAGGCCTAGACTGGACTTCCAGAAGCCAGCCGGTTCTCCGAATTCAGGTAAATTTAGCTACCGGTTCTCCTGAACCGGTGCGAACCAGCTGAATCCCACCCCTGATGGCAATTGTAAAGCAGATTGTCATGTGACTTGACTGGAGTTTATCCTGGCTTTCCCAGGCATGGTCATTAAATGACCCCGTGGTCATTAAACAGAAGGAGCCAAAGAACTGCCTGCTCCCCTCTACACACAGAATAACAGTGTAAGAATAACAGAGTTGGAAGGGACCTTAGAGGTCTTCTAGTCCAACCCCCTGCACAAGCAAGAGACCCTATCCCATTCAGGACAAGTGGCTGTCTAGTCTCTTTTTAAAGACCTCCAGTAACGGAGCACCCACAACTTCTGGAGGGAAGCCATTCCATTGTTCCATTGTTCTCATTTTTAGGAAATTTATCCTTAATTCCAGGTTGCTTCTCTCCTTGATTAGTTTCCATCTGCTGCTTTTTGTCCTGCCTTTGGGCGCTTTGGAGAACAGGTTAACCCCTCCTCTGTGGCAGCCCCTCAGCTATTGGGAGACTGCACAGAAGGGAACTGCAGAGGTTGTGCTGGAGAAAAAGAGCTTGGGTCCTTGTGGTTCTTTCTCCAGCCCAGGACTGCAGTTCCTCTGCTGCCAGTGGAAGAGACTCCACCCCATATGGAAAGGAGTCAATCCGTTAGGCAGGGCTCTTATTTTCAAGCTGGGTGGAAAAGCCATACTTTTGGGGAGGGATCTTTTTCACCCACCCACCTTGAGGCCAAAAATGCTGCTTGCTGGAGAGACTTGGCAGAGTTTCTCCATCAGGCAGCACTTTTGCTCTCAAAGAAGTTGGGTGAAAAAAGTCCATTTTTAGCTGGTCTCTCTGACAGCAGAAATGCTGCTTGCTGGAGAGAATTCAAGGAGACCGAAAAAGGTCTGCCCAAACTTGGATTTCAGGATGGAGCTTTTTCAGCTGGCCACCAGGAACCAGCCAGGAGGCAGCATCCTGCGATCTTCCCCACCGGCTCCCTCCTTGACTTTCTGGGGAAACCAGAAGTAAAGATTGCAAATGGTGATCACTTGATTGTGGGGCATTTGGCAACCCATCATAAGTGCAAATGGGTTGCCAAGTGCCCAGATTGCAATCACGTGTCCTCAGGGCACTGCAAAGATGCAATTTCGAACAAGTGCGGAACAAATGGTTATGTAGAAGGAAAAGTCTTCATCAGGGTCCAGTCCAAGCTGGGAATAAACAACATGGTGACTACTTTAGAAAGAAGGTTGTAGTTTATTGAAAAGAAGAGCCAGACAGAAAGATGGCTCTGGAAGAAAAGAGAAGAGAGCACATGTAGCAGGGAGTGGGTTTTTATACCCTCTTGGGCTTTTGTTTGGAGTTGTTTCTTGTTCCTGTTTGAGGCTTTGTATTTCCTGTGTCATGTACTTTGACCTGAGTCTGAGTGTGCCTTTCTGGCATTCTGGTGGTGTTGGGTTAATCCTGTTATGTCCTGTCTTAGAGTTTGGGTGGGGTATGAAGATTTTAGGTGTCTTTTCTTCCTAAGCTTCTAGCTGGAGGGCTCCAACCTTCCTGAATGGATTATTACATCTGCATTTCTACAGAGCTAGGGAGACTTGGGACTATTAAGAAAAACCGGGCCTGCTTTTTTGCCTCTTTAAGATCCTTTGAGGAAATATAAGATTCTGCCCTTTTAATATTTCCTTCTCTGGGTGTGGGGGAGGCTGATTTCCCACAGTTATTAAGCGAGGACTACTTGTACTAGTTTTGGCAAAGATTGTGCATAATGTCAGGTGGTGTACAAATCTTAATTTAGTACAGCGTTCCAGATTTGTATAGCCTATTTGGGTGGAAAGGTCAATGGTCAAGTTCTTTCTCTGATATGGTCATTTCAGTTTAAGATTCATTACGATCTGTCTGTATGTTCATCCTGCTTTTTTTACATTTTTATAAATGGAGATTAGCAGGCACTACTCATCCTTTGAACAGTTCTCAGGACTGCCTGTGCCAGATTCTCTCTCTGCAGGAAATTTTGGCAGAAGTAATGGTGGAACAGGTAGCAGGCCACCCAACGTCTTCGGGTTGATGTCCTGACCTTCCGAATGCTATGCCCCACACCCAGCATCCTCATCAATAATTAATCTGTTGATTCACATGATGGACTCTCCTGGACTCAGGTGAACATAGTACAATTGCTGGGTTCATGTAGTATGGCCAAATAGACCATCCTATTATGACTTAAGAGGATTGTCTGCTTCCCATAATTTGTTGAATGATAACATCCGTTTCAGCTTAGCCTTGAACCCAGGCTTTGAGCCATTCTCTCATTTTTGCCTCACCCTGTGGCTTAACACAATGCCTGGTTCCCACAGTATGCTGAGCCACAAGTTTGTCCACCACCTATGAGCCTTGTCTGCACATGGTGCACCCCCAGCCAGGGTTCGGCCCAGCCTCTCCTATGAATTTGCAAGGCTGAGCAAGCAGGTTTCAGCAGCTCTCCATCAGTGACAGCCGTTCAGCACCATGTGTGATATTGCTCATTACCATGAACATGCCCTAGTAGCAGGGGAACAAATTAGATTAACTTAATGTGGTACATCATTATTTAACACAGTTTCAATCCCTGTTGTTCATAACCCACCTTTTAATCATCCCAAAGCTGTGCTCGCCTTGACAGTGGATTCTCCACGCTTGTAAAACATAGGGGAGGGGAGCTCCTTGGAGAAAAGTCTCATCCTGCTCTGGAAAAGAGCAAGGAGCAAAGTGCGTCCTGAGAATGGCTCAAACTCTTGCTGCAGAAGTGCAAAGGCAAGTGAGATGGGTGTGTGTGTTTTCTAATGGCGATAGAAGAATTCCCTCTGAGTAATTGCAAAATGTTTTGGGGCATCCATGCCAAGTTGAGCTATTACTAGCCTAGCCAAGCAGAAGTCAGGGAGAGAAAAGGAGAAGAAAGGAAATATTTTTGAATAGGTGCCACTGAGCCAATACTGACCCTTAGCAGCCACACAGATAGACTTCCAGGATGATCTGTCCGCAGCCTGGTGCTGCAGTGGGACACCTATCGCTTTTGCAAACAGGTTCACCCACCTGGCTGCTGATCATCCCTTTCTTCTCTTCCTTTCTATCTATGTCACCAGTATGATAGAATTGTCCACAGACCTGGGTCTTCACATAATGTGTCTGAAATAGGATAATTTCAGCCTGGTCATTTTGTGCCTTGAATAAGAACTCTGGATTGATTTATTTAGTGCTCTATCGGTTTGTCTTCTTGTCTGTCCACAATATTCCCAGGAGTCTTCTCCAACACCAAAGGAATCTGTGTTCTTTCTACCCTGCTTGTTCAAAATACCAAAACTGTTAGTTCTCTAAAATACCTTCAGCACTTCCTCAGTAGGATGTTGAGTGCCATTTGACCTGAGGCGCTATTTTATTTATTTATTAAATTTATATGTCACCCATCTTGCTTTCCAGAGTGATTTTGGGCAGCTATATAATCAATCACTTTATCTTGTCTATTCATTTTGTTGATACAACAGGGAAAAATGTGAGATAAACAACATCACCGCTAGGTGAATTCATAACTGGCGGATAAACCTCACTCATCGTGTAATCCTTAATGGAACTGTATCTACATGGAGGGAAGCATACAGTAGGGTACCTCAAAGTTCTGTCTTAGGACCCACAACTCTTCAACATCTTTATAAATGATTTAGATGAGGGGATAGGAGGGGAATGCATCAATTTTGCAGACACCACTAAGCTGCGGGGAAATGCTAAAAGTTTGGAAGACAGGCTCAAGATCCAGAAGGACCTTGACAGACTTGAACACTGGGCTTTATCCAACAAAATGGTGAGAAAAACAAGAGGAACCAAATGTACAGGTGTAGAATAGATGGCACCTGGTGCAACAGCAGTACTTGTCAGAGGGTTTTAGGGGTTCTAGTGGACAACCGCTTAGGTATGAGCCAGCCGTGTGCTGCAGCTGCCAAAAAAGCCAATGCAGTCCTAAGTTGCATCAATACAGCGAGAGTATCAAGAACATGTGAGGGGCTAATAGAGCTTTAGACTGCACTGTTAAGACCACACTTGGAATACTGTGTCTGCTTCTGCTCACCATGATACAGAAAAGATACTGAGACTCTTGAAAGAGTGCAGAGAAGAGCTGTGCAGGACTTGAGGGGGCTAAAAGGGGTACTGGTAGTCCTCAGTTAACAACTGTTTGTTTAGAAACCTCTCATGGTTACAATGATGCAAAATGATTTATACATAATTGCACACCAATTCTGCTTTTGCTCTCTCTGACTTGGAAAGCTATCCAGGCAGAAGTTCACATCTCAACAGTCTTCAACAGTGCTTATTGTTAGGTGTGTGTTTGGTTCCACAGTAATCACAAGCTGCTGCCTGGTTCTGAGAGAAGTCAAATAAAGAGGTCCAGATGGTGACTGGGCAGCTAGGATACTCCACCACCTTCATGGAAGATTGGATGGACAAGGAGGCCCTGTCCCTGTCCCCACGTGCTGGGCTTTCTGGAGAAGCTGCCCAGTCTTTAGGAGTACAAGAGCTCCTGGGCCAAAGTGACCAAGGCAAGGTCCAAGTGGGCAAGGACAAGGGTTAGGTGAAGAGAGGGGCGGCCTTCATAGTTTCCTCCATAGCTCATTTAGCAAATAAGATGACCGCCAACTCAGCACGGTAGACAGGAGCAAGCCTATTATTTTCTGAGCTGTTGACAAAGGTAGCAATTTTCAGCTACATCGTAGTGCACACTTGACTTGTCATGACCTTTAATAATTCACCTTAGAACAATAATAAAAAGGACAATTTAGAAGAAACGGTTATATATCTCAGGATTGATTTCCTGCCAGTCTTTCAATAGCACACAACTTTCAGCTGCAGAATGTTTGACTTCCTTTCAATCAATGCAAACTTCCCAGGGTGCAGGCCGACGCTCTGAAATTTGTGGGCGGGGGGCATGGAAAAGGCAGGTTATACGTGCAAATGAGGGGACACAGTGAGGCCTTCAGAGCTGGGGCCCTGGATTGGAAGCTTGCTGCAGGGGGGCGCCTAGGCAAGGGTGGGGAGCCCATCCCTCCTCGTGTCTGGAGAAAGAGCTGGGTCATCTGCTGCTGCTGGGCAGCACAACTCCAACCACTGCCTCCCCCTCCCTGCCCTCTCCCACCCCACTTCCGGGGACAGTTACTTATGGTCCAAATCCCAGTGGGACGCAGCACAGGTTTTATGCATGGAAAAGTGAAGGAAAGTCCTCGACTTACGGCCACAACTGAGCTCAAAATTTCGATCGTTAAGGAAGG
Organism: Vipera ursinii; assembly: GCF_947247035.1. Lineage (NCBI taxonomy): Eukaryota > Metazoa > Chordata > Lepidosauria > Squamata > Viperidae > Vipera > Vipera ursinii. The sequence goes on from NC_139523.1 coordinate 2,718,969, forward strand.
CAGTTGTTAAGTGAGTTTTGCCCCATTGTACAATCTTTGTTAAGTGAATCTCTCCGGTCGTTAAGTTAGTCTCACGGTTGCTAAGTGACTCTGGCTTCCCTCTTGACTTTGCTTGTCAGAAGGGGATCATGTGACTCAGGACACTGCAATGGTCATAAATGTGAGTCAGTTGCCTGGCGCCAGGATTTTGATCACCTGACCTTAGGGATGCCACAAAAAACAGTCCTACGTTGCTTTTTTTGCAGAACCGCTGTAAGTTGGAACAGTCACGAAATGAACTGACTGCCTGCAACAAAAGTGGTGCAGGAAGGAGCCGCACTTCCCTCAGAAAACAAAAATGCCCGTCTTTTTTACCTGCCCTGCAAAACCAGTCAGGCCCAGCAATCCTGTCTCTGGGGACTTTTGTGCTTTGCCACATTAACTGGCTCCGCTTAGTGAAAGGGGCGGGGAGATTCAAAGAGGAGCAGCAAAATTAGAAACTCAAAATCAGTTGCTGGGGGAAGAAGGGCCTTCTCCCCCCCCATGATGGATTAATTCTCACTGCTTATAATGTCTGTTTGGATGTCTGGTGCTAAGCTTGAAGGAATGAAAGATTTAGCATTCCTTTTCCTCTTATAAAACTAAAAGGTTTGGGGACGTTTACTGCAATAGGATGATGAAAATAGACTGACTGGTACCAACAAAGGAGAATGTTTGTAGTTCACGGTTGAAACGAGGGGTCCTTGGTGCTCTCCGATGTTGCGATGAGCGACCGGTCAGGGTTCTGGCTTCAACTCTTAGAGCCCCTTGACAGGGGTGAGAATTTGGAGGGACCCTTGGCAAGGGTGATCACCTTGAATAAGGAAGGATCTTGCCTTTACCACCGACCCAGTATGCCGGAAGTTCCGACGGTCATACTTGGGAACTGCGATGATTAAAGCAGAGTCCTAGGACAGACTGAGACACCGACACAAGTTTGCTCAAGGTGAGAGCACAGAAGTGCCCGGGGTGGATGTTATGCCCCCGAGTACCTCTGGACACTCTCTATTTATTAGGCTGTTTCAATTGGGAGGGGGGAAAAACACTCATGGAAGGTCAAAGGGGAACATAGCTCATGGTATACAATTGCTAATGAAGAAAGCAAAGGTCATTACAGGAAATAATAAAACATAGTTTATGCTAACAGAAAACTGCTAATGAAGAGGGCAAAGGTCATTACAGGAAACAATAATGCATAGCTATCTATACAAATGTTAACAAAGTTGACAGGGATTATTACAGGAAGACATAACTTGAGGCAGAGATAATTGCAGGAGACAGGGCTAAACACAAATGCTAACAGGGAAGACAAAAGGTTATCACAGGAAGACATAATTTTGAAACAGAAACAATTTCAGAAAACTATATATCTTGAAGCATGGGCAATTTAAATGAAACAAGTCTTTGTTGTATACATATGTGAATCAGAGACAGGAATGTGGTTGTAAATAAGAAAAGAGTTTTATCACCAGAGGCAGAGATGGAATGTAGGAATGTGGCCTTACAATTGCAGATTAGGTAGAACTGAATGCAGGAATGTGACTTAACGATTACTAATTGGGGAAAAGGCAGAAGTGTTAAACTTTTTCAAAGAAGGTCTTTGGCAGGCAGAGAAAAGCAGATTTTACACTGGCAGAAATATAATCACTAGAGACAGGAAGGGAGAATTCTGTGATTTTTAATATAGGAATAAAAAAGGTCTTTTGTAGGTCTGGGTTCTCTACAACTCCTCTTTTTCTGTTTTTTAAAGCCAATTACTGAGAAGGCCCCTCAAAATCCAAAACTTTCTCTTCTAGGATACTTACGCTGGAAAAAGAGAAATCCTCCGATACCTCCTGAGCCTGCGTTAATGTTCCTTTCAAAGAGTGTTGGTGTGAGGGTGCGTCAGTCTCTGGGTCAGAAGTGAATTCTAAAAGAGGGTGTTTGTATTCACTGTCAACAGTGTGTTTCATCAACAGAATGTCATCGCTAATGCTGCTCAGCCTTCGTTGTAGAAAATTTAAAAGTTTACCCATAACACATGGGCCAATTGCACATGCAAGTAATAATAAAATTAAAGGACCAGCTATGGCTGAGAAAAGGGTGGTCAGCCAGGGAGAGAAGTTAAACATTCCTTGATACCAAGTATAATGCTGGGAGCGTTCTCTCTCTCTGTCTTTCAATCGTTTGTCTAATTCTGCCATGGAGTCAAGCACAATACCTGAGCTATCAGTGTAAAAGCAACATTCCTCTTTCAAAGCTACACATAGACCTCCATTTTTTAAGAAAAGCAAATCCAAACCTCTTCTATTCTGTAAAACAACTTCTGATAGTGAGGTGAGAGAATTTTGGAGAGCAACCATAGACTGTTCGATTCGTTTGAGGTCTGCATCAATTTCGATACTTAACTTGCGGATGCTTTGGTCACCCAGGACCATGCCTGTAATACCTGTTGCTGCACCAGTGGCTCCCAGGCCTAAGAGAATGGCTAAGGTCACAGTGCTGATTACCTCGCGTTTAGCTCGAAGAGAATATTGGGGTGGTTCCATACGGGAGATATAGTCATTATCAGAAAAGACAGACATTTTTGGGAGAAGGTAGACTTGAATACAAAAGGCTTTTTGTGTGTGTAATATGTCTCCACTGACACATGCAGTGGCACCAGTGGAGCAAGCCCAAGTGGATCCATTGGAAGGAATGAAGAACTGACCCTTAAGTCGTTTGGAAAGATCTGCTGTTGTAGAGTGAGTATACATTATAGACCATCCCTCAGCTCCATAGGGAAGACCTGTCCTTTCATTTGGTAAAAATATCATACAAGATATATAAGCATCAGATGAGGCATTAATACAATAGTGGGAATAATTAGAAGGTACATATCCAAGACAGCATCCTTGGCCTTCAATGGAAAATATAGTTATAGAAGAATTGGACCACCTGCAAGTGGCATCAGAGGTGCTGTTTGTAAATGGGGAGGGGGAGCCAATAGCTTCATAAAAAGGGGGTTGAGAAGATAAGCACAACCAACATTTAGTATCATTGTCAGGGAAAGCATGGGCTGCTACTAGGGCGTCGTGTGTGGAGGAAACAAGAGTTATCAATGGATTAGTTTCCCTTGAAAAGGGTTGTAAAAAAGGAGAGTTATTTTGCTTATTTGGACCCACAGGTGGGGATACTTCTAGGGACATGGTGAGTCGAATTATAAAAACATTACCTGGATGACTGTATCTGGATTTTTCATAGGATCTGCCCCCCCACTTTTTCCCTGCTAACCAAGCAGCAAGCGGGAGCCTTTTTCCATGTGATGTGAAGGTGACGTTCATTGGGTTGAGGCGAACACCACAGCAGGCCCAATTGCTGCATGATGACCAAGGCAAGTTGGAGTCCTGCCCCAGTCTTGCCTCGATGTAATCAGTAGTGTAAGGTGCAGTCCACCAAATTTTTCCTGTGGACACACATTGCCAAGATTTGCAATACCAATCAGAGGCGGTTCCACATTCATCTATATGGGATAGGTCTGTAATATAGCCTGGGCAAATGTACAGGCCTGGGCCTGTGCACCAGACACTACGAGGGGAAGGATCACACTTTGTTTTGTGCTTAAACCCATGGGCTCCTACGAGCATTTCAGCAAAGTCAAAATAGAGCGTGGGAAACCAGGGCCACAGGGTACGGTTGGAGATGGAGTATAGGGTGTTTCCTTGAAAGTCAATGATAGTCCAGGTGTAGTTTGCAGGGCGGTGCTGGTTGTTAGGGACGGAGAGCAAAGAGCGTCGTGATCGAGGAAAATGTTGTCGTGGTGATGAGGCTTGTAGAATGTTTCTTGGAGTGATTGGTGCAGCAGGCTGTGCATCGGTCCAAGCAATGTTACGCGGCTGGCGGGGGAGTGACAAAGGACGTTGGTCGTGTCCTCGCTGGCCGTGATTTGGCGAAGCCCGTTGATGAATGTGATGATGAGGCGGCGGGGAATTTTTGTTTCCTCCTTCACAGTGGCCGACGAGGCGATCAAAAGACCAGAGGCACTTTAGCGTGTTGACAGGAGCGGGGTGTCTGCAGCGGACGTAGCGTACAGCACAGGGATCCTTTGAATAGGGTGGGTATCTGGAGAGCCAAGAAGCAAGCAGAGAAGGAATAGGAAGGTAGGAGGCAGAATATGAAGAGAAAAGATACACGGTTTGATTGAAACGAGCGCCATTGGCTAGAAATCCAAGGCAGGAGTAAGAGCCAATAGTGGAGGGGGTGACTGTTACACGAAGGAAGATAGTACATGGAAAATAAGTGTATTTAATATGTGCCGGAAAAGGAGAAGCAAGATAATGACCACGGTGTTGTAATGTATAATTACAGTGAGGCAGAGAGTCATCTTGAAAGGTGAAAGTGACAGATGTGAAGGGGGGTGCAAGTATAATATGCGGGTCAGCCCTCAATTGAGCTGTCGCTAAAGAGTAAAGGCAAAGACATAGAGTCAGCAGCAGGGGAAGGCTTTGTGATGGCATGATAGGGCCGTACGCAACGTGCAGGAACCCACAATGTGTGATTTGGAAGTTGGACTGCAGCGTAGCCTTTTCCCCAGGTGATCAGGGGTACCGGTCCTTTCCAAGCAGGATCTGGTAGTTGCCTATAGTAAACAGAAGGTCTGGAGGTTGGACAAGGAGGGTTAGAAAAATGTCGAGAAGCGGCTGAAGTGGCCGGTGACCCTGTAAGGTTCAAGAAATTGAGAGTATAAAGACAAACATTAAGAACATTTTGCAACACTGGGAGTGTCGGGGGGCTTACGCCTTTTGCCCCTAAATATCGTTGCAATGCATTTTTGAGTGTTTGATTTGTGCGTTCCACAATAGCTTGCCCTTGGCTATTAAATGGAATACCAAATTTGTGTACAATGTCCCATCGATAGCAAAATTCCGAAAATGCAGTACTTGTGTATGCAGGACCATTGTCAGTTTTTAAAATTTTAGGACATCCCAGTGTTATGAAAGATCTAATACAATGATTGATTGTTTGTTTGGCCGTTTCCCCTCTTTGTAGGGTGGCCATGATAAAGCCTGAATACGTATCTACGGATACATGAATATACTTCCAAGGGGCAAATGGAGGGAATTGTGTAACGTCCATTTGCCAAGTCTCACAAGCTTGTGTACCCCTAGGATTTACTCCTTCAGGGATACTTCGAGCTTGAAGACTACAAGTAGGGCATTGTTGAATGATTGCAGCAGCTTCTTGGTGTGTGAGTCCGAATTGCTTTACAAGAGCCTTTTTGTTTTGGTGAAAATATGAGTGACTTTCTCCGGCTGTTAAAGCACAAATCTGTAAGACAGATTTACAGGCTTCATCCGCCATGTGATTCCCTTCTGATAGGAATCCTGGAAGATGTTGATGACTCCTAATGTGTGCTACAAATAATGGTGTTGTCCGTTTTTGTAACAATTGTTGCAGCTGTAAAAATAAATTCATTAATGATGGTGATAAAGAAGGAGAAATATAGGCATCAAAAATTGAAAAAACAATGTTGGCAACATAAAGACTGTCTGTGATTATGTTCAATGGCTGATTTTGAAAAATGGAAAGAGCCAGATTAAAAGCAGCTAATTCAGCTTGTTGAGCTGATGATTGTCCCGTAGTGAGACGTTTGTGCCATGTGGAATCAAGTTGCCAAACACATGCCCCAATGGCTTTTGAACCATCCGTAAACACTGTTAGTGCCTGCGGGATAGGTTGTTTTGCTATTGGATTAAAAATTGTAGTTGGGATTGTTTTGATCAATTGTAATCGAGGGTCTGTTGGGAGATGGCAAGATAATTTTCCATTCCAATTTTCAAGAGCAATTTGAAGGACATCTGAATTTACAAACATCTCTTCCCATTGTGTCAATCGGAAGGGGAGATAAATTGTGTCTATTTCCAGACCCATCATTGCCTTTGCCCGTTTCCGAGCTTTGGTGAAAAGAGCAGCAAGTTGGGTGATTCGAGAAAAAATAGAAGTTTTTGGAGTGTGAGAAAGGTGTAACCATTCCAAGATTAAAAGTTTTTTACTGCTACTAATTTGCATAAGAATCCCTGTGTACAATTGCGGAGTAGAAAGAACAGCCAAAGATATTGGAATGTTGGCCTCTAATCTATCCACCCACAAAGTGCGAAGGGCCAGATTAACCTCTTGAACCACTTGTAATTGATGTGAATCTAGGATGATTTTATCTGCAGGATGCTTGGGGCCTATTAAGGCCTTAAATAAAGGAGATAAGATATTAGTAGGAAGAGAGAAATAAGGTCTAGCCCAATTCAAAGTACCAAGATATTGTTGTAATTTGACCAAGGTAGTAACTGGTCCAATATTTAAAAGTGGAAGATCGGGGGCAGCTGCAGCTGCAAGTACCTTATGACCCAAATATTGTACCGGATATTGCGACTGTATTTTGTCTGGGGCTATAAAAAGACCAGCAGAATTTAAAAGCTGAGTAAGGAAAGGGATAGTTTGCATAACAGTACCTTTTGGTCCTTCTGCTGCAACTAGTATGTCATCCATATAGTGATAGACCAAGATTTTCGGATATTTTTGTCTAAATGGTTCTAAAACTTTATCTACATAGTATTGGCACATTGTTGGAGAATTTAACATTCCCTGAGGAAGAACTTTCCATTGGTACCTTTTAGTGGGTCTGCTATTATTAAATTCAGGAATGGTAAAAGCAAAAAGAAGACGGTCAGGTTCTGCAAGCGGAATAGAAAAGAAACAGTCCTTTAAATCAATTACAACAAGGTCATAATTTTGGGGAATCAAATTAGGATTAGGTAGGCCACATTGCAATGGGCCCATTGGTTGGAGAATGTCGTTGATCTTTCTGAGATCCTGTAGGAGGCGCCATTTGCCTGATTTCTTTTTGATGACAAAAATTGGTGTGTTATAAGGGCTAGTAGAAGGCTCAATATGACCCTGCTGCAACTGTTGTTGGACTAAATCTATTAAAGCAGTGAGTTTTTCAATAGGAAGTGGCCATTGATCTACCCACACAGGAAGACTAGATTTTAAAGCAAGTGACAGAGGTTTAGGCAGCATGTTTAAGGAATATGTAGAGTAGCCCGAAGTTGAGAAAGAAGATCTCGCCCCCAGAGGTTACAATGAAGAGGCAATACGTAAGGTTTAAGAAAAGCAGTAGCCGAAGAATCAGGAGTGGAGGCAGACAGCCAGTTAGTGCTAACCTTGGCAGCCTGTGCTCCTCCCACTCCCTGAACGGCAGAGGTATTGGTAAGAGGCCAATCAGCAGGCCATTCAGCTGTACGGATCACGGAAACATCAGCTCCTGTATCTATTAGACCAGAAAAAGAACGGCCTTGTAAGGAAACAGTAAGAAAAGATTTAGAAACATGAATAGGTTGATGCAAAGAAAAAACACCAGGGGTATCGTCAGTTGGTGGCGACAGAAAAATTAGTGTGGCGACTTGTGTGCCTGCTTTAAGGTGGAAGGTCCTATCGCCATAGGCAGATAAAGAAAGATTATGAAGTGAAGTAGAGTCATAAAGGAAAGGAGCAGCGACTACTCCCTCAACAATTAAAACAGAATTAGGAATAAGTAAAGCCGGAATATTAGAGGGGACAGGCTTCTGTAATGTAATTGATAATGGCATGGTAAAAATTGATCCAGGATCATCATATGTTATATCTGAAGTTAGAGTAACAGGCAATGAAAATGTATTTGAAGATTGAGTGTTTGCCAAATCAAAAGGAAGTGTGGAAATAGTTTCAACCTTTGGAGTGGGGCTGGTTGATCGCCCCATGTCTAGTTTCCCTGGTTTTGTTGAATGGAAATATTTGCTCGACATTGTGAAGCCCAGTGGAAGCCTTTGCGGCAACGTGGGCAAACTGTTTTTGGCTTTGGGTTGGGGGGTGGCTGTGGTCCCCGTGCTTGGCCACGAGGCGCACCCCCTCCCCCAGGTTGTCGACACTGATTTTTGAAGTGACCCGGTTTGCCACAGTTAAAACAATTCCCTGTTCTTGTAATAGGAAAAGCTTCTGGAGAAGTTTCAGGAGATGTTTTATTAGTAGAAATAACTGCCGCCAGTGCTTGCATCTTATAGGAAGTTGTCCCTACACTGCGACAGAGTTCTAAAAATTCTGCAAGTGTAACTCCTGGTTTGTTAGCAATGGGTTGTAAGACTTTCTGACAGTCATCATTAGCATTGCTATAAGCCAATTTAATAATCAATTCATCCCTGCCAGCTTTATTATCAAATTGTCGTTCTAATGCCAATTGAAGGCGACTAATAAATGTAGCATATGGTTCCATAGGTCCTTGAACAATTTTAAGAAAATTTTGAGCAGATTCTCCAGAGGCATCATCTACGTGGCGTAAAGCTGCCATTGCACAAAGATGTATTATGGCAAAAGCACGCCGGGGACAATTTTGCTGTTGAATTAAGGTGGCAAATTGACCGATGCCCAACAAGTGATCACGTGTTACACCCTGAGGGAGTCCTTTTCGGACCTCAGATTCAGCATTTTTTTGGTATTCTGATTGCCAGATGACATATTGAGCAGGAGTTAAAAGCATAGAAAAAAGAGTTTTCCAATCATAAAGTAGCATTGTCGAATTGGCATCTACTAATGAATTAAGTAATCCTTTAACATATGGGGATTGGATACCATATTCTTTTACTGCCATTTTCAAATCTTTTAATAATTTCATAGGTATATTTTGATGAATTGCGGGACCCCCTCCCGGGGCTATACTTAAAGGATAAAGAGAAGTTTCTTCAGGAGAATTCATCAGAAAAACGGATGAAGTTAGAAGATTTGTTAATTGGCCTCCTGGCAATAAGGTTGGAGAAGGGGAGTCTAGAAATTCAGAGGAAGATGGAGAAGGCAAGGAAGGTTTCTTAGAAGATGTTGTAGAAGGTGCAGAAGGATAGGGTGGTGGTGCTTCAGGTGAAGGCGAAAGATCAGAAGAAGGATCAAGAGGTTTAGAAGTAGAAGATGTCAGATCTAGAGGAGATGGCAAAAGTTTTAATGCTGCCATCACTGCTTGCCATGCGGACAGAATGTCAGCAGGTGCCCTGGGATGATTGTGAAGATATTTCCCTAGTTTCTCCCAGGTTACAACAGACAAAGTGCCTGATTCCGGATAAGCCGGACAATTTTTGTTAATATATCGTAAAAGTTTTGTTAAAAGTCTCTTTCCTACAGGATGGACCATGGTGCCATTGTGTTTTTGAACAAAATTAGCATTCTGCACTATATTAAAAAGTTCGTCCCTATGAACTGACGAAACTTTGGAAATTGAGGAGCCCATTTACTCACGATTTGAAGCCTTCTCCGAGGTGCGTGGAAAATGAGGGTGCAGGTAGCACACGCCTGGACAGGAGTCGTGCTGTGGAGTTGAAGCTGCGATCCAACGGACGAGCCCCCAGTTGTTGCGATGAGCGACCGGTCAGGGTTCTGGCTTCAACTCTTAGAGCCCCTTGACAGGGGTGAGAATTTGGAGGGACCCTTGGCAAGGGTGATCACCTTGAATAAGGAAGGATCTTGCCTTTACCACCGACCCAGTATGCCGGAAGTTCCGACGGTCATACTTGGGAACTGCGATGATTAAAGCAGAGTCCTAGGACAGACTGAGACACCGACACAAGTTTGCTCAAGGTGAGAGCACAGAAGTGCCCGGGGTGGATGTTATGCCCCCGAGTACCTCTGGACACTCTCTATTTATTAGGCTGTTTCAATTGGGAGGGGGGAAAAACACTCATGGAAGGTCAAAGGGGAACATAGCTCATGGTATACAATTGCTAATGAAGAAAGCAAAGGTCATTACAGGAAATAATAAAACATAGTTTATGCTAACAGAAAACTGCTAATGAAGAGGGCAAAGGTCATTACAGGAAACAATAATGCATAGCTATCTATACAAATGTTAACAAAGTTGACAGGGATTATTACAGGAAGACATAACTTGAGGCAGAGATAATTGCAGGAGACAGGGCTAAACACAAATGCTAACAGGGAAGACAAAAGGTTATCACAGGAAGACATAATTTTGAAACAGAAACAATTTCAGAAAACTATATATCTTGAAGCATGGGCAATTTAAATGAAACAAGTCTTTGTTGTATACATATGTGAATCAGAGACAGGAATGTGGTTGTAAATAAGAAAAGAGTTTTATCACCAGAGGCAGAGATGGAATGTAGGAATGTGGCCTTACAATTGCAGATTAGGTAGAACTGAATGCAGGAATGTGACTTAACGATTACTAATTGGGGAAAAGGCAGAAGTGTTAAACTTTTTCAAAGAAGGTCTTTGGCAGGCAGAGAAAAGCAGATTTTACACTGGCAGAAATATAATCACTAGAGACAGGAAGGGAGAATTCTGTGATTTTTAATATAGGAATAAAAAAGGTCTTTTGTAGGTCTGGGTTCTCTACACTCCGAGTTTGGTGGTTTTCTTGCAGATGTTTCATTACCCAAACTAGGTAACTTTATCAGGTCTGATGGTGGGCTAACACTAGCATTGATGATATTACCTAGTTTGGGTAATGAAACACCTGCAGGAAGAGCACCCAGCTCAGAGAGCACCAAAGACCCCTCAGATTGGCTGGAGTTTGATGGCTGCTGAGACAGGAGATTAGGGTGTGGGTGTGAATCCATCTGGGGGTGATGCTGGGTGGGGGGCTCAGGCAACCAAAGCCTTGCTGGCCAGAGAGCATGTAAGCCGCACGGGTGGGCTGGGGGAGCCCATGGACCTTCTGGGAGTGGCAAGAGGGCAAGGGGGATATGGGGAAGCCCCGTGAGCTGTTCCTGGGTATATCAGCAAAAGTGGAGAAGGCTGGCCAGGGGCGTGGAGAAAGGGAATGGAAACAAGAAGAGGTCTCACACGAAGGATACCCAAGTATTTGTGGTAATCTTCCTCATCCAGACTCTTAATGTTATTTTCGTGGGGCATCTTGATTCCTTCAGTTTTCACTATTTTTCCTTGTCTGAGAGTAAGTGCGGCACATTTGTCCAAGCCAAACTCTGTTGCAATATCTTGGCTATATATACGGACAGTGTTGAGCAACAATTCTAATTCAGATGATGTTTTCCCATACAGCTTCAGATTTATAGCTCGGCTATAAACTCACAGACTTTCTGGAGGAATATTTAAACTAAACAGCAGGGACAGTGAGTTAATTGATACAGAACATCCCTGTCCCCAGCAATATAAAAACTATAGGGTTATCAGTGCATGTAACATAGATGTCTGTGTGGACAAAAATATAAACCTTGCTGTCAAGCAAAATCAAGCTTCTAATAGCGAGTGCCACACAAACTGCACTAACCAAATAGGTGATAAGACAATAGGGGAACTCAGGCACCGCACAGGTCATGTAGAAAGTAAACACAGGGACAGGGTCAATCATAAAGGACTCAAATGTCTATACACCAATGCACAGAGTATGAGCAATAAACAGGCTGAACTAGAAATTCAGGTTAATGAAGGCAGATATGATATTGTCACCATTACAGAAACATGGTGGGATGAAACCCACAAATGGAACACACAGCTAGAGGGACTTAAATTATTCAAAAGAAACAGACCAAATAAAAAAGGAGGTGGAGTTGCTCTCTATATAAGAAGTAACTACATCTCTACAGAAATAGAGCACAACAATGATGAAAACTGTAAACCTGAATGCATTTGGGTCAATATAAAAGGGAGAAAAAATGACATTGCCATAGGTGTATGCCACCCAACCAAACAGAGGAAATAGATGAGCTTTTTGCTAGTCAGCTAACTAAGGTATGTAGGAAGCGCATCACAATAGTAATGGGGGACTTTAATTACCCTGATATCAACTGGGAGACAAACTCTGCACCAAGTGGAACAGATTCCTGACAAACCTAGCAGACAACTTTGTCACCCAGAAAGTAGAGAAGGGAACTAGGAGATTAGCCATTTTGGATCTAATTCTCACTAACAGAGATGAAATGATAGAAGGTGTTGAAGCCACAGGAACCTTGGGAGGAAGTGATCATGCAATATGGAAGCACAAGCAATAGAATACAGTCAAACTAGAGTCTTGGACTTTAAGAGAGCTAAATTCAATAAACTTAGAGAGAGCTTGGGAAGGATTCCATGGATGAGAATCCTCAAGGGGAAAACAACTCAAGAAGCTTGGGAAATTTTGAAAAGTGAGATAATAAAAGCCCAGTCTAGCACAATACCAACAAAGAGGAAAAATAACAGCTTTCAAAAGAAACCAGCATGGCTGCATAAAGAACTCTCTGATAAATTGAAAGTTAAAAAGGGCAAGTATAGAAAGTGGAAAGAGGGGCACATAACTAAGTCAGAATATCAGCAAATAGCCCAAGCCTGCAAAGATGAAGTGAGGAAAGCTAAGGTTCAAAATGAACTAAGGCTTGCGACCAAAATCAAAAATAACAAAAAAAGCTTCTTTCAACATGTAAAAACAAGAAAAAAGTGAAGGAAATGATTGGTCCATTAGTGAGTGGGTGAAAATGGCAAGAAGGTGACAAGCAACAGAGAGAAAGCAGAACTTTTAAACTCATTTTTCGCATCTGTCTTTCAGGTAAAGGTTCCCCCGCACGTGCGTGCTAGTCGTTTCCGACTCTAGGGGCCGGTGCTCATCTCTGTTTCAAAGCCGAAGAGCCAGCGCTTGTCCGAGGACGTCTCTGTGGTCATGTGGCCGGCATGACTAGACGCCAAAGGCGCACGGAACGCTGTTACCTTTCCACCATAGTGGTCCCTATTTTCCCCTATTTTTCTACTTGCATTTTTATGTGCTTTCGAACTGCTAGGTTGGCAGAAGCTGGGACAAGTAACAAGCACTCACTCTGCTACGTGGCACTCGGGATTTGACCTGCCAAACTGCTGACCTTCTGATCGACAAGCTCAGCATCCTAACCCACTGAGCCACCACATCCCTTTTGCATCTGTCTTTACACAAAGGGAAAAAACAGACCAACCTATTAAAAATAGTGCCATAAAAACAGAATAAAAACACAAATTAAGATAGGCAAGAAAATGGTAAGTGAGCACCTGTCCAGCCTAGACGAGTTCAAATCACCAGGCCCAGATGGATTAAACCCCAAGGTTCTCAAGGAACTGGCAGATGTGATCTCAGAGCCACTGAACTATATTTTTCAAAGATCCTGGAGCACTGGGGAACTACCAGAGGACTGGAAAAGAGCTGAAGTAGTTCCCATCTTCAAAAAAGGGGAAAAAAATGGATCCAGGAAATTACAGACCTATCAGCCTGACCTCAATCCCTGGGAAGATTCTGGAAAAGATAATCAAACAACGAATCAGTGAGCATCTAGAGGCAAACAAAATCATTACTAAAAGCCAACATGGGTTTGTCAAAAACAGATTATGCCAGACAAATCTTATTGCATTCTTTGACCAAGTGACAAAATTAGTGGACCAGAGGAATGCTGTGGATATAATTTACTTGGACTTCAGTAAGGCATTTGATAAAGTAGATCACAACCTACTACTTGATAAGAGAAAAATGTGGGTTAGACAGCATCACCACCAGATGGATTCGTAGCTGGCTGACTGGCCATACTCAGCGTGTGGTCCTCAATGGAACCGCATCTTCATGGAGGGAAGTGTGTAGTGGGGTGCCCCAGGGCCCTGTTCTGGGCCCAGTGCTCTTCAACATCTTCATCAACGATTTGGACGAAGGGATAGATGGGGAACTCATCAAATTTGCAGACGACACCAAGCTGGCAGGAATAGCCAACACTCCAGAAGACAGGCTTAAGATACAGTAGGATCTGGACAGACTTGAACACTGGGCGCTATCTAACAAAATGAAATTCAATGGTGAAAAAAGTAAGGTTCTACATTTAGGCAAGAAAAACCAAATGTACAGCTGTAGTATACCTTGCTCAATAGTAGTAACTGTTAGAGGTATCTCAGAGTCCTAGTAGACAATCACTTAAATATGAGCCAGCAGTGTGCTGCAGCTGCCAAAAAAGCCAACACAGTGTTAGGCTGTATTAACAGAGGGACAGAATCAAGATCATGTGAAGTATTAATACCACTTTACAAGGCCTTGGTAAGGCCACTCTTGGAATACGGCATCCAATTTTGGTTACCACGATGTAAAAAAGATGTTGAGACTCTAGAAAGGGTACAGAGAAGAGCAACAAAGATGATTGGGGGACTGGAGGCTAAAACATACAGGGAACAGTTGCTGGAATTGGGTATGTGTAGTTTAATGAAGAGAAGGACTAGGGGTTGTCGCGGAACAATTAACATTCCGACCAGAGGAGGATGGACCATGGTTCATTTGCATGGTGAATATCAAAGACAAGAAATCCAAGGCATATTCTATTGTAAAACCTTTAATAAGGGATCCTTTCTTAGGGATCGGTTACAAACAGTGAGGGTCGGGTCTGCTTTGTCCACCCCCGAAGCTTTGCACCAGCACTCCACAGGGCTGCGTGCTTAGCCCCTACCTGTACTCTTTATACACTTATGATTGTGTATCATCTGACCCATCCACTGCAATAATCAAGTTTGCAGATGATACAACTGTGGTGGGTCTTATTACAAGGGGGGATGAGACAGCATATAGGGCGGAGGTACAAAAACTATCCATATGGTGTAGTAACAACAACTTGCACCTAAACATCGGCAAGACGAAAGAGATGGTGTTAGACTTCTGGAGAAAAAAGGAGGAACCTGCCCCACTTTACATCGGGGAGGACTGTGTAGAGAGAGTTTCCTTAAATTTCTGGGAGTCTACCTCTGTGAAGATCTGACCTGGAAAGTTAACACAACCCAGGTGGCTAGAAAGGCCCAACTTCCCTCCACCCAGTGCGATCCCACAGAGAGGGCCTCCTCAGGGTGCCACCGGTCAGAAAATGCCGACTGGTGGCCCCCAGGGGGAGGGCGTTCTCTGTGGGTGCGCCTGACCTGTGGAACCGTTTACCGGTTGAGCTCCGGATGGCTCCCGACCTTCGCTCCTTCCAACGTGATCTAAAAACCTATTTGTTTGAACAAGCCGGCCTGGTCTGATGGGTTTGGGTTTTAATTATTGTTTCTAAGTAATTTATTTATTGTATTTGGGCACTATGGTTTAATCTGTTTTTAATTTTTGTATTTTTGTATTTTGATATTTATTGCCCTGTTCACCGCCCTGAGTCCTTTGGGAGAAGGGCGGTATACAAATAAAATAAAATAAAAAAATAAATAAATACAATAGAGAGCGTCCTCTCGTATGGTATTGTGGTTTGGTATGCTGGTCTGACAGCCGCGGACAGGAAAGTATTACAGAGGGTGGTGAGCACAGCACAAGATATTGTGGGCTGTTCCCTGACACCACTGGATGATCTCGCCAGGGCTCGTTGCCTTGGAAGAGTGAGGAAGATTCTCAGGGATGACTCACACCCTGGACGGTATCTCTTTACTCTCCTACCATCCGGTAGGAGATATAGGAGTATAGCCAGACGTACCAATAGGCTGAAAAATAGCTTTTATCCGTGGGCTGTTAGGCTTTTAAATGGGACATAATCTTATGCAGAATTGACTTGGGAGGCCGGTGTGTGGTGTAGCTGGTTCACATGGTGTGGTGGGATGGAGGGTTTGTTGTCACTGTGTGTTGGGGGGAGAGAGCACGGGGGGAGGGGAGGCTCAGCTAATCTCAATGTACACATGTTACACTTTGACAATAAAGGTTTATTATTATTATTACTGTACTGTAATGAGAAAACAAAAGACCTAAACTGACTACATTCTCCCATCAGGCAGAAGAGAAAAGTAAGGAAGTAACTGTGTGAAACTTTTTCTAGGCATGCGCACAAAACAGTCTGAAACCATAACATAGTTGGACATAGCTGGATTCACTATGGTTACATGATAAGATAATAACACAGGTGCAGAGCAGAAAGAGATGTACAATTAGAAATGAGCGAAGCTGGCAAAACTAAAAAAAACACGCAGTGACAGGGGTGACATGATGGCAGTGTTCCAATATCTCAGGGGTTGCCACAAAGAAGACAGAGTCAAGCTATTCTCCAAAGCACCTAAAAGCAGGACAAGAAGCAACGGATGGAAACTGATCAAGGAGGGAAGCAACCTAGAACTAAGGAGAAACTTCCTGGCAGTTAGAACAATTAACCAGTGGAACAACCTTCCTCCAGAGGTGGTGAATGCTCCAACACTGGAGGTTTTTAAGAAGAGACTGGAGAGCCATTTATTTTATTATTTAATTCCATTTACCGTATATCCCGCCCTTCTCCGAAGACTCAGGGCGGCTTACAAGCTTAGCAGTAGCCTTCATTCTATGTATATACCTGCTTATTAGGGCTTTCACACACACCCCAAGCGGCATTATTACAAAGTCAGCTTATTGCCCCCAACAATCTGGGTCCTCATTTTACCTACCTCGGAAGGATGGAAGGCTGAGTCAACCTTGAGCCTGGTGGGATGCGAACCTGCACTAATTGCAGGCAGCTGGTGTTACTTAAGGAGGCATTAGCCCACTGCTCCACCAAGGCTCTTTGTCTGAAATGGTATAGGGTTTCCTGCCTGAGCAGGGGGTTGGACTAGATGACCTCCAAGGTCCCTTCCAACTTTACTATTATGATTATAGATCGTCCATATAAAGGAGGTGGGATAGTCTGGCAGATGTTTTTGATGTTTGATAGCCATGTCCTGAGTTATTCAGTATTGTTGACAAAGGAAACAGTGCAATAACAAATAGTGGTGGTGATAATGAATCTCCTTGAAATATTCCTCTCTTGATATTAACCTCTCCCAGTCTTTCACCATTGACCTGCAACTGTGTCTTCCATTGTGCCATCGATCTTTGCACAAAATTTCTGATGTTTCCACTGATTCCTGTTATTTCTAGGCATTTGATTATCCAGTCATGTGACAGAGAGTCAAATGCCTTTTTGTAGTCAATCCATGCCACATTCAGATTGGTCTTCCTTTTCTTGCAGTTTTCCAAGATCATTTTGTCTATTAGGAGTTGATCTTTTGTTCCTCTGCTATTGGGGCGGTTTCCTTTCTGTTCGGGTGGAAAGAGATTGTTTTCAACTAGATGCTGTTGTACTGCATCAGCTACCACGCCAGCTAGCAATTTGAAAGTTGTTGGTAAGCAGGTAATTGGCCTGTAGTTGCCTGGTGTTGCCCCTTTTGTTGGATTTTTCATTATTAGGTAGGTTTTCCCAGTTGTTAGCCACTTTTCAATTTCTCCTCCTTGTATTATATTGTTGAACTGCTTGGCAATGGTGGGTATATAACAAATGTTTCAACCAAAAACCATGCAGTTCATCTTCACCTGGTGCTGACCAATTCTTGATCTTCCTTGCTCTTTTTTCTACGATTTTTGTCGTTATTATTAGTTCTTTCATTTCAACTTCTGTTTTATTTGCATCCACCTCTTTTACCCAAGCCGCATCCTTGTTGTGTTTCTTTGAGTTATCCCATATCTGCTTCCAGAACTGCACTGTTTCTTTTTTGTCAGGCACTGACAAAACACACACACACACACACACACACACACACACACACACGGACTCCAGAAGATGGTAGAGGACAGGAAGGCCTGTTGTCCATGGGGTTGTGATGGGTCGGACATGACTTCGCAGCTAACAACAACAACTGATTCATTGATTCATTGCAGTTTCTCCATTGATGGATTGGTAGAAATGATTCTGATTGGATTGAAATTGGAGGTTCTGCCTATAATTTGCAATTCGAGCTTCGTATCTACTGATTTTCCTGGCTGTAGCTGTTATTTGCTGCTTTATTATTTCCAGTGCTTCCTTGATCTTCCTTGTTTCTAAGTGGTATTTCTTGATTAGGTATTCTTTGGTCTTCTTGTTCTTCAGCTTCTTTTCTTTCATCTGTTCTAGCTTGCTTGCATCTGATCTTAACTTGCTGATCTTATTTTCTAGTCTAACCTTCCATTTTTGTGGTGCACAGTTTGTTTCTTTTTCTTCTTTGTTGATTCTGCATCCCAGGTATTCAGTGTACATGTTGGTTTGTTTCTTGCAGTGAATTGGTGCTTATACTTGATATTGCAGTATTTGCATCTTTTAATGCTTGTGCTAGCTGTTTCTTTGGAACAAGTTTCAATGCAGGCAGCCTTATTCTGTTGTTTTTGTGCTGTTCTAGATGCTCAGTTATTCTTTGTTTCAATTCTTTTATTTCTTTAGTTAGAGGGCTTTGTTATTCCTGAGGAAGAGGTGCCTGGTTTCCAAATGAGAACAGATTATTATTATTATTATTATTATTATTATTATTATTATTATTATTATTATTATTATTATTATTATTATTATTATTATTATTATTATTTTATTATTATTATTATTATTATTATTATTATTATTATTATTATTATTATTCTGAGGGTTATCCATTCTTTTACCCATGTTAGCTTGATAGTATAAAATCTATTACAAATAGATTTCTATGTAAGGGATTAATAGCAGTAATAATCCAAAAGACACTATATAGAGGATATATGTAGCTCAGGATTGATTCAAACAACCAAGTTCAGAGACACCCCCCCAAGGTCTCTGTAGCAGTAATAAATTAAGGATTCCAAAGACATATAGAGTTGGTGAACTTTCCTAACATAGAAGTTGTAATGTATTGGGGTTTTCTTGTGTGCAAAGTTCAGGTATCTGTAATTGCTGCTAACAGTTGCCTGTGTCACAGCTTGAGGGTTTTAGCCAGACTTAGAGTCTCCTGCTCTGCCATTGGCTAATTTATGCGGGAACTGTATTACTTAAATCTATTGGCTGCCACCTAGTGGCCAATCGAATAAATTGCTAAGCACATTGATTTGTGCTTTAGATTGTAAGCCGCCCTGAGTCTTCAGAGAAGGGCGGGATATAAATGGGATTTTAAAAAAAACAAACCCGGATAAATAGCGGTGCAGATGCATGCACAATTCACTTCTGTTCCAGCAGCTCAATAAAGCATGTTCCTGTCATCACCTGCTCGTCTTACCTCGTGCTTTGAACCAACGCAATACATAACAGAAGTCATCCTAGGTCTTCAATTCTGGAGTAATTTTTCTCTATACCTCATGCAAATTAACACCTCCAGCTGGGATGGGGGAGAGAGGAAGCCCAGGCAATTAGTCTTCCATCACTAATTGGTAATACATTTTCCTGGGCCTCATTTACTGCCATCAAAATGCTGAAATGTTTCAAACTCTGAATTAAGCTTTCATTACATTGGGAAATAATAAACTTTCATATGAAATATATATTAATTCTTTGAGGACTGGATGGTATCCCATCTGTCTCATGTACAAAATATCCCATTTTATCCTATTGATCAATTTCTGTTAATTATAAAGCTATTTATGTTGAAAGTGGCCTTGTTCCAGATCCATATAGATCTTGTCTGGGTAAAGAGGGCATGTAAGTCTAAGTCCTTCCATTCTCTTTTTTCTATAATCACCAAAATATTTGGGTTTTGTGGCTTCTCTTAAAGCAGAGGCAACTATAAAACTTCTGGACCAAGTCCCAGAATTGGAGTTGATAAACTTCGTAACTTTAAGTCTTGTGGAGCCCCCAATTTCTATTGCTAAGGCAGACAGTTGTTTTTGAATTTTGCCCCATTTTACAATCTTTCTTGTCACAGTTGTACTCACAGTTGTTAAGTGAATCACTGCAGTTGTTAAGTTAGTAGCACAGTTGTTAAATAAATCTGGTTTCCCCATGGATTTTGCTTATCAGAAGGTTGCAAAAGGAAATCACGTGACCCCAGGATACCACAACCATCATAAATGTGAGTCAATTGCCAAGCATCTGAATTTTGATCACATGAAGATGGAGATGCTGCCCTGGTTGTGTGAAATGAAAGTAACTTTTTTCAATACCATTGTAACTTTGAATGGTCATTAAATGAACTCTTGTAAGTTGAGGACTACCTGTATTGTTTTGTTTTTTTTAGAAGCTGCAGTGGGAATACAGATTTCTGCAAAGGAAGCTTGCAGTTCTTTTGCCATCTTGAGTATTGTGAAAGACTATGGAATGAGCTGAGTTAGGAATGTCAGGACCCACCCCAATTCACATCTTAGGAAAGAAAAACTCTTGGAGACAAGATTGTCCAAGCAGGAACTTTTACTAAAGCATGGATGACAGAGGATATAATAGACAGGATCTGATAACTGTCTTACCGATCAATATTTTTAAAGTGTCCCCGCGTAAAAACACCACCCCTCAGTCCATTTTGTCAGTCCCGGATCAGTCAAATCTCAGGTGTCAAACACCTCGTGGGAAAAAGAGAACCACCAGTACATTTGCAACATAATTACTTCCTCCCCTTCACATTCCATCCGAAGATACAAGCCAGAACTCTCCCACCCCCTTTCTTTGTTGTTCGTAGTTCAGAGGTTTCTTCCATCGGTCTTTTTGTGATGGCCAACAGGCAGGCTGAATAAACAAACATCAAAGGGAAAGAGATGGAGAGAACTGAGGATAAATTTTCTTAGGTGAGAACAATTAACCAGTGGAACTCCTTGCCTTCAGAAGTTGTGGATGCTCCATCACTGGAGGCGTTAGGAAGAGATTGGACAGCCACTTGTCTGGAATGGTGTAGGGTCTGCTGCTTGTGCAGGTGGCTGGACTAGAAGACTTGTAAGTTCCCTCACAACTCTGTTATTCTGTATCTGTATCCCTCTGAGGCACTTGCTGAATTCCTATCAAAAAGAATTAGGATCTCTGGGGAGGAGAAACTCACCTGCAATGCATAAGCAAGTGGTTGCCTTTCCTCCTGAACAAGCGCCTCTAGATAAGAGCAGGGAGCCACCAATCTTTCCCCCAAAGAGCCTGCTGTGTATTCTCTAAATTTACTCCTCGCAGCAGCTGGTGCTTATCTAAACTTTGTGCAGAGATTACTGGACCCCGTAGGCTCTGTCCGGGGCAAGCATATTTCAAACAGATTTGTAGCTTAGCCTGCAACAATGTCAACAACTAAATAATTTCACCCGCTGAGCAGGATGAACAGGAGTGTTTACATTCTCTGCTGTTGACCTAAAACAAATGTTTGTGGAGGTGACACCACAATGGCTGTCACAACCGTTGCTCAGCATCTGCAGCTCAAGCATCAATCAATCAATCAATCAATCAATCAATCAATCAATCAATCATAATAGAGCTGGAAGGGACCTTGGAGGTCTTCCAGTCCAACCCCCTGCTCAAGCAGGCGACCCTATACCATCTCAGACAAGTGACTGTCCAGTCTCTACTTAAAAACCTCCAGTGATGAAGCACCCACAATTTCTGGTGGCAAGCTGTTCCACTGGTCCATTAATCGCACAGTTAGGAAGTTTCTCCTTAATTTCAGGTTGCTTCTCTTGTTGACCAGTTTCCAACCATTGTTTCTTGTCCTGTCCTCTGGTGCTTTGGAAAATAAATTGACCCCCTCCTCCTTGTGGTAACCTCTGAAATACTGGAATACTGCTTTCATGTCCCCCTAGTCCTTCTTTTCTTTAGACTAGCCCAGGGGTCAGCAACCTGAAACAGTGAAAGAGCCACTTGGAACTGGTTCCCTCACAAAAGGAACAACTGGGAGCTACAAAAAAATGTGTGCGCATGCTTGTACATGTGCACATGCGCAGAACAGGGTTTGACTGAAGAGTGGAGACAAGGTGAGATATGCACCTTTCCTGCATATTTGAATTGATTGTTTGAACTTTTTTAGTCCCATTTTTTTTTTGGACTGCACATGGCAGAGGACTGGGAGCCGCAGGAGATGGCTGAAAGAGCCGCATGTGGCTCCGGAGCCGCAGGTTGCAGACCTGTGGACTAGCCAAACATCTTGCAACTGTTCTTTATAAATTTTAGTCTCCAAGCCTTTGATCATTTTAGTTGTTCTTCTTTTCATTTTTTACAACGTCTCAACTTCTTTTTTATAATGTGATGACCAAAACTTGGTACAATGTTCCAGATGTGACCTTACTAAAGCTTTATAAAGTGACTTCCGGTTGGGATCTCACAGCGATGCAGACGCAGGAAGATAGAGCTCCATCTTTCGTGTTTGGTTTCACCCTGCTGGGGGACCCTGGAAAGGGTTGAAAGTCGCCCTGTAGAGGCGGTAAGCAAGGAGGGTACTCTTGTTGATCTCAGGAGGGTGCGGGTGACAGACCCCCATTTGATTCGAGGAAGTTCTCCAAACCAGCGGAGGAAAGATTGGCTGCATTCCTGTAGCCAGTCCTAAGTTGCTGACAATGGAAGTCAACAAGCACTACCAAGCAACTCTACAGCAACGTGGATGAAACTGGGTGAGACCTGATTTTAAGATCTCTTCCTGAAAATCTGCCCAAATTCTCCCCCCACCCCCTATGAAAGAGGGAAAGGGAATTTCCGCCCTACTCTTTTAGAAAAGAAAAGCAGCAAATTAATACTTGGGGACATTGGTGAAACCTATAATACTTATTTGGAATTAAAATATGCTTACAATTTGAAAACTGGGGGACCAAAAATGTTTTAAAGACCTTTTTATTATTTTTTTTCTAAAGAAAAAGACTTGAAAAGTTTAACAATATACATTTTGGATCTAAAAACTGGAAAGTGGCATTGATGACATCTAGTGGTGAATTACGGCACTACAACTTATTTATGCCTAAAAGAAACCTGGCTTGAAGCCCAGAACTAGATAAGATTTTGGCTGGCCTTAAAACTATTTTATTATTGAGAATTACAGTTGAGAAAAAAAGGAACAGGCTTGGGGGCTGCTTACTATGTGGCAGTGCTAATAAACATTTTAAATTTGGGCTGTCTGAATTGTCCTCTAGGACTCCAAGGTCCCTCCCACAATTACTGTTTTTTGAGACAGGTTTCTCCTGATCTGTACTTGCACCTTTGGTTTTTCCTGTCTAAGTGTAAAACCTTGCTTTTCTCCACATTAAATTTCATGTTGTTGGATAGGACACATTGTTCAAGTGTGTTGAGATCTTTTTGGATCCTGAGCTTGTCTTCTGGGATGTTGGCTATTCCTGCCAGCTTAGTGTCATCTGCAAATTTGATGAGTTCCCCTTCTATTCCCTCATCTAAGTCTCTGATGAAGATATTGAAGAGTACTGGGCCTAAGATGGAGTCTTGTGGTACCCCACTGCTTACTTCCCTTTATGTAGATTTAGTACCATTAAGGACTACTCGTTGAGTATGGTTTTGTCAGCCCGTTACAAATCCATCTGATGGTGATGCTGTCTATCCCACATTTTTCTAGCTGATCAAGAAGTAGGTTGTGGTCTACTTTGTTGAATGCTTTGCTGAAGTTCAAATATGCTATGTCCACAGCATTTCGCTAGTCTACTAATTTAGTCAGTTTGTGAAAGAATGAAATAAGCTTGGTTTAACACAATCTGTTTTCAAAGGTGGCTATTAGTTATAACTTTGTTTCTAGATGTTCGTAGATCTGTTTTTTGATGATCTTTTCCAGGATCTTCCCAGGTATTGATGTTAGGCTGATTGGTCTGTAGTTTCCTGCGTCTGTTTTTTTCTCCTTTCTTAAAGATGGGAACAACATCAGCTCTTTTCCAATCCTCTGGTAGTTCTCGTAATCCTCTGTGGCTGGACTGTGGAAAAAGCCAGGTCTGGTCTCACTGCTGCAAATATATTAAATAAATGATTTTTTCTGCATGTGGTGGCAACATTATAAACTCAGTAATACTGGAAAACAATCTATTGTAGAATGGAACACATTCTTAAAATCAGAATTCCATTCCATCCAGACATTTTTTTAAAAATCAAATTTTACTGAATCATGTCTTCCTTCAAAATAAACAATCCTTTGGGTTTTGATAGCAATTGGGACCAGGATTGCTGTCACTAAGTGTTTTGGTTGTAAGTCACAATGTCATTTATTTATTTATTCGTTAAATTTATTTTCACCAACAGTGCAGAAGTAAAATAATGAAACAAACAATGAAAAAGAACACAAGGAGAATACATCAATATGATAACCAAAAATATGGATGGATGGATGGATGGACAGCAGAGAGCAGGGGTGGAGGTGGGGTCAGGGAACCAGTCCTGCAGCCCCCTCCAGTGTGGTCTCAGCAGAGCCAGATCTTCAGGCTCTTGCGGAAGGATGGTGGCGGTGGTGGAAACAGATTTTTACCCTAGAGCTGTGGTGGCAAACCTATGGCACAGGTGCCACAGGTGGCATGCAGAGCCCTCTCTGTGGGCACACGCATCGTCGCCCCAGTCCTAGGCATTCAGCTGGCTTTTATAAATCCTATTCACTTTAGGCCTCCACTGCCGTGTGCAAAAAAAAAAAGTTCAATGAATCTATTTCAACTTCTCACGGGGGAAAAAAAATCTTGCAGTTGGAATTGACTGATTGAACTTTTTAGTCCTACCCAGTCTGCCGTTACCACCACAGCCATGCCCACCCAATGGGCCACGCCCACCAGGCACCCGATGATACATAAGTGGGTTTTGGGTTGCAGTTTGGGCACTCGGTCTCTAAAAGGTTCACCATCACTGCCCTAGAGGATTGGATGTTGCGAAGGGCAGTCACTGTCATCTGACTGCATCACTTAGCAATGACAATTCCAGAAGTCCTGGTTGCTGTTGCAACCCCTAAGGCATGTGTGTTGTTAAGCAGGAAGCAGCAGGAGTCTCAGATAAAGAGTGTGTGTGCCTCAGGGGCAGAGGAGGGCCTGTTGCAGGGAGGGCCGGACCCAGGCCACAGATGAATTGGGGGAGGTCAGGGAGGGCTCAGGATACCCTGTGCAGGTCATGTGTGGGCACAGAAAGGCCAGGGATGGAGGGTGCAACAGGGAGGACTTCCCAGAGTGACTTGGGATCTTTCCGATCAGCTTTCCTTGTAGGTTTGAGCTGGTTGCCAAGTGTCAGAATCGCGGGTCTCTGTGATGGCTGGAACTTCGTGGACCGGTCATAAGTACCACTTGTTCAGCACTGTCGCAACTTGGAATGGTCACTGAAGGGGCATAGACATTGTATATGGTAATAGCTGCAAGAATTGTATAAGCCTTTCATTGGAACAGATATTTGATTCCTTCAAGGGCAGAAGGGCTAACTGAACTGTAGGAATGTACTTTGAAGTCTGAAATAATTTTGTATGTAAAAACTAAAACTGGCATAGAATTCAATTCTATTTGGAAATAATGCTTCTACTATATATGGAATTATGCCATGTCTAAAATGTAGAATTTATGTCTTAGGTTATGATTTATAGTGAGGTAAAAATTATTTGATCCCCTGCTGTTTTTGTACATTTGCCCACTGACAAAGAAATGATCAGTCTATAATATTAATGGTAGGTTTGTTTTAACAGTGAGATATAGAATAACAACAAACAAATCCAGAAAAATGCATTTCAAAAAAGTTATAAGTTGATTTGCATGTTAACGAGTGAAATAAGTCTTTGATCCCCTATCAATCAGCAAGATTTCTGGCTCCCAGGTGTCTTTTCTACAGGTAATGAGCTGAGATTAGGAGCATTCTCTTAAAGGGAGTGCTCCTAATCACAGCTTGTTACCTGTATAAAAGACACCTGTCCACAGAAGCAATCAGTCAATCAGATTCCAAACTCTCCACCATGGCCAAGACCAAAGAGGTGTCCAAGGATGTCAGGGACAAGATTGTAGACCTACACAAGGCTGGATTGGGCTACAAGACCATCGCCAAGCAGCTTGGTAAGAAGGTGACAACAGTTGGTGTGATCATTTGCAAATGGAAGAAACACAAAATAACTGTCAATCTCCTTTGGTCTGGGGCTCCATGCAAGATCTCATCTCGTGGAGATTCAGTGATCATGTGAATGGTGAGGAATCAGCCCAGAACTACATGGGAGGATCTTGGCAATGATCTCAAGGCAGCTAGGACCATAATTACCAAGAAAACAATTGGTAACACACTACGCTGTGAAGGACTGAAATCATGCAGCGCCCACAAGGTTCCCCCTGCTCAAGAAAGTACATGTACAGGCCCATCTGACATTTGCCAATGAACATCTGAATGATTCAGAGGAGAACTGAGTGAAAGTGTTGTGGTCAGGTGAGACCAAAATCGAGCTCTTTGGCATCAACTCAACTCATTGTGTTTGGAGGAGGAGGAATGTTGCCTGTGACCCCAAGAACACCATCCCCACAGTCAAACATGAAGGTGGAAACATTATGCTTTGGGGGTGTTTTTCTGATGAGGAGACAAGACAACTTCACCACATCAAAGGGACAATGGACAGGGCCATGTACCATCAAAACTTGGGTGAGAACCTCCTTCCCTCAGCCAGAGCATTGGCAATGCGTCATGGATGGGTATTCCAGCATGACAATGACCCCAAACACACGGCCAAGGAAACAAAGGAGTGGCTCAAGAAGAAGCACATTAAGGTCCTGGAGTGGCCTAGCCAGTCTTCATACCTTAACCCCAAAGAAAATCTGTGGAAGCTGCCCAACATCAGCCTTGGAACCTTAAGGACTTGGAGAGGATCTGCAAAGAGGAGTGGGACAAAATCCCTCCTGAGATGCGTGCAAACCTGGTGGCCAGCTACAAGGAATGCCTGACCTCTGTGATTGCCAGCAAGGGTTTTGCCACCAAGTACCAAGTCGTGTTTTGCGAAGGGGTCAAATACTTATTTCACTCATTAAAATGCAAATGAATTTATAACTCTTTTGAAATGCGTTTTCTGGAATTTTTTTGTGTTATTTTATCTCTCACTGTTAAAATAAACCTACCATTAAAATTATAGACCGATCATTTCTTTGTCAGTGGGCAAACGTACAAAATCAGCAGGGGATCAAATATTTTTCCCCTCAGTGTACATATAATTTACAGTGCTGTTTATCATATTCCTCTCCTTCAGTCCTGTTGTGCTGTCTCATTGTGGTATGTGTGTGTGTGAACTTGGGTGGGATGAGTAAAGAATTTCAGGAACGTATCCTGAACGTATGTGTGTATGTGTATTAATGTAATAATGCAATGTAATATTGCAGAGTCACCCAAGGGATGAGATCATAATAGTATGTGAGAATGACCTTGGGGGCAAAGGGAAGAGATGCTGCTTAGGAAACAATCAGAGAAGAGAGCCAGACAAGTGGCTTACAGTCAGAAGAAGAAAGGTAAGAAGCCAAAAGACCCTCAAACCAATTGCTCATTGAACAACTCCAGAACTCTCACTTAAGCGACAAACCACCAGGCTCTAATTATCTGAGCTTGGATTTGTTAGGTGAAGATGCTGAGGGTCTAGAAAGAACACAGAGGAGCAACAAAGATGATTTGGGGTCTGCTGCCTAAAGCATTCAATGAACAGTTGTGGGAACTGTGTATGTCTAGTCCAGGGGTAGGCAACCTTGGCTTTTTTATGACTCGTGGACTTCAACTCCCAGAATTCCTGAGCCAGCCATGCTGAAGGGAGAGGTTTTCAAGCTAAGCCATGCTGGCTGAGGAATTCTGGGAGTTGAAGTCCACCAGTCATAAAAGAGCCAAGGTTGCCTACCCCTGGTCTAGTCTAATGAAGAGAAAGAAGGCTTAGCTGCCATCCAATCCTTGAAGGGCCACCACAGGGAAGTGGGCCTTGATTTATTCTCTAAAGCAGGGGTCCCCAACCCCCGGTCAATGGACCATAACCGGTTTCACACAAAACTGAGCCACACACACAAAAAAGCAAAGCCCCATTCACGGGATGCGGGCAACATGCGAAACCGGCCCCCCTCCAGTCTCCGGGAAAAAAACCTCTCTCCACAGAACCGGTACCTGGTGCCCAAAAGGTTGTGGGCCGCTGCTCTAAATCACCGGAGGCAGGACAGGAGGCAACCCTCGGATCTAGGCTTCTAAGACCCAGTTCTTGGGAGAAGGCGCTCACGCCGGGAACAGTGGAAGGATCAAAAGCACAATAATCAGCAGCCAGGTGAGTGGAGTCAGTTACAGCTGCAATGAGTTCACTGTTGGAAGCCCCAAAAGGCCAGGTTAAGAACACATCATCCTGGGAAATACGTATCTGTGGGACTGGTAGCAGTTGGAAATGAGTTGATGGCACATCATCAATAAGCAATTGTTTATCACGTGTAGTTTCTTCCCATCTTTCTATTTTAATGATTTGAATTCAGTTATCTAATTTAAAATTTAATTAGAGACATGTTTTGATGACAGAATGGATGGGAAATATCTTATGAGCTTTTAATTATGCATTAGAATGTATTAATCATATGACATTTCAAATTTCAAATTTGTTGGCTTTCCACCCATATTTTACTCCTTGTATTTATTTTTTAATTGTAATATCTATTTATTTTTAAAAGTCTCTTTCTCCTCTCTCTCTCTCTCTCTTTGACTCTCTCTCTCTCAAATATATATATAATTAAAAGGGTTTGGCCTTGGGAAGGGAGAAGAGAGCCATGAAACAATAAGGAAGAAAGTGGACTCATCTGCGTGTTCTCGTTCCTGCTCATCAGAGCCCACGACATAATAATAGGGATAATATCAAGATCACAAGAAGTGTTAGCACCATTTTATGCTACACTGTTAGGACTATACATGGAAAACTGAGTTCAGTTTCAGACACCATGATGCAAAAATAATGCTGAGACTCTAGAAAGAGTGCAGAGAAGAGCAACAAAGATGATTAGGGGTCTGGGGGCTAAGAATATGGTTAGCCTAACGAAGGGGAGACCTGATAGCAGTCTTCCAATACTTGAAGGGCTGTCAGAGGGAGGAGGGGGTCAACCTATTCTCCAAAGCACCTGAGGGCAGGACAAGAAGCAACGGTGGAAGCTTGTTAAAGAGATATTCTAAGGAACTAAAAGGAAAAATTTCCTAACAGTGAGAACAATTAATCAATGGAACAGCTTGCCTCCCAAAGTTGTCGCCTCTCCATTCTCTGGAGACCTTCAAGAAGAGATTGGACATCCATTTGTCTGGGATGGAATAAAGACTCCTGCCTTGAGCACTATAAACCTCTGGGAATCCCTTCCAGAACTAGGATGCCATGAACGTCAGTGAGAGGGGAAAAGAAAAAAAGACAATGTACAGAAAATCAAGTCAATCCTGGAAAAAGGGGAGGGCATGAGAAAGAAGCCCACTTTTTGGCACACTGAAACTGGAAGTAAAGTTATGCACTCTTTCAAGTGAAACGGGTTACCCATTTCCTATGATTACCTCATTCCTGAAACTCAAGTCTTTTTTTTTGCTTCTATAGACTTTCCCCAACTAGCATACAGCAAATTCCCAGCTGTTCTGGCCTGCTGTTCCTTAGCCCTGCCACTCTGTTTCTCCGGCTGTCTTTTCCAAAAGATCAGCAAAGGGGCTGTGGAGACCACTCCTCAGGGAGATCCTGCCTGAGCCAGGCGGACGGAGGCATTTCTGCCCTGGGAAGCAGCTGTCGTTGTCATGAATGCTGGGCAACATCACACTAGTGGGGTCATTATTTTATTTAAAGAAGAAATTATGAGTGTGTGAATCCTCCTCCTCTCCACAAATGGAAAGGGAGTCAGTCCTTCCTATAATTTTACAGCTCATGAGTGATACGTCCTAAGGAAACAACAGTGTTCATCAGCGCCAGCCCAAGGGGCAAAATATTGTGGGGACTGAGGGGATCAAGCTGACATTCTATTTCCTTCTTTTGTTCCCTTTTTTCCTCCTCTGAGGCCCACGGCTCCGCTCGAGCCCTGCTAGTCATGGGCAAGGTGAACCTGGGAGTGGGCCAGACCTAGTTCTCTCCCTTCATATATATGAGTTTTCCCCAAGTGTTCAGGCGTGGGGCAGGCCCCTCCCATTTGCCTTTAATGCCGAGGTAAAAGAAAGATCCCGTCTGGAGATTTGGCCCAAGAACTGGGAGAAGCAAACACGTGAACTGAGAATGAAGCTATGCGACATCAAAAAGGGCCCTAATAATATTAAGAAAGATGTAACCATGTTTTGGGCAAAAGGCTTGCAGATTCAGGCGCTTAATTAACATGCACTAAGGGAACAATCTGTACAGAGTGAATTAATCTCGTCTGCAATTCTCCAGCCTGTTCCCAGCACTCTGCCAGCATGCTGAATCCCGAATGAGGCACCGGCCCAGCTGCAGACGGGAGGCTGCTGCCAAGGCTGCTGAAATGTTCGTATCTTGCTTCCTTAATAGCTTCTGTCAGTATTCGTGACAGGCGGGACATTAAGTCTTTGGCAAAATTGGAAGGATTATTAAAACGCACAAGGTTCGTATCCTGTTATGGCCTCCTCCTCCCTTGAGATTCCAAGGGGGGGTAACGGGGGTCTCCCTCCACTTTCAGCCACCTCCTCGCTTCAGCCAAGGCCAGCCCAGAAAAGCTCTCCCTGCAAAGCTGGCCAGACCTGGCTGGCTTCACGAGGCGTTGGCAGCTTGTGCAGAGATTAATCTTCCTTTTGATGGCCTTCTGGGGTAGCCCTTTGCCTCCCCCCACTGCAAAGGATGCGTCATTACACCTCCCGGGGAAAGAGCAGAGAGATTACAGAGGCACCTCTGCTCGGTCGAGTGATGCCGAAGGGCCAGAGTAGCAATGTCCCTTCTCTTCTACTCCAGCCTTCGCCACTTAGCCCTTCCCTCCCCACCTCCTGTGGCCTTTGGCTCTGCAGGCCCCAGCCCACCTCCCTTCCCAACGAAGGGATCTGCTTGCAAACGAACTGCCAAAGAGGGGGAGTTTGTGGGGTAGGACAGACTGCCTCCTACCTACAGGTAGTCCTCGACTTACAACAGTTCATTCAAAGTTACAACAGTGCTGAAAAAAGTGACTGTCAGAACCCATATTCATCAAAGGGGCTCTTTCTACTTTTAATCTTACTATCCTTTTTATTCCTCTGGGTTCTGCCATGCTCCTGGAGGGGAGGGGAGGGGAGGGGAGGGGGGAAGACGCTGCGGGCTTTTTGTTTTCCTCTATTGCTACAATGTAACTCTTTCGCTGTCTCTGCACGCACGCTATTTGAACTGTCCTCCCTTGATGTCAACTAGAGAGGAGGGGGGCAAGGAATGCGCCTCCAGGCATCTGGCTTGTCTCCTGTTTTGAAGGGAAGACCCAACAAAGACTGCTCCAACCCTGAGACGGACTGGCGTTATCAGCATTTTCCCACAGCAGACTTAACACCTGGGGATTGGCCCATTTGCACCGACCGGATGAACCATTGGGGTGGGGTTTGCTTGGGACTCTTTTAACCTATTGATCTGAGCGGGAAACCCTCAGATCCTGCCTATCGTGCCTGCTGTCAGCTTCTCCTAATAAAAGTTCCTTTTGGAAGAAACGGCTTCCATGAGTTCTGCTTTCTTAGGATGAGGTTTTGAAGTGGGCCCTGACAGTGACTTATGACCGGTTTTCACCCTTACAACCATTGCAGCATTCCTGTGGCCACGTGATCAGAATTTGGACACTTAACTGGCTCATATATCTGATGTGATGTGCCGGGTTCACGTGACCCCCTTTTGCAACCTTCTGATAAGCAAAGTTAATGGGGAAGCCAGATTCACTTAACAACCTTGCTAGTAACTTAACAACTGCCGTGATTCGCTTAATAACACCGGCAACAAAGGTTGTAAAATGGGACAAAATTCACTTAAGAACTGTCTCACCTAGCGGCAGAAATGTTTGGCTCAATTGTGTTCGTAAGTTGAGCACTACCTGCCTTTCCCTCACCTGGCCTTCTAGGATCCTGGGTTAGTTCCCCAGCCGGAGAATGGAAAACAGTCATGAGCAAAAGTCTTTGGCCTGAAATAAACGCAGGCAAATGTCCCTTTTGTTTTTGACAAGTCTACCGGCAGGGCTGGGAAAGGCGGAGGCTGCTTGGATCAGCCAAACGGGAGCCTAATCCACTTCTCGCTAGTTACTCTGGCTGTCTCCCTGTTAAATGGAATAGGCTATTGATTTTTGTCTCACTTCCAGCCAATGTATTTTCCATCACAGCCCCTGAGTAGAATAAAACAAAAGCGCTCCTTATTAAGTATCCTGCCATTCAGACAGAGAAGCAAATGGCAGCCCGAAGGGATGGGGGGAGGAGGGTAAGGCAGGCTGTGAGCTGGCTGCAAACGCGCTCTAGCCCCTGCCTTCCTGGGAGCCAAAGAACAAGGGGTGTCTCTGGGCAGAATAATAGAATGACAGAGTTGGAAGGGACCTTTCTAGTCTAGCCCCCCATTCTGGAGAAATGGCTGTCCAGTCTCTTTTTAAAAGCCTCCAGTGTTGGAGCATCCACAACTTCCGAAGGCAAGCCGTCCTCACTGTTGAGAAGTTTCTCCTTATTTCTAGGTTGCTTCTCTGCTTGATTCGTTTCCATCCGTTGATTCTTGTCCTGACCTCAGGTGCTTTGGAGAATCGGCTGACCCCCCACTCTTCTTTGTGTCAATTGGAACGTCAAAGACTAGCGATAAAGTAAATAGTGAATTTACTATTAGTAAACAAAAGAAGAGAATAAGATGATTTAGAGAAGGTAAAATTGCCTCTCAAACTATTATTTCCAAACAAAAGTATAAAATACAAGTTCCAAACATGATAATAAAATTTCTAGAATATTGGCCAATAAATTGAAAATTGAAAAACCTAAGGGGAAAAATGTATTCGTGCAATTGTAAACAGGAATGGCCAAACGGACTAAAACCAGAGACAAAAATATTCAAACATTTTTTTCAACAACTATATTGCTCAAAGAATCCATCACTAATATAAATTAATCTAGAATTTCCAGAACTAGCTCCAGAGCAATATACAGTTTATGCAATCTTCCAAAGTCTTTAACACTATTCAAAATGGAAAATCTCCTCACATTGCTAGACTGCCAGGGGAATTTTACGAAGAATTTAAAGAAGTCCCGATATCTGAAGTTTTACTTTTATGGAATACTTTATGGAATATTTCCAGAATCCTTGTAACAATCTAAGCCTTCTAAGGCAATTCTGGTCAGCTAAAACTTCTGAGGAAATGACATCTTATAGATCAATCTCAATATAGGGAGTAAACTATAAATTACATTGTTAGCTGATTTTTAAAATGATGTATAAATAAAGTTATTCATAGAAATCAATCTAATTTTATTCCAGATCTATCTATCTATACACACACACACACACACACCAGAAAATTGTTAAATATTATACAATTTAGTAAAGTGAATACTTTTTCTCAAGCCATGTGTTCTTTACATATATTTAACAGAAGAACAAAATAACAGATTTGGAAGAGACCCTGGAGGTCTTCTAGTCCAGCCCTGTTCATGCAGCAGACCCTATATCATACTGGACAAGTGGTTGTCCAGTCTGTTCTTGAAAACTTCCAGTGATGAGCACCCACAACTAGATTCCAGATAAGACTAAAGAGTTACAATTATGATTCTATCATGATTTTAAGCGGGTTTAAACCCACCCCGTGGTTTAAAGCAGGGCTCTCCAAACATGGCAACTTTAAGACTTGTGGACTTCAGTTGCATGGCTGGCTGGGGAATTCTGGGACTCTAAGTCCAGAAGTCTTAAAGTTGCCAGTCTTAAAAAGAGCCCTGGATTCAATGAAACTGAGAAGTTTGGGGTGCCAAATTGGCAGAAATAATGGAATCCAGGGGAATTCGACTCAACTTCAGGGCAAGAAGTGCAGTGGAATAT
Source organism: Vipera ursinii (assembly GCF_947247035.1). Lineage (NCBI taxonomy): Eukaryota > Metazoa > Chordata > Lepidosauria > Squamata > Viperidae > Vipera > Vipera ursinii. The sequence goes on from NC_139523.1 coordinate 2,752,494, forward strand.
AATACAGAGCTGGCACTGGAATCCTGCTCAATTCACACGTATCTATCAGAATTATTCTGCCAAATGTCGGAGAGGCTGTGGGGTTATGGAATAAAATATGAACTTATATTCTTCAACATGAATCTGGGGAGGTGTAACTACCATCCCTAAAGAAAAAACTGAATTTTCTCCAGAGTTAAGCTTACCACATTTATTTGCAGGTCCAAACCTCAAGACTGAAAATAAAGAATTATCTATTTCATTTTAGCAACTAAAATAATTACCAAGTAATAATTACAGAGTACTGGAAAGCTCTAGATAACTTAACACTTGAGATATGGATTATCAAAGCCTCTTCAATTTATCACATTAGGAAAAAAAATGAGTTATAATAATGAGGCATCAGAAGCAGGAATCACAATTTTATCAGATTAGGATGGATTATATGATTGACCTGAAAGGGAATAGGCTATAATATGATAATATATTTCACATATGGTAAATGTCTACCTACATGAACAAGAGAACTTGGAGTTCAGATATACGGTATGTATGTATGCATGTATGCATAGGAGAAGCAGGCAAGCAGAAAGTTAACTTTGAAAATTGAAAAGGTGGAGGAGCAGGTGCCCTTTAAGGGGAGGCGAAGGGAGGGGGGGCATCTCCCTGGGAATTCTGAGGGCTTTATGACTTCATCCCTGCAGGCCAAAGTGTCAGTTGGTGACAGTTATCAGTTATCAGAGTGAAGATGCCTTCCTGGAGGTCAGCTGCTCTTCAGTGGGGCTCCTGGACTCTGGGGGACCTTCCCTCTTTTTGTAGCCAACCCTTAGAGGGGTAAGTGAAGGTGAGAGAGTGGGATAGGCTGAGGGTGGGGGTGAGGGCAAGAGGGTTAGTTCGAGGGTGAAAGGGGAGGGGGAGGGGCAGAGGGAGGGGGAGGGGGAGAAACAGAGTCCGGATTGGGGGAGGGGGACATGGAGGAGAAGGAAGAGGGTAAGGTTGAGAATCAGGGTCTGGATCAGGGGGAGTGACAGGGAGGGGATTATCTCCCCCAGGGCTCAGGGACTCTGGGGGACCTTCCCTCTTTCTGCAACCAACCCTTAGAGGGGTAAGAGAGGGAGAGAGATTGGGATAGGTTGAAGGCTCCAGCCAAGCCATTAGGAGCTTCCAGGCCTTCTCCATGAGGGTTGGGCTCTTGTACTTCTGCAGTGGTCCTGTTGATTTCAATGGGCAAATCTATTTCAAGGCCTAGCCCAAACTCTGTTGAGTCTGTTTCCAAGCCCTGACTTCAGAAAGTAAACAGCAGACTATTAAGCTGCTGAGCAGTGCTGAAGCCTTGGTGGAGCTATTGGAACAAGAGGCAACCCACATCCAAAGAGCTATGGTTTCTGTGCAAAAAAGGACCAATAGGCAGCTTTAGTGATGGGTTTGGCTGCTTCCTAGAGGCCTTAGACTGTCACAGCTGCAGGTCACCAAGGTTGAGGAGCAGGTGCCCTTTAAGGGGAGGGGGGTCATCTCCCTGGGAATTCTGAGGGCTTTATGACTTCATCCCTGCAGGCTAAAGTGTCAGTTGGTGACAGTTATCAGTTATCAGAGTGAAGATGCCTTCCTTGAGGTCAGCTGCTCTTCATTGGGGCTCCTGGACTCTGGGGGACCTTCCCTCTTTTTGTAGCCAACCCTTAGAGGGGAAACTGAGGGTGAGAGATTGGGATAGGCTGAGGGTGGGGGTGAGGGCGAGAGGGTTAGGGCGAGGGTGAAAGGGGGAGAGGGAGGTTGAGAACAGGGGGAGGGGGAGAATCAGGGTCAGGATCAAGGGGAGGGGGACAGGGAGGGAGGGGTTATGGGGAAGGGGAGGAACAAAAGGAAAGTTTAAAAGGAGGAGAGAAAGTTGAGGAATGTGAGGAGGACAAAGAGGTGGAATGGGCTGGGGAGGAGAGGAGGGGAGTGAAAGGCGAGGTTGGGGGGGACAGAATGGGGTGGAAAGGGAGGGGAGAAGAGGAAGGGGAGGGAGAGGGGTATGAAGAGGTGAGAGATGGAGCGGGAGGGGAAGGGAGGTAGATGGGAGGGGGAGGGACAAATAGGGAGGGGGGAATTTTAATCTTTTCATGTCTTCATCCAGGCAGGTTATTATCAGAGGTAAGTGAGAGGGAGGCTGAGGGGTGGGGAGGACAGGGGGAGGGGGATTGGATGGAGGAGGGGAAAGGCATAGAGGGGGGTGAAGCAGGAGTGGAAGGGGGATATGGAGGAGGAAGGTTATGGGGGTCAAAGAAGTTAGCCAGGGAGGTAGATGGGAGGGGGGAATTATAATGTTTTTATCCATGCAGGGTATCATCCAAGGTAAGTGAGAGGAGGGAGAGGGAGGGTGAAAGAAAGAGGGGAGGCAGGGAGTGAAGCATGAGGGGGAGGGGGACAGGGGGAATAGGATAGAGCAGGGGTCGGCAACCTCGGCTCTTTTATGACTCGTGGACTTCAACTCCCAGAATTCCTGAGCCAGCTATGCTGGCTCAGGAATTCTGGGAGTTGAAGTCCACGAGTCATAAAAGAGCCGAGGTTGCCGACCCCTGGGATAGAGGGACAGAGAGGTTGAGTGGGCTGGGCAGGAGTTGCAAAGGGAGGGGAGGTAGGTGGGAGGGGGAGGGACAATTAGGGAGGGGGGAATTTTAATCTTTTCATGACTTCATCCAGGCAGGTTATTATCAGAGGTAAGTGAGAGGGAGGCTGAGGGTGGGGAAGACAGGGGGAGGGGGATTGGATGGAGGAGGGGAAAGGCGTAGAGGGGGGCGAAGCAGGAGTGGAAGGGGGATATGGAGGAGGAAGGTTATGGGGGTCAAAGAAGTTAGCCGGGGAGGTAGATGGGAGGGGGGAATTATAATGTTTTTATCCATGCAGGTTATCATCCAAGGTAAGTGAGAGGGAGGGAGAGGGAGGGTGAGAGAAATGGAGAGGTGAAGCAGGAGGGGGAGGGAGACAGGGAGAATAGGATAGAGGGACAGAGAGGTTGAGTGGGCTGGGCAGGAGTTCCAAAGGGAGGGGAGCTAGGGGGGAGGGGGAGGGACAATTAGGGAGGGGGGAATTCTAATCTTTTTGTGTCTTCATCCATACAGGATATCAGAGGTAAGTGAGGAGGAGGGGGAGTGGAATAGGGAGAAGGGGAGGGGGAGAGGTATCAGAAAGGGGAGGTAGAGGAGGACAAATGGGTGGGTTGGTATGGGGGGAAAGGGTAGAAGTGTGGGGGAGAAAAAGTAGGGGAGGACCTGGGAAGGGCCATGAGGGGAGGACGGGGAGAGGGGGAGGGTACAGGGAGGGGTATTTGGAGGGGCGGAGAAGGAGGGATAGGGAGAGTGGAGAGGCAAGGACAGGGAACTGAGTTCCCTCCCTTCACTTTCTCTCCCCCTCTCACTCTTCTCCTCACTCTCCTCCCCTCCCTGTGCTGCTCCCCATCCCTCTTTCCATCGCCTCCCATCTCCCCTCCCGCTCCCCCTGTATCCCTTCTCCCCCTCCCCCCATAACCCACCCCCTAGCTGAAGCAAGAAGGGGACGGGATAGCAAGGAGAAAGGGGAGGGAGAGGACAACAAATGGGTGGAGTGGTATGGGGGGGGCAAAGGGGAGGAGAGGGGGAGGGGTACTGGTGGGGTATTTGGAGGGGAGGGGGAGGAGGAATATGGAGTTTTCCCTCGCGCACAGGAGAACATTCAGCAGCGGCCCAGTATGTTGCATAACACCAATATGAAGATCATCTGCCTGGAAGTTCTCACCCCCTCCATTTTGCTTCCTCCTCCTCATCCACTACCACCACATCCCTGGCCTGCTCCTCCGGCCTCTGTCCGGCATCGGTGTTGTGCAGCTTCCTAGTGGCGTGGACAGCTACACCTCGGTGGTGGAATTGGCCCACGTGTAGAAAGAGAATCTGCCCATGTGCAGAAAGAGGCCTTGTCCTCCGGGACCCAGGACATCAAAAGCGAATGGTCTCAGCCTGAGGCTGTTCACCTCAAACTTGCCCACGGGACCCGGCCTAGAACAGACCCCTTCAGAGCCCAAGAATTTGTCCTCCACTGGTCCAGGGGCAGTCCACCCATTTAGTAGAGGACAGGGGGAAATCCAGCCTTCGCATCACACGTCTGCACACCATTTCAGCCCCTGAGCCACCGAGTAGAGAAAAGAGTAAACCCTTTCAGTGCAGGAGCAGGAGCTGCGAGTACTCATTTTCCGTGGGAACTACAATCCTGACGGCATTGAATTCCCCCTCTGTCCTCCACGAGAAAGGGATGAAGCTGACTGTGTAAGAGCGTGCCCCATAGCTCCCACAGCACTAGCCACTCTGGTGCTGACTCCAGTCTCAGAGGTCAGCCCACTGCTGCCACCCCCCGTACCCCCACTTGCAACCGCCCTGCCAGCGATACCACCTGCCCCACAGCTCCAGCACCAGCCACTCCAGCGCTGACTCCGGCCTTGGGGGGCAGCCCACTGCCACCACCCCACCAGCGATGCTGCCCGCCCCATGGCTCCCACAGCACCAGCCTCTCCGGCACTGACTCTGGCCTCAGGCAGCCCGCTCTTGTCACCCCCACCCCCCCCATTCTCAACTGCCCCGCCAGTGATGCTGCCCACCCTGTGGCTCCCACAGCACCAGCCACTCTGGTGCTGAGTCTGGCCTTTGGGGGCATACAACTGCCACCACCACCACCCCGCCAGCGATGCCACCCACCCCACCACTCCCACAGCACCAGCCGCTCCGGCGCTGATTCTGGCCTTGGGGGGTAGCCCGCTGCCATCACCCCTGCCCCAGCAGCGATGCCACCCACCCTGCACAGAGTGCACCCTGCGGCTGCTCCGGTGCTGACTCCACCCTTGTGGGACAGACTGCTGCCACCACCCCCGCTTGCAACCGCCCTGCCAGCAGTGCTGCCTGGCTCCCACAGCATCAGCCGCTCTGGCGCTGACTCCGGCCTCGGGGGGGGGCAGCCCGCTGCAGCAATGCCCGTTCACAACCACCCCACCAGTGATGCCGTCCACGCAGAACCCACCTCCCACTCCTTGTTCTCTCTTACTTACCTACTTGAGATGGTGTAGTTGGGAGGGGTGCAAAGTTCCTGCCAACTTGCCTTTGCTGCAGACAACTTGCCTGTGCAAGTTGTCTTTTGGTGCGCTCAACAGCAATTCCTATTGGCTTTCAAAAGCTAATAGGCTTTCGAAAGCCAATAGAGGGAGTAGCACATCTTGTGCAAAAGCTTGTGTGTTTGTGTGTGTGTGTGCTAAAAAGGTGCCAGAACACCATTCTGAGGTGTATGAGAAAAAAGCCTCCCCAACCCCCCCCTTTGAAAGACCAACGAATCTCTTCACTCTGATAACTGATCACTGCAGATAACTAACATTTTAACCTGCATGAATGAAATCGTTGCCCTAGTTCTTTGGGCTTCTTTATTAGCATTTAAAAGGGGATATCAGCGCTTTTAACATGGCAGTCCAGGCTTGTTTTTTTTTAACTGTAAGATAACATCACATATTTATTTATTTATACATCAAACGTCTTACCCGCCATCTTCCTGCTAGGGAGGTCTCCGGAGACTTTTCAAGTATAGCCCCTGCGGCCATGGTCCAATCAGGAAATGACCGGGGCTGGAGTGACTGAGCAGGGGGCCTCCCTGACCAGAAAGGGGCATAACTGGCATACAAGGGGAAGTTGGGCAGTGGCCCTCCTGGCCAGGGATGCCACCTGCTCTTTGATCTGGAGGAACCCCAAGTTACACACTGCATCCGTCTGGAGTAGTGTGATCCCATCCTAGACCAAATATGATAAATCTGGACACAGAGGGGCCACCCACTGCCACGCTGTCTTGCCAGGTCCTATCTGCCTGCTGTCCCTCATCCAGGCATCATGAAAGAGTGCCCACCGCATCTCTCGCTCCACCCAGGATGTAAAGCCTGGGCATCCTCAGGATATCTCATCCTGTGCTGACAGATGATCTCACAGAGGAGCGGAGGGAGTACCTAGCCCTGTGGCAACCCAAAGAGGACAGGCAATGGGCTGGATCTCTCGCTCCCTATTAACACCGATTACAACCGGCCTCAGAGGAAGGAGGGGAGAAAGCTGTCCGCTGTCTGACTAGCAAAGCCAAAAGAAGGAAGGTCCAGGGCAATTGAGTCCCCAAAAGGTAAAGGAACTCCCAGCCATCGGGTGTTCCCATTGTCCAACGGTACAAGTTATTTTTGTTATGGGAACAGTCCACATCTCCATCGAGCACCTTCAGTAGTGACCTTGGCATTCTTGCAGGCTGTCACGGTCCATAATCGGCTTCTTGGTATCCCATTTCCTCCCCTCGCACTAACCCCCCCACTCTGCTCTTTGGCAAGTTGATCAGCAATAGAAGCTAGAAGGCGATATAGTGGTTCAGTCCTGACACCAGCACAAAACTCTGCTACCCACCCTTAGGCCCCCAAGTCAGCCAAAAAGGATCAAAAGTCGTTGAGGTGAAGGAGACCAACCACAGATCATCCATGAATGTGGCCACTTTCGGTCCCATACCGGAGCCTGAAACCTGACTGAAGAGGGTCCAGATAATGTTTCCTTGAAGGGTCCTCTGGAGCTGGAATACCACCACTTTCTCCACCATCTTTCCTAAAAAAGGGAAGGCAGCAGACTGGACAAAATTCTGCGGAATGGAGGGGTCCAGCAATGGCTTCGTGAGTAGGGGGCACAGCAGCGCCTCTTTGAAGGTAGCCGGAAACCCCTTGGGACAAGGATGAATTCGTTTGGACCACCTGATGTTCCCCCACCCCCAGAGGCCTGAAGCAGCCAGGAGAGACCTGGCTGTAAGGTACAGTTGGTGGGGTTTGAACTCCTTGGGACCCTTCCCCATCCTCAGGTCGCTCCCGCTGATCAGGCAGGGACGTTGTGCACGTCAGGGTGGCTGGTACAGTAGGCTATACGTAGCATAGAAAGACTTGGCCCTCCTCCCAATAAATGTTTTTTTTTGCCTCACCTGAATCTTTTCATGATTTGTATCTTCAGGTAAAAAGACCCTTTGCAAAAGTAAAAGTCTCTCCCTCAAATTCAGGGATGACGGTTTTATCAGCTACCTGGCAAACCTGGAGCACTTGACTTTGGAGGGAACACGCTGATGTCATAAATTCCCCAAAAGATGGAAGACCACCCTGGGCCTCCCGTCTATGGAAGGGCCCTGTGAAGGGAGGGGAGGTTGAGAGTAAGAGAAGCGGGGAGGGGATGCAGCAGGAAAGGATGAATGTGAGGAGGAGGGGAGGAGGAGGGAGGGAGGGAGGGAGAGGCTGAGGGGAGGGGCAGGAGATGGGGAGGTGGAGAGTATGGAAGGGGAGGGGGACAGGAAGAAGGGAGTGGGGAGAAAACCCTGGGCCCCTGCCCTTACTCCTCCCACTCTCCACTTCCCTGGATCCCTCTCCCCTCCAGATTTCCCTCCCCTGTATTCCTGCTCATCCCTGACCTCCCTCCCTCACCCCTCCTTGCCCCAGGCTCTCCTCCCTCCATCGATCCCTCCCCAGTTATCAGAGAGAAGAAATAAGTGGGCCTTCAAAAAGGGGGAGGGGAGAGGGGGAGGATGATGTGGAGTGAGATGTTAGGGGCAAATATGAAGGGGGGGGAGAGGCAGTGGGATGGGGGGATAGGCAGGGGGAGGGGAATGAGGATCAGGAGAGGATAGGCAGGGGAAGGGGGGAGGGAGGGAGGGGTACAGGGAGATGCTGAGGGAAGGTGGAGTGGATATTGAGGTGGGGGATGTGAAGTGGGATGAAGTCTGGGATGAGTGGACAAAGAGGAGGTAGAGGGAGGGGAGAAGGGAGCCAGTGAGAGAGGGGAAGGGAGGGGAGGGAATACTTTTTCCCTGCCCTTGACCCTCCCTCTCTCTCCCTCTTTGTCCACCTCCTCACAGGAAAAAAGATATGGCCAGGATGTGGGATATGGGAAGTGCAGGGGAAGGTGGTGTACAGGGGGAGCGGGAGGGGAGGTGGAGGGGAAAGGGAGATGGGAGGGGATAAGAGGGAAGGAAGGAGAGTGGGGAGAAAGGAGCGAGAGGGGGAGAGTAAGGGAAGGAACATAATTCCCCGCCCTTCCCTTTCCCTTCAAATACCCCTATCTGTACCCTCTCCTCCCCTTTCCCCCCATACCACTCCACCCATTTGTCCTCCTCTCCCTCCCCTTTCTCCTCACTATCCCTTCCCCTTCTTGCTTCACTTAAGGGGTGGCTTGTGGGGGGAGGGGGAGAAGGGATAGAGATGGAGGGGAAGTGGAGGGGATAGGGAGATGAGAGGGGATGGAAAGAGGGATGGGGAGCAGCACAGGGAGGGGAGGAGCATGAGGAGAAAGGAGCGAGAGGGGGAGAGAAAGGGAAGGGAGGGAACTCAGTTCCCTGCCCATGCCTCTGCACTCTCCCTATCCCACCTTCCTCTCCCCTCCAAATACCCCTCCCTGTACCCCCTCCCTCTCCTCCCCCTCATGGCCCTCAGCAAGGTCCTCCCCTATTTTTTCTCCCCCACACTTCTACCCTTCCCCCCCAATACCACTCCACCCATTTGTCCTCCTCTCCCTCCCCTTTCTGCTACCTCTCCCCCTCCCCTTCCTCGCCATTCCGCTCACCCTCCTCCTCACTTACCTCTGATAACCTGTATGGATGAAGACATGAAAAGATTAGAATTCCCCCCTCCCTAATTGTCCCTCCCCCTCCCACCTACCTCCCCTCCCTTTGCAACTCCTGCCCAGCCCACTCAACCTCTGTCCTGCTATCCTATTCTCCCTGTCCCCCTCCTCCTCATGCTTCGCCCCCTGCCTCCCCTCTCCATTTCTCTCACCCTCCCTCTCCCTCCCTCTCACTTACCTTGGATGATAACCTGCATGGATAAAAACATTATAATTCCCCCCTCCCATCTACCTCCCTGGCTAACTTCTTTGACCCCCATAACCTTCCTCCTCCATATCCCCCTTCCACTCCTGCTTCTCCCACCCCTCTACGCCTTTCCCCTCCTCCATCCAATCCCCCTCCCCGTCCTCCCCACCCCTCAGCCTCCCTCACTTACCTCTGATAATAACCTGCCTGGATGAAGACATGAAAAGATTAAAATTCCCCCCTCCCTATTTGTCCCTCCCGCTCCCATCTACCTTCCCTCCTCCCCCCCCCTCCATCTCTCACCTCTTCATACCCCTCTCCCTCCCCTTCTCCTCCCCTCCTTTTCCACCCCATTCTGTCCCCCCTCAACCTCGCCTTTCACTCCCCTCCTCTCCTCCCCAGCCCATTCCACCTTTGTCCTCCTCACATTCCTCAACTTTCTCTCCTCCTTTTAAACTTTCCTTTTGTTCCTCCCCTTCCCCATAACCCCTCCCTCCCTGTCCCCCTCCCCTTGATCCTGACCCTGATTCTCCCCCTCTCCCCCTGTTCTCAACCTCCCCCTCCCCCTTTCACCCTTGCCCTAACCCTCTTGCCCTCACCCCCACCCTCAGCCTATCCCACTCTCTCACCCTCAGTTACCCCTCTAAGGGTTGGCTACAAAAAGAGGGAAGGTCCCCCAGAGTCTGGGAGCCCCAATGAAGAGCAGCTGACCTCCAGGATGGCATCTTCACTCTGATAACTGTCACCAACTGACACTTTGGCCTTCAGGGATGAAGTCATAAAGCCCTGAGAATTCCCAGGGAGATGACCCCCCTCCCTTCGCCTCCCATTAAAGGGCACCTGCTCCTCCACCTTGGTGACCTGTACCTGTGACAGACAAAGGGCTCTAGGAAGCAGCCAAACCCATCACTAAAGCTGCCTATTGGTCCTTTTTTGCACAGAAACCATAGCTCTTTGGATGTGGATTGCCTCTTGTTCCAGAAGCTCCACCAAGGCTTCAGCACCGCTCAGCAGCTTAATAGTCTGCTGTTTACCTTCTGAAGTCAGGGCTTGGAAGCAGACTCAACAGGGTTTGGGCTAGCCTTGAAATACATTTGCCCATTGAAATCAACTGGACCACTGCAGAAGTACAAGAGCCCAACCCTCATGGAGAAGGCCTGGAAGCTCCTAATGGCTTGGCTGGAGCCTTCAACCTATCCCAATCTCTCTCCCTCTCTTACCCCTCTAAGGGTTGGCTACAAAAAGAGGGAAGGTCCCCCAGAGTCTGGGATCCCCACTGAAGAGCAGCTGACCTCCAGGAAGGCATCTTCACTCTGATAACTGATAACTGTCACCAACTGACACTTTGGCCTGCAGGGATGAAGTCATAAAGCCCTCAGAATTCCCAGGGAGATGACCCCCCTCCCTTCGCCTCCCCTTAAAGGGCACCTGCTCCTCCACCTTGGTGACCTGCACCTGGGACAGCCAAAGGTCTCTATGATCTACCAAAGCCATGGCCCCTCCTTTGCGTGTGGCCAGAGGGCTCAGGACTCTCTCTGCTCCTCTTTAACAGCTACATAAAACTCCTGGGGGAGGTCTTCCCCTCCCTGTCCCTCCCCCTGATCCAGACCCTGATTCTCAACCTTTCCCTCTCCCTCCCCCTCCCCCTTCTTCCAACCCTCCTGGAGGACAAACAGTCCCAGGGATAAGGACCCTGAAATAACAGTAAGCTCTCTTCTGAGATATCATTGGGTAAAGGTCATGTGAATGAGATGGGCGGCTATATGTTTACTAAATAAAGGAATAAAAAGCTATAAATAAAATGTGTGAGTTCAATCTCGCAGCAAAAAGCATGGCAGGGAAATTATGCTGAAATTTTTAATAAAGTATAAATCACTAGAAGGTAAAGAGGTCATAAAACCAAAGGAAACAACTAAAGCAGGGGTCTCCAAACTTGGCAATGATCATTCCAAACCAATCTTATTTCATTCTTTGATAAAAGTGACCAAACTAATTGACCAGTGAAATGCTGTGGACGTAGCATACAATATCTAAATACTTAGATTTCAGTAAGGCATTCGACAAAGTAGACCACAACCTACTCCTTTGTAAGCTAGAAAAAGGTGGGATAGACAACATCCCCACCAGATGAATCTGTAGCTGCCTGACAAACCGTGCTCAATGAGTAGTCTTCAATGGCACTGCATCCACATGGAGAGAAGTAAGCAGTGGGGTGCCACAAGGTTCTGTCTTAGGCCCAGCACTCTTCAATATCTTCATCAATGACTTAGATGAGGGAATAGAAGGGGAACTCACCAAATTTGCAGATGACACTAAACTGGCAGGAGTAGCCAACACCCCAGAAGACAAACTGAGGATCCAAAAAGATCTTGACAAACTTAAACAATGGGCCCTATCCAACAAAATGAGTTTCAATGTGGAGAAAAACAAAGTTTTACATTTAGGCAGGAAAAATCAAAGGTATAAATACAGATTAGGCCAGATCTTGCTCAAAAATAGTAACTGTGAGAGGGACCGCTTTATAAAACCCTAGTAAGACCACATCTGGAATACTGCAAGCAATTTTGGTCACCATACCACAAAAAAGATGTTGGGAGTTTGGAAAAAATTCAGAGAAGAGCAACTAAGGTGATCAAAGGCCTGGAGACCAAAACGTATGAAGAACAGCTGCAGAACTTGGGTTTGGCCAGTCTAAAGAAAAGAAGAAATAGGGGAGACATGATAGCAGTGATCCAGTATCTGAGGGGCTGTCACAAGGCAGAGGGGGCCAGGTTGTTCACCAAAGCACCAGATGGAAGGATGAGAAACAATGGTTGGAAACTGATCAAAGAGAGAAGCAACCTAGAATTAAGGAGAAACTTCCTAACAGTGAGGACAATTAATGAGTGGAAGAGCTTGCCTCCAGAGGTTGTGGGTGCTCCATCACTGGAGATTTTTAAAAGAGGCTAGAGACAGTCACTTGTCTGAGAAGGTACAGGTTCTCCTGCTTGAGCGGGGGGGGGGGGGCTGGATTACAAGACCTCCAAGTCCCTTCCAGCTCTATTATATTCTAGATATATCACAGCTGTGGTAGTTTGAGAGTTGTATGGTTCTCTGATTGAGGCAACATAAATCCAGACTGTCACTAGATGGTACTAAAGAAATGCAGAAGGCTCTAAAACTGTCAGGACTATCAGTTAATTTTTGCAAATTACATTTTATGTTTTCAACATTGTGGGCAAAATACAGTGGTAAAAATAAAAATCCTTGCACAACTAAATTTTCTATTTCAATGTCTCCTGGTGGAAATTCCAGAACCAGCTTTAACAATTTGGCAAAAAATAAATTAGTAAATAATAGAAATCTGCCTTGATAGAAAAAAGCTGAAAATAAATAAAAGGATTTTATTTATTTAAATAAATAAAAGGAGTTTAGGAACAGGAGGCTGGGGAACACTCTATTTGATAATGTATTATCAAGCGCCATTTGGAGCATGTGTTTCCATCCATTCTGGAAGACTCTTCTAAACAATGGGTCCAAACTGAAACTTTATTAGAGCCAAATAATTTTTTAAATCAATGGCTTTCTCACCCAAAATATTTTTCTAGAATGAAAGAAAGAAAGAAAAAGTTTTCACTAAAACAATGCTTCAGAAGAATAAATACCGAGCTTTGATAAAGGATACTTCCCTTTAATAACATATATACATCAGGATAATAATTATGATATGGCTGAAATCGAATTTTTGAGAGAGAAACAATCTTTATAGACTAAAATATTTTTTAAGTAACGGAACCCCTCAAGTCAGAGCAGACAGAGCAACAAATGGGTAATGTGTTATGTTTCTTTTGGTATGAAGTTCAATTTATTTTGGGCAATAGAAATATTTGCGCTTCAGCAACACTGAAAACTGGATTTACAGAATTTAATATTCCCCTATTTAGAACAATCCCCCCCCAACTCAAATAATATATAAGTTATTAAATGTAGTCCTTGACATAACAATAATTCATTTAGTGACCATTCAAAGTTAAAGCAGCACTGGAAAAAAATGACGTATGATCATTTTCCACACTTATGACCATTGCAATCATCCCCGTGGTTGGTCAGATGATCAAAATTCGGAAGCTCGGTGACTGGCATGCACTTAGGGCGGTCAAGTGTCCCGGGGTCATGTGATCCCCTTTTGACAAGCAACCCCTGACAAGCAAAGTCCACGGGGAAGCCAGATTCTCTTAACAACCGTGTTACTAACTTAACAACTGCAGTGATTCACTTAACAATTGTGGCAAAAAGATCATAAAATGGGGCAAAACTCACTTAGCAACTGTCTTGCTTAGCCACATACATTTTGAGGTCAATTGTGTTTGTAAGTCGGGGACTCTCAGTCCAAGCCCCCCACCCCCCACCCCCGGGCATTCCATGGACTCTTATCTAGTACCAATCTGGCTAGAACAGAACAGAACAGAACAGAATAGAATAACCGTTAGTAGATCAGTTTCTTGCGTATAGGTAGCATATAATAAACTTTTAGTGCTTTGGACTCAATTCCTATTCCTGATTACTTGCACCTGACATGCCACCTACCACCTCCCACTCCAGAAGAAGAGCTGTTTCGCAACTCAGACAGGTCCGACTTCTGGAACATGGCAGACAGCACCAAAAATTATTTTTTCTGCTTTGATGTCATCAGTTAATTGGCCAATTCCCTGGGAATGCTGGAAGGAAAGAGAAGCCTGGAAAAAGAATGCCAATTACTGTACATCTTCATAGACTCACGAAAGATACGGGGGCTTTAGCTTTCTCTTGCCGTGGTCTGGTTTTGCTAATGACACGATCTCGATTCTGTGACGTTCCCAGGAATGACCACAGCTCCCTCCCTCAATTTATGAGGCAGGGGTGGAGGGGGTGTGTGTGGCAGGGTGAGGGAAATCCATCAGAGAACTCATGTCAAGCTCTATTGAGCCAGCAACCTTCTAGAGTTAGTGCTTTTCACGTTGTTCTGAGGAGCGGGGGTCAAGGGGGCAGGGAGGGTTTACCAAGATGCTCCATATTCTGTAGTGGGTCCGACGCAAGGAAGAGACGCCAGCCGGTGTGTGAGTTCAGCTCTTTATTGGAAGGGGGAAGTGAACTGGGGAATGAGGGCTACCTGGCCTCCTTATATACCTGGCCAGGTAAGCTAACAGCCAATGGGGTTGGCCCTAGGTTTCCCGCCGAAACCGTCCAGGCCAACGCCCCCTGGTGGCTGTTGCTATGCAGGTGCCTGCATACATAACACTCCAATATGCCAGAAAACGGCTGCCCTCTTTTGACCATGCATATTGATATCGCCCTCCATCTTTGAGGTGGTTCAATGGCCAGTAGGGGTCTCCCTATCCTTCCTTTCCCTCACTTTACTTTGCACCTTGTGAGGTTGGCTAGTTAGAAGACTCAGAAAGAGGAAGGGTGTCCCATCCTCCCCGTGCCTGCTGCAGGTCCCTAACAGAGGGAGGTCTCCCCTGATGGTGACCCCTGCAGCCTTTGGGTGCTTCTCTTCCTGTTAAAGCTCAACAGAACTGATGTTCCTGTATCTGCAGTCCAGGATTCCACGCCTTGCTCTCTGGAACGAGAGGGGATGGAGCATCCACTTCCTTGGGGCAGCCTGTTTTCCAGGCTCTGGAGAGAGCTCCCAGCATCCACTTGACTGAGTTTTCTGCAACCAGGATTTTCAGGGCCCTCCCTCTATCCCCTCTTAAGCCCTCACTGACAACCAGTGGATCTTCCTACTGATTCAGGTTCAATGTAACCATTTCCTTTTTAAAAATAAAATAAAATAAGTACCGTACTATTGAGTAACAGAATAACAGGGTTGGAAGGAACCTTGGAGGTCTTCTAGTCTAACCCCCTGTTCAAACAGGAAACCCTGTACCATTTCAGACAAATGATTGTCCAGTCTCTTCTTGAAAACCTCCAGTGATGGCACACCCACAACTTTTGGAGGCAAGCCATTCCACTGGTTAATTGTTCTCACTGTCGGGAAATTTCTTCTTAGTTCTAAGTTGCTTCTCTCCTTGATTAGTTTCAACCTGTTACTTCTTGTCTTGCTTTCAGGTGCTTTGGAGAATAGCTTGACCCCCCTCATCTTTGTGGTAGCCCTTCAAATATTGGGACACTGCTATCATGTCTCCCCTGGGTTCCCCCCCCCCCGGTGTACTAGACCAATCCAATTCCTTCAACCGTTCTTCATATGTTTTAGCCTCCAGCCCCCTAACTATTTTTGTTGCTCAAGGTTCTCAATCTACTTCCTTTCAGGGCAGTCCTGCCATCCTTGGTGGGTTCCCAATGAGTTCCAATTTTGCTCCTGGCTTGGCCAAGGTCAGGTGAGTGCTGCCACCTGCTGTGACTATCGCTGGACGGTTGAAAGAAAAATCCTTTGTTTGGCAAAATGCTGCAATCTTTTTATGTTTGACTTTTCAAAGACTGCAAAGCCATCTGCAGCTGCAAACACAGATGTCATGTTTTTATTTTTAAATTCAGATGTCAATGATTTTTCGGATTTTCAATTTTCAGAAACATTTGCTCCACTTGTAATTCTGAGGCCAGGTGAAAGACTAGAAAGAAAATTGCCCTCTGATGAATACATATATCATCTCTCCCCCTTAAAAAAATCATATTAAAAAGAAGGATGGAACAGTACAGAAGAACAGAATGTTGGAGCCTCTTTGATACGAACATAACGGGGCTTGATTTACAGCAGAATTTTGTGTCCTCCATAAAACCTGCAGGTTGAGGGATAAGGGAAGGACACCTGTGTCTTCAACACCAACAACATCCTGATGTGGCTACTCTTCTGTTGACTTAAGATTTGCTCACATATTTCCAACCTGCCTTCTAACTTAAATTCATAGCCATAAAGCCTAGAAATCTGCTTTTTGTTTTATGGAAAACAATGCTTGCTAAAGAAATCAATTTCTGTAGCAACGTTTGTTTCTAAGAGCTTTTTCAGCACATTAAAATAATGTAGCAGCCCAGATCTATCCTCCCCTCCAAAACTAGATGGGGGAATGTCCTGCAATAATAATTTTGGCAAAGGGAGCCCCACCCATTCCAGCTGAAAATCGGTGAAAATAAGGCACAAAAATGTGCTGTAGCTCAGAAAGCAACTGTCACATGCTAAAGCGCTTCTGCTCACGGTATGTATTGTCCTGAATGACAGGTTGCCAGAGAAGCTAACTGACAGGCGAATAAACAGGTGTCAGGCAGGATTGACTGTGCCAGGCTGTTCATTGGCATGCAAACATGAGGCAAAAGAAGCGGGCTGGGGGTGGGGGGAGAGGCTGTCAAAAGAAGGCCTGCAATAACAGGGTTCAGTCCTCCCAGTGACCTGTGTATCGGTCATATACAGGTACTCCTCAATATACAAGTTGTTAAGTGAGTTTTGTCCAGTTTTACGACTTTTCTTGCCACAGTTGTTAAGTGTACGCTGCAGCTGTTCAGTTACAGTAGTAACACGGTTGTTAAGCGAATGTGGCTTCCTCATTGACTTGACTTGTCAGAAGGTCGCAAAAGGGGATCACATGACCCCGGGACTCTGCGACCATCATAAATATGAGTCCGTTGCCAAGCGTCTGACTTTTGATCACTGGTTGTAAGTGTGAAAAACAGTCATAAGTCACTTTTTCAGTGCTGTTGTAACTTTGATTGCCCACTAAATCGACCGTTGTAAGTTGAGGTCTACCTGAACTCTTCACCTAGCCCACCTCACAGGATGATGGTTGCGAGGATCCAGAGGCAGAGCTCTTGCCTCAGAGGGAGGAGAGGACGTTTCCATAGGGGTATCCTGCTCACAAAACATTGTGCTTTGGCATTTTCCTAGTTTGTAGCTACCTGATTCCCTGCCATCCATGCTTTTCCTAGCCTCTCAAATGCTTCGTGCTCTCTGTGCAAATGTGAGGGAAGGCAAGCCGGCTCTGACACCCCAGACCAAAAGGCTGCGTCTCTCTCAGATTTTTAGCTCGGTTTTTCCTGCCTTAGGCCACTCCTGGGATTTTTTTGCTCTAAGCATTTTGTTACGTGATCTGGAAACACTCAGGACAGCCTTTGAAGTTGAGTAGAGCAGAAGTAGAAAAATAGGAACCTCTTCCAACCCCATCATCATCACCCCTCCCATGGTGATACAGTCACAACAGACAACTAGGCAATACAAAAGAAACTTTCATCGTTACTACTACAGTCTACATAAAGGAACTCACCTCTCTTTGGAAAAAAATAGAAAGACATTTCTAAAACTAGAACTTATCATGTCGCGCAAACACACGAAGACAATTTATGCAAGGACCAATCATGATGATGGAAATCACTGAAGTTATGAAAAAAATCAAATTGGGGAAAGTGCCTGACCCAGACGGTCTTCTGGGGATTTATATAAATGTTTCAAAGATGAATTATCATAATACCTTCAGATTACAATGAATTATATTTCATATAGTATAGTTTATTGTATTTCAGGGCTGTCAAACTTGCTGTGTCACATGACATATTGGGACGTATTGCCAGAGCTGGGGTGGGTGCGCTTTCAGCATGACGTATCTGGCCCCCAGGCCGGCAGTTTAACACCCCTGCTGTATTTACTCCTGGGTTCTCTCAGCGCAATAAGACTGTGCATGCTCTGACATAAGGAAAGAGGAAGGGATAAGGGGTGATGTACTGGGCTTGTGGTGATACACCACGTGCATTGCTGGAGCAGCCAACGGCTCTCCAGCAACCCAGACTGGCTGTCTCTGGTCCTGCAATTGGCTAGCCCCAGGCGGCAAGAGTGGGTTCAAACCCATTGGCTGCCGCCTAGGGGCTAGACTATATATTGTGGCTGGTTGCAGCCCAAGTTTCAGTACAGTTGCAGCAAGAATAAAGTATGAGTTTTCCTGTACTCAGCCTCGTCATTCCTGCACCCAAGAGCCCACGACTTAACAAGGGGATTAAAAAATTAAAAGGACTTGTATAAATTAAGGGCATTTGTTGAGGATGTCTTATTGATATTAGAGGACCCAGTGAGAGGGGTAGAGTTACTAATGAAAAAACTGAAAGAATTTGGTGTGGTAGCTGGATTTAAGATTAACAAACAAAAGACAAAACTTGTAACCAAAAATATGGACCAAAACAAGCAATTAGAATTGATGAATAAAACAGATTTTATGGTTGAGAAAAAGGTAAAATACCTAGGGGTTACTCTGACAAACATGAACAATATGCTTTACCAAAAGAAGTATGTCAAAATGTGGAGTGAAATTTAAAAAAGGACATTTTAAGAAGGGATAAACTACAACTGTCTTTGTTGGGGAGAATATCTGTAACAAAATGAATGTCTTACCAAGAAATGCTATTTCTACTTCAAACAATACCAATTTTGACTTTGGATCTACCCTTTAAACAGTGGCAGAAAGAGATATCTAGATTTATCTGACAAGGGGAAAAATACAACTGTTAAACATAAGAATTTGTGTGATGCTAAGAAAAAAGGAGGTTTAGGCTGCCAGATTTGAAATTGTACTTTGCAGCCTCTTCCTCATTTGGTTAAAAGAATAGGTAAGGTTGAGATTTGGATGGCATGGGTACCTATGGTACGATAAAGTTAAATTTAATGCTGATTTTAGAAACAACTTATTAGGCAACTCATTTTGAGAATTTGGAACAAAAACACCTGGCCCTAAAAGATTTCAATTGCCAATGGTTTTCATATTGGCAATTCACAGAAAGATATGAAGCCAATAAGACACTGTACAATTTTGAACATGATAAAACCATTTTTGAAATGGAACTGCGTTCAGATGATAAATGTTGTTGTTAGTTGCGAAGTCGTGTCCGACCCATCGCGACCCCATGGACAACGTTCCTCCAGGCCTTCCTGTCCTCTCCAATCTTCTGGAGTCCATTTAAGCTCACGCCTCCTGCTTCAGAGACTCCATCCAGCCACCTCATTCTCTGAAATGATAAATACCTCACCATTAAAATGCATAAATTTTTATTAAAATTGAAAATGGAAGACCAATTAGTTAAAAATTGTATAATAAACTTGGCAAAAAAATTTCAATATAGCATACCAATTGATCAATGGGAAAACAGGTCTTCTAGTCCAGAGGTCCCCAACTTTTCTGGCTTGGCAGACCAATGGGGGTGGGGAGAGAGGGCAAGCTTCTGCGGGAGTGGGTGGCAAGCGTGCACGTGCAATTCCATTTGTGCGAGCAGTGGGCACGCACAGACACCGCTCATGCAAATGCAGCACGTGTACATGTGCTTTTCTGCTGTTCACGCAAGCAGGGATGCGTGTGCACTTGTGCATGCATGTGTGCTTGCCTGCAGTTCTGCAGCCTGGTTGCAAACAGCTCATGTCCTACTAGTGGGACGTGGCCCAGAGGCTGGGGCCCCCTGTCCTAGTCCAACCGCCTGCTCAAGCATTTCAGATAAATGGTTGTCCAGTCTCTTTTTGAAAGCCTCCAGTGATGGAGCGTGCAGAACCTCTGAAGGCCAGCTATCCCATTGGTTGATTCACCATTAGGAATTTTCTCCTTAGTCCTAGGTTGCTCCTCTCTTTGTTTATTTCTATCCATTGTTTCTTGTCCTGCCTTCCGGTGCTTTGGAAGACAGTTGCATGTGGATAAAGAGACTAAAATTTACATTATGTTATAACCTCAAAGAGACCTTGTACAGAATGATCTATAGATGGTAGTTATCCTTAGATAAATTGGCTAAAATGTATAAAGCATCTCTAGAGAGTTGCCAGAAATGTAAAACTCAAATAGGAACCTTTTATTACCTTTGGTGGACTTGTCAAAGAGCTAAGCAATATTGGATGGAAATTAATAATGCAATTCAAAAAATCTTGAAAATTAATGTACAGTTCAAACTGGAAACTTTTTGGTTAGGGTTTAAAACATTTGAAAAATCACACGGTGCTTTATTGTTATGTATGATAACAGCAGCACAACTTTTATATGCTCAGTGTTGGGAGAATCCTGCCATACCCACCACAGAAGAATGATGAATAAAGATGGCAGAACTGACAATGACAGCTAAATTAATGCCCCACCTGATAGAAAAATCACTGAATAAATTCATCTATAATTAGAAGCCCTTTGTAGACTTTTTGCAGGAGATGGAGAAAAATCAAATTTTATCACATAGATTTGATGATTGTTAACATTTAAAAATGAAAAAAAAATCTTTCCCCTTTTCTTTTTTTGGGGGAAAATGGATATTTTATTATGTTCTTAAACTAAGAGTCGAATGTGTTTCTTATATCCTTTGAAGAAAATGTAATAAAATTATTTGACATCACCACTGCCATCCTAGACTGACAGGATGCAATTTTTTTTATCTGTTTCATATGAGTTATTTTCAAAACATAATTTGTGTACAAGAAAATTGTCAGGGGTGTGGCTGGTATCACCACCTTCGCACATGACTTGGGCACAGCTCAACCTTCTCCTTAATGAAATTTGCATATGTAGGAGTTTACCTTTTTTTCAAGCTTGCAGTTTTTTAAATAATACAGTTTCGTTCATTTCATTATCTTATCTTGTCTCTTATCCTGGTTGTGTTCTCACAATATCCTTATCCAAACTTAAGAGATCAGTTAGTACTTGATTAGTGTTTGTGTGTATGTGTGTGTGTGTGTGTGTGTTTGTGTTTGTGTGTGTGTGTGTGTGTGTGTGTGTGTGTGTGTGTGTGAGAGAGAGAGAGAGAGAGAGAGAGAGAGATTTGGACGAAGGGATAGATGGGGAACTCATCAAATTTGCAGGCAACACCAAGCTGGCAGAAATAGCCAACACTCCAGAAGTTACAAGCTTAAGATACAGGAGGATCTGGACAGACCTGAACACTGGGCACTATCTAACAAAATGAAATTCAATGGCAAAAAATATAAGGTTCTACATTTAGGCAAGAAAAACCAAATGCACAGGTATAGTATAGGGGGTTGCTGATATGTGTCTTTCTGTGTGAACCTCTGGGGCAAGAGATCTACTGCCTCTACCTCCACCCTCAATATCCTTGTGACTTTGCTTGTCAGAAGGTCACAAAAGGGGGTCTCATGACCCTGGGACACTGCAACCATCGTAAATATGAGTCACTTTCCAAGCGTCTGAATTTTGATCATATGACCATGGGGATGCTGCAACAGTCATAAGTGTGAAAAACGCCCAGAAGTCACCTTTCTCGGTTCCCTTGTAACTTTGGCCACTAAATGAATTGCTGTAAGTCAAAGACAACCTCTCTAGGCTTGTGTAGATAGCAGACTGCTTTAGTATGGCAAGGTTTGGTCTACAGTTGAGGAACAGTAAAGAATTTGCTTGGAAGAATCACTGTGTGTCCTTCTTGGTTTTTGGAACCTGAGAAACAGTGAGAGCCTTAACTCTTGACTTAGCAATACTGGATTGCCACTCTCTTTCCTGGCTTCTTCCACCCCCTAAGTCCTCTCCCTAGAACAGGGTTCTCCACACCTGGCAATTTTAAGACATATGGACTTCAACCCCCAGAATTCCCCAGCCAATAAAGCTGGCTGGAGAATTCTGGAAGCTGAAATCCACAAGTCTTAAAGTTGTCAGGTTTGGAGACCCCGTGCCCTAAAACAAATTGTTTAGGGGACCAGCAGAGCTACTGGAAGGATACCAAAACCCCACTGGTCTCCTCAGGCTCCAGGAAACTACAAAGAAGCAGTGTTCCAATATTTGAACAATGCCACAAAGAAGAGGGAGTCAACCTATTTTCCAAAGCACCTGAAGGCAAGACAAGAAGCAATGGAAGGAAACTAATCAAGGAGAGAAGCAACCTGGAATTAAGGAGAAACTTCCTAACAGAGAGGATAATTAACCTAGAAATTAAGAGAAATTTCCGGACAGTGAGAACAATTAGCCAGTGGAACGGTTTGACTCCAGAAGTTATGGGTGCTTCATCACTGGATGTTTTTAAAAAGAGTCTGGACAGCTCTTCTGGAATGATCTAGGTCAGACATGTCAAACTTGCAATGTCACATGACGTCGTGCAATGTATCGGGACAGTTTTGCCATTGCCGGCAATGGGGTGGGCGTGGCTTCCGGACACCCCTGATCTAGGTTCTCCTGTTTGAGTAGGGGCTGGACTAGAAGATCTCCAAGGTCCCTTCCAGCTCTATTCTATTCTATTCTATTCTTTTTTGTGTGTGTAAATATTTTATTGAAATTTTTCAACGTAACATAAATCATTATAAAACAGAATGTTGTCTGGGTAACATTTATAAAACAGTCCTCCAAATTCTAGATGTTCTTACAAATAACAATCATTTCAACATTCAACTATATTTACATTAAAGGTAAAGGTAAAGGTTCCCCCGCACATGCGTGCTAGTCGTTTCCGACTCTAGGGGCCGGTGCTCATCTCCGTTTCAAAGCCGAAGAGCCAGCGCTTGTCCGAGGACATCTCCGTGGTCACGTGGCCGGCATGACTAGACGCCAAAGGCGCACGGAACGGTTACCTTCCCACCGTGGTGGTCCCTATTTTTCTACTTGCATTTTTATGTGCTTTCGAACTGCTAGGTTGGCAGAAGCTGGGACGAGTAACAGGCGCTCACTCTGTTACGCGGCACTCGGGATTCGACCTGCCAAACTGCCGACCATCTGATCAACAAGCTCAGCGTCCTAACCCACTGAGCCACATTAGTGAATTTAATTCTGTTTTTCCCATATAGACCCTCTTATGCTTTTATATTTCTTAATAAACAAAAAAAGAAAAGAAAAAAAAGAGACAAAAACAAAAAAGTAGAGAGAAAGGAGGCAGTGAAACAAAAAAGAAGAGAAGAGAGAGAGAAAAAGACAAGAATACTAGATTACAAAAAATAACATATGAAAATATCTATTTCTCCTAATTTAATATATATTTATTCCCTCAATTTCTCATTTTTTTGAACCTTAGCTAAGAATATATTTAATCTTTTTAAACTTTAAGCATTCCCTTCAATAGTTCTAATCATCTAATCCTTTAAAACTCATTCAAAACACATTTTTTATATTTTACTTTTGTTTAAATCATTTCAACTTAGAAGAACAAAACAAAAAAACAAAAAACAAAGAAAAACAAAACACAATTATATTAAGAGGAAGAAAGAAAAAAGAAAAAAAAATTCCCTCTAAAAGTAGTATATTTCAAAATTTTCCCATTTCTTAGCCATATTCAAACAAACGTGTCTTTTTAAAATATTCTTTCTGGTATACTCCGTCTCTTTCCTGGAATTTCATTTTAATCTTTTTTCTCTGGTCAGTATCTTTCTTAATCAATATATTTTGCTGTATCATTTGTTTCCCTAAAATGATTTTTTTCTCATTCTTTTCCTTATCTTCAAAGTTGTTTAGACGTATTAAAATATTCCCCATTTGAATTAAATCATAATTTTTATTTTATATAATTCCATTCTCAAGTCTCTATCCTCAGAGTTATATTTAATCATCTCTGCTATATTTTCCTGAGAAAGTTCTTGCAGTTGAAAATAAGTTGATTCATGCTCTCAAAGTTCTTCTGCAATTTCTTGTAGTTTAAGTTCATTGTCCTTTGGAAATTTTTGCTGCTTGTCATATGTTTCCTTTTGTAAATGAGCGTTTTATAAGGTTCCTTCTTTAGGTTTCTCTCTTCAGAATTTTGTTCAATCATCTCTACTGTATTTTCCTGAGAAATTTCTTAAGAGTAAAATTAAGTTGGAAATAAGTTGATTCATATTCTCAAAGTTATTCTGAATTTGTATGTAGTTTAAAGTCATTGTCTTTTAGAATTATTGTCTCTCATCACGTTTCTTTTTGTAAAGTATTCATTGCTTTAGCTGTGTTATTGTTTAAAGAGGTGCATTTAAAAGCTTAAGAATTCAAAAGGAAAGAAAAAAAGAAAAAAATCCTCATCCACCAGCAGGTGTCAGCATTTGCTCATTTATCATGTCTTTCTAGTTGTGTTCTTTCTCTAAAGGGTAGATTCTGCCGCCCATTTGAAGGAGAAGGAACGGAGTCCCCCTCCCCCTTTCCTTCTTCGGAGATCTCTTATTTTGGGGATTTTCTTCTTCAGGAAAGTAGGTAGGATAGAGAAAATCAATATTCTTACCCAGATTCAAACATGCTGTTTTCTATTTGCTTGATTTAATCGCTTATGGCTTCCGTTGTTTCAGCTATGACTGGACAGGGTTTTGGCCAGCCTTTTCTTCCGTTGGTTTCTGGGAGGCTTCTCCTGGACTTTTCAGAGAGACCACCATCTCTCCTAAGTCCCTGGGATTGCCTTCCTTCAGTCCACCCCTTCAGGGTGGATTCTGGCCCCTTAGGGTCCCCCCCAAAAGAAATTTCAGCCAGAGGATCAAATTCTCCAACTGCTCCACTGAAAACAGGAACCGGAAACCTATTCTATTCTATTCTATTCTATTCTATTCTATTCTATTCTATTCTATTCTATTCTATTCTATTCTATTCTATTCTATTCTATTCTATTCTATTCTATTCTATTCTATTCTATTCTATTCTCCATCAACATTAAAAGAGAGCAAGTGCAATGTGATATTGATAGAAATTTTAAAAAATTGAGAAGTGTGCACAGTGCTAAACAAGGAGTCTTCTATAGAGTGAATGGAATTAAACATAGTAATGACATTGAAATATGTTGAAAGATATAATTAAAATAAACATTATAAATATTGGCATCCAAGGAAATATGGATGAAACTGGTGATGAATTCAGTGAAAATGTTGAAAACACTTTTGTAATGTTTTTCAGCCTGATAAGCATGAGCAACTTTTTTCGGAGGTCCTCAGAAATCTCCTTTGCTTGAACCATGAGATATTCGCACGCTGCAAATGCTGCATCCTGGAAGAAGAACCGTTTCCCATCTGTGAAATGTGGAGGTGGCAGTATGATGGACTGGACCTGCTCTGCTGGTTCTGTACCAGGATACCTTGCCATCACTGATGCAAGTATGAATTCCAAAGTGTGTCAGCAAATTCTACAAGGAAATGTTGGGGTATCTGTCTGGGAGCTGAAGTTCAGAGAAAGTGGGTCATGTAGCAAGACAACAACCTCTTGATTCTCACCCTGGAGGGAAGCAAAAGGCCAGTTTTCAGAGGTGGCATTCCAGAAGACCCACAACTGCTAGGGTGACTCAGGTCTGACACTTCAGCAGCCCCAACTCTGTCTCTTCCAGCCAGAGCAAAAGGCAATCAGAACACCATTAGATAAGTCCACTTATTTTAATTCTTTAGAATTTTTAAATTTTTTAACAATCTAAGAGAAAAACAATGAAGAAATCATAGAAAAAGAGACCCCTATAAAAGAGCAGGCATCAATAGTCTCTAAAAAAAGAGAAACAACCCAGCATTCCTGTGACAGGCAGAATAGTATCCCAGACTTCCCTAGGGGAAGAAAAAAGGCGAATATTGGTCATAGGAGATTCAGTTCTTTGGGGAACAGAAACTATAGTCTGCAGACCAAACAGTCAATCTAGGGTGGTATGTTGTTTCCCTGGAGCAAACATCAAAGATGTAACCGAGAATCTTCTAAGCTCCCTTGACACCAGGGCTCCCCAGACTTGGCAACTTTAAGACTTGTGGACTTCAACTCCCAGAATTCCCCAGCCAGCCATGCAGCTGAAGTCCACAAGTCTTAAAGCTGCCAGGTTTGGAGAGCCCTGCTTTAAACCACGGGGTGGGTTTAAATTTTCTGGAGGGGTGAGACAAGTGATTATAGCAATAGATACCACTTCACAGCGATTTACCACCCTCTCTCAGCTGTTTACAGAGTCAGCATATTGTTCCCCCCCCCCCGCAAACAATCTAGGTCCTCATTTTACCAACCTTGGAAAGATGAAAGACTGAGTCAACCTTGAGCCGGTTGGGATCCAACTGCTGGCAGTCGGCAGAGTCAGCCTGCAGTCCAGCATTCTAACTACTGTGCCACCAGGGCTCCTGGTATTATAATTTGCATGCATGGTACATATTGCTATAACTTTCTACCCATTTTTCTTGGATGATTTTTTACGTGGCAGAAACCCAGTATTGCAATTTTTCTGAGCTACTAGACCTTTTTGGAGAAACAATCTTCATACGTTGGAGAACATTAAATGATTGGTCAGGAACAGGATCCCCATTTTCTAGAACAGGGACTGTGGCAGCTGCCTCACCTGGGCTCACCTTCCTCAGTATGGTTTCTATGGGCATGGAGGATCTCTACCTTTGGTACGGGGGCCTTCTTCAGCTTCACCCAGGAGAAACCAGGGATTAAACATGGGCCTTTTGCATGTAAAGCAACTATCAGACTATATTGGGTTTTCATTTACCTTGGAAATGTTAGTGAGCATCCTATTGAAAGAATCAGGGAACTTTTCTTTGGGGGACAGGTTGGGGAGAAGTAGGGAGACTTAACCTGGTCTGCCTTAGCATTACTGAGCAGCCTGGGCAGAAGTAGGCCAACCTTCGAAAATGGTCCACTGAGATATACCATTTCATTTTCAGAGGACTAGTCTTTGCTACCTGTTTAAATCCTAAGGAGCTTATATCCGAGAAAGCAGTGTCAGAACTTGATACTAATCTTGGACGACACATAGGCATGTTGGAGACAACTCTTGAGAGTCCCTTTGACTGCAAAAAGATCTGTCAATATTAAAGGAAATCGACCCTGACTGTCCTTTGGAAGGATAAGCACCGAGGCTGAAGCTCAAACACCTTGGCCATCTAATGAGAAGAGAGGACTCCTTGGAAAAGACCCCGATGAGGTTGGGACAGATGGAAGGCAAAAGCTGATGGGAACGGCGGGGGAGGAGATGGTTGGGTAGTGGAATGAACATAAATTTGGGCAGACTCTGGGAGATAGTGGAGGATGGGGTGGGGGGGCTTGCTATGGACCACAGAGTCACGGAGAGTCGGACCAGCCTAAGCGACTGAACAATAAAGATATAAATGAGGAAGATCAAGTGAAAGTGGCTCCTGGTTAGCCAGAGAGCAGATTAGGGAATTGTTAGCCATTTTGTCTGCTTTCTGACCCACCCCAAGCGCCGCTGTCTAAGTACCCCAGAAGAAACGTCTATCTTCATGGCTCTGTGAAGCCAGAAGGAGCGCTTTCCAGGGATCAAAGCCTCAGTGAGAAGGTATTCCTTCAAGGCTATTCCATGGAGTAAAGCAGGGAGGATTAGCCTGGCTCAGCTGTAGCAAAGCCGCAGCTTTAAGGGCCTTCACTTGTCTCCTGGGGATATAATGCTGGAGGGCAGAAGACATTTGTGCAGGTGCTAGAAATCTGCAGGTGCAGATTACAGAAATCTGAAGACTGTAGTAATGGTAACAACGGCAGACTTCAACTAGACAAATATCTGTTGGAAAACTACCTTAGCCAAGGCGGCAAGCCCCCCCCCCAAATTTCTCAGGACTCCTGATGATAGTTAATTTTTCAGAAATTTGAAGAGGAGACAAGATCAGCTCTCCTAGATTTTCTCCCAACCAACAAGGAGGAAGAGGCAAAAGCAATAACAAGAGACCCTACAGCCTTTTAGGCTTTAAGATACCATAGGGGGAAAAAAAGCTGGGGTGTAGTTAAAAAGGTAAAGGTTCCCCCACACATGCGTGCTAGTCGTTTCCGACTCTAGGGGCCAGTACTCATCTCCGTTTCAAAGCCGAAGAGCCAGCGCTTGTCCGAGGACGTCTCCGTAGTCATGTGGCCGGCATGACTAGACGCCAAAGGCGCACGGAACGCTGTTCCCTTCCCACCGTAGTGGTCCCTATTTTTCTACTTGCATTTTTACGTGCTTTCGAACTGCTAGGTTGGCAGAAGCTGGGATGAGTAACAGGCACTCACTCTGCTACGCGGCACTCGGGATTTGACCCGCCAAACTGCTGACCATCTGGTCGACAAGCTCAGCGTCCTAACCCACTGAGCCACCGCGTCCCTGGGGTGTAGTTATATGCGCACAAAAGATTTCTGCTGACATAAGTGCAGCAAAGCAGGATCTTAGGGATAGAAATCCTCTGGCTGAAGGAAGAAAAGGAGGATAAGAAACATCTCATAAATAAGAGAAGAGGGCACAGCCCTGCGAAGAAGAGAATGAAGAAGGAGAAAAACATTGTAGACAAGGGATTTCTGGCTTAGCTAAGTGCAAAAGAAATGTGTAGCAAGTAGAAGGTAATGTAGTCACCACTTACAAAAGAGGTGAGGGCTATGCCAGTAGGAGGAGGAAGGAGAAGCAAAGGGAAGGACAGCACTTGCTGCTTGAAGATGTCAGGGGGACAACGGACTCGAGCATTGGGCCCTAGCCGACAAGATGCAGTTCAGTTCCTTAGGCAGGAAAAGACAGATTTACAGGAACAGGGTAGGCACCTGGCTCAACAGCAGTAACTGTGAGTCCTAGGGGACAAACTCAGAGTCCTAGTGGACAATCATTTAAATATGAGCCAGCAATGTGCTGCAGCTGCCAAAACCGCCAATGCAGTCCCTGGCTGCAACAACATAGGTGTTATGTACTGGGCTTTTGGAATATCACCACGTGCATTGCTGGAGAACTAACGGTTCTCCAGCAACCCAGACAGGACGTCTCCAGTCCTGCAATTGGTCAACTTTGGGTGGCAAACATGGGTACAATCTGGTTGGTTGCTTCCAGAGGGCCTGGCTATATATTGAGGCAGTGTGACTCCAAATCCTCAGTACAGTTTCTGCTTAAATAAAGTATGAGTTTGTCTGTACTCATCTGCGTATTCTCGTTCCTGCTCATCAGAGCCCACGCCATAATAATAGGGATAATATCAAGATCACAAGAAGTGTTAGCACCATTTTATGCTACACTGTTAGGACTATACATGGAAAACTGAGTTCAGTTTCAGACACCATGATGCAAAAATAATGCTGAGACTCTAGAAAGAGTGCAGAGAAGAGTAACAAAGATGATTAGGGGTCTGGGGGCTAAGAATATGGTTAGCCTAACGAAGGGGAGACCTGATAGCAGTCTTCCAATACTAGAAGGGCTGTCAGAGGGAGGAGGGGGTCAACCTATTCTCCAAAGCACCTGAGGGCAGGACAAGAAGCAACGGTGGAAGTTTGTTAAAGAGAGATTCTAAGGAACTAAAAGGAAAAATTTCCTAACAGTGAGAACAATTAATCAATGGAACAGCTTGCCTCCCAAAGTTGTCGCCTCTCCATTCTCTGGAGACCTTCAAGAAGAGATTGGACGTCCATTTGTCTGGGATGGAATAAAGACTCCTGCCTTGAGCACTATAAACCTCTGGGAATCCCTTCCAGAACTAGGATGCCATGAACGTCAGTGAGAGGGGAAAAGAAAAAAAGACAATGTACAGAAAAAAAGAAAACGTGAAGAAGAAAGAAAATATACAGAAGTTGACTATTTTTTTACATCCCTTATAGATATAAATCTAAACATTTCTATAACTTATAACCCTTACTCTACGGTTAAAACATGACTTACATTTTTCCTATAATCTATTTTTTCCTAATTATCAAGATCAAATGTCATAAATTCACTTTTTTCCGTTTCATATAAAAAGCCTATAAAGGTTTTCCAATAGTCTTAAACATAATCTTTTATTTAAAAAGTCAATTTGGCCATCTCAGCAATTCCCATAATCTTAGCCATCTATGCCTCCATTGTGGGTAGTGTCAAATCTTTCCAGCTTTGAGCATATAATAGTCTCACTGCAATTATTATATATAAAAACAAAGTTCCATGACTTTTTTTCCCAATTGTAGGCCAATCTCAATTAAGATGTCCAGAATTTACTAGGGAAGTTACCCAATCAAAAAATAAGATTTATCAGGCAAGACTTTTTCTTAATAAACCCATGCTGACTCCTGGAATTTCTGGACTACTAACTTCTAACTGTTGTATCTATTTATAGTGGTTTAAAGATCAGTGCCTTTTATTCTGCTCCAGCATCATCTCAGTACTTCCCAACACCCCCTTTCTTGTGCATTTTGAAGGTGGGCACCACGTTTGTCCTCAGGTGAATCTGGCATTTTATTCACCCTCCAGATGTTTCAAAAACTTTATGCAAAAGAATGGTCAGACCCTGAGCCACCTCATTCAGCATTCTATAATAGGTGAAGCTGGTCCCAGAGCTTGAAATATAGAGCATAGAATAATACAGTTGGAAGAGACCTTGGAGGTCTTCTAGTACAACCCCTTGCTCAAGCAGCAGAGCCTCTAGACCATTTCAAACAAATGGCTCTCCAGAAGAAGAAGAAGGAGGAGGAGGAGGAGGAGGAGAAGGAGAAGGAGGAGGAGGAGGAGGAGGAGAAGGAGGAGGAGGAGGAGGAGGAGGAGGAGGAGGAGGAGGAGGAGGAGGAGGAGGTATTTCCTGAGCAGGATACAATCCTGCCCTGCTTTGCTGCTCTTCACAACTGTCTTCTGGAACACATTGCCTCTGGGTAGGAAAGAGTGAGAATGAGACGTTTTACCATGCCTTTCTTCCCAATGTTGTCATCTTGCCCTGAGCAGCTGTTATGCTCTTGCTGCCTCTGCTTTTTATTTTTAATATATCTGAAGATGCCTTGTGTTATTTCTGGCTTCCTTCACCATTCTTGCCCAGATACCATCCCAGATTCAGATTATCTATATAGTTTGAACCTCCTCTCACCTCCAAAGATGTTAAAGATTGCTAGTAAGTCTTGTGTACATCCTCACTGTTTTTCTTTCTTTTTCCTCCCTGGACATACTTGCAATATGCTTTCAAGATCTCCTTTGCTTACCTCCTCTCAGCAAAGAAGGAGCAATCTTTCTAAAAGCTCCTTGGCTCAGTCATTCCCTCCAAATGGGTCCTAAAGGAACAATAAAGCAGCTCCTAAAGTTGTCCTGTAAATACAAACTCATTTAGAGGAGGCTGTGGCTCTAGCTCAGGATGATTCAGGACTGTGTCCGTGCCTCAACTGCCTCGCTTCAAGGTCCAGAAGAATTATGCCTGCAGACCACATCAGATTGGTTTTCTGTGGCAGGAGCAGAGGGGGTTCACTCAGCTGGAGAATCATCCTTGCTAATCCTTGCCTAATTTTTTATGCAAGCATAGAATTCTATATTGGCCTTTGGAGAAAGCCAAGTTGTGAACAGTTAATTTCCCTCCCAGCTACTGTGAAGTCCTCTTTGTTGTTCTCTAGCCTGATGCTTAATCGAAGTTGCCCTGCCCAAGCTGAACTGCCAATGATTGGCAATAAAGGGGAGAGGGGTGCTTCACGGGTAGGTTTGCTTTCTGAAGAGCAACAATTCTCAACATACCCTCTGTATGGACTTTTATTCGTTGCTTTGTTATTAGCGCTGTATTTAATCAGGAGACTCTCAGAAGGATGGTAGAAACTTTAGCAAAGTAGTGAAAATAACAGTTTTCAATCTTAAAAGATCTTCACGGGTATCCAAACTTAGCAACTTTAAGACTAAAAAATCTTGGAGCACCGGGGAACTACTGGAAGACTGGAAAAGAGCTGATGGGAGAAAAAAAACAAACCACAGACCCAGGAAATTACACATCAATCAGCCTAACATCCATACCTGGCAAGATACTGGGAAAGTTAATTAAAAAAACAAATCTGTGAACATCTAAAACAAATAAAGTTATAACTAGGAGCCAACACAGGTTTGTTAAAAACAGATAGTGCCAAGCCAAACTTATTTCATTCTTTCACAAGTGACTAAATTAGTAGACCAGCAAAATGCTGTGGACATAGTATACTTAGACTTCAGTAAGGCATTTGACAAAGTAGACCACAATCTTGGTAAGCTAGAAAAAGGTGGAATAGACAACATCTCCACCAGATGAATCAGTAGCTGGCTGGCAAACCGTACTCAATGAGTAATCCTCAATGGCACTACATCCACATGGAGAGAAGTAAGCAGTGGGGTACCACAAGGCTCCATCTTAGGCCCAGGACTCTTCAATATCTTCATCAATGACTTAGATGAGGGAATAAAAGGGGAACTCATCAAAACTCCAGAAGAGAAGCTCAGAATCCAAAAAGATCTTGACAGACTTGAACTATGGGCCTTATCCCACAACGTGATATTTAATGTGGAGAAAAGCAAGGTTTTACATCTGGGCAGGAAAAACCAAAGGTACAGGTACAGATTAGACGAAACCTGGCTCAAAATCAGTAACTGTGGGAAGGACCTTGGAGTCCTGGTGGACAATCACTTAAAGATGAGCCAGCAGAGTGTGGCAGCAGCCAAAACAGCTAATACAATCCTTGGTTGTATAAACAGAGGCATAGAATCGAAATCATGTGAAGTATTAGTACTGCTTTATAAAGCCTCGGTAAGGCCACACCTGGAATACTGCATCCAGTTTTGGTTCCACATTACAAAAAAGATGTTGAGACTTTGGAAAAAGTGAACAGCAACTAAAATGATTAAAGGCCTGGAGACTAAAACATATGAAGAAGGGTTGCAGGATTTGGGTATGGACAGTCTAGAACAGTGGTAGCAAACCTATGGCACGCGTGCCAGAGGCAGCATTCAGAGCCCTCTCTGTGGCCATGCGCACTGCCACTGCCAGCAGCTTGCGCAGGTCCATTAGGCCACCACTGCTGCATGGAGTAGCAGCCCCGCCCAGCACAAAGGAGGCACAGCGGCCAGCTAGCAAGCTCAAGTAGAGGTGGCAGAGCACGTCCACACCCAGCAAGCCAAAGCCCACCCCGAGCAGGAAAAGCCGGAACCCCATCGGTGCCATGGCCCCCCTTCCCAGCTAGGATTGCATGCCTACCCCCATCTATGCTGGGCCTCCTGCCCACTGCCCCACCCACCAGAGACCCCCTGGATCTCCCCCAGGTGTCACCCCAATGAGCAACATCGAGGTGGCCGTGTCTACCCACCCATGCCCACCCAGCCTGCCGTGACCACCACAGCCATGACCATCCAGTGGGCCATGTTCACTCAGTGGGCCACGCCCCAATGCCCCCCCCCCGAGGGCACCACAAGGCTGATGCGGCCCTGGCACTTTGCGATAAATAAGTGGGTTTTGGGTTGTGGTTTGGGCACTCGGACTCTAAAAGGCTCGCCATCACTGGTCTAGAGAAAAGTAGAACTAGGGGGGACATGATAGCAGTATTCCAGTATCTGAAGCACCAGAGGGCAGGTCAAGAAACAGTGGATGGAAACTAATCAAGGAGAGAAGCAACCTGGAATTAAGGAGAAACTTCCTAACAGTGAGGACAATTAGCCGTGGAACAGTTGCTTCCAGAAGTTGTGGGCGCTTCATCACTGGAGGTTTTTAAGAAAAGACTAGACAGCCACTTGTCTGGAATGGTATAGGGTCTCCTGCTTTGGCAAGGGGTTGGACTAGAAGATCTCCAAGGTCCCTTCTAGCTCTATTCTGACTGATTGATCGATCAGTTGACTTCCCCGTGCTGGCTGGGGAATTCTGGCAGCTGAAGTCTGCAAGTCTTATAATTGCCAAGTTTTGAGACCCCTATTCTAATGCAAGCATGCCTCCAGTTTTAAATCAGGATGGAGATGCCTTCCCTGTCTAGGATTCGGAGAAAACGGCTGAGTTGAGAGGTAGCAGAAGTTGAGCTCAAAGATAAGAGACCCACTACTTCTCCTGGTTTACGCTCCCAGGGTTTCTCCTGTAGTGGAGCACTTTGGTGGCTACTGCCATGCATAGATGCTATGAAACGGTGAGGCTGGGGAGGGGGGGGGGTAGGCAGCATCCTATCCTGCTGCCAAAGCAGAACATCAAGACAACGCTGGAAGCACCCAGCAGATGCTCTCAAAGGCCGCAGCCTCAACCCTCCTTTCCCTCGTCCCCAGTGAAATGGCAGCCCCTGCTCTCAGCTACACTTCAAGAAATTTCTGGGCTTCACCAAATTACATCAACAGCTCCCTGTAAATATTCCGTCTTTCTTCTCCATTGCGCTGCATTGATTAAGGAGGCCTGTGTAAGCGAGATAAAGTTTCCCCACATTCATTTTAATAACTCCCTGTCTTGCTGGCATGAAATGTGATCAGACTTTTGAAGAAGAGTGGTGTGAAGTCAAGAAGCCTTGTTGTCCCAATCCCTTGTAACTAGGAACAAAACGGAAAGAATGAATAGTTGGGGACAATGGGGCCTCAATAGTAGCTACTCAATTTCACCCCCACTCCAGCTTCTTCCCTGCTCCTGAGTTGGGTGAAAGTTGACACTACTGGGGAATCTTGCAAGATACTTCTTTCCACCTACATCAGTGGAAGGGTTGTGTTGTGTTATTTGTGTCTAATTAACCTCAGGCTAGCTTTGGTAGCTTCCTTGAGGTTAAAGTAGGCTTAACCTCAAAGTAGGCTGTGGTGGTACGGGCATGTGGTCAGAGCTGGTGTGGAATCCACCGTGAGGCAGGCACTTGTACTCAGCCCATATGGCCGGTGGCCCCCAAGGATGACTGAAAAAGTGACGGATGGACTACCTGCATGAAGATCTGCAGGTTGTAGGCCTATGCCCTGCTGACACTGCAGCCTGGATAAAGTGGTGGGTGAAATGCAAAACTGCCATCCCTGCAATACGCCAGGAAGAACACGAAAGAACAAGACGAAGAACCTCAAGGGAGCTTTGGAGGCTGCAGCCAACACTGGAAATTGATGAGGTACCGAAAGGGGAGCTCTTGTCTCTGGGGAGCACTGCTAAGTCGAGGAGTAGCTGAAGGTGAGCTTCATGATGGCTACACACCATTTCTTTTGGCACTGCACCCCCAACTCTTTGTTCTGTTCTCACATCGTGGACTTGGTTGCTGGCCACTGCTGTGCATAGCTCATGGGGCGGAAGGGCTGACTTGCAAGAGGAAGGCGGGGGGACTAAGGCAAAGCAGGACTACCCTAAGACGCCATTTTGAGAAGAGGAAGAATCCGGAGCTTTCCAGACAGTTTTGCATATTTGCAGCCATAGACATGGATTAGGGAACCCTTTGAGGAAACCCTTATTGTGTGAATCAGCCAGAAGCCCTCAAGGGTTGCAAGCAGCACACAAAGTGTTCTTACCAGAAACACCCTGGTTTATCTGGTGGGCAAGCTTTGCGGCCCCTTGTTCCCGTCCCCTGCAGATTGAGGATAGAATATTTTGGGAGACACCTTGCAATGAACAAGGGGAAAATGAAATGTTAGCCTTTCTAAGCTGAATAGGAGAAATGATCCAGAAACTCACTGCAAAACCCTCTTCCAGGGCTTCGAGGCCAAGCTGGGCTGATCCCACCAGAGCAGAGCGCTGGATGGTGCAACCGGCAGAGCAGTGAGGCTGGCCGTCTCCTCTTATCGGTAACCAGCTGACCCGTCCAGAGTCAAAGAGCATCATCGGTGCTAAAGATCTGGCCGCAGGAGTAGGACAGGCCAGGGGGAATTTATCCAGACTACAAGCAGCAGCACCTGGATCAGCAGCATTAGAAAAATCGATCATGTGGAAATAGCTAAAAGGACGATGGGAGCAGGGGGGTGTCTTGTCTGAATGTTCTTAAGTGTCTGAAAATAATTAATCAATGGAAAATATCTTGGTGAATAGGTTTGAGTGTCATAAATATATAATCACATAGTGATCTTAATACCCTCCCGAGGAAGTATAAATGAATAAACATGGTGAAAATAATTTAATTTTGTGATTAGTTTTAAGAGATAGACCCATTTTTATTTCAGACAAATCAGTAAGTAATTTTTTTTTTACAAATGGCCAAACTCTACAATTCTCTCTTTCTGAATTGTGGCTCCCTCGGGAAACAGGATTTAACCTTCCCAGTTCCAACCATTGGGCAGACACATTAATTTCTTTCTTTTGGCTGGTTTTCTTTCTGCTTTAAGGAAAAGGAGGTTAAATATGAACCATTCTGGGCATAAAAAGAGTTATACTTTGGATCCTTTGAAATCACAGCAAACACTTTCACTACAGTTGGAATTTAGTTGCATTCCCAGCATTAAAAGCAGCAAAATAACAATTGGGTGTTATTGGGAAAGAATTCGGATTCTTGTTGTTGCAAGATACTGGTGCCTGCATGCCCTTATTCCTCTGCCCCACCTGCTCAACCGTCTTTCCTGATATGCAACCTGAGAGATAAGCATACCAATAGCACTATAGCAAGAGTACTTATATACTGCCTCGCAGCATTTTACAGGGACGCGGTGGCTCAGTGGGTTAGGACGCTGAGCTTGTCGATCAGAAGGTCGGCAGTTTGGCGGGTCAAATCCCAAGTGCCGCGTAACAGACTGAGCGCCTGTTACTCATCCCAGCTTCTGCC
Source organism: Vipera ursinii (assembly GCF_947247035.1). Classification (NCBI taxonomy): domain Eukaryota; kingdom Metazoa; phylum Chordata; class Lepidosauria; order Squamata; family Viperidae; genus Vipera; species Vipera ursinii. The sequence goes on from NC_139523.1 coordinate 2,788,493, forward strand.
AACCTAGCAGTTCGAAAGCACGTAAAAATGCAAGTAGAAAAATAGGGACCACTACGGTGGGAAGGTAACAGCGTTCTGTGCACCTTTGGCGTCCAGTCATGCCGGCCACATGGCCACACAGATGTCCTTGGACAAGCACTGGCTCTTTGGCTTTGAAACGGAGATGAGCACCGGCCTCTAGAGTCGGAAACGACTAGCACGCATGTGCGGGGGAACCTTTACCTTTACCTTTTAGCATTTTACAGCCCTCTCTAAGCAGTTTACAGAGTCAGAATTTTGCTCCCCCAATGATCTGGGTCCTCATTTACTGACCTCGGAAGGATGGAAGGCTGAGTCAATCTTGAGCCAGTCAGGATCAAACTCCTGGCTGTGGGCAGAGTCAGCCAGCAATACTGCATCTTAACCACTGTGCCATCACGGAGCCACCCTGGCTCCAAAAACATTGTTAGCAGCAGGCAGACCGAAGAAAGCAGAACATGGCAGTATTTCCACCCAGGTTTATTGGAGTTTCTGTTTTAGGTTTTGCAGCTTTTGCATACTTAATGAACACGAGCTGACTTTGACTTCTCTGCTTGGATGTGTTCTGTACCAGCCTGCTACCGGCCCTGCAGAAAAGGCAGGGACAACCCCTTTTACAAGAAGGCAAGTGGCTGGAATTACGCCTGCCAAATTTATTGCTACAAAAACAAATAGAACAAGACACAAACCAAGAAACAGGAGCTTTTCAAGCGGTTGCCTTCAGCAAACCCGCCCTCCCACGCATTCCCCCTTAAATACAGTTCAGGGCATGGCTTCTCTCTGCCTCCTTCCGAGGAGCCCCATTGCCTTCCTCTCTTTACTCCTGATTGACTGCCTCCTGCATCGGGCGTCCTTGAACAGGGCCAGTTGTGGGTCATCTTCATCCATGCTGTTAGGCTCACACAGCTGGGTCTGCGTCGTGACCGGATGAGAGGGGCCTGGCTGAGGACTCTCATCAAGCTCTTCAACACCCCCCTCCTCCTCCTCCTCTGAGTCATCCGACCCAACTGCCGAACCCACAGGCTGACCTTGAATCACAACAGGATGTTTGAATTGGGGTACAAGCTCTGCTTCCTCTCCAATGCAGCTGAAGAAATGAGGTGCTCTACCTTCTCCTTATTACCTTATAGGGCTGGAAGGGACTTTGGAGATCTTCTAGTCCAACCCTCCTGCCCAAGGCAGGAGTCCTTATACTATCCCAGACAAATGGTTGTTTAATCTTTCTTAAAAGCCGGCAGCGATGGAGCACCCACAACTCTGGGAAGCCAGCTGTTCCATTGATCAGTTGTTGACACTGTTGGGAAATTTCTCCTTAGATGCAGATTGGAGCTCTTTCTAATGAGCTTCCACCGGAAAAACAGTCCAGTTGCCTTTTGAAGAAAAAAGCATCACTGAGATACCCAAATAGATAAACAGCCAATCATCCCAAAACGACAGTACCAGCCTCTTCCCGCCCACCATGCAGTTCTGAAAAGCCACATTTTTAGAATCCTCTGCCGGTCCAATAAAATAGAAGACTGGATATCTGGCATAACCTGTTCAATAGAGCGGGAGACCATTACTGAGAAGACTTAATCCAGGGTCCCTGGAGAGGGCATTCCATCAAATGCCTCACAAAAGGATGTTGCACAGAAAAAGTGGAGAGGTTTCCCCCCCCCCCCGATTCCTAGTCATAGCTGTAAGGTACATCAATAGCCATCCATCATTAATACTTTAATTCAGACTCCTGCATGCTGCAGTAGTGTGGCTAGAACTGACAGCCTCAAGTGAAATTCTTGTGATTCTAAGACATAAAAAGCCAAACTGTCACTCTGCCCATGAAAGTGCCTGCTGCAGAAGTGGCTCTGATATGTGCCAGTTGATGGGGAAGCAGGCTCCTTGTGTTTCAGGTCCCAGGAGGCACTCCCTCATCACATACCCAAAGAGAAGATTGTTCTCCTGCACAACCAGATAAGGTCTTTGCAGGGGATAAAGCTGCCTTAACTCCAAAGAAGAGAGGGATGGAGAAAGATGAATTTGGGATGAGGAACAGGGATGCCATTATTGCTGGGCTGACTTCATCCTAGGATCCTTTTTACTGTATCATCTTGGCCTTGAGTTTGGCTTGTATTTGTCTGAGTAAAGTCCTCCAGGTAAAGAAGAGAGCAGCTGAGAAGCCCCTATTCTGCTTGAGGCAAGATTATTAATGAGACAACGTAAAAAGTACCGCAACCTGATGGCTGGGGAGCTGTTGAATAGGAACCAGGAGAGATTACAGCTTGCTGGGTTGTGTCGAACACCATACAAACACAATGAAACATTGTTCCAGTGCTAAATATCCTTGTCAATTCCCCCTTTTCTTATTCTAGGATTAATGGCATTTGGCAGGCTGAAACAAAGCCGCTTGCTTTTATGCAAAGGCCTGCTTCTCCTGTGATCTGGGCACGGCTGTCTGCTGTCAATCATTCCATAGGCCCTCTTTCTAGGAGACAAAGGAGTTGCCAAAGGAGGCAGGCCAGGCCTGTTTTAAAGGCAAAGCACCGGCAAGGTGATTAAGCAAAAAGCAAAGAAGGGCCCCTGATAAAGGCATCCACACACCCCAACCAGAAACAGGCACAGCTTGAGCCGTTTCTTGGGCCACTGTAGCATGGAGGGTTCGGAGGGATGCAGGAAGAAGGAGCAAAAGGAAGCAAAGCAGTGGGGCAGAAGCAGAGTGACCCAGAGGAGGAGCGGCGAGATAAGGTGGATGGAAGCAAGTTCTCATCTTCCTTGGAGGTTCTCTTTGTGTGCCTCTCGGCATTGGGGGAATAGAATAGAATAGATGTCAGAATCCATTTACATTCCATTCCTAAATCCCTATCTGTGTACCCCTAAATCTCACCCCTCACTGGATTCTGCCATTCCCAAGGAGGAGAAGAGAAGATGTTAATTGGCCATCCCTATCCATTAGATGCAAGGTTGTTTATTCAGCCTGCCTGGAGGCCATCATCAAAGACCAGGGGAAGAACCTTTGAACTGAGAAGAACAAAGAAAGATTGGGAGGGGGGAGAGATTCTGGTTTGTATCTCCGATCAGAATTTGAAGGGGAGGAAGTAAATGTCATAAAGGCATGGAAGATCCCTTTTCCCATGGAAGGTTTTGACACCTGAACCTTAATTGATCTGGGACTGACCAAATGGACTGAGGGGAGGGGGTTTCACTCGGGGACACTTTAAAAGTACCAACCTGTAACACAGTTTTCAGTTCCTGTCTAGATTTTCCACTGACAATCATGTTTTAGTAAAAGTTCCTGCTTGGACAATCCTGTCTCCAAGAGTTCTTCTTTCCTAAGACGTGGATGGGGGTGGGACCTGACAATAGATCTGGAAGGGACCTTGGAGGTTTTCTAGTCCAGCCCCCTGCTCAAGCAAGGGAATCATTCCACAAAATAGATGATAACCTTCATGAGGTAGTCTTGAAGAATGGTTCTCCCTAAAAAATGACTAATGAAAGCAGTACTCAGATAAGCAAGGAAAAGACAAGCATCTTAACAAGAAAAAGGTCAAGGAAACCATTGGTCCACTAATGGGAGAAGATGGCCTAGAGGTGACAGGTAGCAGGGATGATGAGACTCTAGAAAGAGTGCAGAGAAAAGCAAAAAAAAATATGATTAGGGATCTGGAGGCTAAAACAGGCGAAGAACTGACTATGTCTGGTGTAAGGAAGAGAAGAACTAGGGGGACATGTTAGCAGTATTCCAATATTTGAGGGGTTGCCACAAAGAGGAGGGGAGGGTCAATTTATTCTCCAAAGCACCAGAGGGCAGGACAAGAAACAATGGTTGGAAACTAATCAAGGAGACAAGCAACCTGGAACTAAGGAGAAATTTCCTGACAGTTAGAACAATTAACCAGTGAAGCAACTTGCCTTCGGATGTTCTGGGTGCTCCATCACTGGAGGTTTTTAAGAAGAGACTGGACAGCCATTTGCCTGAAATGGCATAGGGTCTCCTGCTTAAGCAGGGGATTGGAGTAGAAGACCTCCAAGGTCCTTCCAGCTCTGTTATTCTGCTAAGAGGGAGAAAGCGAAACTGCTTAATTCATTCTTTGCATCTGTCTTCGTGCAAAAGGGAAAAATGGCCCAACCTATCAAAAGTAGCACCATAAAAGACGGATGAAGAATAGGCAAGAAAATGGTAAGACAACATCTGTCCATCCTAGATGAGTTTGAATCACCAGGACCAGATGGATCACACCCAAAGGTCAGCAGATGTGATCTTGGAACAACTGATCCATATCTTTCAAAGCGCTTTCAACTCTGTTATTCTGTTTTCGGGAAGTTCAAGGAGAGCAGAAAATGCTTCTAGGAGATACACACTTTGAAGATGGCATGAGGCTGGGAGCTGCTTGTAATTGTGTTGCATATGTTTGTGTGTACCCTCAAATCGGTGTTGCCTTTTGGCAGTTGGACAAGCTCCTGCAGTTTTCTGGGCAAGATTTTTGGAAGTGATTTGTCCCTTGCCTTCTTCTTTCTAAGGCTGAGAGAGAAGGACCGGCCCAAGGTCATCTAGCTGGTTTTGTGTCTAAGGCAGAACTCAATCTCAAGTCTCCTAGTTTCTAGCCTTGTGCTTTTTTTATCACTACACAAGACCTGCTGTCTTTGCAAATTCTTGTGTCCAAAGGGAAGTAGGAGTGGGAAGAAAGGACGCTTTCGCACCCGTTTGTTGGAGCCCACCATGTTTGATTCAGGTCAGGGATAAGGAAAACAGGGGAAGAAATTTTTCCTCAGAATGTCAATCTGATCTTCTGGTGATTTCAGGAACACATCTAAGCGGTTTTCTTGGAAACACTATCAAAGCCTTCTTGGGTAAGGCATGTTGTAACTTTGTTTGGCTTCCCAACGAAACTTCTAGTTTTAAAGTATCTGATGATCTGGGGCATCAACGGCACAGCTTGCCTCCCAGAGCTGTGGTTGCTCCATCACTGGAGGTGATTTTAACCTTGGTGAAATCAACCAACTTTACATTCCTTCCTTTTACTTCTAACAGACTTAAACTTTAATTAAATCAAATATTATTACAGAGGTTCATTTCTCTTCAATGTTTTTCGCAAATCCCATTACACAAATATCTTCCAAGCTCTATTACAAGCCTCTTTTGTAAATCCAATAAGAAAACATTTTCCAGGTCATGCTTTTGTTTATTATTTCTATTTCCCTGTTAATTTTTAAAAGTTCAGCCAGCTGCTTTTGTTTAATCCAGTAAAATATCCATTTCCAAATCATTCTCTTGGCCTGTCATATGTAGTCCCATATTCTGCGCATTTCAATATGGGAAATATAAACGAAGATCTTTGAAAATGAAGCTGGAGTTAGAAACTACAACAACAACACTGTCAGTAATTATATCAACTTGTATGGATTGTTCTCCCCGTTTCTCATTCTCTCCCCCCTTTCCCCCCCAAGTCAGTTTTGACTAATACAGTATGGTCCTGGTGGACTGATGGACCCAGATGACCCAATCAATATGTCTTTCTGGAGCAGCCATGGATGTTAAAGGCGCACAGCATTATCTTACGCTAGTTCTCTTTTTTCCTACTGGGGCTGGTTCCGGTGTGTGGATTAAGTGGCACAGTGGTTAAAAGGCAGCAGTGCAAGCTAACTCTGCCCACAGCCTGGAGTTCAATCCTGATGGGGCTCAAGGTTGACTCAGCCTTCCATCCTTCCGAAGTCAGTAAAATGAGGATTCAGATCGTTGGGGGCAATTTGCTGACTCTGTAAAAGGCTTAGAGAGGGCTGTAAACCGCTGTGAAGTGATATATAAGTGGAAGTGCTATGGCTGTTAGGAGCAAGAGATCCCACAAGGCTCAGTATATATGTACTCTCTCTCCACGAAGCCTTTGGGTGAGGACATCTGCTGCAGTGGGGTCAGGTCTCATCAATATGCTGACCTGGAACTGGCTGCTCCTTGTGATCTTCTGGGGAGGCTTTTTCCAAGTCTCCAGCGCGAGGGAACGCCATACCTGATTCCCACTATGTACGCCTGTACATTTCTCTTCAAATGTTCTTTGTTGTTGTTGTTACCCATGTAGTGGGTGGGCAGGGTTTTCAGGTTTTAAACAAACAATAAATAAAACATGCTTGTGACCAGGCACTCATTAAATTTGGATCAGGCAAAATGAAGTTTGCGTCGACATTTCCAAGACTTCTCTTTCCTTGTTTTGGAAACAGGGAAAATTGCTCGGTGGGCGCCTGGGGCTTTGGGTGCCAGGAGAGCTGAAATTTCTCTGAGCATTTCTTCTTACACGTTAACATATTGCAGTTAAAAATGGGGAAACTATTCAGGGAGGGAGAACAAGCTGAACATATGCTGCACTGACAAGACGAAAAAATATGCAAAAAAGGTGGAATAATATGCAGATCACGTGCCTGATATTTTTAGACTGCAGATCTGTGCAGGGGCCGTGCATGGAGGCGCGAAAGGAGGCTCTCTGCTGACTAGGAACACGTGTGTGCCTTTCGCCCGGGCCTTGGGCCTCATGCCTGCAGCCATGTTCTGAGCTGGCCTCAGACAGTTTGGTACAGGTGGTCCTTGACTTACAACTGTTCATTTAGTGACCATTCAACATTACAATAGCACTGAAAAAAGTGACTTATGACCCTTTGTCACATTTATGACCATTGCAGCATCGCCCAGGAAACGTGTTCAAACTTTATTACAAGCCATTGACAAATGGTTCATACTTATGACGGCTGCAGTGTGCCAGGGTCATGTGATCTCCTTTTGAGAACTTTGGACAAGCAAAGTCAACGGGGAAGCTAGATTCACTTGACAACCATGTTACTAATTTAACAACCGCAGTGATTCACTTAACAACTGTGCCAAGAAAGGTCATAAAGTGGGGCAAAACTCACTTAAAACAAGCGACTCACTTAGCAACAGATATTTGGGGCTCAGTTGCGGTCGTAAGTTGAGGACTACCTATATGTGGGGCAAATCCTGAAAATAATTCTGAGCCATTTGAATAACAGAATAACAGAGTTGGAAGGGACCTTGGAGGTCTTCTAGTCCAACCCCCTACCAGCAAACTGGCATGAGAGGAACAATGGAGCAGGCCGTAGATTCATTTCGTTGCCCTTAAAAGCACCCACATCTCCGCTGCCAGCCCTAATGGAGGCCCCCCGTCTGAGAGGATGCCCACTCTGCATGAACGGAAGTGGGGGAAGAAAGGGTGAACAGGAGCAAATGTCACTTAGGCGACTGCAGGTAGAAAACAGTGATGCAACTTGCATGACATGGGCTCTCTCTTTGGTATCCAGTATTTTCTCACATCCCCCTGTGTGTGTGGGGGCACATGTCTATTGACTTACCTGTAGCAAACTATGGGAAGAAATTGCCAACATCCTAAAGGTGATTTACACGTAGCTTGTAAAACTCAATGCTGTAATTTGGCATATGGTTTTCTACAGGCTATGATTTAAGGTTTGTTTGGAGATAATTTCACTGGCCTCTTGCTTTATCAACTTCATCCCCCCACAAACTGAAGTTTAGCAAGCCAGACAGATAGCAGGGTTGTTTACTGCAAGCTGTGTAATCTGTAGCGATGGGAGGAGCCATTGCAATACATTAAATGTCCCCATAAAAACCTGGAGGTGAAGTCTACTCATGTGGAGAAGATGGCAGGGAGGCGATGGTTTGGAAGGAACGGCTTAATTCATTCTTTGCATCTGTCTTTATGAAAGAGGAAAAATGGTCCAAACTATCAAAAGCAGAACCACGAAAGGCAAGAAAATGGTAAGAGAACACGTTGGCTCTAGATGTGTTCAAAGTCCCAGGGCTACATAGATTACATCCCAGCATTCTGAAGGAGCTGGTAGACATAAACAGTAACAGAGTGGGAAGGGACCTTGGAGGTCTTCTAGTCCAGCCCCTGCTTAAGCAGGAGACCCCATATCATTTCGGACAAACGGCTGTCCAGTCTCTTCTTAAAAACTCCCGGTGTTGGAGGATTCACAGCTTCTGGAGGCAAGCCGTTCCACTGATTAATTGTTCTAACAGGAAATGTTTCCTTACTTCTAGATCAGATCTCTGCTTGATAAGTTTCCAACTGTTACTTCTTGTCTGGCCCTCAGTGTTTTGGAGAAGAGGTTGACTCCTGCCCTTCTTTGTGATAGCCTTTTAGTTATTGGAAGATTGTTATTATGTTACCCCCAGTTCATGCAAGTGTTCATCTTGTTTTATCCTCCAGCCCACTACTCACCTTTGTTGCTCTTTTCTGCACTCTTTTCCAGAGTCTCAACGTTTTTTGTATCCTGGTGACCAAAACTGGATGTAATATTCCAAGTGTGGCCTGACTAATATGGTATAACGTGGTAGTAGCACTTCATGCGATCTTGATTCCATCCCTCTGTTGATGCAGCCTAGGACTGTTTTGGCTTTTTTGGCTCATATGTAAGTGATTGTCCACTAGGACTCCGAGATCCCTCTCATAGTTACTGCTATTCTGTACCTGTGCAAAACCTTAGTTTTTCTCACTATTGAATTGTATTTTGTTGAACAGGGCCCATTGTTCAATTCTGTCAATTCCTTCTGCATGCTTCCCTCCATGCAGTTCCATTAAGGATTACACCTTGAGCGTCAGCCAGTTGCGAATCCACCTGGTGGTGATGCCCACTCACATTTTTTTTAACCAAGAAGTGGGCTGAGGCCTATTTCCTTACTGAAGTCTACGTCTACTTCCCTGCCCCTTACTGGATTAGTACAAAGTTGAAATAACACAAGGACGTTATTCCTTTCAGTTTCAAAACCCCAAACAAAGAGCCTGGAGGTGATAGACAGAGTCCCAATGTTTGATTTGCAGTGCTGAGATTGGCAGGCGCTTCCTGCAGCATCTGGTGAGGGGCTGAAGAGGGAGGGCAGTGGGGTCAGAGGCCTCAGTTGCTCACTTTGCCCGGCACCTGCAGTTTATTCGGTGGGCTGTTGGACTTGCTGCCTGAAGCTGTTCGACTCCTGTGGGTGAACTGTCTGGGAATGAAGCCAATTCAAGAAATCGCATTCCAGACTTCATCCTGTTTCTCCACTTCAGCCATAGTAATGTTTGCGAATGGCTGGCTGGATTGCAGTTCCTGGGTTCCCTGCTTCCCTCCCATGCTCCGGAAGAAGTCACGGGTCGTCTTCTGTTCCGTCTGCGGAGCTCATAGGACACGTTGACGCTTTGAAAATGGGCACGTGGTCCTCGACCTAGAACCCTTTGTTTAGTGACTGTTCAAAGTTATAATGGTTCATCTTGTTTTAATCTCCAGCCCCCGAATCATCCTTGTTGCTCTTCTTTGCACTCTGAAAAAAGTGACTTACGGCCATTTTTCACATTTACAAGCATTGCGGTGTCCCCAGGGTCACGTGTTCAAAATTCGCCCACTTGGCACCTGGCATGTACTTACAGTGGTTGCAGTGACACGGGGTCACGGAGTCACCCTTGATGACCTTCTGACAAGCAAACTCAATGAGGAAGCCAGATTCACTTAACAACCGTGTTATTAGCAACTGCAGTGATTCACTGAACAGCTGTGGCGGGAAAGGTCGTAAAATGGGGCAACTGTCTTGCTTAGCAACAGAACGTGGGCTTGAGGAGAGGTGGATCTGCAGGATAGCAATCCCAGAGAGTAAGCCAGGAAACTGTGGTTGGGGTTGTTGAAATCCCCCGATGGAAAACCCTTGGTGGAGGTCTCAGGCTGGCAGGGTGTCGACGGCAGTCAGGACTGGCACAATGCCAATAAGGATTGGGATCAGCTGGGCATTGGTGGTGATCTGGGCTGGCCGGGCACCACTGGCGCTCAGGGATGGCACAGCACCAATAGCGGTCAGGGCTTGCTGGGCGTTGGTAGCGATCAGTGCTAGGAGAATGGCGTCGTTCATCTGGGCTAGCAGGATGCCTGCGTCGATCGGGGCTGGCAGACTGCCAGTAATATTTGGGACTAACCTGTTGCTGGGATTGATCCGGGCTGGCATGGCGCCGGTAGCAGCCAGGGCTCTGCCAGTGCACTGGGCTCGACTTTAGGTCAGGCTTCGGCAGTGGGGAGGTGACCTGCTCAATCACTATAGGACTGGGACTTCACCGGAGTGGCGGAGGTTCATGGGACCACTTGTTTTCTCGCCCACCTGAGATCACCTGGCATGTGGCGTGTCCTCCTTCGCCCATCTCCAGCCTGCCAAACTTCTCCCTCAGACGTTCTACTGAATGGCTGTGGATTGCAGTCAGATACTTCCACTTTATGGATTTGTCCCAGGCAGCCGGTCATCTAGCTTTCATCGTTACAGGTGAATGGAAGCCTTGCAATGAGATCAGTGGGAACTTGGCCTCCGCAGCTTTCAGTGTGCTCTTAAGCGGTAAGGTAGCATTTGACCACCAGGTTCCCCCCCCTCAAGCACGACTGCTTCCTCCCTCTCAGTCAGCTTCTCCAGTGGGACTTCACGGGCCTTTGGTCTCGCTCCAGCTACCAGGACCACACTCTCCACCAAAGCAGCAGCCTGCGTCCCATCTGCCTCCGCCAATCCGAGGCTTGAGATTGACTCACCTTTCTTTCCTTTTTCTTTTGCGTCTCTGAGTCTTCCCTGAGTCTTCATTGTCCTCCCAAGGTTTAGGCAGGCGACTGGGGCTCAGGACCCCATGGGTTACTGAATTTTGGAGTCTTGGTTTAATATCATGGTTCCGATAGATGAGACCAGTAGGAATAAGAATTCTGAGGCAATTGCTTTCCCCAAAGAACACTTTTAAAGGCTACATAGTATCGGCACGAACAAAGGCGAAACCAAGACTGAAAGTCCCCCCCCCCAAGGTTACATGGTAACAAGTTGAACTTTCCACCCTTGTAATATGTCATAATCACAATCCCCAATTAACCACTTTGGCGGGCTTTCTAATGGAAACTCCAGCTCACCAAAACTTAGGTAGCTTGACCTTGGTTCCCAGAGGAAAGTTATTGTTATGACTAAACTAGAAGAAAGCATTTCTCCCCTCCCATTGCTGTGGCAACCAAAAACATAGTGAAGATGGCTGCAGCAAGAATCATTTGAAGGTTTGACACTCTGATCATTAATTTCTGATCTCTCTCTCTCTCTCTCTCTCTCTCTCTCTCTCTCTCTCTCTCTCTCTCTCTCTCTCTCTCTCTGTGTGTGTGTGTGTGTGTGTGTAGTTTTATTTTTCTAATCCTTTTTGTGCTGATGCCTGCTCTTTATTAAATGGGCTTTTGTTACAGGACTGCAACTTAAGAGACGGCCTTTTGGCTTTCCATTTATGAATTCCATGTAAGCGTGTGGCGGGGAGAGAACCTCTCAGTGATGGAGTCCCGGTCTGAAATACTCGGGGGTGGGGTGGGGGTCGATTGTCACATATTTTGACATCATTCTGAACCTACAGAGGCTGAACGAATACTTTGAAAGGATATGAAAGGAAATATTCACTGTCCTGAGGTAGAGCACATCCTACTAAGCTATTTTTTTGTTTTTTTCCTGGATGAGATATTCTGTGGCTATCTTTCCTCATAAAATACAAATACTTAAAATAAAGGAATCACTCAATGAAAACCAGGTCATAGGAAATCACACGCAGGGTAAGTAGCTGTTTGATTTTGTCATTTTGGGAAAAATTGTCCCCATTTCTATACAGAGACCCCAGACCCAGATCCAGTACAGTATGCTCCCTTTGGGAAGGCATGGGGGGATAATTTTATTATATTACCTTTAAAGTGTGCCAATAATAGGGTGGTCGGATGCAAAAGAAAATGAGATTCCTATGCTTGCACCAGTTGTACAGAATTGGAAAATTCATTTATCCCAAAGATCCTTTTTATATCTGTGCATTTAAATATGGTGAGGAGGAGGAAACACCTCAGCTTAAAGACTTCATTTCCCTGCAAAAGGCATCCCCCACGAAAGTCAACACTTAAAGGGCGCCCCGAGGCACAAGGTTGGCTATCTAGGGCTGCTAGGCCAGGAGAGGTGGACCTTTTCCAATCAGGGGTGAGCAGGGCAGGAGATGGGCCTGGTCTCCTATTCCACTCTTCTTCACGAGGGTCTGGAGGCCTTGATCAGGCAGGAGGACCCCGGGCGTGCCTCTCTCCAGATGTCCAGCCCATGCAGACTAAAGAGCTTCAGTAATGTTATGTGCTTCTGGCCACTTTCCTTCATGACCAGAGACAAGCTCGCCTGACCAATAACCAGCCAAGACACAGCGAAGGCTCTTTGTTTCGTTTATTGCAATAAGCGGAGAGAGAAGCTATCAAAACTTGGTTCTCTCCAAAGTTTCAAACCAAAATATTCCCATTTTTATACATCCCTGGCCCCGGCTGCCCATCCCTCCTCTTTCCCCATTGGCTGAGGTATTATGAGGTTACACGCTTTCCGACCGCCTCCTACATATTTCCTGCTACATACTAAATCATACATCCCATGTACATTAAAATTAAGAGATAATTTATGCAAGGTGTGTCAGTTAATATTAATCAACTAATTGCACATGCGCAGTTGCTTGTTCTAGCCCCCTTTTTGTGACCTCTTAGGAAAAAATAGGTTCTTTCCTGTTTTGCTACTTATCTTCTCTTACAGATGTTTTTATAGCTTGTCTTCTTCCTTTCCCACTCTTAAGACCCAGCTAATTTTTGCCTACATGTTTCACTTAGCATCCTTTCTTTATGCTCTCCTTTCCTGGTTCTCATCTCCATTCACCTAGTAAATTTCCACTGCAGCATATTCAGTTTTAAATTTCAATATTAAAATTTGGAGACCTTTCATTTACTTCTACCAGTAATGACAGGCTTGTTTCCGGGATGGATTGTACACACTGCAGTTGAAAGGAACTCACAATCTATGGAATAATAAAAAGGTAACAGTTTCCCCTGTCCAGTCATCAGTGCTCATCTGTCTCTTAGCCAGGTATGATGGTCCGAAGACGCTTCCACGGTCACGTAGCCACCATGATTATAGGCCGAGGTGCATGGAACACTGTTACTTTGCCACTGAAATGATACCTATTTATTTACCCACATCTGCATGCTTTCAAACTGCTAGGTAGGCAGGAGCTGGGACAGGAATAGGATTTCACCCCATCATGTGGTTCTTGGATCCTGAATAATAATAAATAATAATAATAATAATAATAATAATAATAATAATAATAATAATAATAATAATAATACTATTGGAATAATTATCAATATTGGAATAATAGTTGTTGCAAACTGGAGAGGAGGTAGCCAGTAAGGTGAAATGGTTACAGAACAGAACAAAAGAAAAAATAAATTTTAAACAGCAACAATCAGAAATATTTCCAAATCATGTGATGGGAATGGTTCCATTTATTCTGTAATAAGAATTTTAATTTTATTAATTAATCTTTAAATATTAGTCCAGTTCTGGGACCCAAGAAAAGGGATTCAGAAAAACAGGAACAAGGACATAAAGGGTGATCAGTATGCTGGAAACGGAGAACAAACTGTTAAAAATGGGAATTTACATAATCCCGAGGAGATTAGACAGGGTTTTCTTGAAATATACAAAAGGATGCCAACTATAAGAAGAGCAAAATCTGCTTTCTCCAGTGTTAAAACCCCAGACTTGAACTAATGGATTCAAGTTACAGAAATGCAGATTCTGACTGAATGTTACTATTACATTTCCAAAGGATTTGACTATGAAATCAATTTCCCGAAGAAGTGGAGTCAGACTTGTTTTAAGCCTTAGAATCTGCATTTTTAAAATATCTGCACTTAGTGCAAATCATGCTGCATTTTTACTGTGATCGCAGCTTGCTGAGAAGACCCACAGGCACACTTATTCCCTTGGGGCAAGAGCTTTCATTGTTGCAACCAAATCTGACACTTTCTTAGCCTGTCAGCATTTTTCTAGGAATTCTTACTGGAGAATTCTTCAAAAGTGGTTTTTAATGGAAGGCTAAAATCAGTGGTGGGATTCAGCCAGTTTGCACCACTTCGGCAGAACCGGTAGCTAATTTTTTGTTGCCAAGGCCCAGAATGGAGGTCCGGAAGCGGCATCCACACAGAACTGGTTGTTCCCATATTTAAATCTCACCACTGGCTATAATATACAATATACAATAATTTTGAGCATGGCTGGCTCAGGAATTCTGGGATTTGAAGTCCACAGTTGCTCACCCCTAATTTTGAGGAACATCACCTGGGTAGCATAAAGTATTGTAATATAATTATAAATGTGAACTATTTTTCAATTGCTGTGGCTGGGTGTGGGAGAGAGTTTTTACTAAGATTTGATTATATTATTATAAACCATATTTTTTGAGTAAATCATGGTTGGTTGCATTCTGTGATGTCTTTATTTAACTTACACGCCCACTCCATTTCCAAATTCACAATATAACATTAAAGCACAAGAATTCCATAGCACAGAAACAGCAGCAAGAAGGTCCCACTATGTTGCTGCCCAGGAATCCTTCATCACAGATGAAGAACAAGACGAGGCACATCCTGGCTTTGTGTAGATAGAATAGAAAAGAGGTAGAAGGGACCTTGGAGGTCTTCTAGTCCATCTCAAGCAGGAGAACCTATACCATCTCAGACAAGTGGCTGTCCAGTCTCTTCTTAAAAACCTCCAGTGATGGAGCGCCCACGATTTCTGGTGGCAAGCTGTTCCATTGGTTAATTGTCCTCACTGTCAGGAATGTTCTCCTTAATTCCAGGTTGCTTCTCTCTTTGATCAGTTTCCAACCATTGTTTCTTGTCCTGATGCTTTGGAGAATAATTTGACCCCCTCTTCTTTGTGGCACCCCCTCAAATAGTGGAATACTGTTATCATGTCTCCCCTATTTCTTCTTTTCTTTAGACTAGCCAAACCCAAGTCCTGCAGCCGTTCTTCATATGTCTCCAGGCGTTTGATCATCTTAGTTGCTCTTCTCTGAACTTTTTCCAGACTCTCAACATCTTTTTGGCTGCAGTATTCCGGGTGTGGTCTTACTAGGGTTTTAGAAAGCGGTACTAATACTTCGCATGATCTTGATTCTATGCCTCTGTTTATACAACCCAGGATTGTATTAGCTGTTTTGGCTGCTGCTGCACACTGCTGGCTCATAGTCAAGTGATCGTCAAGTGATCTCCAAGGTCCCTCTCACAGTTACTGTTTTTGAGCCAGGTCTCACCAAATCTGTGCTTGTACCTTTGATTTTTCCTGCTTAAATGTATAACATTGCTTTTCTCCACATTGAAACTCATTTTGTTGGATAGGGCCCATTGTTCGAGTTTGCCAAGATCTTTTTTGGATCCTGAGCTTGTCTTCTGGGGTGTTGGCTACTCCTGCCAGTTTAGTATCATTTGCAAATTTGATGAGTTCCCCTTCTACAGGGAGTGCAGAATTATTAGGCAAGTTGTATTTTTGAGGATTAATTTTATTATTGAACAACAACCATGTTCTCAATGAACCCAAAAAACTCATTAATATCAAAGCTGAATATTTTTGGAAGTAGTTTTTAGTTTGTTTTTAGTTATAGCTATTTTAGGGGGATATCTGTGTGTGCAGGTGACTATTACTGTGCATAATTATTAGGCAACTTAACAAAAAACAAATATATACCCATTTCAATTATTTATTTTTACCAGTGAAACCAATATAACATCTCAACATTCACAAATATACATTTCTGACATTCAAAAACATAACAAAAACAAATCAGTGACCAATATAGCCACCTTTCTTTGCAAGGACACTCAAAAGCCTGCCATCCATGGATTCTGTCAGTGTTTTGATCTGTTCACCATCAACATTGCGTGCAGCAGCAACCACAGCCTCCCAGACACTGTTCAGAGAGGTGTACTGTTTTCCCTCCTTGTAAATCTCACATTTGATGATGGACCACAAGTTCTCAATGGGGTTCAGATCAGGTGAACAAGGAGGCCATGTCATTAGATTTCCTGCTTTTATACCCTTTCTTGCCAGCCACGCTGTGGAGTACTTGGACACGTGTGATGGAGCATTGTCCTGCATGAAAATCATGTTTTTCTTGAAGGATGCAGACTTCTTCCTGTACCACTGCTTGAAGAAGGTGTCTTCCAGAAACTGGCAGTAGGACTGGGAGTTGAGCTTGACTCCATCCTCAACCCGAAAAGGCCCCACAAGCTCATCTTTGATGATACCAGCCCAAACCAGTACTCCAGCTCCACCTTGCTGGCGTCTGAGTCGGACTGGAGCTCTCTGCCCTTTACCAATCCAGCCACGGGCCCATCCATCTGGCCCATCAAGACTCACTCTCATTTCATCAGTCCATAAAACCTTAGAAAAATCAGTCTTGAGATATTTCTTGGCCCAGTCCTGACGTTTCAGCTTGTGTGTCTTGTTCAGTGGTGGTCGTCTTTCAGCCTTTCTTACCTTGGCCATGTCTCTGAGTATTGCACACCTTGTGCTTTTGGGCACTCCAGTGATGTTGCAGCTCTGAAATATGGCCAAACTGGTGGCAAGTGGCATCTTGGCAGCTGCACGCTTGACTTTTCTCAGTTCATGGGCAGTTATTTTGCGCCTTGGTTTCTCCACACGCTTCTTGCGACCCTGTTGACTATTTTGAATGAAACGCTTGATTGTTCGATGATCACGCTTCAGAAGCTTTGCAATTTTAAGAGTGCTGCATCCCTCTGCAAGATATCTCACTATTTTTGACTTTTCTGAGCCTGTCAAGTCCTTCTTTTGACCCATTTTGCCAAAGGAAAGGAAGTTGCCTAATAATTATGCACACCTGATACAGGGTGTTGATGTCATTAGACCACACCCCTTCTCATTACAGAGATGCACATCACCTAATATGCTTAATTGGTAGTAGGCTTTCGAGCCTATACAGCTTGGAGTAAGACAACATGCATAAAGAGGATGATGTGGTCAAAATACTCATTTGTGATGAAGATATTGAAGAGTGCTGGGCCTAAGACGGAGCCTTGTGGTACCCCACTGCTTACTTCTCTCCATGTGGGTGTGGTGCCGTTGAGGACAACTTGTTGTCGATAGTCTTGGACTGACTGAACTCCAAGATGCCATCATAGAGCCGATTCCTCTCCAGCCACCGCGGATGGATGCATTGTGTAACTTGGATCTGGTCCTTGACCTACAAACATAAATGAGCCCAAAATTTCTGCTGCTAAGTAAGACAGATGTCAAGTGAGCTTTGCTCCATTTTACAACCTTTCTTGACACAGTTGTTAAATGGATCATTACGTGAATCTGGTCTCCCCATTAACTTTGCTTGGCTGAAGGCCACAAAAGGTGATCATGTGGCCCTTGGACACTGCAACCATCATAAATATGAGTCAGTTGCCAAGCATCCGAATTTTGATCAGGTGGCTGTGCTGAAATGGCCATGGAAAAATGGTCATAAACCACTTTTTTCAGTGCCATTGTACCTTCAGTCACTAAATAAGCTGTTGTAAGTTGAAGACGTATAAGGGCCAAATATGTTTTTATTTGTTAAATTTTTTTATTGTGATTCATTTTTATTAATATTGTGCTTGTCATAGTCAACCAGATATTCAGATTGGATCTGGCATTTTTGTCCGCCTAGCGAATCTTTTCCAAGGACCTGGGATATTAATCCTGCAGTTTAGTATATAATTTTTTTTATTATTGTTTTACTTTTTATTGCTTTTTATTGATGTAAGTTGCCTAGAGCAGCCCCATGGTAAGATAGGCAGCAAATAAATTTAACAAATAAATAATTTAACAAATAAATAATTTAACAAATAAATGGAGAGGGTTGGAGATGTGAAGAGGTTCAGCTGGAATGTTTTGCTCAAACAGAATTTATTGAGGCCCCAAGAAATGACCATAATTGTTATATATGCATTTAATACAAAATTAATTGATTTGGTTCTGTCTGTTAAAGGTTTTTTTATTGCTTTGTTTTTTTAATGTTGGCAGACACTTGAAGTGAGTTGTAAATGAAGATTAAGAGTCCACATGAGGGAGTCAGTGGGAAAACTCTGACTCTGCCACTGGGTCCCAACTGAACAACAGGGGGCGCCCTGGTGCACCTGGGAGACCACATCTCCACCCGGAGGCAGATGCTGCTCCTATGTGATTGGATGTGTCCCAAAGGCGCTTGGCATACTTGCCTCAAGCAGCCTGGGCTAATAAGAGAGCTTTAAGGAAAAGAAAATGGATTCAGGCCACGGGAGAGATAATGGGCTGGTGCCCCACATAGGCAGCAATTCCTAGGTGCCTTCCAGTCTGCCCCACTTTGGGACTCCCCCCTTGCTGCACAATCAACAATAGGGAGCTGGTCTTCTGCATCTGAGAAAAGATGCTCTGGCCAGGTCATTTTGAGATGATCTGTTTGAATGTTCTTGGTTGAAGTCTGTTTGTCAGACCCACCACTTTCAGCTTGGCACCCTGCTGACGTTCTGCCATCAACTGGGGAAGGGGGGGGAACAAATGGGCAATAAAGCTGTATACCTTTAGGATGAGATATCGGAAGGGAGGAATTGACAGTTGAGGAAAAACAGAGCGCTTTGGAATCCAGTCTGTGCCGGGCACCTTCAAGGCCATTTACCCTGAGAGTGGAATTTTACCAGCCCAAACACCTCAGCGCTTCCCAAAAGATCTCGGCAGTGCCAGATGGGTTGCACATCGATGGGCCATGGGGGGAGGACTGGGCAACCAAGCAGTTAGTTTTGCATACTTCAGATTCCGCCTGACTTTACCTCAACCAGCATCTCTTAGTAAAAGTGCTTTCTTACTTGAACTAAATAAGAGTCGAGAATTTTACTTTCCTAGGAGATTAGACAGTGGCAGTTCTGATACTGTTGCTTGTCCTGCTTTTAAAGGTCAGATATGTGATTTCCTAATGAAATTCACAAGGTTTTTTTTCTATTAACTTGTTTTCTATTTATAGCACCATGATATCTGGTCTGAAAAATTGCAGAATATCACTAGATGGCAGCATAGAGCTAGAGTTCTTTGGGGTCTCTTTGATCCCATCTAGTGGTCAATCTGTTGTTTGTACCACATAGTGGACAGCCCTACAACAATACAATTCTCTGCTATCTCCATGACATTTTTTCCACTGTTTAGATTAGAAATATTTTTTTCCTCCAGTAGAATAAAGCAATGTAGGGGATGGGGTGGAGAAGTTGCTTGAAGAAATTCTATTTTCCATTTAGATTGTTCCTTAATCCTTAACACATTTTTAATAGGGCTGTCTTGCAGCAAATGCGCCTTGCTTGAAACAGTAGAAAAATGCGTTTTTTCAGGTCTTTCCCCTAGATCAGGAGTAGGCAACCTTGGCTCTTTTATGACTCGTGGACTTCAACTCCCAGAATTCCTGAGTCAGCCACGCAGAGGAGAAATGGAGTGGTTTCCATACTGAGTCATGCTGGCTCAGGAATTCTGGGAGTTGAAGTCCACGAGTCATAAAAGAGCCAAGGTGGCCTACCCCTGCTCTAGATTGAACAAACTGCGTGCTTCAGCTTTTTAATATTCAGAGTTCAAACAAAATCGTCATTCTGTCAAGTGTTTTTAATCAGTTAATGTAATTTTAAATAATCAGGAATGTTTCCTTTTTTTTACTGAGAGGGGAAAACAAGTCTAAAACGTTTATCCAAAGTATTCAGAGTACCAAAATCATCCTCCATAATTTCTGTCATTTGTCTTTTTTCTCCTCCCTATTTTCCCCACTGAGTTTCTATAATACTGTATGGAATGCCATTTGCAATAAAAAAACAATTGAAAAGTTCAAGTCAAATTACTTTTAAATGTTTCTTAAATAGTCTTTCATAACATTTCCCCTGAGGTTTCTGGATAGCAAGCTGTTCTGACAGACAGAAAGCATCTATCACTCTGTCGATGAAGATGTCCCCCATCACCAATGGCAAGCACAGATTCTGTCCTTCGGTTTTTATTGCACTCACAGACCATCATTACAAATAAAAGCATTACAAAACAATAATAGCAAAAGAAATGAAAAACAGACATAATATATTACAATTAGTGGTGGATTATCAGTGAGCAGTTATATTCTGCCTAATTTTTGCGTACAGTATAACAAAATTTGGGCAGATTCAAAGAAACTACTTCCTATTCGATTCAGTTGGGAAGAATATAATATAATATAATATAATAGAATAGAATAGAATAGAATAGAATAGAAAAGAATAGAATAGAATAGAATAGAACAGAACAGAACAGAACAGAACAGAATAGAATAATAGAACAGAACAGAACAGAAGAGAAGAATAGAATAGAATAGAATAGAATAGAATAGAATAATAGAACAGAAGAGAAGAGAAGAATAGAATAGAATAGAATAGAATAGAAGAATAGAATAGAGAAATGAAGAGAGAACAGAACAGAACAGAACAGAACAGAATAGAATAGAGAAATGAAGAGAGAATAGAATAGAATAGAATAGAATAGAATAGAATAGAACAGAACAGAACAGAATAGAATAATTGAACAGAACAGAACAGAATAATAGAATAGAATAGAATAGAACAGAACAGAATAGAATAATAGAACAGAAGAGAAGAGAAGAATAGAATAGAATAGAATAGAACAGAATAGAACAGAATAGAATAATAGAAGAGAAGAGAAGAGAAGAATAGAATAGAATAGAACAGAACAGAACAGAATAGAATAATAGAAGAGAAGAGAAGAATAGAATAGAATAGAATAGAATAGAATAGAATAGAATAGAATAGAGAAATGAAGAGAGAATAGAATAGAACAGAACAGAACAGAACAGAATAGAATAGAGAAATGAAGAGAGAATAGAATAGAATAGAATAGAACAGAACAGAATAGAATAATTGAACAGAACAGAACAGAAGAATAGAATAGAATAGAATAGAATAGAATAGAATAGAATAGAATAGAATAGAATAGAATAGAATAGAACAGAACAGAACAGAACAGAACAGAACAGAACAGAACAGAACAGAACAGAACAGAATGCTAGAGCTGGAAGAAGACTTTGGAGGTCTTGTAGTCCACCCCTCTGCTCAAGCAGGAGACCCTATACCATTTCAGACAAGTGGCTGTCCAGTCTGTTTTTAAAAGCCTCCAGTGAAGGAGCACCCACAACTTCTGAAGGAAAGTCATTCCACTGGTTGTTTGTTCTTACTGTCAGGAAATTTCTCCTTAGTCCTAGCTCGCTTCTTTCCTTAGTTTCCATCCACTGTTTCTTGTCCTGCCTTTGGGCGCTTTGGAAAATAGGTTGAACCCATCATCAAATATTGGAGGACTACTACCATGTCACTCCTACTCCTCCTTCTCACTAGACATACCCAGTTCCTGCAACCATTCTTCATATGTTGTATCCTCCATCCCTCAAATCATCTTTGTTGCCCTTCTCTGCACTCTTTCCAGACTCCCAACATCTTTTTTGCAATGTGGTGATCAAAACTGTATGCAGTATTCCAGGTGTGGCCTTACTAAGGCTTTATAAAGCAGTACCAATACTTCATGTGATCTTGATTTTATCTCTCTGTTAATGCAACCAGGATTGCATTGGCTTTTTTTTGCTGCTGCTGCTGCTGCACTGTACATGGAGGTGGACCACGAGTCTCTTCCTGGAGACCTAAATTCATTTATGAAGCCTCAGGTTACATCCCCTCTTGGTGCAATTGTTCTGCTTACCCTCATTTGGGGAAAAGTGGTATTTGATCAGCTCTGCCTCTCTTCTTTTCTTCTCCCTGGTATTGCACTCCTCTTTTGTCTTACAAACAAACCCACCATGTCCTTTTCCATCCTGTTACTACTGCCATAGTGCCGAAGTCTGTTTCTTACTTCCAGTTTTCCTTGCGCCTCAGGTCCTTGTGGAGGTGGGCTTGTCCACTTGTCAGCAGCTCCCCCACCTCTAACTCTTAGCTCAGTCAGAGAGTCTCTGTGCCCCCACAACAATTGAGTAAGCTCCTCAGGGAGTCATTTCTCATTGGAATGGTATGTAATGGTACTTCTAGTGCCTTATTTTTTAGGGTTAATAATTAATATTTATTAATTATTATTGGTTAATAATTAATATATATTAATTGTTCTGTTTATATATTTTTCTACTTTGTAATGTATAGGATTCCTAATCTAAGAAACTTTCCAAAGTTATGGCACCCAGAGATGGGTGAGGGACAGTGGTGGGATTCAGCCAGTTTGCACCACTTTGGCAGAACTGGTAGCTAATTTTTTGTTGCCCAGGCCCAGAATGGAAGCGGCCTCCGCACAGAGAACCGGCTGTTCACCTATTTGAATCCTACCACTGGGATTCAAATAGCCCTCCTTGTCTTTTCTGAAGCAACAGCAGCAGCAACAACACTCATTATGAGAAGCAGGCTGGGGAAGAGGAGGAAGAAGCACTAATCCCTGCTGGTCCTTCTAAGGCAGCTCCAGAGAGCAGAGTCAACATGTGTAGAGTCAAGGCAAATGGAGGAATGTATCTGGAGAGTTTATCTGGAGCAGGGGTGTCAAACTCGCAACATCATATGACGTGTCGCGACATATTGCGATTTTCCCCCATTGCCGGAGCTGGGGGGGGGAGCGCGGAGATTCAGCATGATGCATCCGGCCTGCGTGCTGGCAGTTTAATACCCCTAATCTGGATCCATGGACCAGAGGGTTCAAACTTCAAAGCCACCCTACCAGTGCATGAAAAACATCTTTCAGGCTGCAGAGACCACTGGAAGCAGGCAGCTGATGAGACTCACGGCTGCTTTGCCAGTTGAGTAGCACAGAAGACACAGCAGTGGCTGTTTCTCCCAGTCAGCAAATGCTGGTTCAGCTGTCCAGGACAAGGTCTATTTGCAACATTTGGCATTCTCTTCCTTGATATTTATCTTTCCTGCATGAACAGAACAGTAGAGTTAGAAGGGGCCTTGGAGGTCTTCTAGTCCAACCCCCTGCTCAAGCAGGAGACCCTAAACCATTTCAGACAAATGGCTGTCCAATCTCTTCTTAAAAACCTCCAGTGATGCAGCACCCACAACTTCTGGAGGCAAATCGTTCCATTGGTTAATTGTTCTAACTGTCAGGAAGTTTCTCCTTAGTTCCAGGTTGCTTCTCTCCTTGATTAGTTTCCATCTGTTGCTTCTTGTCCGGCCTTCAGGTGCTTTGGAGAATGGGTTGACCCCCTATTCCTTGTGGCAGCCCTTTCTTTCAAAAACAAAAGGGAATGATTTTACGGAAAGTTGCCTTTCTCAAGCAGACTGAAACTCTTCCTTTAAAATAACCTTCCTTTTCAAATTTTGATTTGTGAGTTCTTTCCTGGACATCTTTCTTTGCTACTCCATTTTGTCACTAAACAACTTTTAAGCCATGTTTCTTTAACTGCTACTGTAACTCCAATCACAGCGCATCCAATACGCTTCCTGCTTTCCTCCTTTTAATTGCCAACTTCAGCGGACCTTGAAAAAAAGAAAGCAGGCCTGCCCATCCTTCAGTGATTAGACAGGTGTCTTACCTAAAGCATCTCTACACGGCCTGCTATTTACACAGAAATGGCTCATCAAATTATGGGAAGCAACAGAAGCTTCTTCCACCTGTTTATGTGAAATGTGTAGGCTGCCTGTTTAATTATTCAACATTTACATGAGTATAAAAAGTTACTACTAGTTTGTCTTAATTTTAGCACAAACACTCCCTTTTCAAACTTTGTGGTGCTTGATAATTTCATCAAATTCTGTTAAAAATAAAAAAAAATATTAATCATTGTTAAAAGCTTTTCTTGGGTATTCTAAGTATTATCTTGAAATAGCCTAGAGACGGACCCAGGTGAATTTTGAATGAACCTAAATTGAATTAGGTTGTTTCTTAATCCCATCATGTCTACTTCCTCCTTGTTTCATGCCTTATTTAGTGCTCTTAAAATATATATTTTTATTATTGAACAATGCTATAAAGGTTGGGGTATCGTTTCTGCAAAAACTGTATTTTAATTAATATAACTTTGATTTGAGACTTGCATAATTATTAAATCTCAGTAAAGATTCTAAATGACAAATTGGCTTCATTTGTTGTTCTGCATGACAGCTGACTGCGAGGAGAAAGTTATGAATCATGCATCGGAAGCCTGCATGCCTTTGATTTTCAGAAAAGGCAGATCAGAGACTCTTAAAGGAGTGCTGGGCACCTCCCTCCCCCTTTCTCTCCAGTTTGAACATTCCTAAGATTCTGCTGTGCCCTCAGGACCATCCAGGCTTCCCTGCTTTCCTGCAGCTTTCCCGGCTTTCCAGTCCTTTTCTCCGTCTGCGAAGGGCTTCCCCTGTCAGATGAGGTGTTGACGGGGTGTTGAGATCACTCCAGGAAACGCTTTCATCTGTGCTCAGGAATAGAACCTCTCACTTTTGATGAGATCCTTGATGAACTGGGAAAACTCCAGCCCTGTGCAATAGCAAGCCTATCAGAGGACTGCAGTGAAATGCTGGGAAGGGCAAGGGTTTCTGTAAAATTTGGTGGGCAAAGTTTTGGCTCCTCTCTGCTACCGACCAGAAGCAGCGTCTCAGAATACCAACGAGGCATCTTTGGATGCCCACCCCCACAGCAAGCCAGCCTTGATGCAGCACTTGCCTTTTCGGCGGCTGATGCTGATTAAATTGTTGTTGCAGAGGAACCAACATGGCTGCTCTTTACAGTCTTGCTTTGCAGCCATAAGGTGGCTTATGGCATCTTTAAAAACAGAAACACAGCTGGGACAAAGCTTGCCTGGTGTAGATGAACAAAGGCGTTCCTAAGATTTCCCTTTTCTTTGCAATTGTTTCTTCCCTCTCTTAATTCCTGCTGAGTTCATCCAGGGCCTTAGGACCACACTCTTACAAGTGGCCTCCTGCTCCTTTTTCTCCGTTCCTGCTCTAAGAAGCTTGTTCTTTTTTAATTTCCTGCCATTTTTATCTCCCCCGCCCCCCTACCTACAGTGTAAAGTCGTGGGCTCTGGTGAGCAGGAATGAAGACACAAGGCTGAGTACAGAGAAACTCATTCTTTTATTCTTGCTGGAACTGTACTTAAGCTTGGGCCGCACCCAGCCACAATATATAGCCTAGCCCTACAGTAGCAGCCAATAGGATTGAACCCGCACTTGCCGCCTGGGGCTGACCAATTGCAGGACTGGAGACGGCCTGTCTGGGTTGCTGGAGAACCGTTAGCTTTCCAGCAATGCATGTGGTGTGGTACCACAAGCCCAATACATAACATACAGAGTACAGCACCTCCGTTTTACAAGATAAACATAAAGAAAAGGAAATGAGTAAAGACCACATTCCTTTGGAGGGGGAAGTTGGAACCACAGTCAATTAACAAACTACACAGATGCAAAGGAGACATCTGGTTCTCTTGCAGACCTAGCTGCCACATTAGCTTTGTGAGAATCTGTTCCAGTCTGGGTGCTTGTCTGCATGCAAAGTGGAACTGAGCAGCCCATTATAGAGAAGAGTGGAAGCAGCAGTGGAAGCCGCAGAACAACACAGAGTAACAGGGTTGGAAGGGACCTTGGAGATCTTCTAAACCTTGCTTGAGCAGGAGACCATTCTAGACAAATCTCCATTCTGGAATGCAGATGACAAGAGCACTTGATGGGGCTGGTCTCTGCCTAGAAGCTGAAGCTTTCTTGGCATACCTTGAGTTCCCTGAATGACTGTAGCAGAAAATGAAGAGTGAAAGTCATCTAATATGGTTCAGGAAATACCATGATGATATGAACAGTGAAGCATTTATATTTGTCTGCTTTTTTTTCCTTCTGCAGATTCTCATTTGGTAGCCTGAGTAATGAGGTGGAGAGATCTCCTGCAGGCTGTTATGACACCTTTAGTAAGATTCTTTGTGGATCAGATTGTTTACATTTGTTGGCTGCCACTTGAACGGAGTCTAATGAGATGACTGGGGTGATGTCTTGTGAGATCATATAGGGTTCTTTTCAGCTTCTGTAATGTGAAGAAATAGAGAGGATTCTTGGCAGCACGAATTCTTCCATTTCTGGACTGGATCCATCCCTAATGTGGCTCTTTGAGAAGCTGGAAAGAGCGCATGCTGGATTTGGGATATGTCCTGCTGCAGACTACACACACACACACACACACACACACACACACACACACACACACAGAGAGAGAGAGAGAGAGAGAGAGAGAGAGAGAGAGAGAGAGAATTTCTCAGGTGATTATTAATTTACTACTAGGCAGAAGAATTTAGAATGAAACAAGGAATGTAAACACAGCCAAGGCTTGCCTGCAAGGTTTTCATTGATAACAGGAGCATGCTAAAGAATTGTCCAGAGTCAGGTCAAGGTTGTCAGCAAATCCAAGAAGCAGAATCCACACACAAATGTCACCTACAAGCCAGATGTAGATTTTTATATAGCTGTAGTCAGTCTCACTAATCAGGTTTACTTCTTTGCTGACAAGTAGTGTAATGGACCTTTCCTGTTCTGCTCTCCTCTCTGCTGTCACATGTGTGGTCCGGGAGGTCTTACATCCTCCTCCTCCTCTGACTCTTCCTGGTCCTCAGGTGTTGTTTGTGCCTGAAGGATAACATAGCACAGATTCAGCTGGCACTTCTTCAGAATCTGAGCCGCGACAGGGTGTGATTGATTCCTCTTTGGTTGAGGGGTAGTGTTGGCCAACCTGAAGGAGGCAGTGAGGTGCAAAGGCTATGTCTCAGAGGACACTAGGGACTCCTTTCAGTCAGGAGAAGAAGTGATAGAGGAAATTGAAATTGCCGAAACCTTGGGTGAAAGTGACCACGTCATACTGGATTTCAATATAATGCAAACACAAGCAATAGAAAATAATTCAACCAATGTCTTAAATTTCAAAAGAGCTGATTTTAACAAACTCAGAGAGAACCTAGGAAAGATTCCATGGATGAAAATCCTAAAGGGGAAAACAACTCAAGAAGCATGGGAAACTCTGAAAAATGCTATCATAAAAACCCAGTTCAGCACAATACCACTGAAAAAGAAGCACAAGAAAGGCAAGAAGAAACCAGCAGGGCTGCACAAAGATCTCTCAGACAAACTGAAAGACAAAAAGGACAAGTTCAAAAAATGGAAAGAGGGGCACATAACTAAGGCCGATTATCATCAGACAGCCAGAACATGCGAAGAGGAAGTCAAATTATCTAAAATAGATAATTTTAAAAAAATAAAGTAACATTATTGAATAGGTAAGATGTGTAATAAGACTAATAGACTTTTGGTCTAATATGGTGGAAAATAGATAACTTTTAGAAAACAGAACAAGATTATATGCAAATAGATAAGATGTGTATTTAGAATATTAGATTTTGTTATGAAAAGGGGAAAAGGTAGAAGTTGAGATAAAGGAAACTTTGGTTACCCAAAGCTTGGAAATTATAAATACCAAATGTTAATTTGAATATTGATGGGAAATTAAAGCTTGGGAAAAAAGCGATAACAGGACATTGATTATATAGAAGGATTGAATGCAAACATAATTAAGATATATATAAGCTAAAAATTATTGATAAATGTAATAAAGATGGTTTTACTTAGTTATTAATAATAACTATATTGGCCTAATATGAGATAGTAGATATTAAGGGAAAAAGAGAGGAAATATCTGATGTTGTAACTTGAGATTTATACTAAAGATTTATATGTATGTTATTGAATTATTGATTAACCCAGTCACCACGTTGATTTTTAAATGTTTAATTGTAAAAGTAGAAAACTAATAAAATATTATTTTAAAAAAAGATGACTTGGGGAGCAACCAAGAAAAAATTAAGATGGTCCTTGAACAAATCTTTTTTATTTCGACCCCAAACCACCCCAGTGATGCCCTCAACGTGATGTCCCGCTGCCTGGAGGCGGTTCGGGTCTGGATGGGGAGGAACAGGCTTCGACTCAACCCTGACAAGACTGAGTGGCTGTGCGTACCGGCATCTCGGGATATTGAGGATATCCCATCTCTTTCTATGGGGGATGAGTTATTACCCTCCGTAGATAGGGCTCGCAATTTGGGAGTCCTCATAGATTCACAGCTTTCTTTAGAAGACCATATAGTTGCTGTGACTAGGGGGGCCTTCGCCCAGGTTCGCCTGGTGTGCCAGTTGCGGCCTATTTAGACTGGGATGCCTTACGTACGGTCACTCATGCGCTCGTGACCTCTCGTCTGGACTACTGCAATGCTCTCTACATGGGGCTGCCCTTGAAGACCACTCGGAGGCTCCAACTGGTACAGAATGCAGCTGCGAGAGTTGTGCTGGGAGTTTCCTGACACTCCCATGTTACACCTCTGCTCTGCGAGCTGCATTGGCTTCCAGTTGTCTTCCGGGTGAGGTTCAAGGTGCTGGTATTGACCTACAAAGCCCTACATGGCATGGGTCCGGAATACTTTGGGGAGCACCTGCGGCCGGCATCAACTTCCCTCCGCCCAGTACGCTCCCACAGAGAGGGCCTCCTCAGGGTGCCACCGGTCAAAGAATGCCGACTGGTGGCCCCCAGGGGGAGGGCGTTCTCTGTGGGCGCGCCGGATTTATGGAACCATCTTCCGGTTGAGCTCCAGATGGCGCCCGACCTGCGCTCCTTCCGGCGCGATCTAAAGACGTATCTCTTCGAACAAGCTGGCCTGGCCTGATGGGATGGGTTGGGTTTTTTATTATTTTTAATGTGTTTTAACTTATTGTAAGAGCTGTGGGCATTGTTTAATCTCTTAATTTTTGTATTTTGTCTTTTAACATGTATTGCCCTGTTCACCGCCCTGAGTCCTTCGGGAGAAGGGCGGTATATAAAATAAATAAATAAATAAATAAATAAATAAATAAAATAAAAATCTGTATCAAAGAAAAAGAATTCATACAACTAGCAACAAAGGAAATGGACTTTTTTTTCAAAATAAACAAGAAAGAAGAGACATCACTTCAAAATGTGTGGGATACAGCTAAAGCATATTTCAGAGGATTGGCTATAACCTATACTGCCAAAAAGAATAAAGAAAAGAAATGACAACAGTTAAAATTGAAGGAAGAATTCAGAAAGTTAGAATCAGAATTACAAATAGACCCACAAAAGAAAATACTTAAGAAACAAATGGAGATAAATTTGCTTACCCAAATTTAATTAATTATGACAAAGTTCTGACCTATAAAGATATTTTGGACAATGAAGGGAAATTGAAAGATAGTCAAGACTTACAAGAACAAGGTATTGATCTATCATGGTGGCCATACTTGCAAATCCAAACAAGATGAAAAGATGTTAAAATGATCGGATTTTATAAAGAACAGACAGAATTCGACCACATACTGTTAAAAACAGAGGAAAAACTGATTAAGGAACTCTATAAATATCTGTTAAGCTTAAAGATGGAGGAAATAGAATTAGAAAACTGGCAAAAGTTATGGGAAAGAAATGCTAAATTAACAAAAGCAGTGGCATATAAAGAAAACTTATATAAAATGTTTTACAGATGGCATATGACACCAGTGAGATTAGCAAAAATGTTTTAAAATACTTCAAACAAGTGTTGGAAATGCAAACAAAAACCAGGTACTTATTACCATATCTGGTGGACATGCCCTAAAGCTAAAAGATTTTGGTCAAAAATACATTTATGGTTGGAGAAAATAACTAAAAAACAAATAGGCTCTAAGTCAGAATTATTTTTGTTAGAAATAATAGGAGCAAATTATGACAAAGACTGTATATATTTAATTTTACATGTACTAACTGCAGCAAGAATTGTATTTGCCCAACATTGGGAAAAATGAAAATTTATCAACTGAAGAAGAAATAATTAAGAAAATTTTAAAGTGTGCAGAAATGGATAGATTGACTTTAAAGATAAAAGAGAAAGAAGCCTCAGTATATTTTAAAACATGGGATAATTTTTATCAATGGCTAGAAAAATGAGTTAGAGAGAAAAGGAATGTGATAGGTACAGGTATATCAGGAAGACCATCGAGCAATTAATTAACATATTGTCTATGATAATTAATTACTACTCATTTTTTCCCTTTTTAAATACATGTACCCAGACAACATGCTGTTTGCTAACTATTCTAAAGGACCCAGTTCCAGGAATGAGATGAGGACTGCCCTGGCTGCCCTGTTGGATGACCACCTGAACCTGGAGGGAAAGAAAGTGCTCTGCTGGATCCCCTTTGGTTTCTTGGCAACATTCAGTTTATGTATTTGAAGGCTACCGGGCTCCACTGGGTGGCTTACAGTTTTCAAAGCAGAAAAGCTCTAATAATAATAGCACAGATTAAGTGCATCCAGAAGACAAATACGTAACAAGGCCAAAACATTTACAGGAGCTTGACACACGAATGAATGGATGAACCTTTACTGTATTATCAAAGTACAAGATGTGTACAGTGAGATTGGCTGAGCCACCCTTCATGCCCCCCGCAACTCACAATGACAACAAACCCACCATCTTGTTACACCATGTGAGCTAATTGCACAACACACCAGCCTCGCAAGTCAATCATACATAAGAGTTATTTCCCATTTAGGAGCTTGACAGCCCATGGATAAAAGCTGTTCTTCGGCCTGCTGGCTATACTCCTATATCTCCTACTTGATGGTAGGAGAGTAAAGAGGTACCGACCAGGGTGTGAGGCGTCCCTGAAAATTTTCCTCACTCTTCCAAGGCAGCGAGCCCTGGCAAGGTCATCCAGTGGTGTCAGGAGACAGCCCACAAAGTTTTGTGCTGTGCTCACCACCCTCTGTAATATCTTCCTATCCACAGCTGTCAGGCCAGCATACCAAACCACAATACCATACGAGAGGACGCTCTCTATAGTAGACTGGTAAAAGAGGGTCATTAGCTGTTGTTCTACCCTGTTCTTCCGCAAAACCTTGAGGAAGTGGAGCGTCTGTTGGGCCTTTCTGGCCACCTGGGTTGTATTGAAGGTAAGATCTCCACAGAGGTAGACTCCCAAGAATTTAAAGGAGGAGACTCTCTCCACACAGCCCCCCCTGATGTAAAGTGGGGCAGGTTCCTCTCTTTTCCTCCAGAAGTCTAGCACCATCTCCTTTGTCTTGCCGATGTTCAGGTACACCCCAGGAAAAATAGAATAGGAATAGAGCTGGTAATCCATCTGTTTATCTGTAGATGTTGACAGATCTAGCATTAGCTCTGAGTGCTGTCTGGCTCCCTCTAAGGAGCAGGTCTATGACTTTGGAGTTCTCCTGGACTCATAGTTCCTGCTTGAGTAGCAGGCAGAGGCAATGGTAGATTTGTCCAACTTTAGCTGTAGATGTCATAATCCATTTATATCCCATTCATAAAACACTATCTGTATGTTTCTAAAATCTTATACCTCTCCCTGGATTCTGCCATTTTTCCAAGTAGAAGAAGAGAAGATGTGTATTCAGCCTGCTGGGAGGCTGTCTTCAAAGACCAGGGGAAGAACCTTTGAACTGAGAACAACAAAGGAAGGCGGGGCTGGGGGAGAGATCTGGTTTGTATCTCCGATTAGAATCTAAAAGGAAGGAGGTAATTGTTGTAAAGGCATGGGAAGATCCCTCTTTCCCATGGAAGGGTTTGACACCTGAATTTTCATTGATCCAGGACTGACCAGATGGTTTGAAGGGAGGAGTTTGACTCTGGGACTCTTTAAAAGTACCAAGCTGTAACATAGTTTCAGATCCTGTCTAGTATTCCCATTATCAATCATGTTTTAGTAAAAGCTTTTTTAGGACAACTCCTGGTTCAAGAGTTCTTTCTTTCCTAAGATGTGGATTGGGGTGGGTCCTGACAGAAGACCTTTTTGGAACAGGTCCTTATGTTAGTGACTCAGGCCTTTATCACTTGTGGCTAGAACATGGTCTACCCGGAGCTGCCTTTGGAGATTTCAGAATCTATGGTTGGTTCAGAATGCTGTGGTTGCTTGGGTGGAGTGTGCAGAGGTTTAGACCAAAAGACCTGTGCTTTGGCCACTGCATTGGCTACCAATAAGTTTCAAGATCCAATTTAAAAGGCTGGTACTGACCTATACAGCCCAAAGGAGAATGGTCACTAGACTGTAATAGACGTCTCTGTGATTTAAACTTAGCCTGTCCTGCATATGCACCAGAAGGACTGATGTTGGTGGTCCTCACTTACCGAAGATTAAGAGATTACTTGGAAGCGGTGGTTGGTCCAGAATTCAGTGGCCCCAACAAGGAGATCTGGAAGCATCATGCCAGTGTTTTGGTGCCCACGAGGCTTCCAGGTCCAGTTCAAAGTCCTGGTACTGATTTAATACTGATTTAATATTTAATTTAATAATTAAATTCTCAGGGATGACTCACACCCTGGACGGTATCTCTTTACTCTCCTACCATCGGGTAGGAGATATAGGAGTATAGCCAGCCGCACCAACAGGCTGAAAAACAGCTTTTATCCGTGGGCTGTTAGGCTTTTGAATGGGAAATAATTTTTATAAACTTTATGCAGAATTGACTTGCGAGGCTGGTGTGTTGTGCAATTAGTTCACATGGTGTAATCAGATGGAGGGTTTGTTGTCACTGTGAGTTGGGGGGTGGGAGCACGAAGGGAGGCTCAGCTAATCTCAATGTATACATGGTTGTGCTTTGACAATAAAGGTTCATTCATTCATTCTCTTATGATTCGGCTTTCTTCCAAAAGGGTCTCAGCCTTTCCTGTGATTTCATTCCGAGGGGGTGGCCAACAGGATGTAGGACTGCTGGATATCCTGCCTGGAAATTCCAAAACTGCCTTTCTCTAAGGGTTTTTGTGCCCCCAAACTGGTTTCTCTCCAGAAACTAAAAGATGCATTACCTTTGGGAGAAGCTAATTTTTGTTGTTTGTCTGGCTTTTAAAACATGAGGATTTTCTACTTTGCAGTGTTGGCCTTATGGAGTGCTAAGAAATGGGGTTTTACTTTTGTGATTGTCTTATCAGAGGTTTTCCATTCTAGCAAATTACCCCGAGGCAATCTGACTTGGTGATAAAAGAGGAAGACTTCCTTCCTTTGTTATTGTTTGCACAGAGCCTACACACTTCTTTCAATTGTTAATTCACTGAGCATTTAAAGGTAAAGGTAAAGGTTCCCCCCCACGCACATGCGTGCTAGTCGTCGTTCCGACTCTAGGGGGCGGTGCTCATCTCCGTTTCAAAGACGAAGAGCCAGCGCTTGTCCGAGGACGTCTCCGTGGTCATGTGGCCGGCATGACTAGATGCCAAAGGTGCACGGAATGCTGTTACCTTCCCACCGCAGTGGTCCCTATTTTTCTACTTGCATTTTTACATGCTTTTGAACTGCTAGGTTGGCAGAAGCTGGGACGAGTAACAGGCGCTCACTCTGCTACGCGGCACTCGGGATTCGGCCCGCCAAACTGCCGACCTTCCGATCGACAAGTTCAGCGTCCTAACCCACTGAGCCACCGCGTCCCTTTATTTAAGAGCAGTCATATTATTTCCCAGTCTTAAAGAATACTAATGCCAGGGCACAAGGCTGCAGGATTCCAGCTAAGCTTTCTTCTGAGTCAACGCGGCTATAAAGTCCACTGATTTCCTTGGAGATTGTCCCTTCTTTACTGCATTTTGTCAGAGGAGCCGCAATCTCGCTTGTGACCCACAAGCAAAGCAAAGAGGCAGTGTGGTTTCCCTGCATGTTAAGGCTGCAGATGCATAACTCTAGTGGCGGGAGGGGGTTCTGGCCCCCTAAGGACATACCAGATTCCCCCCCTCCTCTCAGCTGAGCTTCACAGGAGAGCAGCCCAGAGACGGAAAAAGTACAGATGCTCCTTGTTTTATCACCAGAGTGGAGCCCAAAATTTCCACTGCTAAGCAAGATAGTTAAGTGAGTTTTGCCCCATTTTATGAACCTTTCTTGCCACAGTTGTTAAGCAAATCCCTTGGTAAGTCAGTAACAATGGTTTGTTAAGTGAACCTGGCTTCCCCCTTGGCTTTGCTTGTCAGAAGGTCGCAAAAGGGGATCACAGGGACGCTGCGACCGTCATAAATATGAGTGTCAGTTGCCAAGCGTCTGAATTTTGACCATAGGGATGCTGCAAACACTTGTAAGTGTGAAAAACGGTCATAAGTCATTTTTCCCAGTGCCACTGTAATTTTGAATGGTCACTAAATGAACCGTTGTAAGTTGAGGACTACCTGTATGTGGCACCGTGAGTAAAACATGAGCCGAGCCTGGGAAAAGAGGAAAGTGGCAGAAAGAAGAACAAGACTACCCCACCCTGACTAAGAGGGAGCGGTAGAAAAATGCTGTCAGCCACCGACGGTTTCGCTGCTATAGCCTTCATCCGCAGAGTTCCAGGGTTTCCTTGACTTGGCCTACCTCAAAGGGCTGGTGCTCACTTACAGCGTGTCATTGAAGCCGAGGCAGTTCCTTCCCGATCAGTCTGGCCCTGAGGAGATGGGCAGGGGTGGGAAGGCCATGGAGGGCGAGGCTGGCACAGGCAGCCCGTCTCTTCCTTACTTTGGCTATGGAGCGGGGGTGGCGCAGTGGTCGGAATGCAGCCCTTGCAGGCTAACGCACTGCTCACTGCCAGCAGTTCGAACCTGGCCGGCTCAGGGTTGACTCAGCCTTCTGTCCTTCCGAGGTCAGTAAAATGAGGTCCCAGATTATTTGGGGTGGGGCGGAGGGCAATAGGCTGACTCTGTAAACCGTTCGGAGAGGGCTGTAAAGCGCTGTGAAGTGGTATATAAGTGCTCTTGCTATTATGTTTCACATTCAGGTATGGATTAAAAAAAGCTTTCTTATGCTCCCCAGAAATCACCCCCCTTTTGATTTCATAAAATGGGAATTGTGTGAGCATGCCAAATGCGGACAGGAAGAGGCGCTGAGAATCCACCGCCGTGTGCTGAACTCAGTGGAGGCTACTCAGTCTAGACCAGGGGTAGGCAACCTTGGCTCTTTTATGAGTTGCCTACCCCTGGTCTAAAAGGAAAGCCCAATTCTGGCAACCTTTCGGTGCAGAGAACTCAGGAGCAGGAGAACATGCTGCAATTTACATGTATAAAGTTTAAATCGAGAAAAAGGAGAGGGTAACAGAATAACAGAGTTGGACGGGACCTTGGAGGTCTTCCAGTCCAGCCCCCTGCTCAAGCAGGAGCTCCTATACTATCCCAGACAAATGGTTGTCCAGTCTCTTCTTAAAAGCCTTCCGTGTTTGGAGCACCCACAACTTCTGGAGGCAAATTATTCCACTGATTGATTGTTCTCACTGTCAGGAAATGTATCCTTAATTCTAGGTTGGTTCTCTCCTTGATAAGTTTCTATACATTACTTGTTTTGCCTTTAGGAGCTTTGGACAGCCCCTCAAATATTGGAAGACTTCAATCGTGTCATCCCTAGTCCTTCTCTTTGTCAGACTAGACACACCCGATTCCTGAAACTGTTCTTCATATCTTTCAGCCTCCAGCCCCCTAAACACCTTGGTTGCTCTTCTCTGCACTTTTTCCAGAGTTTCCACATCTTTTTCATACTGTAACCCAAACTGGATGCAATAGTCTAAGTGTGGCCTTACCAAGGCAAACAGGAGGCTCAATAGGAGGCAAAACAGGACAAGACACAAAATCTTTGCCCTGAAAGACACCAAAGGACTCTGCAGGAGGAACAGGAGACGTTCAAGTGAAAAAAAAATCTTTCAATTTGTTTTGCTCCTGCTTTCTTAAATGCTTCTCTGTACAAAGGGAAATCCTATGTTTAAATATTTATTTAAATATTTTTATCCGACTTTTCATCTACTCCAAAAGCTCTCAAGTGACCAGTCCTTGCAAAACTCCCAGGACTTAGGGCTTGATAATATTGTTATCTGAATCTCCACAAAATTATGAGAAGCCAGCAAGGGAGGTTGCCCTGTAAAACTCTCACCTGAGAGCATTCTGAAAGAGTAATGGTGCAACCGAATGAAGTGCAGGAGCCAGGAGACGGGCCTGAAAGTGCAATGTTTAAACAGACCAAACAGAAAGAGAGACAGAAAG
Organism: Vipera ursinii; assembly: GCF_947247035.1. Lineage (NCBI taxonomy): Eukaryota > Metazoa > Chordata > Lepidosauria > Squamata > Viperidae > Vipera > Vipera ursinii. The sequence continues at coordinate 2,824,365 of NC_139523.1, forward strand.
ATTAATTTCATTGCAACCAGGCAAGGTATATTTTTATAAATGGCAGAGACGTTTCAAATCATGATTCTAAAATAGACAATAGTGTACAAGCTATAAATTAATTTCTATATGTAGCACACTGCCGTTTTAAAGCGCCTCTGTGCATGTCAGCCTCAAACGGCAGACAAGTCCTGCCTGCACATCTGCATGGACTAAGAGCCAGATTAGAGGGGTCTGATGAGGGGGATGCCTGGGAGCCTGAAACACACACACACACACACACACACACACACACACACACACACACACACTCTTTATACACGATATCGTCAACCCGAAGTCAGCCTTTTCACCAGGCACTGCAGGAAATTCACTAGCTACTCAAGCCAGTTTCAGGATCTGGTTTGCCACCAGAGCTTTGCTGCCCCAGATCAGCCTTCGATGCAGAGAAGAAAAGCAGCAGAAAAGCTCAAATGTAGCACCCCAGAATCAAAACGCAGCAGAGCTCAGGGTATGTGGTGCTCCAGGTTGTAAACGCCTCCCCCCCTCCCTACTTTGAGTCTTCAGGCTTTGGGCCCTTCCTCTCCCTCCGCCTTGGGACTGATCTCTTGGTCTGAAGGCTGCCCATCCCTTCCCATCCTAGGAGGGTCCTACTAACAGCTCGCCACTGCTTGTCTCTCGGAGCAGAGGGCGATGGTGGCCATTGCACAAGGCTACCGTGCTCCAATGGCCGACCTTTCAACTTCCATTGCTTTTGCAGCATTTGTTTAAATCAAAGAATTGAGGAAAGACAATGAAATCGCTGATGCACTGTAAGAGTTTTCACACAGAAAAGCAATTGTGGAAAATGTTAAGACACGTTGCCCTGTGTGGCAAAATAAGCCTACCAAGTTGCAATCTGTATAATTCAGTAGGAGGGGAGAATGGGCCATTGCAACATTTTCATCCGAAAACTCTGCCCTTCTCCTTTCACCCAAGACAGACCAGGCTGGAGGAGAAAATGAGTTTCCTGGAGGAACCCCCATTTTGTGACAAAACCCTCAGTCTGCACCCCAGGGCCAGGGCAAAGGCATAGATGGCAGCTGTGTCCGGCTGCTGCCCGTCTGGTGCAGCTGGAGAGTCTCTTGGCAGGCTCCAACCTTCTCCATCCAGGCAGCAGACCATTCTTGAGGCCTTCAAGTGACCAGAGGCCACTCTGATTTGGAGTGAAAGGGCCAGCATGTTTCACAGCCTAACCAAATGAGCTTGGGAGGTCCGTGAATTTCCAGGTTGTTTGCATCAGGAACAGCAGGCTGGCTTGGCTGCACAATTCACACACTTCTGTAGCTCACAAACGGTGCTGTGTAAGATGGCTTCTGAGGTGTCTGGTTGCCCCTCTCCCCCTTCTGCAGTATTACCAAAGATCTCCCTCTCTTAGTAATGCTTTATAAGGCCTTATAAGACCGCCCTTGAAATACTTCATCTAGTTTTGGTCACCATATTTTTTACAAAAGATGTTGAGACTCTAGAAAGAGTGCTGAGAAGAGCAATGAAGATGATTAGGGGGCTGGAGGGTAAAACAAAGACCGGTTGCAGGAATTGGGTACGTCTAATCTAGTGAAAAGAAGTAGTAGGGGAGACATGATAGCAGTGTTCCAATATTTGAGGGGCTGCCACAAAGAGGAGGGTGACCAACCTATTCTCCAAAGCACTTGAGGGCAGGACAAGAAGTCATGGATGGAAGCTAACCAAGGAGAGAACAAACCTGGAACTAAGGAGAAATTTCTGATAGTGAGAACAATTAATCAATGGAACAGCTTCCCTCCAGACATTGTGGGTGCTCCATCACTGGAGGTTTTAAAGAAGAGACTGGACAGCCAGGTGTCCAGAATGGTATAGGGCAGAGATAGGCAACCTTGGCTCTTTTATGACTTGTGGACTTCAACTCCCAGAATTCCTGAGCCAGCCATGCTGAGGGGAAAGGGAGAGGTTTCCAAGCTGAGCCATGTTGGCTCAGGAATTCTGGGAGTTGAAGTCTACCAGTCATAAATGAGCCAAGGTTGCCTACCCCTGGTATAGGGTCTCCTGCTTGAGCAGGGGATTAAACTAGAAGACCTCCATGGTCCCTTCCAACACTCTTCTCCTCTCCATATCCTTTTACTTGCCCTGACCACAGAATCAGCCAAGGGGGGGGGGCAGTTTCCTGGCATTGCTTCTTCCCCCAGAGTAGGTGAGCAGGCAGTGACAGTGAGAAGGCCAGGAAGTGACTGAATATGCTTTAAGATTAGAACTCATCTGGTTTGGTGGCTTCCTCCTCCTCTCCTCATTTAATTTATATGCCACCCATCTTGTTCTGCAAAGTGACTCTGGGCAGGACTTCAGCATTTCAGACAGATAAATATTCAATCTTTGTTTGGACACTTCATGAACACATACCACTCCATACAGTGGTTTAATCAGACAGCCAATTTGGTCTAGTGATTAAGGTGCTGAGCTGAGTTCTAGTCCTGACTTGGGTAGCTGGGGGCGGGGGCTGGTCCCCCTCTCTCAGCCCTGGGAAGAAGGAGACCAAGGCAGGCCACTTTTGAAAATATTGTCAAGACTTGCCAGACTATTGCCAAGAGTCAAGACCGACTTAAAGAAAGCAAGAATGAATTTCTAAGTGCTATCCTCACTTGTCTCCTCCATTGGCTAAGCACGCCCAGATCTTTCAGATGGACCCGTCTCCATCCTAGTCGCTGTTGTCTGAACTTGCTCCAGGGAGCCACTGTCCTTTTTAAACAGTGGTGCTCAGAACTGGGGGCAGGGCTCCAAATGCTTGGCTCAGACCTTGGCAAAGCAGAGCAGAACACTGGCACACACACACACACACACACACACAATCTGAACTGTGCTCCTGTTAATGAACCCCAGGATTTGGAGCAGTTGCATTAGGGCAGACATGTCAAACACAAGGCCCGGGGGCCGGATCCGGCCCGCGAAGTGGTTTCATGTGGCCCGCAAAGCCTTCCTGGAAACAGTGAGGGAACGGCCCCCACTGCCTTGGCCCTGGCCCAGAGACCCTCCTTCTGCCAGAGACCCCCAGATCTGTCCTACTCCTGCCCAGGCCCCCATAGGCACCCTTGATGCGAACGATGTAGAGCTGGCCATGCCCACCCAGTAGGCCATACGTACCCTAGCCCCGCCCACCCAGTAGGCCCCGCCCACCCAGTAGGCCCCACCCACCCTGGCCACACCCACCTGGCCCCTTGAGGGCAACTGCAATGCTGATGCGGCCCTCAGTGAAATTGAGTTTGACACCCCTGCATTAGGGTGAATTCACATGAAGAGCTGCAGCCTGCTTTATCTTCTCAGTTTAAGCGAAATGTCTCTGGCCTCAGTTCTGTGTTATCGATAACAAGTTATGACTGCAGCTGCCTCATCTTTTCCTTGAAATGAAAGGAAGAGAGGGGGTGGGGAAAGCAATAATGGGGAACGGCAGCCTCACCCCATTCCTAAACACCTACTGAACGCTGCTTTGCAACCTGAGGAAGAGCATGAAGGAGTCGTTCAGTTCTTGTGCTGAGTCTTTAATATGCTGCGCTTCGCTTTGCCAGATGGCTCAAGCCACTGCACAGCTTGAAGAGGGCAAGGGAGAAAGCAAACAGGGAAACTGGCACAACAACATACCTCAAATAAAGGCCTTGAGCCTCTGCACATTCTCCAGCAACAGCTCCATGCCTGCTTGAAGTCCGAGCCAGCTCACTTCAGAGCTTTTGTGCCGGTACCTGTCTCTGAAGCGTCTTCCTCTTTTACAGCATGGCACGCTAAAGAAATGCCGCTTGGGAGGGGACGTAGCCACACATAAAGAGAGCGACAGAGAGGACCTTGGAGAAACGACGTGGAAACATTTTCAGTAGCAGGCACAAGAAGATGGTTTAAGCCCAGGAAACCCCAAATCTGTGGGGATCTGGCCTTTGGGAAGAGCCCACCTCAATCTCGAAAGCTTGGAAGTATTTTTCTTACACACTTTGTACTTTCTCTTCCTACTATGTTGTGAGCTTTCCAGAGTCATTGTGGAGTCGGGTGGTGCCTAAATAAAAAGAACTCAATTGCAAAAGGCAGCTTTACATGGAACAGCTTACATCCTGCAATGATACCTTTCAAACAACACCTGCCTATCCCAGGTCCTCGGGAAGGACTCACTAGGTGGATAGGAATGCCAAATCCAGTCTAAACATCTGCCTGTGTGACCAACTTAAAAGTAATGTTATTTGATATTATAATATATTAAGCAAGTTAGTTTACATGTTGATGGGGCAATCATTTCTCCGTGAGGTCTTCTCGTGGCAATCTGCATCCGGCCTTCCTGCTCTCATCTTGGGAAGGGGAGGGCTGCCCCTTGCTGTGGCTTCAGCCCAGGTGCAGCCCATCACTGGCCCCTTTCTCAGCCCATTTCACACACCAGGAGAGCCGGTTTCCTGGCTGCGGCTTCCCACCTCACGCCAAGGTAACTCTGCCGTTCTCGTATCTACTAGTGGAGCTGCAAAATGACACCTTTGCAAGGCTGGTGGGTGGTGGGGAGGCCCTTTTCCAAAGGTGCCTTAAAAAGAGGGTCAGGGGGGCTCTGCAACGGAGGGCAGCTTTTCTTCTGGTAGGAGCTGCTGCAAGCCTCACAGCTCATCTGGCGCACACACGGCTGGGCGTGAAGAAAAGGAGCGCTGTTACCTTCCCACCGTAGTGGCCCCTATTTTTCTACTTGCATTTTTATGTGCTTTCGAACTGCTAGGTTGGCAGAAGCTGGGACGAGTAACAGGCACTCACTCTGTTACGCGGCACTCGGGATTCGATCCGCCAAACTGCCGATTTTCTGATCGACAAGCTCAGCGTCCTAAGCCACTGAGCCACCGTGCAATTTTTACAACCCCACAAACCCGCCGCCTCTCCCGGTGTCTCCTTAAGACCATCGAATCCTCTGCATTGTCAGCCCTGGAGTATTTTAAGACTTGATTTTACAATGTGAACTATAAATTCACATCGCTTGTTATGTTTCACACAGGTAGTCTTCTCCTTAATGGAACCCCAAATTTCTGTTGCTAAGCAAGGCAGTTTTTGTGAGTTGTGCCCCATTTTACAGCCTTTCTTGCCACAGCTGTTAAGTGAATCACTGCAACTGTTAAGTTTGTAATACGGTTGTTAAGTGAATCCGGCTTCCTCCATTGACTTTGCTCGTCAGAAGGTCACAAAAGGGGATCAGGTGACGCCCCAGGACACTGCAACTGTCCTAAATGCATGCCGCTTGCCGAGTGTCTGAATTTTGACCACACGCTCCAATGGTTCAACGGGATGCTGGAACGGTCACTAGTGTGAAAAACGGTCATAAGTCACTTTTTCAATGTTGTAGGAACTTCCAACAGTCACAGTAGGAATGTTTGCAAGTCGAGGATTCCCGGTAAATAGCAGCTGGGCTGAGCAAGGGAAAAGGTGACTATGTTGATGGAGAAGCTTCCTCAGAGATCCCCTCTGGGCTCCGCTTGCCTCTGGACCGATCCGGAACTTGGCTCCTTTTCATGGCGGTGCACAGCAGGCTCCCTCACTGCCAGCAGTTCCATCCCGACAGGCCCAAGGTTGACTCAGCCTTCTGTCCTTCCCAGTCAAGGAGGGCCCAGATTGTTGGGGACAATAGGCTGGCTCTGTAAACCGCTGTAAAAGCCCTGCGAAGCGGTATATAAGTCTAAGTGGACTGAAGGGGTTTTAGCTTTTTCATATTGTTTTGATTGTTGGGCTTTAATTAATTTAATTCATTTTAATTTTATATAATATAATATAATATAATATTATATAATATTATAATATATTATATATTATATTATATTTTTATATTGTCTTTTATATGCTGCCCTGTAAACCGCCCTGAGTCCTTTGGGAATAGGGCGGTATAGAAAACTAACTAACTAACTAACTAACTAACTAACTAACTAACTAACTAACTAACTAACTAACTAACTAACTAACTAAGTGCTCTTGCTATTTTCGGGCAGGGTTCCCGAGGGTTCAGGGGCGCCTCTCCGCCTGGCCCTGCACGGAGCACCGACCGGCCCGAGGCGGAGCATCCTCCCTCCTCCTCCCCCCCTCCCCCCCCAGTCGGGGCTTCGTCTCCTCTTCCTCCGGGCGGGGCTGGCAGGTGCGCGTCTCCGGGCCGTCCTTCGCTGCGTCTGCGGTGCCGGGCTCGCTTCGGTCTGAGCGGGTGACTGCCCTCCTTTCCCGAAACGGCCTCCGAGTCGTCGGTCTTTCCTGGCCTCCTTCCCTCGAGGCAGCCCCGTCCTTCCCCTGCGCGCCTCTCCGGCTTCCCGACTCAGCTCATTCAGCCTAAGACAAATACATCATGGACGCTTTCATGACGCCCTTGTACATTAAAGGAGCGTCGAAGGAGCTGCCTCGCGCGCGCCGATTTCTATCGATTTAGGCATAGTTCACCTCCTTGCAGCCAATCTGAATTTGCAGTGATTTGCCATTCATTCTGAATGCAAAGCAACAATAACGTTGTGGACACACAAAAAAAAACACAAAAAAAGAGAAAGGATGCAATGTGGTTTCCCTTCATTGGAGCCACTGCGAAAAAGCTATACGCACATCCGAAACCCTTCCGCGCATGATGGCTGTTTGTTGTCCTGTTGCTTTCTTTCATTTCCTTTTTCCGTGATTTTTATTTTTTCCAAAACATAATCATTATTTTAAAGTCACGAGCTCAGCTGTCCCCTGCACACCTTCTTTGATGTGCTTTTCCCGCTCCTCCTTATCCTTAACTTTCTTGCAAATTGTCTCCCGTTTGCATAAAAAAAAAACCCTAGGCTTGATTTCCCCCGCCGGGCTCTGCCTCACAAAATTTGCAGTTTGCGAGCTCGGCAAGCCAAGGGTTGCATAGGGTAATAGCTGTGGGGGGGATCCTGCATAGGCCTCCCTGTGATTATGTATCCCTCTTGATTACGGGTACCTAAAATTGCAGCAGAAACAGTGGGGGGAAAAAGAACAACAGGCAAGAGGAATTTTAAAAGCACCAGATCGTTTACTGTCTTGACTCGAACGACTGGGCATCCCCCTCCTTTCTTACTATGGCTTCATCGAAACCCTGCGAGGGAATTGCTCTCAGATGCCCCAACGCGCCGGCCAACTCAGAGACTTCTTAAGAAACACACTGCGGGGAGGGGGGGAGTTAATCACCAGAGTTTCTCTCCCCCCGCCCGTCCCAAATGTGCAACCACCCCACACTGGCTATTTGATGGGTGGAGAAATGAATTTTCCAAGCGAAGGGGAACTTAAAGCCGCAGGAGATTAATAGATGTGATTGTGTTGGCTTTTTGTTGCATCTCCCGGGGCTGTGCTAAAGGAGTATCAGAGCACGCAAATATCATTTGTATTATGATCATCTGCCGGAACCCGTGGGAAATGCGTCATGTCTGTGAAGCCCCCCCCTCCCAGAGACCCCCTGAAGAGAAGACTCCGGCAAGTGCGCTGGTGGCATTTCAAGGATTCCTGCCTGTTTGGAGCAGATGTTCCGAAGATAAGACGTTTCACTTTGCTGCTGGAGACTTTTCATTTTAGGAAAGGAAAAAAAAAACCACAACAAAACAGCGGGGAGAAGCCACAGTGTTTCTGCTTCGATTTCTTCGGGTGTGTTTTGTGGCATAAATAAATCGGAGGAAGGTCAGCTTCTTAGAATATGCTGAGCAGCCAAGTTCAGGGTTAGAAGAGGGAATGGATAAAATAGTGGTTAAACGGTGAATATTCACGATTTTTTCTGCTACATTCAAGAAGCTGAAATGTCCTGAACATAATCTGCACATAATTTCCTGGACCTGGACAGTAATCTGGACACGCTCTGAGATATTTCCTCTTTGCTTTTTTCTGTATATAAAAAGGATAACACGGTATTATGCAAATTGCGTTTCTAAATTCCATGTTTTTTTTCTCTCTCATTTCAAGTGCCAGAAAAATATTCTGGACTGAAATTTTCTCTTCGTTGGCTGTCTCCACCCTCTATCCTCGTCACTCTACCGCGATGTAACTAAAATCTGGACCTGTGCAAATAATGTCAGATTGTATTCAAATTTTTGGAGATGATTCAGAGCATTGAGTTGATTCAATTTGAATGATTAAATTGTTTTGCACAGCTGTGCTGATTTGATTTGGATCATCAAATGACATCAGTTCTGTTTGGACTGCTAATCCAATTCGGTACCTGATTCAATTTAGCGATGCAATTCATAAAGTCAATTCAAAAAGTCAGTTTAGTTTCAACATTCAAATAGCTTTCCAACTGAATTTGCAATCGAATATTTGTAGCAAATGCCTGGCCCGGCAGGCTCGTCCAGGTGGTGCCTTCTGCACCACACGATTTTGAAGCCAAGGTTGCCCAATGGTGCTCTCCGTGGGTTTCGGGTTCCAGCCCACACGAGTCCCGATTCCGAAAATCCCCACGTGAAGAAAACTCCATCGCAGTCAGCGCCCAAACGATGAAACTGTATTTCGGGTGTGCTTTGCATCTTAGACTGGTTTTTACCACACGCCGCCCCTCCCAAGACCCACCCCGGCATTTCAGCCTGGCTCCAGGGATGGGTGAACTTCGCTGGTCAGCCCTGCTCCATTTGGGCCGAAATTTAATGGAGGACACCCTTGAGGTGTGTTGCAGCTCCCTTCCCGGCTGTGTGAGGAGCTTTCGGAGGAACGCGGTTTCGCACGAGGGTCCTGGGTGTCCTCTGCGCTGGGTGGTTTCCTGGCAGGCGTTTCGTGGCCCAAACTAGGTAGCCTCCTCAGCGCTAGAAGGGAGGGGGGTTGCTTAGAGGAGGAGGAGGAGAAGGAGGAGGAAGAAGAGGAGGGGGAGGAGGATTGTGGGGTTCTGGGTCTGCGCTGGGTGGTTTCCTGGCAGGCGTTTCGTGGCCCAAACTAGGTAGCCTCCTCAGCGCTAGAAGGGAGGGGGGTTGCTTACAGGAGGAGGAGGAGAAGGAGGAGGAAGAAGAGGAGGGGGAGGAGGATTGTGGGGTTCTGGGTCTGCGCTGGGTGGTTTCCTCGCAGGCGTTTGGTGGCCCAAACTGGGGAGCCCCGTCAGCGCTAGAAGGGAGGGGGGTTGCTTAGAGGAGGAGGAGGAGAAGGAGGAGGAAGAAGAGGAGGGGGAGGAGGATTGTGGGGTTCTGGGTCTGCGCTGGGTGGTTTCCTCGCAGGCGTTTGGTGGCCCAAACTGGGGAGCCCCGTCAGCGCTAGAAGGGAGGGGGGTTGCTTAGAGGAGGAGGAGGAGAAGGAGGAGGAAGAAGAGGAGGGGGAGGAGGATTGTGGGGTTCTGGGTCTGCGCTGGGTGGTTTCCTCGCAGGCGTTTGGTGGCCCAAACTGGGGAGCCCCATCAGCGCTAGTGAGGATGTTCCCCACGAAAAGGTCTGGCCAGAAAACCAGCAAGCTCGGGAGGGCCCCAAGGAAGCTTCCTCTCAAGCCTGAGCTCCCCACCTCCTCCTTCATCGGGATCCTTCCGCAGGGCCGCCCCCTTTGGCTGCTCGGCTTCCCCCGCGCTGCCTGCCTTCTTACGGAGAGCTCCGAGGCGAAAGGCGGGGCGCGGCGGGCGCCCCTTCCCGGCAACCCTCCGCCACTCCGAGCAGCAGCCCGCAGTACCCGCAGGCCGCCCATAGAGGGCAGCATTGCCTAGCCGGCCAGCCGCCCGCCGCCAGCTCGGCTCCTGGCTCGGGGGCGATCCGGTGTTCCTTTGCCCGCCCCCCCGCGCTCCCTCCCCGCCGAGTCGTTTCTTAGCAACCGGCAGGGTCTCCAAAGGCCGCAGGCCGCGTCGGCCCCGGTGCCAGGAGCGCCGAACGGGGTGGGTGGGGGTGGGCTGTGCTTTGCCTCCCCGTGCGGGGGGGTCGCCTCCATATTCCAATTAAAAGAAGCCCCCCCTCCTTTTTTTCTTTCTTCAGAGCAAAAAAAAAAAGCCCCAGTGGGTCCAGAAAATGACCCCGTTGCGGGCTGGATCCGCCTTCCGCCTTCGCCTCGTTCGCGGCGCCCATCGTCTCCCCGGGTCTCCAAACTGGGGAGCGCCCCTTGAACCCGGAGCTTTCCTCGGCCGCGCCTGCTTCGGTGCCCGGGCTGCCTCGGCAAGTTTCCCGCGGAGTCTCCGGCTCCGCTGCAATCCCGGGGAAGCCGCGACGATGGGGGGCTTTGGGCTGCGTTGCGAGAGGACGGCGCAGGGGTTGGGGCTCTTTCAGCTTCAGGGTGGGGAAGCCGAGGTGCAACGAGTGCGGGAGGTCCCCTCCTCCGGCCTCCACCGCTTTGGCTGAGTCTGGGGGCTGAAATGGGGGCTTCTGGCTGGGCTGGGGGCTGGGCGGCGGTCTTGCAGAGGGTCCGTTACCCAAAGTAGGGAAACATCAGCGCTAGAAGGGAAGGGGAGTTGGAGGAGGAGGGCTAGAGTCTTGCAGACATTTCACCACCCAGGCAGGGAACATCATCAGCGTGAGAAGGGAAGGGGAGTTTGCAGAGAGGAGGAGGAGGAGTGGGGGTCCTCGGTGCTTTTTGAGCTTGGCTGTTTTCTCACAGGCCCAGCTAAGCAGGGTCATCGGTGCCGCTTCTAGCACTGATGCTGTTACCTAGTTTGGGTACTGAAACACCTGCAAGAAATCAGGCAGCACCGGGACCCCTCGTGGCAGCTTCACACGGCCAGGGCTGCTTGCAAAGGGGGGGGGCTCTGCCGGTGCACTTCCTTCCACTGGCATTATGTAGCCTTTCGGGGGGGTGTGTGGCTCTTGAGGCCCCTCTTTTCTCCTTTCACCCAGGGTGACCATCAGATTCCCAAGGACCATCTGATCACGATACTCCAGGAGCCATCCGGGAGGGTCATCTCAAAGAATCCAGGTCCTTGACTTAACGAGTTCATTTAGTGACCATTCAAAGTTACAACAGCACTGGAAAAAGTGACTTATGACCATTTTTCATACTTACGACCATTGCAGCATCCCCACAGACACTTGGCAACTGGTTCATACGTATGACGGTTGCCATGTCCCAGTGATCATGCGATCCCCTTTTGCAACCTTCTGACAAGCAAAGTCAATGGGGGAGCCAGATTCTCTTAACAATTGTGTTACTAACTTAACAACTGTAGGGGTTCATTTAACAACTGGCAAGAAAGGTTGCAAAATGGGGGCAAAACTCACTTTTTTAAAAAATCCCATTTATTATATCCCGCCCTTCTCCGAAGACTCAGGGCGGCTTACAATCTAAGAAGCACAAATCAATGTGCTTAGCAGTAGCCTTCATTCTATGTATATGCCTGCTTATTAGGGCTTTCACCCTCCCCCCACAAGCGGCATTATTACAAAGTCAGTTTATTGCCCCCAACAATCTGGGTCCTCATTTTACCTACCTCGGAAGGATGGGAGGCTGAGTCAACCTTGAGCCTGGTGGGACTCGAACCTGCACTAATTGCAGGCAGCTGGTGTTACTTAAGGAGGCATTAGCCCACTGCTCCACCAAGGCTCTTCCACTTAACAGCTGTCTCACTTAACAACAGAAGTTTTTGAGCTTGGTTGTGGAAGTAAGGTGAGAACTACCTGTAATCAGTCTGTACACCCACCGCGTCATCAGTGGAGAACAAGACGGGGTGTTATAAAGAGATGGGAAGAAGCGGCTGTTTCCAGGTCAGGCTGATCAGCCCTTGCTTGGAAGGGTGTCTGTATACTGAGGGGTGGTGGTGGTGGTGGATTTGCAGGCTTCAGAACGATGGTGCTGGAGCAGCAACCACATAGTTCACAGTTGGCATCTCAGCTGATCTACCAAGGAATATTTTTTGTTGCTACACCCTTTTTCTTACTTTAGTTTTTTTTAAAAAAAAAACAAATTATAAGCAGGGTGGCGTGTTGGGCATATGCATCATTTTAAATGCTCACTCTCTCTCTCAACGTTTCTTTTCCAGAACAAAATGGTACTTATTCCCAAGTCGTTATGTTCAGCTGTTCCATTTTATTCTGGTGCTGTGATTTAAATGCATTTAAAATGCAAAGCTGCACATGTTCGGGATAGGGGTTTTTTTGTTGTTTTTTAAAAAAATCATCTGTACTTTAATTTTGTTTCTTGCTCAAACACGCTGGGCATATATGAACAACAAGGAGGAACAGTGGGGCTGGGAAGAAGAGAGACCTTCCTTGTGCCTTAACCTTGGCAAAGGACGGAGGTGGCAACTGTGCCCGTGAATCAAAAGGAAACCTCTCTCTCCAGAGGTTCTTCTGCATGGTAGGATTCGGGCAAATCTCTGCTGCTGACTGTGCCATCAAGAGGCGGTTTCCATCATATCCACAGTAAAAGCTGTAGCTAGACAAGAGGGATAACACGCCCCGAAGAAGCTAAACCCGATTTTAAGCTGCCGTCATTGTGAAATGGGGATATTGTGAGCAAATGATATTTTAAAATGGTACAATGCTAATAGAAGGATACGAGGGCGAGCTCTTGTTACGGCATAGACTTTCCTTGACTTATGACCACAGCGGAGCCCAAAATTTCAGTTACTAAGTGAGACAGCTGAGTGAATCACTGAAGGCGGTTGTTCAGTACATCTGGCTTCCCCGCTGACTTTGCTTGTCAGAGGGTTGCAAAAGGCAATCGCGTCACCCTGGGACACGGCAACCATGATAGGTATGAATCAGCTGCCAAGTGTCTGAATTTTGATCACATGACCACGGGGATGCTGAAGTGGTTGTAAGTGCGGAAAACGGTCATAACTCACTTTTTCAGTGCTGTTGTAACTTAGATCGGTCACTAAATGACACTAAATCAGTCTCTATGGAGATTCTCAGCCATCCAGGTCATGGTTGTCCCAAAGGTGCTTTTTTCAAGAGGCAACTGGACTTTCTCTTTTTCCTTGAAGACGTTTTGCTTCTTATCCAAGAAGCTTCTTCAGTCCTGACTGAATGGTGGTGGAAGATGGAAGGATTTATATTCCTTGCAGTCATCTTGTTGTAAATCAAGGACAACTTGTTCTTCTGTGGAAACTGCCTTCTCTTAGGTTTTACTTCTGACCAAATCAAACTGACCAACTTTAGACTAGCTAGGACCCAAAACCAATCACAAATCCTAAGAAAACAAATCAAACAATGAGGTAGGCAGTGATGAGGGGAAAAAATTCAAACAACAATCAGGAGATGGAGGAAACATACCCACGGACAGACATAAAAGTCTTAAATGCTTATATACTAATGCTCAAAGCTTGGGGAACAAACGGCGAACGAGAAGCAATAGTACACAAGGGTGGGTATGACATAGTAGACATTTCAGAAACCCAATGGGACGAAACCTATGAATGAAAGGGACTGATGGACGGATACAAATTGTTCAAAAGAAACAGATCTACACAAAGAGGAGGGGGAGTTGCATTACATGTAAGAGAACACTACGTATCTACAGAAATGCACATGATCAAAGATAAAATCCCTCCAGAATCTATATGGGTCAATATAAAAGAAAAAAAAAGTGACATTGCCATGGGTGTATATTACAGCCCACCCAATCAATCAGAAGAAATAGATGAACTTTAAAGTTTCTCCTTAATTCCAGGTTGCTTCTCTCTTTGATCAGTTTCCAACCATTGTTTCTCGTCCTTCCCTCTGGTGCTTTGGGGAATAACCTGGCCCCCTCTGCCTTGTGGCAACCCCTCAAATACTGGAACACTGTCTACCCTATTTCTTCTTTTCTTTAGACTAGTCAAACCCAAGTCCTGTAGCCATTCTACGTATGTTTTAGTCTCCAGGGCTTTGATCACCTTAGTTGCTCTTCTCTGAATTTTTCCAAACTCTCAACATCTTTTTTGTGATATGGTGACCACAATTGGCTGCAATATTCCAGGTGCAATCTTACTACGGCTTTATAAAGCGGTACTAAAACTTCATGTGATCTTGATTCTATGCCTCTGTTTATGCAACCCAGGATTCTATTAGCTTGTTTGGTTGCTGCTGCACACTGCTGGCTCATCTTTAAGTGATTGTCCACCAGGACTCCAAGGTCCTTCTCACAGTGGCTGTTTTTGAGTCAGGTCTCGCCCAATCTGTATTTGTATCTTTGGCTTTTCCTGCCTAAATGTAAGACTTTGCTTTTCTCCACATTGAAACTCATTTTGTTGGATAGGGCCCATTGTTCGAGTTCACCAAGATTTTTTTGGATCCTGAGTTTGTCTTCTAGGGTGTTGGCTACTCCTGCCAGTTTGGTGTTATCTGCGAATTTGATGAGTTCTTCAATTCCCTCCCTATCCGACCTTGACAAGTATAAATCACCGGGGCCTGACAGATTACATCCCAGAGTTCTGAAGGAGCTGGCAGATGTTATCTCAGAACCATTGCACCACATCTTTCAATGATCCTGGAGCACCAGGGAAGTACCTGAGGATTGGAAAAGGGCTGATGTGGTCCCCATCTTCAAGAAAGGGGAAAAATGGACCCAGGAAGCTACAGACCAGTTTAACATCAATGCCTGGGAATATCCTAGAAAAGATAATCAAAAACAGATCTGTGAACAACTAGAAGCAAACAAAGTTATAACTAGTAGCCAGCATGGGTTTGTCAAAAACAGATCATGCCAAACCAATCTTATTTCATTTTTCGATAACGTGACTAAACTAGTAGACCAGCGAAATGCTGTGGACATAGTATACTTAGATTTCATTAAGGCATTTGATAAAGTAGACCACAACCTACTCCTTGGTAAGCTAGAAAAAGGTGGAATAGACAACATCGCCAGCAGATGAATCTGTAGCTAGCTGGCAAACCGTACTCAACGAGTAGTCCTCAATGGCACTACATCCACATGGAGAGAAGTAAGCAGTGGGATACCACAAGGCTCCGTCTTAGGCCCAGCACTCTTCAATATCTTCATCAATGACTTAGATGAGGGAATAGAAGGGGAACTCATCAAATTTGCAGATGACACTAAACTGGCAGGAGTAGCCAACACCCCAGAATACAAGCTCAGGATTCAAAAAGATCTTGAACAATGGGCCCTATCCAACAAAATGAGTTTCAATGTGGAGAAAAGCAAAGTTTTACATTTAGGCAGGAAAAATCAAAGGTACAAGTACAGATTGGGCAACACCTGGCTCAAAAACAGTAACTGAGAGGGACCTTGGAGTCCTAGTGGAGGATCACTTGACTATGAGCCGGCCGTGTGCAGCAGCAACCAAAAAAGCTAACACAATCCTGGGTTGTATAGAGGCATAGAATCAAGATCACGCGAACTATTAGTACCACTTTATAAAACCCTAGTAAGACCCCCACCCAATTTTCGTCACCATATCACAAAAAAGATGTTGAGAGTTTGGAAAAAAAATCAGAGAAGAGTAACTAAGATGATCAAAGGCCTGGAGACTAAAACATACGAAGATCGGCTGCAGGACTTGGGTTTGGCTAGTCTAAAGAAAAGAAGAAATAGGGAAGACCTGATAGTGGTTTTCCAGTATTTGAGGGGCTGCCACAAAGAAGAGGGGGCCAGGTTGTTCCCCAAAGCACCAGAGGGAAGGACGAGAAACAATGGTTGGAAACTGATCCAAGAGAGAAGCAACCTGGAATTAAGAAGAAAGTTCCTGAGTGAGGACAATTATCCAGTGGAACAGCTTGCCACCAGAAATTGTGGGTGCTCCATCATTGGAGGTTTTTAAGAAGAGGCTGGACAGTCACTTGTTTGATATTGTATAGATTCTCCTGCTTGAACAGGGGGCTGGACTAGAAGACCTCCAAGGTCCCTCCCAGCTCTATTCTAGTCTACTGATCTACTAACTGATCTACAGATTCAGACCTTACTTTGGAACTGCTGTTACCTACCTCTTTCTGCATACTTATTGCAATTCTCCACAAACCAGTGGAGTGCAGGTTCTTTGATAAGATAATCTTTATCATCATTTTTTACTGTGAGCACAATGGCGCACATCAAAAATGAAATTTAGTTGCCCGCTCTCAAAGTGAGACACATACATGACACACACCTAAAACATACTACATACAACATATGTACAGACTACATATACATAACAAATAAATATTAAATACTGTCCATCTTGAATATATAACGGAAGGAGGAAGCTTGAGAGTTCACAAGGTTAATGCTGTATGGAATGAAACTGTGGCTGAATCTGGATGTTCTGCTACAGATACCACGAAACCTCCTCCAAGAAGGTAACAAGGAAAACAGGTTGTGAAGAGGATGAGTAGTGTCACAGGTAATCTTACAGACCCTGTTCAAACAATGCTTCTGTGCTATGTCCTGGATGGGAGGGAGGGAACTGCCAATGATCTTTTCTGCAATCCTCACCACTCTCTGCACCGCCTTCCTGTCTGAAGCAGTGATGCTTCCAAACCAGACTGTGATGCCGTACGACTGGATGCCCTTGATCGTCCCCCTGTAGAAAGTGGTCAGGACAGGGGAAGGAAAATGTGCTTTTCTCATGCGATGCAGAAAGTGCAGGTGCTGCTGTGCCCATTTCACCAGTTTCTCACTGTTGAGTGACCAAGCCAGCCTACTTGTTAACTGCACACCCAGGAGTTTGATGCTGGTAACCATCTCCACAGGTGGATCATGAATGCACAGAGAAGTGTGACTGTGCCTGCCTTTTCTGAAATTGACAATGATTTCTTTTGGTTTTACCGGTATTTAAAACTAGGCTGTTTTCTTTACACCAGTTCACCAACCCCTCAACCTCCTTGCGGTAAGCTTCCACATTGTCATGATGACAATGTGCTCCTTTGCTGCTCTGGACCCCAAAAGAAATCAGCCCTGCCGCAGAGCAGAGAATGAGCAGAAGAGGCTAGAAGCAGGGGCTACCTGCAAGTATCAGAGGTCAGAATTGCTCACTGCTGCAGTCCTGGGGACTTCTTCACACAGGAAGTCTTCATGGATTCGTCTCACATTGAAAGGTCTGGCTGACATTTCCATTTCCACCATCTGAGTTTTAGAAGTCAGAGCTGCCACCACTGTATCTGCAAATGGTAGCAGCATGCCTGTTGTGCATCACACACAATATGCGGAAACAACATTGGATATAAAATTTTCCATGTCAAAGTTTGCCTTGCATCTTGAAGAAACCACCTGAATTTGGCCAGCCCTGTGTGATACGGACAACACTGAACCGAATTTGCGCTGGCCGTGGTAGATGCACAGACAGCCTCTATAAGTGGGGCAAATGCCATCAGCAAATTGTGATTGCGGGGCCAAAAAACATATAGTGACAGAGTGCCAAAATAGAGCTTATAATGGAGACTTTGCTGATCTGACTGTGACAAATGAAGCAAAACACTAAATCCGTAATCTAGACATACGCTTATATTTTACATTTTATATTTTATCTCTTGTGTTTTTTTAATCAAAATGCAACGTGAACGTGCCAAACGATAACTAAAATAGTAGCAGCACGCCTCATTTAAGACACGGATGACCTTGTCCATTGTGCCGGCCACCCTCCAGCCTTCTAATTCCAGAGAGAGAGGAGATTTGTCATTGATTACCTTTCCCTGTTGTAGGTGGCACATTTAGTTTAGCCAGAAAGAAAGCTTATGAAGTTAGCTACGGTCTCTCTCTGGCAGGATTGCTTTTCCCATTGCTGCCTGTTCTCCTAAAAGTTTCCTCTGGACAGCTGGCCCAGTAAAGCAGAGCTTCTTCCAGCTGTTCGCCTGAGGTTTGCGTTGCAACTTGACAAAGCCAAAGTTTTCCATCACAGCTCCTGCCAAGCAAAATACTTCAGCCTTCTGCCCTCGGCACAGCAAACAGATTGCTTCTTCCCTTTTCCCAGGGCCAACTCAGTGGACTCTCTAATGCTGCCCGAAGCCCTTTGTGCAAAAGATTTGCCTTTGCCTTATTAACCGTCCACTTTTCTTTGCCTAAATTACAGGTAGCAGCTAAAGGAATTCTGATGTGGGAATCCTATAATTGGGACCAATAATAGTTGGATGTCAAGAATGTTGGGAGAGGAAATAGAAGTGGTGGCTGCAGCCCAGAAACAAGTAATTGGTGAGAACCAGACCACCTGCATTCAAAGATCTACTATCTCAAAAGGTGCAGTCTGCTGGTGTGGTTTAGCAGAGCTTGAAGAAGTGTTGTTTACTGATGCACTTTTTCCCTTCTTGGCATCCCTGCATGTTCAGTACAGGTAGTCCTCAACTTACGGCAGTTCATTTAGTCACTGTTCAAAGTTACAATGGCACTGGACAAAGTGATCTATGACCATTTTTCACAGTTACAACCTTTGCAGCATCCCCGTGATCATGCGGTCAAAATTCAGACGCTTGGCAACTGGTTCGTATTTACGACGGTTGCAGTATCCCGGGGTCACAGGATGCCCTTTGGTGACCTTCTGACCGGCAAAGGCAACAGAGAAGCCAGATTCACTTAACGACTAAGTTACTAACTTATCAACTGCAATGACTCACTTAACAATGTGGCAACAAAGGTCGTAAAACGGGGCAAAACTCACTTAACAAATGTCTCAGCAACAGAACTCTTGGGCTCAATTGTGGCCGTAGGTTGAGGACTACCTGTATAGGGGATTTAGTTTAGCTGAAGTAGGATCCACAATTCTAGTCCGACAATTAGAAAGAATCAGGTTCAAAATGTTGTCATCCTTATTTGTAGGGGTCTACTGAGTAGCTGGCTCGGATGTAGAAGGGAGCAATAGGTGAGACCCCACATGACACACTGAGGAGAAGGGGGAGGGCTTGGAGCTGGGGGGGGTTGGGGGACCCCTCGCTCTAGTTGGCATCTTGTCCTTTGAGACTCTCAAGGCCATTTACTGGCGTATGTGCAAAATTATCCACTCCCACTCTCTTTCCTTGCAGGGCCTTCTCCATTACGATAATGACTTATTAGCACCTGTACTGTGGTTTTGTTTACAGGTACACCAATTCAGTTTGGCACTAATCTCGAAGCTGCAACAGCAGGGAAGCACTTCCTTTTCTTCGTCGCCCCTCTGACCAGTTTTGATGAGGCTCTGAGGATCAACTAGATCTTTCCAGAGCCTTATTGCTTGTCGCTTTTCTTACACGGCATTTTTCACATTGTTAATTCGCTTTTGTACCATCAGATCATCGTTCCAGCTGACACCCAAATGTCAGGGCTGTCTTTGAAACACGTGAAAATATAAATCTGAGGAAAGTCATTGTTCTCAGCGTGAACAGGTAGTTTCCCCATTTGACCAGGTAAATCTCAATTAGCAGCAAAGGGCGATCTTTGTGTTTTAGGCATGGATTAAATGGAGAAAAAAACTGTTTGCATTTGACCTCCTGGGGATGTAAGAAAGCAAGCTGGGGTTCTAAACCTGAATTTGCGTCTCAAGATTGTATTTCTAAGAATAATCGGTGAGTGCTTATTATTGACTTGTACTCTTCACATGACTTACAAACAAAAAAACCCCCCGGAACTTCTAGGGAGTTATCTTTGTAGACGTGATAAAATGCTAGAGCTATTTTTGAAATCGATGTTTAGTAAATTGGGAGGAAGGTTTTTCTGCAAGAATATATGATAGGGTTTGAAATCTCCCATCTCTTCATGGCAACATTTTTCCTATTCCTGTTACAATTTTGTATTATCTCTTTGCTGCAGTGCACACATAGATTCACGGGAAGAAACACTGCGGAATTCATTGTAGGGCAAAGGATTTCCCTCCCTCCCTCCCTTCTTCCCTCCCTTCCCCTCCTCTCCCCTTCCTTCTCTGTCCTTCCATTAGCCCTCCCTTGTCTATTTCCATCCTTCCTTCCCCTCCCCTCTCCTTCCCTTCCTTCTGTGTCCTTCCATTAACCATCTCTTCACTATTTCTCTCCTTCCTTCCTTCCTTCCTTCCTTCCTTCCTTCCTTCCTTCCTTCCTTCCTTCCTTCCTCCCTCCCTCCCTCCCTCCCTCCCTCCCTCTCTCCCTCCCCCCTCCCTGAAAAGCAAAGGCTTCAGCTTTTCTTGCAAGATGTCAAGCTTTGCTGGCAATGTTTTGAATTATTTCTCTGAAGCACATTCAATAAACTAGACAACCTCCAATCCAATTGTCAAGAGGAAGTCCGTGGCCTTTAAGGGGAGGGGGTGGTGGTGGAGTTGCTTGAAAGAAGACTGCAGCTTGGGGGAGATGGCAACTTTTTATTGGTTTTTGAGGCCCTTTGTTTTGTGACAGAACCCCTGGATCAGAGTGTGCCCAGTCCAGTCAACCAGTCAATCAATCAATCAGAACAGAGCTGGAAGTTCTTTGGTTCCTTGGGTCGGGCAGGTGTTGGGTGGCCCCTGGCACTCCATGCTGGGAAGACTGGAGTTTGAACTGGGAAGAACAGGCTCAACCCCAGCAGGTCTGAGTGGATGTGAAATGGGTGGAACATCCAATTCTGGGGATTTGATCGATAGAGTATCGATTGGTTATTGTTCGATTTGATTTGTGGTTACTTCACAAGCCCAAATGGGCTCTTGAGAGTGTTGCAATTCCTTGGGTGGAGCGAGGGCAAAAGATCTTTGGGGTGTGTGTAGATGGCTGGACTTGTACCTTCTCTTCAAGGCGCCTGTGGCAGCTGTGACCAGAAATGCCTTTGTTCAGATTTTTCTGCTTTTTCTATCAAAGTGACAGGCTCGGATGCAGGCAGATGCCCAGTGACAAAGAGCATATTTTTTCTCTGTAGACAAATAAGAGACTTTAGATAGCACTCCTGTCCTTCTGCAAGCCTTCCAATTTTGTCCATTGAGACGTCTGTCCCCTGCCATTGCTGGTGTGCACCGTGCCTCTTCACTGAGTTAAATGATTTAAGTGGAGAACGTCCCACTTGCCGTCTCACATGGATGCCTTTTCCTGAATTGGAGGTCCCTATTCATGGGCCCCCGTGTTTTAATCAACTCACATACAGATTATGTGGGAGCTACTCTTGAAGACCTCTCAGAAGCTACAGATGGTCTAGAATGCAATGGTGGGACCAGAAGAGATTGTTCCTAGGCATATTTGTGTAACATTTCTATTGCGCAAATTTATCTGGTGGTTTCTGGGTGCTGGTTGATGCCCGTAAAATCCTGTATGGTGTAGTGGCCTGATTATTTGTTTGTTTATTGGATTGAACTTAACTATAAATTTAAATTTATTTGACTTATTTAATGTATTTATTGGAAAAGGAACAGAATTAGATGTGACACTGGAGGAAGTGCCTCTGCTTTGTATCAATGGGGATGGAAAGATTCCCCTTGTTGTGATTGTGGTGCTGATATTTAAATTATTAAACATATTGTGCGAGATTGCCCATGATGTGTGTTCTTTGGTTCCCAAGATGTGCACAAAACAAACACTAGAGGCCATTGCCTGGTTAGCTGAACTGGACATCCAGTTATGAAGCCACTGCTGAATCCCCATATAAGTTTTGTATATGTGGATTGTGTGTATATGTTTACTTCTCTTTGTCATGTTTTTTCATAACTAAATAATTTATTGGACTGCCTGTCTCCAGTTTTCTCCCTCTGAGTGGTGAGATCTTCCGCCTAGGCATGCTTTGGGGACATTTTGGGACCAAGGGAGCATGCCTTCTCCATCACGACCTCATTCCCTCTGGGACCTCTGCAGCCTCAGCCTGCTGTCCTTCAACCCTGCTGTTTTCCCAGTCTCTTACATGAACTCACTATTGAATCTAAACTGTCTTTATGTCTAAAATGGTGTGGTTTTTATCCCCCAGTCAGGTCAGGTTATCTTTATGATAATTTTAAATGATACATATAAGTGATTTTAGCTCTTGCAAATCACCCACAGCCTTATATATATATATATATCTGCTTTGGCCCCAGGGTGCATTTCCAGCTGATCTTGCCATGCTTTGTTGTTTTCTTTTAAAACATTCTTTTATCAAAGTGACAGACTCAGATAGAAAGGAAATGCCCAGCGACAAACAATATTTTTTATAGATAAATCAGAGGCTTCAAACAGCAGCCCAGTCCTTCTGCAAGCCTTCCGATTTTGTTTCTTGAAAATGCCCATCTCTTCCGATTGCTACAGGTGTACGCACCGTGTACTTTCACCGAGTTAAATGATTTAAAAGGAGAACCTCCCGCCTACTGTCTCATATTGTGAGTGCACCCATCTAAATATATCGCACCCCATTTGAAAGTTACTTCATCACAAGGCCACTAATTAACACAATAGGGTTGTGCTCAGTGGGAAGAATAATTTTTCAATGTGTCATCTGCCAGCAATTTATTTTCACAAAAGGAGGTGTCTTTCCTCCATACTCGGTCCATGCTAGAGAGCCATTTCAGTGATGCACCCAGAAAGAGTCATTTGGAATTCAGATTTCAACTCTCTTGCAGGCCCATTTGCAGCAGTAAGAATGAGCACCATTATGGTGGTAAAATTAGTACTTGCAAATTATCATCATTCAGCGAATGGCCAGCAAACTGAGGCTTCCAGAACAAATTCTAAAAGGCTCAAGCGGAGTTTGAAGCCCCTTTTTCATTTTTTGGTACTTCTCTTCACACTGAACTTCCCAGCCATAAGAAATGTCATTCTCAGCAGTTCTCTTTTATTTTAAGCCAGTCAGCCCTTCCTTTCTTTTTTCTTGGAGTTTTTAAAGCCGTCTTCTTCAACTACGCACCCTCCACATATGCAGGACTCTATCTGCTGTCCAGCCCAGCACAAGGCACGCAGGACTTGTCCAGGGGATTCTCCAGAGCACAGGGAGATTGTCCATGGCAGCAGTTTCTTCTTCTTTGTCAGAGAATGTTAACATCACCGGCAGATGTCTTGTAGATGTGAGTGCATTTCTTTTACTAGCTTGCAAGCAAATGTTGGATCTTGAAGGTCACAATAAAAGAAAGAAAAAAATATAAGCTTTTGATTTTAGTGAATAAGGCATGGGGATTAATGTTTTATAAACATGATCTGTTTAGCTGATTTTTAAAAAAATGTTAACTGGAGATTGACATTCACATATAGAATAGAATAGAATAGGAGGCTTCCGGTTAGGTGTTGCGGTGTTACGAGTGCAGGAAGACAGAGCTCTGTCTTCTGTGTTCGATTTTGCCCTGCTGGGGACCCTAAAAAAGGTCAAAAGTCGCCCCAGAGTGGTGACGAAGAAGGAGGGGACCATCGTCCATTGCTGTGGGGCAGTGGCCCTTCTGTTTGATCCAAGAAAGCCCTCCAAACTGGCGGGAGAAAGATTGGCTACACTTCTGTGGCCTGTCAGAAGCTGCTGACAAATGAAGAAAATAAGCACCAATGAGCAACTCTTAAGCAATGTGGAGGGAACTGGGTGAGACTATATCCTCTCTTTATGATTTTAAATGCCAAAAGCAAAGAATTCCCTCCCCCCCCAATGAGAGAGGGGAGGGGAATTTCTGCCCCATTCCCTCAGGAAAAGAAAAGCGGTGAACTAATTGCTTGGGGGAAAACAGAGAAAATTACAAGATTAATTTGGAACCAATACAGTTATATAGCTTTGAAATTTGGGGACTAAAAGTATTTTTGAGACTTTTTTTTTAGAAAAGAGACTTGAAAAGTTTGTAATATAAGTTTGGATTTAAAAAGCTGGAAGATGAAGTTAATAACATCTACTGGAGAACTACAGCACTACAATTTATTATTAAAGGAACTTAAAGCCCAGACTCAGATAAGACTTTGGTTGTCCTTGGAAACTTTCAGTTTTGAAGACTGCAGCTGGGAAAAGGGGAAAAAAAACCTCTTGGGCTGCTTATCTGTGTTGAGGACCCTATTGGACTATAAAGACTACATACAAAAACAAAATGAGTGTTCCCTATTTAGCTTTAAATGAGGGGAAAAAAATCATCATTAACACCTGGCTCTGAAGCTCTCAGCTTGATATACCAACAAGAAAATGTTAATGAATCTCAGAAAGAAATTTATGTTGAAATCAGTCCAACAGACAATTGTTTTATTTTATGATGAGACTAAAAATAATGCAAATGAGATAAAAGAACAATTTTCTAATCTAAACTTACAAATCCAGACTATGACTACAAAGAAGGAACTAGTAACACAGAAAACAGAAGGAAAATTAGAAGAAACAGATCCAAAGATGGAGGACCTAAAGGAAGGAATTAACGGATACAGACAAATGAAAAATTAGAAGATGCAGTGGTAACACTGGAAATGGAAAAGATATCTTACTTGTCAGGATCTCAGAACACATTTGAGGATAAGGAAGAAGAGCTGATCAAACAGATGAAAAAGCTGTTAGGATAAATGCTGAATATTGACAAACAAGAAATGAAAAGAAAAACTGAAGGAGAAAGATGGAGGCTGTTTAATAAATATAAATGGGTTGAGCGTTCTTCCAAAAATAGTTCAATCAAATTCTCTTCCTCATTCCAAACAATATATACAAAAACAGAGGAAGAATTACTTGATGATTCAAATGTACTGACTTGGAAAGTTATTTGGCAAAGGAAGAAAGCTAGAGTAAGACTGAAGAAAATAGAGGGTTTGACCTATTAGATGGGATATTATACTATTAAACAGATGTTTGAATTTGATTAATAGTTAACTGTTACAAATGAAAGTATTATTATAATTAGGACAGGATTTGTAACTAGAGTATTATATTTTGTTATGAGATGGGAAATATGAAAATTCTAAAAGGGTTTGAATAAGGGAAGCCTTTGGTTACCCAAATATAATTTATGAGAAAATTATAAGTGATAGAGATACTTTGAACATTGAGGGGAAATCAAAATTTTTAAAAAGCAGGAAAATTGTGATATTGATTGAACAAATGGATTCTAGGTGCAAATGCAATTGAGATATGTTTTGGCTAGAAAAGGTATTACAAACTGACACTATCGAAATTATGTATAATACCAGAAAAATGTGATGAAGATGTCTATATTTAATTGTATATGTATTAACAGTAACAAGAATTGTATTTGCCCAGTGTGGAAAAATGCATACCATCGGAAGAAGAGAGGATCAAGGAAGCACTGGATAGTGTAATATTGGAATTAGACTGAGAAAGTTAATGTGTACCACTGAATTACCAACACATTGCTTATTAAGTACTTATGATTGTAAAATTAGAAAATTAATAAAATATTTAAAAATAAAAGAAGAATTTAACTTTTAAGTGACACCTACCATCCATTTTTCCCTTCCAGAAGGCCAGACTTCATTGTTCTTCATATAAGTTTTATAAACTGCATTCATACAATTTTGGGACCTATGAACAAATTCCCTGTCTTCCTCCTAGTTCTTTGTAATCTCACTTGTTGCATTAAAGTGATTTTTCCCCCCTAAAAAAGTAGAAGAAATATTGGAATATAGAACAGAACAGAACAGAACAGAACAGAACAGAACAGAACAGAACAGAACAGAACAGAATAGAATAGAATAGAATAGAATAGAATAGAATAGAATTCTTTATTGGCAAAGTGTGATTAGACACACAAGGAATTTGTCTCTGGTGCAGATGCTCTCAGTGTACATGCAAAACAACAAAGTAATAATAATCATAATAACAAGGATAATAATAATGATATCAATAGAGAAATTAGTGGAACAGAGAAGGATAAAAGCAATATACAGTAGACATTCTACAGGCATAATATACTTAGACATAAGACAGAACTGCGGAAATTAAGTGACAGCTGAGTGACAGCAGGAGCTTGAAAGACGATTGATAGGCTGGGGTGGGCCAAGTGCTCCTATGCCATCTCTCCTGTTGACTCCACCACCCCTCCAGGACCTACCAGCTGTTTTTCAGGCAGCCATCTCTCCACTGCATTTTGACAGATGGCTAAAACTTTGGTTCTAGCCGTCTGTCCAAACTGCCTCCTCCCTGGCTCATTTGAAGAAGAGGGATTGTTTTCCTGCTATTGATGCTGTTAGCAGGCATGTGGCAAGCAAAGCCAATGTCAGGTGCAATAAATCGGGAGTCAGGGTTAGATCCAGAACCAGCACAATGCCAGGATCTCCATCGTCAGCCTGGCACCTTGCTGGGCTCCCGCCGTCAAAGGGGAAGGGAGAGGGGGAGGCATTTGGGGCAATCCACATCTGTTTATATAATAGTTGCAAATGGATTGGGGGAGCTGACATCTGAAGAAGACCACAGCTGTTTGTACCGGTTACAGCGGGCATCTTCAAGGCTGCTTGCCCTGGTGTGAAATTCCAGCAGCCTAAACAACCCAGAGTTTCCCACAACATCACGGCAATCCCAGATTAGGTGGCAGTGGAGTAGACATTGGGGAGTGGGATGGAGAACATGGGGTCTGGCTCTTTGTATCAATGAGCGGAAACTTCAATTTCCACTTCACCTTCCTGCAGCCGACGTCTTTAGTAAAATTCCTTTTCACTTCAATCAGTTGGAGTCGAGAATCTGCTTTGCTAAATGATTATTTTGGGGCGGATCTGACATACAAGCTCATTCCATGCTTCCTCTGGAAGGCTCAAGAATTCTGGGAGTTGAAATCCACAAGTCATAAAAGGGCCATAGTTCCCCACCCCAGCAACAAGAATCTGAACTACTAATGGTCAAGGCAAATTGGTGGTAGATAAGGGTCAAGTGAATTAAAGATGGGCTCGATTTAGTTCTCTTGGCATGAAGGGACTCGAGACCAATGACACGCTTGACTCCCTTCCCCTTGGGCTCAGCCTGGTCACCTCCTGCAGTCAAGAAATCCGTCTTAACTTGCTCTCTCCCAAGCAAAAAAGGTCAGGATCATTTGATGACATTATTGCTACAGCCGGGTAAGGATTGGCAATAGGGAACTCAAATGTAATGCCGGTCTATCCAAGATGGCTGGATATCAATTTTAAGACTGTTGTGGGCCTTGCATTGGCTGCTGATTTAAAATGTGCTTGTAACCACTGAAGTCTCATATGGGTTGATGTTGAGGTGACTTGCCTTCCCCAAGCCTCCATACCTGGGTCTGGAGAAAGCCACTGGGGGTTCCTCACTTCCACAACATTGTTGGGGGACTGAGTGAGGAGTTGGTACCTTCCACCACGGTCACTTCGCTGTGAAACAGCCTTTCCATAGAAGTTGGGTGCACTTGAGTGTTGGTTGCCTTCGAAAACCTGGTGAAGGTCTCCCGTGAGCCTTTTTTTGCATTACATGTGGTGATAACAGTCAACAGTAGTCAAGAATAGATTGAATGCTGCTTGGGTTGCTTTTAAAAATGGTTGGTTGTTTTATTTTTTAGTAATTATGGTTTGCTGTGAAAGGTGAATGTTTTATTCTGTGAATGCTTTCTATCTGAGGATATTGCACATGGCCAAGAGCCTCTAAGCATTTAGATCGCAATGAAGCAGTGGGAGGACCCCAGACCCTGCTCAGGCTTGCTTTAACTTCCAGACTCTCCCCAAAGCAAACGCAAATCTTTCCCATTCAATCAAATAAGATAACTGCAGTCTTTGTTTTTATTATAATGGGGCTCATAGGCCAGCAGCTGATTGAGGGAGGAAGGGGTAGCCATTTCCTTCGGGCCTCCAAGACCTCCCCAAGGAGCTCAAGACTCCCCCAGCAGAGGGGCAACAAAGGCCAGTGAAATGCCTGCATTGATTTCTTGGCGCTCTCCAGCATTATTTTTGTTTTCAGTTCAGGAGTTTCATGTTTGAGAAACTTTGTTGTTTGAGCTTTCTTTTCAGAGGAACTCGTTCGATAGCAAAAGCAGCTAAGAGGAAAATGCATTATTGAAAGCCTGCCTGCTTGTTATCTGAACTTCAGCAGGAAGCTCTGACATTGGGTGGGGTGGCTAGTGTGGGGGGAAAAAGCTGTTTCTAAGGGTCTGCCCATCACTTCTTGAATGGGAAGGAGATCTGGAAGGAGGGGGGAGGCCTAGAGCAGCCAAGCAAGAAGGGAATTGAGGCAGACTCAAAGAGAGTGAGATCCTTTTATGATTTTCCCTCATAAACCAAAAGACCACCCTTAAATGGATGGTATTTTTATTTATTAAATTTATTGGCCACCCATTTTACTACAGGGTAACTGGGCTGTGCCAAATTTATACAACATTGGCTACTCTATTCCCTCCACTCTGCATTTTTTGGTAGATAAACTTTGAGATTTAGAGGAGACATGGATGGAAAAGATAAATGTGCAAAGCTATTGTTTGATAAAGGGATGACCTACCTCCTCCTCTCCATCTGAAGCGAGCAAAAAAAATATCCACTTATGGGTTCTTCCCTTTTGCTTCTTTGGATTTGGACTGAATGACTGTTTTTTCTGTTAGCAGAAACCATAGTAGGAAAAGAGGGGTTATAAATGATGATCAAGGTGTTCTCGCCTCATGAACTGGTCTTTAATCCCATGCCAGTTCCCCCCTCCCCCACCAAGAGATCCAGTCTCATAGTCTAAGAAAACGGCAGAGAAGACAATGAGTCATAGAACCCTTTTCAAAGCGTCTTTCTGATGAGTGGGATTCTATGTTTGTGGCTTGTTTAATCCTTAGAATCGGTCGGGCCGACTATGTCATTTTTTAGGAGACACAGGCAGAAGCAAGAAAATACCAACCTAAAAAGAAAAGCAGCCTATTTTTGTTTTGCAGCACTACCCGTGATTCTTAATCTAATCATGTGTGCATCATGTCACAGGACACCAGAGTTCGAGGCCCCTGAAATATTTTTATTTTTTTTATTTTATTTTATTTTTATTCCATTTATATCCCGCCCTTCTCCGAAGACTCAGGGAGGCTTACAAGCTTTAGCAGCAGCCTTCATTCTATGTATATGCCTGCTTGTTATGCAGAGAAGAACAGACTTACAGCACTTACATGTGCAATTTGGGAATGTTTTTTTTCCCAGCAGAAAAATATCATTTTCATTGAGCAAAAAATAACCTTACTTTTCAACTCTCTCTATAGAGGGTATCTGGTATCCATGCTTTGGAGAGGTGAGGCTGGATTACGTGGTTTAGATGTGTAGGAAGACCGCAAGAAATATTTTGGGGGGATATTAAAAGGGACAGGATATTATATTTCCCCAAAGGAATAATGGAAAATCTTAGGCAGAACACCCCCCCCCCAAGTGTCTCTCTGCCCCAGGTAGAGACCAGCTCTGTAGAAATGCAGATTTGATGATTCAGTCAGGAAGACTAGAGCCAGGAAGCTTGGAGCTGATGAGATTAGAAAGACAAAGACCCCTAAAATCTACATCCCCCACCCAAACTCTAAAAACATGACCTTTAGGACATAATAGGATTAACCCACCACCATCAGAATACGAAAAGGACATGCTCAAAAGCTCAGGTCAAAGTTCATGCCACAGGAACAGGAAACAACTCGAAACACAAAAGCCCAAGAAGGTATAAAAACCCACCACTCCCAGCTACATGTTATCAGCTTTCCCAGAGCCACATTTCTGTCTAGCTCTGCTCATCAATAAACTGGAACCTTCTTTCTAAAGAAGTCTCCATTTTGTTTATTCCCAGCTTGGACTGGACCCTGATGAAGATTTTTCTTTCAACAGATGCAGGAGAGCAACTAACTTTTCCTTTGCTAGATAGCTGTAGTCTAACTTGGGATGCCACAAACTTATTTCCCAGAAATGCATTGAATTTTACAGTATCTTAGGTAGAGAATTTTTTTTTAATCCCATTTATACCCCGCCCTTCTCCGAAGACTCAGGGTGGCTTACAATCTAAAGCACAATGTGCTTAGCAATAGCCTTCATTCTATGTATATGTCTGCTTATTAGGGCTTTCGGGGGCCCCCCAGCGGCATTTTTACAAAGTCATCTTATTGCCCCCAACAATCTGGGTCCTCATTTTACCTACCTCGGAAGGATGGAAAGCTGAGTCAACCTTGAGCCTGGTGGGACGCGAACCTGCACTAATTGCAGGCAGCTGGTGTTACTTAAGGAGGCATTAGCCCACTGCTCCACCAAGAGAAATTATTGTGTTAGAGGGGTCCTTCATGCTCTCTGAGCTGGGTTGGGTAGTAAAGAGTGGGTTATGTCTCTCAATAGACATTCAACAAGCCAAAAAGGGAAAACTTAGGCAAGAAAAACTAAATGCAAGATATGGAATAGGTGGTAGCTGGCCTAATAGTAGTAACGGTGATAAGGATCTTGGAGTCCAACTGGACAATCTCTTACATAAGAGCCAGCAATGTGCTGCTTCTGCCAAAAAAAGCCAATGCAACCCTAGACTGCATTAACAGAGGGATAGACTCAAGATCATGTTAAATGCTAGCACTGATTTATAATTCCTTGGTAAGACCACACTTAGACCACACTTATATTGTGGCTACTAGTTTTGGTAGCCACAATTTAAAAAACATGTTGAGACTCTGGAAAGAGTGCAGAGAAGAGCAACAAAGACGATTAGGAGGCTAAAACGTATGAAGAATGGTTTCAGGAATTGGATATGACTAATCTAGTGAAAAGAAGGGGCGACATGATAGCAGTGTCCCAATATTTGAGGAGCTCCTACAAAGAAAAGGGGTCAACTATTTACCAAAGCATCAGAAGACAAAATAAGAAGCAATGGATGGAAACTAAACAAGGTGAGAAGCAGACCTAAGGAGAAACGTCCTGATAGAACAATTAAGACAGTGAACAGCTTCCCTCCAGAAGTTGTGGGTGCTTCATCACTGGAGGTTTTTAAGAGATTTTAAGAGCCATTTGTCCAGTATAGTATAGGGCAGGGGTCAGCAAACTGAAACAGTGAAAGAGCCACTCGGAACCGGTTCCCTCACAAAAGGAAAAACTGGGAGACGCAAAAAAATGTGTACACATGCGCATACATGTGCGCATGCGCAGAACAGGGTTTGATTGAAGAGTGGAGCCAAGGCGAGATATGCACCTACCCTGCATATTTGAATTGATTGGTTGAACTTTTTTAGTCCCACTTCTTATTTTTGGACTGCACATGGCAGAGGACTGGGAGCCGCAGGAGACAGCTGAAAGAGCTCCATGCGGCTCCGGAGCTGCGGGTTGCAGACCTGTGGCCTATCCCAATCTCTCACCCTCACTTACCCCTCTAAGGGTTGGCTGCAAAAAGAGGGAAGGTCCCCCAGAGTCCGGGAGCCCCAATGAAGAGCAGCTGACCTCCAGGAAGGCATCTTCACTCTGATAACTGATAACTGTCACCAACTGACACTTTGGCCTGCAGGGATGAAGTCATAAAGCCCTGAGAATTCCCAGGGAGATGACCTGCCTCCCTTCACCTCCCATTAAAGGGCACCTGCTCCTCCACCTTGGTGACCTGCACCTGTGACAGACAAAGGGCTCTATGATCTACCAAAGCCACGGCCCCTCCTTTGCATGTTGCCACAGGACTCAGGACTCTCTCTGCTCCTCTTTAACAGCTACATAAAACTCCTGGGGGAGGTCTTCCCCTCCCTGTCGCTCCCCCTGATCCAGACCCCGATTTTCAACCTTTCCCTCTTCCTTGTCCTCCCTGTCCCCCTCCCCCAATCCGGACTCTGTTTCTCACCCTCACCCTCCCTCTGCCCCTCCCACTCCCCTCTTTCACCCTCGCCCTAACCCTCTCGCCCTCACCCCCACCCTCAGCCTATCCCAATCCCTCTCCCTCCATTAAAGGGCACCTGCTCCTCCACCTTGGTGACCTGCACCTGTGACAGACAAAGGCCTCTAGGAAGCGGCCAAACCCATCACTAAAGCTGCCTATTGGTCCTTTTTTGCACAGAAACCATAGCTCTTTGGATGCGGATTGCCTCTTGTTCCAGGGGCTCCACCAAGGCTTCAGCACCGCTCAGCAGTTAATAGTCTGCTGTTTACTTTCTGAAGTCAGGGCTTGGAAGCAGACTCAACAGGGTTTGGGCTAGGCCTTGAAATAGATTTGCCCATTGAAATCAACAGGACCACTGCAGAAGTACAAGAGCCCAATCCTCATGCAGAAGGCGTGGAAGCTCCTAATGGCTTGGCTGGAGCCTTCAACCTATCCCAATCTCTCTCCCTCTCTTACCCCTCTAAGGGTTGGCTGCAAAAAGAGGGAAAGTCCCCCAGAGTCCGGGAGCCCCACTGAAGAGCAGCTGACCTCCAGGAAGGCATCTTCACTCTGATAACTGTCACCAACTGACACTTTGGCCTTCAGGGATGAAGTCATAAAGCCCTCAGAATTCCCAGGGAGATGACCCCCCTCCCTTCGCCTCCCCTTAAAGGGCACCTGCTCCTCCACCTTGGTGACCTGCACCTGTGACAGACAAAGGGCTCTAGGAAGTGGCCAAACCCATCACTAAAGCTGCCTATTGGTCCTTTTTTGCACAGAAACCATAGCTCTTTGGATGTGGGTTGCCTCTTGTTCCAGGGGCTCCACCAAGGCTTCAGCACCGCTCAGCAGCTTAATAGTCTGCTGTTTACCTTCTGAAGTCAGGGCTTGGAAGCAGACTCAACAGTGTTTGGGCTAGGCCTTGAAATAGATTTGCCCATTGAAATCAACAGGACCACTGCAGAAGTACAAGAGCCCAACCCTCATGGAGAAGGCCTGGAAGCTCCTAATGGCTTGGCTGGAGCCTTCAACCTATCCCAATCTCTCTCCCTCTCTAAGGGTTGGCTACAAAAAGAGGGAAGGTCCCCCAGAGTCCGGGAGCCCCACTGAAGAGCAGCTGACCTCCAGGAAGGCATCTTCACTCTGATAACTGTCACCAACAGACAGTTTGGCCTGCAGGGATGAAGTCATAAAGCCCTGAGAATTCCCAGGGAGATGACCCCCCTCCCTTCGCCTCCCATTAAAGGGCACCTGCTCCTCCACCTTGGTGACCTTCACCCATGCCAGACAAAGGTCTCTATGATCTACCAAAGCCACGGCCCCTCTTTTGCGTGTTGCCACAGGACTCAGGGCTCTCTCTGCTCCTCTTTAACAGCTACATAAAACTCCTGTGGGAGGTCTTCCCCTCCCTGTCCCTCTCCCGGATCCAGAGCCTGATTCTCAACCTCATCCTCTTTCTCCTCCTCCTTGTCCCCCTCACCCAATCCAGACTCTTTCTCCCCTCCCCCTCCCCTCTTTCCCCCTCGCCCTAACCCTCTTGCCCTCACCCCCACCCTCAGCCTAGGGTCACCTGCTTGTGCAGAGGTTTGGACTAGAAGACCCTTCCAATTCTATTACTCTCTTCAAAAGACCAAAACAAGCCCCCATCAGCAATCAACACCCAGAGGAGCATAGAGTAACATTGAGCTTAACATCAGACCAGCAATCAATCAATCAATCATTAAAGAAGTGTCATGGTTCCAACAGATGAAACTCTTCAAAAGAACTTCGAGGCACTGTTTACCTTAAAGAATCTTTTATTCGAGAAACAAAGTATCGGCACTACATAGTCAAAACCAAAAACTAAATTCCCCTTCCCTGGATACAAAGTAGCAAAGCACAATTCCCTCCTCCAATAAACAGTCATAAATCACATTCCCCGATTAGTTTGAAGTGTGAGCTTTCACCCCAGCTCTCCAGCCTGCCAAAACACTATCAGCTTTGGGCCCAATGTCCTTGGGTTCCCACGGCTGAGTTATTATTGTTATAACTAGCTGGATTCTCATCTTCATTCCCCCTCCCAGCATCAACTACTCTAAAAGCAGTAGAGGAAAATGGCTGCATTTCCATCTGTTGTCAAAGCAAGAACATCTGATGTTAGCAGCATTGACAAGAAGTAAACTATACCCTAATCAAGGAACTGACAAACAAGCTAACAGTAAACAGCCCAATCAAAGAACTTCCAAGACCACCCCGCCAACACTGAGAGAGCAAGCCACTGGAATGTAAATTGAGAGTAAACCCACTCCTTACTCCTTACTAGAACTGATGGTGTTACCTAGTCTGGTAATGAAATGTCTGCAAGAAAATCACCAAGCTTAGAGAGCACCAAGGGCCCCTTATCTCAACTCTGAGCTACAAATGTTCTCCTTCATTGGTACAATCATGTTTGCCTGCAGGTGCCTTGGATGGACCAAAGTCTGGCTTCCTATCTGATTTCAAGTGTTCCCAGCTGGATGAAGCTCAGCTGCTTTTGAATGTGCAGCACTTAGCCTTGGTGGAGCAGTGGGCTAATGCCTCCTTAAGGAACACCAGCTGCCTGCAATTAGTGCAGGTTCGAGTCCCACCAGGCTCAAGGTTGACTCAGCCTTCCATCCTTCCGAGGTAGGTAAAACGAGGACCCAGATTGTTGGGGGCAATTAAGCTGACTTTGTAATAATGCCGCTTGGTGTGTGTGTGTGAAAGCCCTAATAAGCAGGCATATACATAGAATGAAGGCTACTGCTAAACTTGTAAGCCGCCCTGAGTCTTTGGAGAAGGGCGGGATATAAATGGAATAAAACAAACAAACAAACAAAAAACTTTGAGTCGTCACTGATTGGACTAGTCCAGATATTGGGCTACGCAGTTTTAATTTCCCAGGGCCTTTCCTCCAAAGGGGATGTTTCCTTGGTTTCTCTTCCCAGGCCTTTGATTCTTCGTAATATCTTGCAAATTTTCTAACAAGTCAGCAATTCCACATTTGGGTTCTTTTCAAAAAGAACTTTGAAGCAAAGTTAAAGACTATTGCCAACTTTAGGGCTTGTTCATTTTCAGTCAGTCGCTTTATTTTAGTCATCACTTTCCTTAGCTCCGTTCTTGAAGACGTCCCTCCAGGCGAGCCAGTGTACTTTCAGCAGCGATGATCAATGGGAGGAACTCGTGCAGTATCAATCTTCTCCGCCTTCTGTTACCGCAGACTCAACGTGCAAGACATGGGCAGAGAGGAACCGGCAAGCAAGCACCTTTTGTGCACAGGGCTCTGAAAGTTGTGCCACCCACACTTTGAACCCATTGCCTCGTCTCTTCAAGACGCTGGCTCAGAGCCACATTTACTTCTCATTCTTCCTTAGAAGGTTGAAGTGGCATCCTTGAATATCGTGACTATTTTTTTTTATTTAAGAAATCTTAAATAAATTAAATCTAAATTAGTAAATTATTTTAAATTATCTGGGAGGCTCAATTAATTCAGTATATCATACCAGATAGCTCTCTCTGTAAATATAGATCATCCTTGACTTACGACCACAATGGCGCTCCAAATTTCTGTTGTTAAGCGAGACAGTTGTTCAGTAAGTTGTGCCCCATTTTATGACCTTTCTTGCCAAGTGAATCACTGCAGTTAGTAACATGGTTGTTAAGCAAATCCAACTTTCCTTTCTTGAAGGTCGCAAAAGAGGATCACTCTCTGGGACACTGCAACTGTCATAAATCCATGCCAGCTGCCGAGCCTCCAAATTTTGATCATGTGATCAGGGGAATGCTGCAAGGATCGAAAGTGTGAAAAACAGTCGTACATCACTTTTTCCAGGGCCTGATAATTTTGAGCAGTCACTAAACGAATGTTGTATTCCATCCATTTAGAACAACAATGTGGTGCTTTCCTCATGAGGTCCACGCTTTCTTGGTGAAGCCAAACTACCCCCGGTGTATTAAAGGTGAGATCATGGTGCCCACAAGGGTGGGGAGGTCTACTGGAGTGATTCACGAGGGGGAGGAGGAGGAGGAGGAGGCTCAGCTGTCTTTATCGTCTCTCACCACGCCGTATTTGCATTCATTATTAATTTCTCTTTACCTTGGAACAGGCGAGCTGATCTGCTGAAGGCATGATCAAAGCGGAGAAATGCAGATCATAAACTAGGCGGTGTTCACTGAAAAACTAAAATCTTTCAAATGAAAGAATAATTATTGGATGTCAGGAACATAAAACTGAAGGGAGCTCAGCTCCAGGTTTAGTCTTAGTAATGTTATAGTAACAGAACTGATAAAAGAGCAAGAAAGATGCCTTGCTTTCTTCTGATTCGTTTTAAATCTGGCATCCTGAACAGACTGTCCATTTCTTATTGGTTCTCCAGTATGATCTGACCTTCCAGGTAGTCCTCCACTTACGACCACAATTCAAAATTTTGTTGCTAAGTGAGACAGTTGTTAAGTGAGTTTTTCCCCATTTAACAACCTTTCTTGCTGTAGTTGTTAAGTGAATTAATGTGGTTTGTAACATGGTTGTTAAGTGAATCTGGCTTCCCCAGATTTTGCAGGGTCTGCCTGCAAAAGGGGTTCACGGGACCCTGGGACGTTGCGACCATCGTAAATTACATGCCAGTTGCCAAGTGCCCGAACTTGATTACGTGATCATGGGGATGTTGCAACAGTCATATGAAAAATGGTCATAAGTCTCTTTTCCCAATGCCGTTGTAACTTTGAACGGTCCCTAAACGAACGGCCGAAGACTGCCTGTGCTTGCTCTTGGCAGTGCTGAGAAAGGGATGCTGTTTGCTCTGTGGAGCTGCTCCAGTCCAGAGACTCAGCTTCTTTTGTCTCTTTCCCAGTTCTACAGACTCTTCCTTCATGTGCAGTGACGAAACTACACACCTTCTACCTCCAGGACTAGGGGACAGGTTCAACCCTTCCCCCAGACATATCCACATAAGTTAGCCCTGTTTAAATGTAACTGAGAAAACGCAGCTGCCAGACCCCTACTTGGCTGGGGCCTCTAAGCATTTTGAGAACACAAACCCAAAGGATACAAGAGGAAAGACTGTGCTTCACTTCAAGCTGGAGAATTTCTTCCATGCTGCATCCCTCCATCTGCAAAATGACCAAAGGAAGAATTTTATTAAATTCTTTGGGAAATGAAGGAGAGCAACTAAAGCAGGAGAATTTGCCGAGGAAACTGCAGAGTGGCGCAAAACCTTCCTGATTTCCAGAGCTCTCTGATGTTTTTCTCTCGTTGGCTGCTTCTGACTTATACGAGTTATTTCTATTTTCTGAAATTTGGTAGAAAGGGCACCCTGGGGGGGGGGAAGGGGAAGGGGGGGGGCAAGGCAGTCGCATCTCTCCCCCTGGAAAAGACACAAGCTGACTCTCACAAGCTGACAGCATTTCTGCAGAGAGGACCTTCCTTCCTGCGGCTTCTTGACCCAGAGGCGCTCCCTTCAGCAGACGGGATTCTGGATCAGCTGCCCCCCATCCGCCCCCCCCTGCCCCCAAGGGAAGACAGCTCAGGAAAGGAGGCGCTCCATGGGGACCCTCGCCGGATTTGCAGAAGGGCCAGCTGGCATCTGGGCAGGTCGCCAAGGGCCAGTTCGGGAAGCAAGAGCAAACCAGAGTGCTGGCCGGTTTGCAAGCTCAGAAATCACCAAGGACCCCTCCTTCTTCTTATCTTGTAGAAGTCTTTGGGAAGCAGGGAAGCAAACAGAGAAGCTGCAATGTGGCAGGACTACTACGGTAACTTCCCAGAAGGTCTGGCATTGTCTGGAGGGACAGACTTTTGCAAGAATGTCACACCTAATGTAGCCGAATCATTCAATCCTAGACAGAGTAGTTTGCACTTTGTCCATGAATAATAATAATAATAATAATAATAATAATAATAATAATAATAATAATAATAATAATAATAATAATAATAATTTGGAAGGGACCTTGGAGGTCATCTAGTCCAACCCCCTGCTCAGGCAGGAAACCCTATATCATTTCAGACAAATGGCTGTCCAGTCTCTTCTTAAAAACTTCCAGTGTTGGAGCATTCACCACTTCTGGAGGCAGGTTGTTCCACTGGTTAATTGTTCTAACTGTCAGGAAGTTTCTCCTTAGTTCTAGGTTTAAGGGAGTAATCTTTCTTCATGTGCAACACGTCGTGGAGAATTATCAGGATATAAGAATTAGGAGTGCAGATTCACAAGGATGAATAGCAAACCATCACCGCCAGCTGGCTAAAACCTTTTCAGCCTGATTACTCCATGGAATCGTCTTGTGGATTGGCAGACGATCACAGCAGCTCGGGTGACCCTCATTTGGCAGCCGCCCTCAGCACCGAGAGCCCTTCAGGCAGGAGAGGAGCTCAAGCGGCCATTTTGCCTCTAAGAACTGAGAATCCCCCCTCCCCCCCCAGCTCCAAATCAGTTTTTGGGCTGGGGAACAGTTATTATTTATTAACAGTAGCTGTAATGTACCTCGGCCATGAAAGACTCTGGGCAGAATATAGCAATCAAAATAAAAGTACAACCAGCATATAGGTAGTCCTCAACTTAGGACCACAATTTAGCCTCATATTTCTGTTGCTGAGCAGCACAGTTGTTAAGTGAGCTTTGCCTCATTTTACAACCTTTCTTGCCACAGTTGTTAAGTGAATCACTGCAGGTGTTAAGTTAGTAACATGGTTGCTAAGTGAACCTGGCTCCGCCCCCATTGACTTTGCTTGTCGGAAGGTGGCAAAAGGGGATCACATAACTTTCGGACACGGCAACTGTTGCAAATACATGCCAGTTGCCAAGCATCCAAATTTCGATCACGTGACAAGGATGCTGCGACAGACAGAAAAATGGACATAAGTCTCTTTTTGCAGTGCCATTGTAACTTTGAATGGTTACTAAATGAATGGTTATACGATGAGGACTATCTGTACAAGAAAGATCCGGCAAACCCAGTAGCTCTAAGGGAAGCCTCCCATCAAAACAACAGGGCCTCGGATGCATTGAAATGACACAACTTTTGCTTGCTTAAGGAACATGGTGAGTAAGGGTCCCTCAGAGTGGGGGGCTGCCATAGGAAGGTCTGGCATCTGATCCACCCCCACCAGACTGGATGGGGGGGATCCAAGCCTGGCAAGATGGGTCTCGGTGCTGTGCCATGGAGGCCTTTCAAGGGAAGGATCAGCACTTTAATCTGGACCTGGAAGCCGACTGGCAATTAAGAAAGCCATTTTATATCTCTCAATCTATTGCCATGCAGCCCAGTGGGGATCAGGGCTGGATGTTGTGATTCAGAGTCAGCCTGTGCTTCCAGCAGCTGAGTCTGAGGAATCTGAGGAGGAGGAGGAGGAGGAGGAGGGGTTTGGTGAACCTTCCATGTCAGAGGGAGGCTCTGATGCACTCTCAGCCTGGCCCCTCCAGTCATGTTCCTCATGAGGCTCAGCTGTGTGAGGAGGAGGTGTCAGATTCAGAGGAGTCACAGCTGAATCTGTTCAGAAATGCTAGAAGCAGAAGGCAATCCAGCAGAGTAGAGCAGAGAAAATCAATGAGGCAACTCAGTGAGAGGAGGAGAAGGCAGTGAGAAGCCACGCCTTGGAAAAGATAATAAAAGGGGAAGGGTGTGGGCAGTGCTGGTTGCTGAAGTTAACCGTTCGGAGACATTCAAAGAGAATCCTGGTTTGTTCTTGCTAATGTGTTTGACTCTTGTTTGACTCTTGTTGGATGTTTTGAATCATGTATTTTTGGTTGAAGAAAATATTCTGCTGCTTTTTTGTTTGAAAGACTTTATTATTTGAAATTGTAAATAAATTTGGGTTGGGTTATTTCCAGCCTATTGATTACTAAAAGGAAAAAGGGGTTGTCCCTGACAAAACATGCATCACGGAAACTTGGTTGGGCCCAGAGGGAGGGGTCCCTCTGATTGATTTATGCCCTCCAGGTTTCCGTGTGCTGCATCAACCTCGGGCTCAAGGTAGGGGAGGTGGCGTGGCGGTTGTTATCAAAGAGACCCTCCGCCCACGGGAGACCACTGCCCCCCAGATAGACGGATGTGAATCCCTCCTCTTAAGGTGGGGTCCTCATGGTCAATTGGGCCTATTGCTGGTATACCTCTCTCCAAGCTACGTAGCAACGGCTCTACCCAGGCTACTTGACGCCCTCTCAGGACTGGCGGTTGAATTTGCCAGACTTATGGTTCTGGGAGACTTTAAGCTGCCTTCCCTGGGCAGTTCATCGGAGGTGGCCCGAGAGTTCATGGCTTCCATGACGGCCATGGACCTGACCAAAATTATTCAGGACCCGACTCATGAGGGGGGAAACACACCGGATCTTATTTTTATCTCTGGGCAATGGCTTAATGGACTGGGTGGGGTTACTCCAACATCTCAACCCCTTTCATGGACAGACCATTATCCCCTGTGGTTGGGCCTCCGTCACGTCACCCCCCCGCTGTCAGGAGGCGGAACCGACCAGGTGGTTCCGCCCCAGGCACCTGATGGACCCAGATAGGTTCCAGACGGCGCTTGGACTGATCCCTACCTCCCTCTCCCACAGCCCGGTCGAGTCCTTAGTTAATGCCTGGCAACAGGCTGCTTTGGAGGCTCTCGACCGCATTGTGCCTTTGCAGCCTCTGACCCGACGCAGATCCCGACTTGCTCCTTGGTTCTCCAAGGACCTGCGAGAGATGAAACGCCGGAGAAGGAGTCTAGAGAGCATTTGGAGAACCAGTCAGTCCGAGTCTGACCGAACACAGTTAAGATCCGTTTCTAGATCTTATCTTGTGGCAATGGAGGTGGCAAAGCGCACTTACTTCACCACCCTCATTGCGTCCGCAGACAACCGCCTGGCCGCCCTGTTCAGAGTGGTCCGCTCCCTTTTAAATCAAGGGACAGGAGAGGACCCCTTACGAGGATGAGCCGAGGAACTTAGTAAATATCTGGTGGACAAAATTGCTCAGATTCGGGCTGGTCTGGACTCTGACTGGGCAGTATCTGACGAGAGGAAAACGATGAGTTTGGCCGAGAACATTTGGGAAGAGTTTGATCCTGTGACTCCGGATGAAGTGGACAGGATCATGGGGAAATTAAGTGCCGCCACGTGTTTGTTGGACCCGTGTCCCTCCTGGCTGGTCTATGCGTCTCGGGAGGTTACACGAGGCTGGATCCTAGCAGTTATCAATGCCTCACTGAGTGAAGGGTACTTCCCTGCCACCTTGAAAGAGGCGGTGGTAAGGCCCCTCCTTAAGAAACTTGCATTGGACCCAGCTATTTTAAATAACTTTCATCCTGTCTCCAACCTTCGCTTTCTTGCGAAGGTTGTTGAGAGCGTGGTGGCACGGCAGCTCCCTTTGGTCCTGGAGGCAACTGAGTATCTGGATCCGTACCAATCGGGTTTCAGGCCCGGATATAGCACGGAGACGGCATTGGTCGCGCTGGTGAATGATCTCTGGCGGGCCCGAGATAGGGGTTACTCCTCTGTCCTGGTCTTATTAGATCTCTCAGCGGCTTTTGATACCATCGACCATGGTATCTTGCTGCGTCGTCTTGAGGGGTTGGGAGTAGGAGGCACCGTTCTACGATGGTTCTCCTCCTACCTCTCGGGCCGTTCGCAGACGGTGTTGGCAGGAGGGCAGAGGTCAACCCCAAGGCCCCTTAGTTGTGGAGTGCCTCAGGGATTGGTGCTCTCGCCCTTCCTGTTCAACATCTATATGAAGCCACTGGGTGAAATCATTTGTGGTTTTGGGGTGAGATATCACCAATATGCGGATGATACCCAGTTGTTCATCTCCACCCCAAACCAACCCAGTGATGCCCTCGATGTGATGTCCCGTTGCCTGGAAGCGGTACAGATTTGGATGGGAAAGAACAGGCTCCGGCTCAACCCGGCCAAAACTGAGTGGCTTTACGTACCGACATCCCGTTTAATTCAAGAGGTTCCATCTTTGATTATAGGAGGAGAGATATTACCTCCCGTTGATAGAGCACGCAACCTGGGCGTCCTCCTGGATTCACGACTCAGTTTT
Source organism: Vipera ursinii (assembly GCF_947247035.1). Classification (NCBI taxonomy): domain Eukaryota; kingdom Metazoa; phylum Chordata; class Lepidosauria; order Squamata; family Viperidae; genus Vipera; species Vipera ursinii. The sequence continues at coordinate 2,865,705 of NC_139523.1, forward strand.
GAAGATCATATTGGAGTCGTGGCTAGGGGGGCATTTGCCCAGATTCACCTGGTACATCAGTTGCGCCCCTTTCTAGACCGAGATGCCCTACGTACAGTCACCCACGCACTCGTTACCTCCCGTATAGACTACTGTAATGCTCTCTACATGAGGCTGCCCTTGAAGACCACCTGGAGGCTTCAACTGGTGCAGAGTGCAGCTGCACGGGTAGTGATGGGAGCACCCCGATACTCCCATATTACACCCCTCCTGCGTGAGCTGCATTGGCTACCGGTTGCCCTCCGGGTGAGATTTAAGGTGCTGGTTCTTACCTTTAAAGCCCTACATGGCTTAGGCCCAGGATACTTGCAGGACCATCTGCTGCCGGGAATGAATTCCCATCGCCCAGTACGCTCACACAGAGAAGGTCTCCTCAGGGTACTGTCGGCTAGACAATGTCGGCTTGCGACCCCCAGGGGAAGAGCCTTCTCTGTGGGAGCGCCAGCCCTGTGGAACCAGCTCCCCCCTGAGCTTCGGATGGCCCAAGATCTCCAGTCCTTTCGCCGAACTGAGACTTCTCATGGAAAGCATTCTATTTCACCAAGTCCCCTGCTTGGACTTGCTGGCCTCACCTTAATGCCTCTGTTTTGCACGGGTGAATCCTGCCAAGGCTCCCACTTTCTTCTGGGCCAAAGTCTTTCCTTCTCCTTGATTAATGTGAGCAAGAGCTCAGCAATCTGTCAGGCCGAAGTGGAGGGGAGTTGCCTCCCCCCCAGACCCCTTGGCTGATGAGGGCAATTTGCATTGATTGAAGAGTCTGTCAGCTGTGGCAGGGCGCCTTTCACAGTTTGACTGATGGAAACCTTGTGCGTTTGGAAGAGTTGCACCATCTTGCAGGTGGGAGAGAGAGGTGGGATAGAGCAGAGGTCCCCAACCTATGGGATGTGGCCCACTACCGGATCGCAGCCTCTTGGCCACCGGGCCATGTAAGTGGCTGGCCAGTGCATACACACATGCGCATGTGCTCAACCCCCCCTTGCACTGGTGTTAGCCTCAGGGCGACCCTTGGTGTCACTCTCATGCTAGCGCTATTCTCAGCACTAGCCATGGCATGACCCTTAGCATGACTCTCATGCCTGCGCTAGCCTCGGCACAACCGTTAGCTTGACTCTTGCACCTGCGCTAGCCTCAGCACAACCCTTAGCTTGACTCTTGCACCTGTGCCCACCTTGGCATCACCCTTAGCATGACCTGCACCTGCGCTAGCCTTGGCATGACCCTTAGTGACTCTCATGCCTGTACCAGCCTCGGCACGACTCTTACCGTGGCTCCCATGCTGGTGCTACCCTTGGCACAACCCTTAGCATGACTCTTATGCCTGCGCTAGCCTCAGCACGACCCTTAATGTAACTCTCGTGCCTGCGCTAGTCTCGGCATGACCCTTAGTGACTCTCGTGCCCACGCTAACCTCGGCATGACCCTTAGCATGACTCTCGTGTGTGCCAGCCTCGGCACAACTCTTACTGTGGCTCTCATGCTGGTGCTAGCCTCGGCACGACCCTTAGCGTGACTTGTGCCTGCACTACCCTTGGCACAACCCTTAGAGTGACTCTCGCGCTGGTGCTAGCCTTGGCGCAATCCTCGGGCTGGTGCTAGCAACCCCATTTACGGAGCATGCATGCTCATGGTCCTATTCACATGTACGTGTGTGCAGTTACATTTGGGTATGTGCGTATGCATGCGTAAAGGTTTCTGCCCCTCCCTTTCTCACCGGGCCATCAACCCAGAAAGGTTGGTGACCCCTGGGATAGAGGGTGGTTGAAGATACATACCCTCCACACCTCCTCAGGATTGTTGGCTCCTATTAGCTTCCACTTCACCATGGAGGAACCCAGACTGGAATCAGCATCCACATAGCAGGCCTGAGCCCAGGCATCTGAAGTCCGCAATCCCAGCTTCACTCTGGGTCTACAAGGCCACTCTTGCTTTAAACCTATAGGCAAGGACCGCTGAGGCTTAGGGTGTGACCACGCAAAAAAGGGTCAGAACTGGAAGGACCCTGATCCAACTCCCTCTCTGAGTTGTGTACCAGGCAACCAAGCTTTGGAATTATTTTTGGATACTCTGACGTGTGCAAGGCACAAGACGTGTGATGTGTTTCTAAAACTGTCACAGAGATTGCCTCCTGAATGACACCCTTGATTTAAAAATGTCCAGTAAGGTGTCAAAACTTAATTTGCATTTTTTGTGTCTGTTTCACTCCACCAGGCTGGGAGGGGGAAAGAATTCAGCAATGTGGACTGAACTGGGCAGCCAAACAGCTTCAATTTTCTTCTCAGTTGCTCTTCTTAGATTTGATTTTGCTGTTCTTTTCTGCTTTGTCTCCCTTGGGACCTATGCAAAATATCCCCCCAGGCTTTTCCTTTTAAATAGAGTAGCTCCCGCCAGCATGGCTTTTATCTGCATTTTGACAAGTCTTGCCCCAGATATTTTCACGGTAGGTCCTACGTTTATGTCGCTCACTGATGCCATCTCTCAACATCAGAATTAACACCTACTGAACATTATGACTGTAGCGCACCATAAATAATGGCACTTTGGGTGTTCTACAATGAATCGAGTCAAACTGTTTGGGGACAAAGCACAACTCTGCTTTTGAGGACAGACAGGGCTTGCCAGGTTGTGCTTGGGTGGTCAGGACCCTGTTAAGCAAGGGGCTTGGAAAGCCCGCATGTGCGCTGGCAGGTGCCAACATTCATGGTGAGGAACCCAAAGTCAAAGAAGGGTTGCGGTCAATGTCTGCCCTCAAATGTTCTGATCATTTACGGAGATTCTCCCATCATCCAGATCACGATTGTCCCAAAGGCTCTTTTTTTCCAAAAGGCAACTGGACTTTTTTTTGGGGGGGGGTGTTTCTTTGAAAACATTTTGCTTCTCCTCCAAGGAGCTTCTTCAATTCTTGGATGAGAAACGAAAGAAGCGAAATGTTTTCAAGGGAAAAAAAATAGAGAAAGTCCAGTTGCCTTTTGGACACACACAAAAAAAGCACCTTTGGCACAATCATTTGGGAGGTTCTGTGACGGCAATCCAATGGTAACCAGACACCCTTTGGCATCTCTGGGAGCCCACTTTGCGGTTGGTGGTTGTATGCAAAGAAAGACTGCCAAAACTCAAGGCTTGGCAATCCAGCAGAAGCTTCTTCCTGAAAACCACCCCTTGCGTGTCAGCTATTGGGACTGTGATCAGGCTTCCAGGCTTTGGCTGTCACAGGCAATCGCAGGAACTCTGTGATCGGCTTGTCTTTGCGCAGTATTTATCACCCTGCCTTTTGGCTCCTCCTCAGTGTTTGGGCAAGCTCACCAATGGCTTAGCAAGCAGCAACAGCAGCCACAGCAACAAACGAAGCTGTGGCAAAATTCTCAATGAGCCAGCGAGGGTGCAGCCTGATTCACGCTGATGTGGCCATCTGACAGAGTCTTGCAGTTTCTTATTAAAATTAGCTTGCCGAGGTTTAGACATAGGCGAGGTTCTCTTGCGTGCATCTTATAATCTGCACGCACACCATACGGTTTGCTGGGCTCCAGGGCCTCTTTGGGTAGTCTGTTGCTTCCCATCTACTGTTGGAATGTATTTGCCAGCATTTCAATTAGATCATCAATAACCCCGTACAGCTGCTGAGAAAAGAACTCAGATGTTCATAAATGTTATAGTCCATTAAGTTCAGATACTTCCGAGGCAGTTTGGAAAGAAAGTAATTTGTTTAAGTTGAGTGCCAGTATTGGTAGATGTAAATTGCAATGATTCCCAGAGCAAAGGCTGGGGGAAATACAGGCGCTGGATGCTCAAATTAAATAAATACGTCCAGTTGTGGAGCTTTGAACAAAGGTTATTGAGGGAGCCCTGATAAAAGCTGGAATTATTCTGTCCATGTTATAAGGATTCCTGCTCACCCTCAAACACCATCATTGCAGTGTTATGCTTCCCACTTGTCCAAGTGACAGAAAATCATAAAAATTACTATTCAGAGGGACATGTTTTTTTAGGAGAAGTAAACTACTTTGGTCTTCTCTGTTTTCCCCATCCGTACAAATTGAATATAGCGTGGAAGGCTAACAGCCACCCAAATCGTATCAGTAAAAAGCAGCAGTCTTCATTCTAGGAAAATAAATAGCATTTAAAAGTAGTTTCCAAAGATTTCAGTCTCAGCTCAGCTTTCAGTAAGGAAATTTTGGGGAGGTGGCAAGTATAGTCATCGGAATCATCCCCAACCCCAACTTTTGTCTTAAGGGAGGGGTGAGACTCCTTACATTTACCCTTTCAAGCTACATTCTCAGCTGAGATTGTGGTAACATTCTTTAATCTGACGTCCTAGTGGATTATCCACTTAAGTATGAGCCAGGAGTGTGCTGCAGCTGCCAAAAAAGCCAACGCAGTCCTGAGCTGCATCAACAGAAGAATAGTATCAAGATCACAAGAAGTATTACTATCACTGTGTGCAGCAATGGTAAGAACACACTTGGAAGGCTGCATTCTGTTCTGGTCACCATGATACAAAAAATATGCTGAGACTCTAGCAAGAGTGCAGAGAAGAGCATCAAAGTTGATTAGGAGACTGGAGGCTAAAACATATAAAGAACGGTTGCAGGGATTGGGTATGTCTAGTTCAGGGGTAGGCAACTTCAGCTCTTTTATGACTCATGGACCTCAACTCCCAGAATTCTGGGAGTTGAAGTCCACAAGTCATAAAAGAGCCAAGGTTGCCTACCTACCCCTAGTCTAGTTTAATGAAAAGATGTGGTGGCATGATAGTAGTCTTCCACTATTTGAAAGACTGTCACAAAAAGGGGGGCAACCTGTTCTCCAAAGCACCTGAGGGAATCTTCTCCCTCTTGCACTCTTATCCCCCTCCCCATGGAGGAGGGGCAGTTGGTGAGAGGCAGCTGGGCCTCTCACCAACTGAGAGGCCGCATCTGAGATGGCACCTCTCTGCTAGGAAGCCTCTCGGTGCCTTGCAATTTTACCTCTGTTCACCTCCATGCAGCCAGTCACAGGTCCCAGGTTCAGGCTGGGAGCTTCTTCCTTCCCAGAGAAGGCAGCTGGGGCCGTTACATTCCAGAGACAGCATCTCCTGGACATCTCCTTGGTTAGAACCAAAAGGCTGGTGAGATGCGTGGTCAGTGTCCCCAAGTCACAGCTTTTATTCCATCTCTGCCCATGAGCAAGACAGGCATTCTCTGCCGCGCCACCGACTACATCCTGTGCCCCCCCCCACTCCTTCAAGCCCGTCGGAAGGTGCCCACCGCTGTGCAGAATTGGTTGTGCTTGGTGGCGGTCAGCCTGGAGGGAAGCAAAGGGATGCATTGCCTGGGAAACTATGCAAGAGAGTCGGGTGGAAGTGGCAGTGTGTTCCACTTGACCTGGGTTCTACTGACTGGCAGAGGTGCCCAACCGTCAAACTATGACGCACAACCCCCAAACCCAGGGCCGCGAATATGGGGCTTGTTCTAGTGTCCTGGCCATTTAGCTTCCCTCGGAAACTGGAGAGCTTCGTGAAGGGCCCGAGGACTCCCTGTGATGAGGGAACAAGCCTGTCTCCAACTTCCCTGGGGGAGTCCCGAGGGTGTGGTCGAGAAGGTCCAAACGGCACCCATGCAACCTTGGCACTTTGCCTGTTTTTTTTTCCACCTGCACCGAATACGAAAAATACGCAGAGCCTCAACTTTATCGTTGTGGTCAACTCTCCCCCTTCCAGTTGGCCGCAGAAGGGAGCCCTCGCTGGAGGCGGGGAACTGCGGCTTGCTTTTCTCCCTTCGGAAAACCACCCAGCAGGGCCGGCCTGTCCTGCCACGGGGCTGCCCGGCTGCGGCCAGGCCTTCTTGCGGGCCGCGTCGCCTTCCTTGCGGCTCGCGGCGACCCGCTTAGCTCTCTCGGGCACGGCGCTTTGCAAGCAGCGCAGGAGAGCCCGGCTGATTTAAGGCCTGCTTCATCCGTCTCAGTAGAAATCGGCGAGGGCATCTGTTTGCTTGTAATTAGCCGCCCAAAGCAGCGAGGAGGCGGCTTGGGAAACGACTCCTTAGCCGGCTGCTCGGGAAGAGGCGCGCTGGCCCGCAGCCCTGCCGGGGAACGGAACAGGCGGGCGGCTCCCTCCCGCTGGAGGGGCGCGGCGGGGCCGAGCGAGGCCAGCCGGCGGCTCCTTCTCGGCTCGCTCTGATCCTCGGCTTCGGATTTTGGGTCAGCCAGTCCCGCGGCTTGCCGGTTGGGAGCCGGAGCCTGCGAGGCGGCCGTTTCAGGGCCTTTGGAGCGCTGAATTGTGGAATAATTGTTGGAAGGGACCTTGGCGGTCTTCTAGACCAGGGGTAGGCAACCTCGGCTCTTTTATGACTCGTGGACTTCAACTCCCAGAATTCCTCAGTCAGCTATGCTGACTGAGGAATTCTGGGAGTTGAAGTCCACGAGTCATAAAAGAGCCGAGGTTGCCTACCCCTGGTCTAGACGAACCCCCTGCTCAAACAGGAGACCCTAGACCAGAGGTAGGCAACCTTGGCTCTTTTATGACCCATGGACTTCAACTCCCAGAATTCCTGAGCCAGCCTCCAGTGATGGAGCACCCACAGCTTCTGGAAGGAAGCTGTTCCACTGATTAATTGTTCTCACTGTCAGGAAATTTCTCCTTCGTTCAAGGTTGATTCACTCCTTGATTCGTTTCCATCCGTTGCTTCTTGTCCTGCCTTCGGGCGCTTTGGAGAATAGCTTGACTCCCTCTTCTTTATGGCAGGCCCTTGCAAGCATGCCTGCTAGTCTCTCCAGGACTGGTCCGTGCCCACAGACCTTTTGGTGGCCAACCAAAAAGTTATTTGCATGTTATTTATAGTTTCTATAAAGGAGAGAGAATAGAGCTGGAAGGGACCTTGGAGGTCTTCTAGTCCATCTCCCTGCTCAAGCAGGAGAACCTACACCATTTCAGACAAGTGACTCTCCAGGCTCTTCTTAAAAACCTCCAGGGATGGAGCGCCCACGATTTCTGGTGGCAAGCTGTTCCACTGGTTGTCTTCACTGTCAGGAACTTACTCCTTAATTCCAGGTTGCTTCTCTGATCAGTTTCCAACCATTGTTTCTCGTCCTTCCCTCTGGTGCTTTGGAGAATAGGTTGACCCCCCCCTCTTACTTGTGGCAGCCCCTCAAATACTGGAATACTGCTATCATGTCACCCCTGTTTCTTTTCTTTAGACTGGCTAAACCCAAGTCCTGCAGCTGTTCTTCATATGTTTTAGTCTCCAGGCCTTGGATCATTTTAGTTCTGCTTTGAGAAATCGTTACACGGAAAGAGAGCCTTTGCCCAATGCCTCAAGCGTAATTTTTCTTTGCTTGCCCTGGTGATATTCTGCAGGCAGCCTTATGAAATAAAAATGAAAGCAGCGGGTAGCCCTGCATTGTATCCGGAAAGGCACCCAGAAAAACAAACAAAACACTGAAAAACATTTCAGGATGCTAGAAAAAGTGAAAGGACACAATCCACAGTAGAAAGAGCCGTAGTGGTGCAGTGGTTAGAATGCAGTACTGTAGGCTAACTCACAGCTCATTCCTGGAGTTCAATCCTGACTGGCTCAAGATTGACTCAGCCTTACATCCTTCCCAGGTCGGTAAAATGAGGACCCAGATTGTTGGAGGCAATAGGCTGACGCTGTAAACTGCTTGGAGAGGGCTGGAAAGCACTGTGAAGCGGTGTATAAGTTTGCCAGTGCTATTTTTCCCTTTGGGTTTGTGGATATTTTGTTTTTGTGACTCAAGGTGATCAATCTGGCCACCATTTAGTGAGGAAGGCCACAGCAGGCCCACATTTGCAAAGTTCAAAATGTCCCCCCTTGCCCCAGAAAGGTTGGAATAGCAGAACTGAAGTGGAGCTGTGGGGCTGGCCTCCCTCTTTCTGCCTAACAGAAGGGCCTGGGGGCAGGGCGGGGGGTTAAACACTTTAGTGCAGCAGGGTATCAGCAAAAAATATTGCAGAGTATCACAAAAAATGTGGGGTGTGCAAGAATATGGGAGAGCATGCAAAAGCAACTGAACCGCTCTTTGAATTACAAGTGATGAAAAATATTTATGCTTTATAAACCAGCTTCCCTGCTACTCTAAGCAAGGCTGGCACCCATGACTATCCATCTACACCCCAAGAATGACACTGTACTCTCTTTTATGAGCATAGCTTTGCTAGCTGGGGCCCGTGGTCCATTACTCCAGACAGTCCCTGTAATACATGCAGTCCTTAAGAGATGACCAGTCACTTAATGGCCATTTGAAGTTACAATAGATCCACCACTCCCAAAAATCACATAGGACTGTGTTTCAAAGTTACAGTAGCTGCAGTGTCCCTTCAGACTGACCACACTCCACTGGTCCCTATCTCTCCCCTCATCCCACCCCATTGGGACCCCTCAGCGCTTGGGCCTGCCCCCCATGCCTCCTGGAAACAGCCACCATTTTCACCATTCTGGCAATTCCTTGTGGAAATGGCGGCTGCTTTCAGAGCTTTCCGCCCTGATCAGCCAACAGCTGAGAGAGACGGCAAACCTCACCTGGATCTTGGCTGGCTTTGAGAAACCGGCCCCGCATGCTAAGCTGGCAGCTTCAGGACAAGCTTTCCAAAACCTTTCCCTTGCTTAACCCCCTCCCAGAAGCCCACATTTCAATAATAATAATAATAATAATAATAATAATAATAATAATAATAATAATAATACAGATCGCCATTTGGAACACAACACGCCAGATATCGCAGTCATAGAGAACTGTAGCGTACAGTTGATTGATATCGCTGTACCAGGAGATGCCAGAGTCAAAGAAAAAGAACTAGAAAAAATTACAAAATACCGCGACCTGGCCATCGAAACTGCGCGATTATGGATGAAACGTGTAACCGTGATACCCATTGTCATCGGGGCACTGGGAACTATGCCCAAAAACTTTGCAAAACACATCAAGAAATTGCAGCTTCCTGCAATAACTCCAGCAAAGCTACAAAAAACTGCGCTACTTGGAACAGCTTACATTTTAAGGAGATACCTGGTTGATACCTAGGATGCTGGGAGCAGCCTGTGTCAACCATTGGTGCCAGTCAATTGAGGAAGAACTCACAGGCTTGATTCCATCAAAGTTGATACAAAGATGAACATCCAGCAACCAAAAGAAACTCCGCTTGACAGGGTAGCATGGGGGCACTTGCCTAGAAAGTCGCCAAGAGTCAGACGCAACTGAACAGTTAAAACTAACTAGGAAAAAACAGGAAATGTAGCGGGCCAAACACACCTTCCATTCACCAGGCCTTTCCATATTTTTCTACCTTGCTTCTATCAGAATTCTGCGATCCCAGAAATCTCCAGGAATCTGTTGCTTCTCCTCCACCCCACCCACCCCCGTCAAGGGGGGTAGTGGTGGAAGGACACAGAGGCAGGAAGGAGAGGGAGCCCAGTGACCGAAACGTCTCCTTCCAGCTCACTCAATAGTTCATGGAGACGACCCAAATCCGCTGCTAGCTGAGCACAAATCCACCTTTGCACCCCTCCTCAGCCAAGACAAAAAAAGAATCAATTCTGTGCGGCTTAGGATTGCCTGGGCTTGAGCGAAAAGATGACGAGGCTGATAAAATTAATTAACAAATGGAGAGACAATCCGCACGGCTTTTGATGGGCTCAGTATATTACATATCAACACCAGCTTTATCGCCCTGACAAAAAAAGGAACACTCCTGCCAGTGAAGGTTATCACAGGTGATGTGACAGGTACAATTGTTTTCCTTTCAAGACAGGTTATTGAAACAAAGTGCATTTCAGCTAAAGCTTGCCTGTCAGTCCTTCGCAGGGCCTGACTGGAATCCTCTTGCATTTATATTAGAATTACAGATGAACTGCCAGTAATGGAGCTTACATCCTTCCCTGCCTGGATGAAAAGCCATATTCCAAGATCTGGGAAGGAATCTCAAATGGCCCGGCCTGGTCTGCAGATGGCCCCTTGGAAGTAGCACTAAGAGAAATCAAAGGAGGGGTCTGTCATCTGCCTGCTGGGGCAGGAACATCCAGGGGCCAAATATGGGAAGTGTTGGCATGCATGTGCGTATGGAGGAGGCAAGCTTCAAATTTTCTTGGAAATTTATTTGGGAGGATTGTCTCAAATCACTTTCAAAAGGCAATTGGACTGTTTTTTTTCCTTGAGGAGGAGGAAGAGGTTTTGCGTCTTGTTGAGTAGTGGGTTCTTTGGCACAGGAAAGAAGGTGAGACAAGTGAGTTCAGGCAAACTCATGGTTTATTGCTTGCAGACTGTGAACTGAGAACTGAGCTGTAACTAGCCACAATTTATAGTCTAGCCCCTAGGGGGCAGCCAATAGGTTTGAAGCAACCATTGCCACCTGGAGATAGCCAATTGCAGCACAGGAGACTTGTAGTCTAGGTTGCTGGAGAGCCGTTAGCTGCTCCAGCAACCCACGTGGTATTACATTTGAGCCCAATACATAACACTTCTCCCTCTGGTTCCTCATTGGTTATGAAGGAAAAGTCCTGAGAGTCCATGTGAGGACTGGCTTGGCCACAAGTTTGAGGACCTTGGGAGGGACTTAAGACACAGTCCATTCTGGAAACCGTTTTCTGAGTTGATCAATGTGGTGTCTGACAACTTGCCCTCCCTCCAACCCCACTTCATAAGATAGGGGTCCGGATGCCTGGGTAATTTGACCAGGAACCCACAGATTCCCATGCCCATAGTTCCTGGCCCAAACCCAATCGCCCATTTGCAACCCCCTAGTGGGTTTTGTTCGAGAGGATTCTGCTGCCACTCTATCTGGATGCAACCTGTCCAGTTTAGTGATCAGCCGCCTCCCCCAATGCAGTTCTGCAGGACCTTTGCCTGTAGCAGTGCAGGGCGTAGAATGCTGGCAGAGTAGAAAATCTGCTAATCTGATGCCAGTCACCTGTGACAATGCGCTTGAGTGATTCCTTCATTGTCCTCACCATTCATTCAGCTTGCCCATTAGAAGACAGGTGAAAAGGCGCAGACGTTGCATGTCTGATGAGATTTGCTCTAAGGAAGGCCTGAAATTCAGCAGCAGTGAATTGGGCCCCATTGTCTGAAACCAAGACATCTGGCAACCCATGTGTGGCAACGAGTTTTCTCAGCAACTGGATGGTCCTAGCAGTAGTCATGTTAGGAACTGGAATTACTTCCAGCCATTTGGAGTGGCTGTCCACCACTATGAGGAAGAGCTGTCCCTGAAAGGGCCCAGCGTAGTCTATGTGAACTCTAGACCAGGGAGTGTGTGTTTCCTCCCACCTATGAACTGGAGCGTGTGGCATTTCAGGCCTAGATTGCTGGCATGTATAACAACAGTGGACTTGTGCCTCAATGTCCTTGTCGAGGCCAGGCCACCAAAGGTAGCTTCTTGCTAAAGCTTTCATTCTGACAATGCCTGGATAGCCTTCATGTAATGACTGTAAGACCCTGTCTCTCAGGGAGGAGGGAATTATGACTCTGTTTCCCCATAAATGCACCCTTTGTGGGCAGATTGCTCCTGCCTTCTGACAAAATAATTCTGAAATTCAGAACCCGGGCTTTTATCCAACCACCCTGTATATACCCATGAAAGTACTCTACTGAGTGTTTTATCTGTAGCTGTTTCAGCAGCAATTTATTTATTTTTTATTTTAATTCCATTTATATCCCGCCCTTCTCCGAACTCAGGGCGGCTTACAAGCTTAGCAGTAGCCTTCATTCTATGTATATGCCTGCTTATTAGGGCTTTCGCGCCCCCCCCAAGCAGCATTATTACAAAGTCAGCTTATTGCCCCCAACAATCTGGGTCCTCATTTTACCTACCTCGGAAGGATGGAAGGCTGAGTCAATGTCGCCAGCATGGAGGGGAAATTCAGGCAGGTCCTGTATGGACAGAATTCTGGCAGCAGGAGCCACATCTGGTTCCATTAGTGGCAGTGGTAGTCTGCTGAGGCCATCAACATGGCCCATTTCTTTGCACGGTTTGTGAATCAATTTAAAAGTGTATGCAGATAAGAAAATAGACCATCTCAGCATTCTTGGGGAAAGTATGTGGGGGGTTTGTTTGTCTGTTGTGAAAAGTCCCAGCAGAGGTTTGTGGTCTGTAAAGACTGTGAAGTCCCTGCCATATAAATAGTCTTGGAATTTTTTTATTCCAGCAACAATGGCTAGGGCCTCTTTGTCAATTTGAGCATAGTTGTGCTCAGCAGAGGACAACGTCCTTGAGTAAAATGCTATAGGAACCTGTGTCCCATTCTTTTCTAAATGACTTAAAACTGCTCCCACCCCATAAGGAGATGCATCACATGCAAGACATACTGGTTTAGATTCTTTGTAATGAGTTGCAGTGGACTTTTCTGACAATAGTGCTTTTAAGTCCTGGAAACTTTTATCATATATGCTAGTCCTTTTCCATGGAGCTTTCTTATCTAAGATCCTGTGCAGAGGCTCTGCTAATGCGGCCTTGTTAGGTAAAAAGGTGTAATAGAAGTTGAGGAGGCCCAAGAATGCTTGTAGCTCTCCTTTGGATTTGGGCTTAGGAGCCATTTTAATGGCCTTCACTTTGGATTCAGCAGGGTGAATACCGTTAGCATCAATTCTGAATCCCAGGAATTCTGTTGAAGGGACCCCAATACTACACTTGCTCTTTTTTAATTTGAGGCCTGCTTCACAAAGCCTCTGAAGAACAGCCCTGAGGCTGCTGGCTAACACTTCTAGGGATTCCCCAGCAATAAGAACATCATCAAAATAAGGGCAGACACCCTGAATGCCTTTAAGTGTGCGTTCCATGACCCCCTGGAAAATGCCGGGAGCTATGCTGATTCCAAATTGTAAACGCTTAACCTTGAAAGCCCCCCTGTGAGTCACGATCGTCTGAGCCTTGGCTGTGGCCTCATCAACCGGCAATTGCTGACAGGCCTGTGCTAAATCTAATTTAGCGAAAATAGTACCCCCTTGCAAGGAGGCTAAAATATGGTTGACCACTGGAACTGGGTAAGCGTGTTGCTTAAGGGCTTTATTGAGGGTGCATTTATAGTTTGCACAAATGCGAATTTCCCTGTTGGCTTTAAGTGGGGTGACTATAGGAGTTTCCCACTCCCCCCCATCAACTGGCTGTAAAACTGAACCCGGACAAGACTGAATGGCTGTACGTACCGGCAAGCCAGGATACTCAGAACATCCCATCCCTTAACATCGGGGACAAGTTACTACCCCCTGTTGATAGGGCCCGCAACCTGGGTGTCCTCCTAGACTCGCAGCTCTCCCTGGAAGATCACATAGGAGCTGTGACCAAGGGGGCCTTCTCCCGGGTTCGACTAGTTCGCCAACTACGGCCTTATCTGGACCTGGATGCCTTACATACAGTCACCCATGCCCTTGTGACCTCTCGCCTAGACTACTGTAACGCTCTCTACATGGGGCTGCCCTTGAGATCCACTCGGAAGCTTCAACTGGTGCAAAGTGCAGCGGCACGGACACTCTTGGGAGCCTCCCGATACTCCCATATCACACCTCTCCTCCGTGCGCTGCACTGGCTTCCAGTTGCCTTCCGTGTGAAGTTCAAGGTGCTAACAATGACATACAAAGCCCTACATGGCATGGGTCCGGACTACCTACGGGAGCACCTTCTGCCAATGTCAACACCCCACCGCCCTGTGCGCTCCCACAGAGAGGGCCTCCTCAGGGTACCACCGCTCAAGGAATGTCGACTGGTGGTGCCCAGGGGGAGGGCATTCTCAGTGGGTGCGCCAGCCCTCTGGAACTGCTTACCAACTGAAATCCGGATGGCCCCCGACCTCCGCACCTTCCGGCGCGACTTAAAGACTTACCTATTCCAGCAGTCCGGCCTGGCCTGATAGCTCTGACAGCTCTAATTGGGGTCCCAGTTTGTTTTGCTTTGATTATTGTTTTTCAATACTGTTTCATTTTGTTGCCTGTCCTACTCTGTACACCGCCCCGAGTCCCTCGGGAGAAGGGCGGTTTATAAAAACAAACAAACAAACAAACAAACAAATAAATAAATAAATAAATAAATAAATAAATAAATAAATAAAACGCCCTGTTCTACAAGCTTATCAATTTCTGAATCAATTTTATGTTTTAAGGCAAAGGGGACCCTTCGAGGCTTAACCCTAATTGGAACTATGTTGGGATCTAGCTTAAATGAGATAGGTGGGCCTGTGTATGTTCATAGGGCTAAATCAAAAACGCCTGCATATTCCTCACATACTGACGAAAGGTTTGCAGTTTGTGTCCGGTTGATACCAGTAATCTGAATACCTAAGGCATCAAACCAATTGAGTCCAATGAGACTCGTTCTCTGGCCCCCTACTACTATGACATCCAGGTGCCCAAAAAACCCCTTAAATTTTACAGTCAAGGTGGCTTCTCCCTTAACTTTAACTTGAGCATTTTGAAAGTCAGTTAGAATGATGTCTGAGGGCCTTAGTTTGGCCCAGTTGTTACTGCGCCTACACACAAAATTAAAAGTGTCTTGAGAAATAATGGAGACTGCCGAGCCAGAGTCCAATTCCATCTTACATGGAACTCCTTGTAGCTCTACCAGGAGTCTGAGTTTAGATTTGAGGGGGCGTCGGGCCCCAGTGCGGCACATGCTTCTGAAAAACCCCACACTAACAGGACCCTGGGCCCCAGTACCTCTCCTAGTCGGATTTTTCGACTGTTGTTTGGGTGGCCGGTTCCTCTGGCAGGCTCTGCAAACCGCTGCGATGTGGCCTGTCCTTCCACAGGCCCTGCACGTGGCAGACCGGAATCTGCAATCGGCGTGAAAATGGTTGCTGCCGCACCCTTTACATCTAGGTAAGAGAACTGCCTTATAAGTGTTCTCTTGCTGCTGGCTGTTGCGGTGTTGCGCGTTGGGCTGCTTTTGTAGTCTGTTGATTTCAGGCTCTTCTTCCTCGGAAGACTCCTCAGGGCGTTTGGTGTCCTCGTGGTTGACCGTTTCTTCATGCTTTGTTGTTTTGGTGGGCTGCACTGTTTGAACTGTACCCCGGCAGCTTCGTTGGCCATTACTTCATCTTGTGCTTCTGAAAATGTTAAATTTGGTCTGGCAAAGAGTCTTTGTTGAAGCATTTGGTTCCGTAGGCCGCAGACGAGCCGGTCTTGTAGTCTCTCTTCTAAATTCAAAAATTTGCACAGGGGTGCGGCCTGCCTCAGGGCCACGATGAATTCTGAAGTTGATTTGCTGGGTTGCTACACTCGCTGGTCAAACGTGAAATGCCAGGCTATTTCAGACATCTTGGGCTGAAAATGTTCAGTTAGCTTCTTTTTGAAGTCTGCGTAGGAGACCGATTCTATCGGTGTTGGTGTGAAGAGGTTCTCGGCCAAGTCAAAGGTTGCTGGGCCGCACAGGCAGAGTAGTGTTGCGGCCTTCAGTCCTTCTTCCGTGATTTGGTTTGCCCGGAGGTAGTTTTCCACCTGGGCCAAATAAGATGGCCATCCCTCTGGGTGCTTAACGTCGAATTCTCGAAGTCTCCCAACCTTCGGCATTCTGTCTTTGCTGGTTCCTGCGGCTTCTTCTGATCTTGCTTCCCGGGGCTCAGGGAATGAGTCTGCTGAGCACGAGGTTGCTAGCGTAGCTTGCTAGCCAACCTTGAGGGAGGGGGCGGAAAATGCCTTTTCCCTCCGGCGTGCGCTGCCTTCCCCTTGTAGACTTCAGCTCTTTTCAGGAAAACAGGATCCCACCCTCGTCACCAGTGTTGTGTAGCGGGTTCTTTGGCGCAGGAAAGAAGGCGAGACAAGTGAGTTCAGGCAAACTCATGCTTTATTGCTTGCAGACTGTGAACTGAGAACTGAGCTGTAACTAGCCGCAATTTATAGTCTAGCCCCTAGGCGGCAGCCAATAGGTTTGAAGCAACCATTGCCACCTATGGACAGCCAATAGCAGCACAGGAGACTTGTAGTCTGGGTTGCTGGAGAGCCGTTAGCTGCTCCAGCTACCCACGTGGTATTACATTTGAGCCCAATAAATAACACTTCTCATCCAAGAAGTTTCATCAGTTCTATGGTGGGGGAGGATGGAAGGATAGGCACTGAGCAATCATCTTCCGTTCCCCCCGCCCCCCGCCTCCAAGTTCTTCATTTTTATTCTGCCTACTGCTAGTCTGCAGCATGTTTCTTGTCTGCAGTTTCCTCTGCTCTTGACAGTTGATCCTAAAAAGCAGCTCCACTTTAGAGCTGCCACTTCAGTAGAGCTGCCAGTTTATTTGCATTTTCGGCCACCTGACTAGTTCCTTTGTAGTGCAGAAGTCTCTTCCTCCAGTTTTAAAAGCACACTCCTCTTCCAATCCAGCCTCCTTTTAATATATTTTAAGCGTTTAATGAAATAAATAAGGGGAGAAAATAGGTTGTTTCACTCCTGGGCTGACATGGAGTCAGGTTGTTTTGCCATGTTCTGCATGGCAAGTGGCCTCTTGTCCCGTGCTTCAGCTTCCCATGAGGGCAGGGAGGGTTTGGACTCTGGACACATCCAAGCAAAGGCTGGAGACCCGTCTGGAAATGTCAACCTGAATGCCTGCGTTGAGCAAAGAGAAAGAAAAAATGAGAGCCACACACACACACCCTCCCCAGACGTGAACGGCAGATATGAGGAATCTCTGTTATGTGGCTGTAGGCCTTAGACTGTCTGTCTGTTCCTTCAAACCTATTGGCTCCACCTAGTGGTCAGCTGTATAAACAGCTGCATAGAAGCCATGGTTACTAGTTCAGTTCCTGTTATCCAATAAAGCAATGTTCCTGTTTGAACTCTCTCGTCTCGCCTCCTGCTTGCAAGAAACCCAGTACACAACACTATCTATCTATCTATCTATCTATCTATCTATCTATCTATCTATCTATCTATCTATCTATCTATCTATCTATCTATCTATCTAATTTTTATTATACCTTTATCATTTTTATAAATAAAGGCAGTCAACAAATCTAATACTTCTTCCTCCTCCAATTTTCCCGACAACAACCACCCTGTGAGGTGACAAAAACAACCCTGGTTTTTAGGCCAGCACCTTTACCCTAACACCAAACAGGCTCAGATAAGCACATTACCCGAGCTTGCCTTGTATCTCAGAATGCTCGTGAGGAAAAGGAAGGGAACATGCGACCTAGGTCCAGATCCAGCGGCGCTGACTCCCGGGACCTCATACCCTACTCATCCCAAACAGGCAGCAGAGGGTAGAGTTCGGGCTTGCTTCCTGTGCCCCTTTGCCAGCTCCTCGGTCTGCTCTTTGTCCAAGAGGCTGCTAATTTCTTCAGGCTTTCTTCCCAGCAGAGTTGCGTGTTTGGGGCTCTCCTCCTGGGGGCAGACAGTTAGGAGCCAGGCTTTCTCTACAATTGTCATCAGTTCCCTGTAAACAAAACTCTCTTCTGTTATTGTGATAAAATCTGCTCCACTAATCCTTGCTTTGGGCAGATTCCTGCTCCCAGGGGGAAAAAAATCGGGCCCTTGTGCTTCTGCCAGAAGCATCCTCACTGTTTTCATGAGAGGGCAGAATACAGGTAGTCCTGAAAAAGGTGACTTATGACCATTTGCCACAATTATGACTGTTGTAGCATCCATATGGTCATGTGATCAAAATTTGGACACTCTGCTTATATTTATGACCTTGGCAATGTCCCGGTGGGTCACGTGATGCCCCTTTGCGACTTTATGACTTTATGACAAGCAAAGTCAACAGGGAACCTACCTTCACTTCACAACCATGTTACTAACTTAACACCTGCAGTGATTCACTTAACTATGGCAAGAAAAGCAGCAAAACTCCCTTAACAACTGTCTCACTTAGCAACAGAAATTTTGGGCTCAGTTGTGGTCGTAAGTCAAGGGCTACCTGTAAAACCGAATTTTACAGAGATCTTGAATGAGTAGTAACCTAGGCGAAGCCATCCTTTCTTTAATGATTCTATTCTACTATTTCGTCAATATTAGTGTAACACTTGTCCTGCGGCGAGTTTTCGTACAGCAAGTTGGCCATGGCGAGTTGTTGTAGACCCCACTGAGCCAATCCCTGACCCCTAAATATTGGAAGACCGAAGGAGTAAGTGACTCCTCTGAGGAGTCCAGGCAAGAGCCACAGCCATGAGTATTAACTCTGTCTTTACTGTAAGGTTACTTTAATAGAATCTTGCGAGTCTGAAAGTGTCTGTCAAGTGCAGGAAATCAGGAGCCAAGGAGGTTCCAGTGAATGCAGGTTTATTGCATGCTTACAATCTACAAGAATCTGAACCACTAACGGTCAAAGCAAATTAGCAGTAGATAACAGTCAACAGAATTCAAGGTGGGCCGGACTTAGAACTCTTGTGGGCACGAAGGGATTCCAAACTGATGACATACCTGACGCCTCCTGACCGGGCTCAGCCTGGTCATCTCCTACATCAGTCTGCCTTTCACTTAAAAATGGTTGTTGTACCTTAGCCTTTCGAAACTGGAGTTGCCAGGGCCAGCCAAGGAGTTAAAAAACTCCTCTGCTCCTGAATACCTGACATTGTCATTTGGCTGACAGATTTCAGAGCAAGAAATCAGGAACCAGGAGTGCAAGTTTATTCCATGCTCTCCCTAAACAAGAATCTGAACTACTAACAGTCAAGGCAAATTGATGGTAGAATCAAGGAGGGCTGGACTTAGATCTCTTTTGGGCACAAAGAGACTTTAATTCAATTCAGAATAGAGCTGGAAGGGACCTTGGAGGTCTTTTAGTCCAACCCCCTGCTCAAGCAGGAAACCCTATATTATTTCAGACAGGTGGCTGACCAGCTTAAAAACCTCCAGTGATGAAGCCCCTCCAGCGTCTGAAGGCAAGCTATTCCACTCGTTAATTGTCCTCATTGTCAGGAAGTTTCTCCTTAATTCCAGGTTGCTTCTTTCCTTTATTAGTTTCCATCCATTGTTTCCTGTCCTGTCTTTTGGTGCTTTGGAAAATAAATTGACTCCCTCATCTTTGTGGCAGCCTCTCAAATACTGGAATACTGCTATCTTGTCGCCCTCATCCTTCCCCCGCCCCCGAGAATAGCCAAATCCAAATCCTGCAACCGTTCTTTGTTTTAGTCTCCAGACGTGTAATCATCCTAGTTGCTTTCTCTGCACTTTTTTCAAGGCTCAACATTTTTATAATGTGGTGACCAAAACTGGATGCAGTATTTCAAGATTTTATAAAGCGGTACTAATACTTCATGTGATTTTGATTCTGTGCCTCTGTTTATACAACCAAGGATTGTATTTCCTTTTTTGGCTGCTGCAGAATCCTGCTGGCTTGTGTTTAAGTGATTGTCCACTAGGACTTCAAGGTCCCTCTCCCAGTTACTGTTTTTGAGCCAGGTTTAGACTGGTGATGCAGTGGACCCCTCACCCCCTTTGGACTCAGCCTGGTCATCGACTACAGTTCCCATCCCATCTCTGACTTTCCCCCCAAATAGGTAGGGTCTCTCCTGAGATGCCTTCTCCATACCCGCCCCTCAGATTTCATTTCTCAGACAGTTTTCTAGACTGCCACTCTTCCTCCCATCTCCCAAGGTCATTCCATTACAGAAGACCCCCACCCCACAGTGTTCAGCCTCCTGCCTCACCCCTTCGCTCTGCTCCTCCTCTGTGTTGTCTCTCTGCATTTGACCTTCAGTTTCCTCCTTGAGGGGGGTCCCCACAGCTGACAAATTCTACACAGAGTGACAAAGACGATGCAACAGACTTGAAACAGCTTTGTGAGATGAGTAAAATGGGATAATACTCCAAAGCCTGTGTTTTTCTTTTTTTGCAATAACTTCAGATACGGAAGTCCTTGTAGCATGTCATCCATCAAAGAGGCTGCCACTGCCTTCAGCCATCTGACGGCTCAGCTTCTTGTCTTCATTTTGGACACTGGGAATTTCTAAATGAGTTCTTCCAGAGCTGTGTTTCCCTTAATCCTAGCAGTGATGGGTGATCTTGGAAAGAATTTTCAAGGACGGTGTTTCTCAACCTTGGCAACTTTAAGCATTCTGGGATTTGAAGTCCACACATCGTAAAGTTTCTAAGGTTGAGCAACACTGTTCAAGGACATTTTTGAGAAGGTCATCTGCCCACGCTCTGGCCCGGCAGGGGTGCCTGCCAATGTCAGCACACAGAGGAAAGACTCTTTCAGGTGGGTTTCTAAATGGCCCAGACTCCTCTCTGCATCTGCCCCTTTGAGCTGGACATTGCATGCAGGTACGCACACAGGTGTGCATGCACGCACGCCGCCCCCCATCTCTTCTTCAAGGTCTTCCTCAAATCGCTTCTCTCCTGTGGCTATAGTCACAGCTGCCATTTGAGGTCAAGCCATGGGTTTTCTTTTCTCCTTTGCCCTGTTTCCCCCTCCCCCCCAGCCTCTCTCTTTTCAGCCAACTACTTTAAACAACAATCTGTCATTATCTAGATAGATTCTAAAAATGCTAACCGGGTTTTCTATTTTCAATAATATAATAATTTCGCCATGAACTGACCAGTAATTTGAATGACCTTATCTCCTTTTCCCTTCTCCAACCGAATTTTAGAGAGACTGATACATCTCATTTCTTCTTCTTCTCTCAATTCTTCTTCTTCCCATTTGATCCTGGTGTTTAGGTTGTCCTTGACTTACAACCGTTCATTTAGTGATGGTTCGAAGTTACAACAGCACTGGAAAAAAGTGACTTATGATCCATTTTTCACACTTATGACCATTGCAGCATCTCTCTGGTCACGTTGTCAAAATTCGGATGCTGGGCAACTGGTTTGTAAGTATGACAGTTGCAGGGTCCCGAGGCCCTGTGATCCCCTTTTGCGACCTTCTGAGAGGCAAAGTCAATGGGGAAGCCAGATTCACTTAATTATGTTACTAATTCGACAAAGTCAATGCTTCAGTTAACAACTGTGGCAAGAAATGTTGTAAAATGGGGCAAAACTCACTTAACAACTGTTTTGCTTTGCAACAGAAATGTTGAGTTGAATTGCTGTCGTAAGTCAAGGACTACCTGTGTGTTAAAGTCATGTTTGCTGCTGGCGGTTGTGGCACCATCTCTTAGTGCAGGGGTAGGCAACCTCGGTTCTTTTATGACTCATGGACTTCAACTCCCAGAATTCCTGAGTCGACTCAGGAATTCTGGGAGTTGAAGTCCATGAGTCATAAAAGAGCCGAGGTTGCCTACCCTTGTCTTAGTGAAAACATCTCTCCAGATTCTTTGACGATATTGAAGTCACTGAGCTGCAGACTAAAGCTTGAGGACCTTCACCCACCTTGTTTCCTGACCACTTTTTCAAAAAATGGGCCAACAAAAGAAAGACGAGCCTGGGAAAATCTGACTCAAGCCCCCTCTCCTCCCTCAAGCCAAATGATGGGAAGGCAAAAACCCCTCCTGGGTCTACTTATTCAAGGAGGTCCGAATCCAATGACACTGATTCTTCAGCCTTTCATTGATTGACTGGCTTATTAGAGTTAAGTCTCACCTCTTTTCGTCCAGGTGCTTAAAACTGCCCAGAACACAATGCCAGCTGCCAGGTTTTGCCCCAGCAACACACCCTGATGGGTAGCAATGGGGAGAGAGACCCTCTAAGAAGTTGCCAAGGGATGAAGGTGCATCTCCCAACTGCTGGTCTAGCATTTTCCTTATTGTACCCCCTTGGCTGTCCCCAGTCCTCATGCCCACAAGGGGGGCAGAGATGAGGCGATTATTCTGACCCCTTTTTGGCTATCGCTGTCTGTTTTATGGAGAAATCAATTGATTTCACAGTATAGTTATCAGGTCTATATCTTAAATCTTTGTTTCTCACACAGAATACTTATATCTCCAACAGTTATTCTCTTGGTTTATTTATTTATTGATTGCACTTGTTATAGTGCCAAATCAATACAGACTGGTGGCAGTTTTACAAAACAACAAAAACTTCCATAGCAGTTTAGAATGTCCCCAGTAAATAGACATAAAGCCAAGCAGTTTCCAGCTATGGATGACTATATAAATATAATTACTATATAAATATATAAATGGATTCTGACAACTGTTCCCTCTCCAACTAGGATAATTTTCATTACATGACTATTTACTTTTTATTTCACTAATCTTGCTTTAGAGCTATCTAAACAACTTGTGCTTACTACGTACCACAATTTGCAAATAAAAAACAAAACCAAGCCCCTTCCCATCACTCTCCTACCATGCGGCCTTTGTAATGACCCCACCTTTATGCTCTCTTCTGAAGTTCCTCTTTCTTTTTAAGATACGTTTTATTGCATTTTTACAAAAGATAAAATACAAAACAGGAAAAATAAATAAAAGGAAAGAAGTGGTGGTGGGGAAGTGCAAGGCATAAAAAAAGTACAGAAAATGGGTGGATACAGTTTCGATACAGCTACAAATATAAAAAAATTAATAGTATTTGCTCTAAAATTAATAGTATATCGTATTTTTATATTCATAAATAATTCTAATTGTGAGATCCCAACATTAAAATTTTATTTCTTTCATTTTTAAGCAAAAAGTCCCAAACTAGTTTCCACATCCAAGTAATTAGTTTCACCATCTCAGCTAACTCCATTGACTTCACCATCCATTCATCCTTTGTGGGAATCTGAAGAGCTTTCCCTATCTGTGCCTACAAAAACCCCACACAGGGAAACTAAACCAGGTCTTTTCTACACTTTTTCAGTCGTTCGTTTGCTATAGTAGAGGAGAGATAAGTGACACACATGTGCACGCACACACACACACACACACACACAGAGAGAGAGAGAGAGAGAGAGAGAGAGAGAGAGAGAGAGAGAGAGAGATTTAAAAACAAAAACAAGATATAACAGGCATTCCAACTCTGGCTGCAAAATCTGCCTCATTGATTTATAGGACGGCATTAAAATTGTAACCGTTTTCTTTAATAATTTTTATTCCTATGGGGAAATGGCTCTCTCCTGGAAAAGCCAGTGCTTCTGCTGTGCAGCTTTCCCAGAATTGAGTCTATTTTTTTAAACATAATTTCTGCTTGTTCCTTTGGACAGTTACGTCTAGTCAGTGCAAATTGACCTCCCCAGATCTGTGGTCATCTGGAGGTATTGGATCAACTCCCCAAATCCCAGGTAGCCTGTGTGTCAGGATGGAGAAGATAGAGGCCCTGTGGGTCTGACCCCATGACAGAATGTAAAAGAGACTGGACAGTCATTTGTCTGAAATGGTATAGGATCTCCAGCTTGAGCCAGGGGTTAGACTAGAAGACCTCCAAGGTCACTTCCAACTCTTTTATTCTGTTATTCCTCCTCTCTGAGAATGTGGAATGGGTGGGTTTTCTTCTTCTTCTGGCTGATATTGGAAGGACTGTTAGGTATTGAATCCAGTCACCTCTGATCAAAGGAGAGAGATGAACAACAAAGCCCCCTAATAATAATAATAATAATAATAATAATAATAATAATAATAATAATAATAATAATAATAATAATAATAATAATAATAATAGGCTGAAGACTTTGTTTCAAGCTCAGAACAAACCAGCCTATGCAGACATGACCTTCACAGGATCTTGTGGCTTTCATTACTGTGTCTGTAATTGGCTGACCATCTGCACTCAGCATGTAGTCCTCAATGGAACTGCCTCTGAACAGAGGAAAACACACAATGGGGTACTGCAAGGTTGTGTCATAGGCCCAGTCTCTTCAACATCTTCATCAATGATCTAGACAAGGGGATATAAAGGGAGCTCATCAAATTTGCAGATGATACAAAACTGGGGGGAGGTGGGAATTGCTAACACTTTGGAAGACAGGCTCAAGATCCAAAAGGACCTTGGCAGACTTGAAAACTGGGCCATATCCAACAAGATGCAGTTCTCTGGTGACAAAAGGAAGGTCCGTTACTTAGGCAGGAAGAACCAAATGCACAGGTAGAATACCAACCATAGTAATTATGAGAGGGACCTAGGTGTCCTTGGCATCCTCATGCTGAAGTATGAGCCAGCCGTGTGCTGCAGCTGCCAAAAAAGCCAAGGCAGTCCAGGGCTGCATCAACAGAGCATCAAGATCATGTGACATGATAATAGTGTGTTATAATTCACTGGTAAGACCACACTTGCAGTACTGCATCCAGTTCTGGTCAGCACAACACAAAAATGATGCTGAGACCCTGGAAAGTGAGAAAGAGAAAAGGAAGAAAGATGATAAAAGTTCTGGAGGCTATTTATGTGATAATTATATGATGAGGTTAATCCTCTGTAATCTAATGCTGGGAAAGGTTGAGGGCAAGAGAAGAAGGGGACGACAGAGAATGAGGTGGCTGGATGGAGTCACCGAAGCAGTAGGGGTGAGCTTAAATCGACTCCAGAAGATGGTAGAGGACAGGAAGGCCTGGAGGAACGTTGTCCATGGGGTCGCGATGGGTCGGACACGACTTCACAACTAACAACAACAATCTACACATAATCTGAGAGACCCGTCTTTCTTCTCTTTGAAGAGCATGGGGGCAGCCATCCTTGACTTCACTGGATGGATAAATCCCCTGGCCATGTTTTTGTCTATAACCCCCCCCCCTGAAGTTCCTCCATCTCCCTCAGTGTCATGGAATACATCTTTAGTTTGGGTAATTTAGCCCCTGGCGAGATCTCAATAGTGCAGTCTGTGGGGCGGTGGGGCGGGAGCACGTCTGACTCCCTCTCACTGAGTGACCATCTACCCCTGATTTTGGTTTGTTTGGTATCTAAGGATCCTCTTCTTTCTAGGCTGCCCTATCTATGTTTCCTGGTAAAATACATGGGAAAATCCCATAAGTCATAAAAGGGCCAGGTTTGAAGACCCCTGGATTAAACACTGCCTGAAAGGGAATCCCAATCTCAGTGAGAAGATCAGTGCTTGAGTAAATAACCAGCAGATATTGAGTCAAAGGCAATCTATGTATTGCAATCCAACTCAAATATATATCCCATTTTCAGCAGAAGCTGTCATGCCCATTGCTGCCAGATCAATGCATGCCAACCCAGAAAGACTAATATTAAAGCAAGAAGGTTTGATCGTGTTTGCAGACTTTAGAAACAAGATCTGGGAAGGCTTCAGAGGAAAGTTAGGGAGGATAAGTCTGATCCTTTCATTGAATTAGCAGCACCTTATTTCCTACCCTGTTGACTAGATGGGTCAACTATTACAAGCAGGAAAAACTGAGTATAAATCACAATTAGAAGAGAAGCTAAAGGAATTAGGATAGATCGTAAAGCCAACCCTATTAAACAAGCACTGAAAGAGTTTAATACAATTAAATAACAATTAGATATAGTGGAGATGGCAGAATTTTGACAGCAGATGAAATAAGTGAAAATGCAAACAAACCAAGGAAACTCCTGGTAGATCAGATCAGAAAAGAAAAAAATAAATAAATATGGAAACGCAGTAGAGAAAGACAAATAGCTATTATACATTGGAAACAAAAGAAGAACTTGCTATTTTTTAAAGGGATTCTATTCCAGGCCTAAAATTTATAAAGGAAATTTGAAACTAAATATTGAAACACTATTGCCTAAAGACTGAAGTACATAGATAAATATTTAGCAAATAAATAAAAACCTAAGAGATTAAAAAGCTATAAAGAAAATTGGTACAGCAGCAGGCTCAGGTGGGCCATTTGCCCCGTATTACAAAAAGTTAGGAAAGGTTTAAGAGGTAATAATCAGGAAATAAACCCAACTATTTACACTAATTTTTGGCAAGAACTCAAAAAAGATCTTTAAAGGTGGAAAAATTAAAGCCATCTTAGTTAGGAACAATTGCAATGCTTAAAATGAATGTTTTACCCAAGATAAATTATTTATTTCAAATGGTGCCAATTCCATTTTCAGAGAAAGCTGCAAGAAAACAGCGAATTGTCAGTAAATGTCAGTAAACCTAGAATTAAGTTTAAAAAAATCCAAGATGGAGAAAACTGCTCCATCAATGGAGTCTTTTAAGAAGAGACTGGACACCACTTAGAATGGTATAGGGTTGGAGTAGAAGACCTGCAAAGTCCCTTCAAACATTCTGTTATTCTGTTAATTCTGCTATTCTGTTAAAACAGATGTGATCTTGGCCTTTCAAATTTTATGACTGCATCATAAAGACAGTTGCCTGTCATGGTTAATAGGAAGCCTAAAATTTCCAAATAGTAAAACATCAATACTTGAACTGGCTTAGCCAATGTATAGATATTTATGTTTCAGGGATACGAAAAAGGACAAAAATCTGAAATGACATATTATCGCACAAAGTTTCATAAAAGCATGGAGTGCCATTCGGGAAATAATAAGCTCTACAATTCCACTGTTAGTCTCTCCTTCAAATGCTTTCCATGTTGGAGATCACAACCGTAATTCCATATTGTGTGGATATATGATTCATTCAGACTCCATGAACACATTAAAGACACAGCAAGAATTACTCAGTGAATGCTGGAATGCACCGTGGCTGATGTGTTTTAAAACTGCTAGCAGAAGGATGAAATCTGGTTTTAAGAATGAGGAAGGGATGGAAAGAAAAATGCCAGAAATTGAAATTTTCTTCATTAGGTTAGACATATCTGGTTCCTGCAACTGTCCTTCATATGTTTTAGCCTCCAGCTCCTAATCATCTTTGTTGCTCTTCTCTGCACTCTTTCTAGATATTTCTATAATATTTCCTTCTATAATATGGTTAATATACGCAGAAGGGAATCTCCTGAAGAAACCTCTGTGCCATAGACCTTTTTTTCTGAATGTCAGTACTCTACCAGCTAAACGTGTGAGAAAGGGCATCTTTGAAATTCTACTTGCCAGTCATTCAGCTTACACCACATTCCAAATAAGAAGATGAAAGATAACAGCAGGTCTATATAAAAATACTAGAATTCATAAACAGGAAGAAAAAGAAGGCAGCAGAGATATTTCCATAAGGAAAAAGCCTTTAGCAGTTGGAATGGACTTTTTCAAAAAGTGAATCTTGGAGAAGAATTCAAAATTTGGATGGTAAGATATAAGGTAAGGTAAGGTAAGGTAAGGTAAGGTAAGGTAAGGTAAGATAAGATAAGATAAGATAAGATAAGATAAGATAAGATAAGATAAGATAAGATAAGATATAAGATGATATAAGATAAGAGCCTTGGTGGAGCAGTGGGCTAATGCCTCCTTAAGTAACACCAGCTGCCTGCAATTAGTGCAGGTTCGGCCTGCAATTAGTGCAGGTTCGAGTCCCACCAGGCTCAAGGTTGACTCAGCCTTCCATCCTTCCGAGGTAGGTAAAATGAGGACCCAGATTGTTGGGGGCAATAAGCTGACTTTGTAATAATGCCGCTTGGGGGTGTGTGTGAAAGCCCTAATAAGCAGGCATATACATAGAATGAAGGCTACTGCTAAGCTTGTAAGCCGCCCTGAGAAGGGCGGGATATAAATGGAATTAAAATAAAAAATAAAATAAAAATAAAAGATATAATAAGCTTTATTATCATTTTTTACTGTGAGCACACTGTTCCATTGTTAAGTGAGGAGTGCCTGCAATCAAGAACAAAATTCAGGAATATAAGATGAAATGTTAGCAGCTGATATTGTCTTTCCAATGAAAAGAAAGCAACTTAACTTCCAAGGGAGAACATTTTGTGAAAAAAAGGAATGATCTACGTCGAGATAACAAAAATCCAGTGAAATAATTAGGCATTTATTTGACGGGATACAATAAAAACGTATTTCAAAACAATTGCAGCAAATTATGAAAACTAAAACAAGATCGTGAAGAATTGACAAGCTGAAAGGAAATCTTCAGAAAAAGCTTAAGACTGGCTAGGAGTCCCGGTGCCAATAGAAAGGATTGCATCTGCTGCCATCCTAGGCTGGGCGTCTGTTACCGGTAGGATTCCCCTGCTCCTTCCTCGCTTGGCTATCCTAAGATACCGTCAAGTCTCCAAGAGGCTGAGGCCACCTCTTCCTTCCCCAGGAAAGTGGGGCTCCAGGGACTCCTGTCTCCTGCCTCCTCTCCTGCACTGCATGCCCTGTCACTCTCGGGGGGGGGGGATTTACTTCTTGCAGCACTGAAAACATCAAGGGAAGAAGGTCTTCAAACGGAGGACTTTAAAGAAGCTTTTGCTGGGCAGTACAAGAAACAATGGATGGAAGCTAATCAAGGAGAGATGAGCCAACCTAGAACTAAGCCAGTGGTGGTGAACCTTTTTGAGACCGAGTGCCCAAACTGCAACCCAAACCCACCTATGCATCGCTGGGTGACGGGGGCATGGCCACCGAGTGAGCAATGCTCCAACGACCCAATCCGGGTGTCAGAGGCCTGCAAAATCATCCGTGGATGGGTGGGGGAGCGAAATCACTCTGCAGCCCTAGATCTGGGCTGCAGAAGCATTTTGCAGGCCTCCGATGCCCGGATCGGGCCGCTGGAGCATCGTAAAATGATCGGCCGGGGGGGGCGAAATCGCTTCGGAGGCTTTCCTGGACTTGTGCTGCAGCTGCCTCCACCATCCAGCCCGGATCCACCAAGCTCTTGCAGCTTCTCCCTGACTCTCAGTGCAGAGAAGGAGAGCAAGAGCGCAGGAGCACGTGGAGAGGGGGCAGGGCAGCCTGGCCCCACCTCCCTCTTGGGTGATGGCGCACGTGCCCACAGGGATGGTTCCACATGCCTCCTGTGGCACGCATGCCATAGGTTCGCCACCCCTGAACTAAGCCCTTCCGGGTGCCTGGTCAGTGTCCTGAATGCTTTGCCTCTCTGCTTTCAGACCATGCCCTCTGCCTACCCAGGAAGGAGAGGCTGCCAGTGTTCAGAGGAAGAGCCCCTGGGAGGGTGTGTGTGTGTCAGCCATTAACATTAACTCTTTTGCTGCTCCCTATCTAGGGTGAGGTTGTGTGTGGGGGGGTGGGGGTAGGGGGGTGGGGGGGAAGGGATGATAAACCAACTTAAGGGGCCAGAGACTGTATGACTGGATGTTAGTTTTCCATATATTTACAACCCTTTTTCCTATAACATTTAATAAAATTTTACATACAGATAAAATGTATGTGCTCTCAGTGGCATATTAAAATTAAATAAGGCAAACATTGCAAGCTTCCAACCATTTGCCCTCCAATTGTGGGAGCTTCTACATCCTAAAATAATAACACAGTTGAGATATGAAAGCTTTGATCCCAGTTATGGCTTTATTTAGTTTCCCTATTTTTATACGTCTGCTGTGTGCATGGGCATGTGTCTGCATATATACTGTATATTTTATGGGCCGCTGCTGCTTGTTACTTCCTCTTGGTTACTTGGTTGAATTTGCGATTTCCTTGATGAAGCACGAAAGTTCAGTTCACATGTATTGACCAGCTGCCAAATCAAGAAAGGAGATAACTTGTTAATGAGACCATTTCCCTGCTTCTCTCTGCCCCTTCTCAAGGCCTTGTAGCATGGGTGGGGAAGGGGGAGTGGGGAGGAGGAGAGCGAAGGGGAGAGCAGCTTTGCTCGAAAGACCCTTCCTCTCCACGTCTTACGTTGGGCCCTTCTGCCTTGGCCTCCTCCCTTTCTCCCTGGCTCTCCCGTATTGATTTCATGACTGATTTTGCAGGTTTTTTGCCTGGGGAAGGCAAGACCCATCCTCCCCAGCCCCACGGCGGCCTTCATTGTCTAGGAAGAGATGCCATTTGCATGCAGCGAGCTTTAGGCTTTTTCATAATGTTATATATTGCAAGTGAAAGGGAACAAGCACTGGCTTTGGCAGCAGAAAATTGAATTAGCTTGGGAGCACCCTGACACAAAATAAGATAGATATTGTACAGAAATATAATTGAAGCCATATTATTCAGCCACCCTGCTAGGGTATTTGTCAGCATACGAGCTGTACATTGCAAATTAAAACAGCTATTGATTCTAAAGTTGTTTAAAACTATTTCCTACCTCCAGCTCCTTTGAAACAATTATCTCAAACTGTCACCAAAGAGCTGAATTCTGGTTTTAAGCAAGGCCTGGGTAGGTAATATGTTTTCCCTGCATCTCAATACTTGGAGGAGAAGAGCACAAAGCCTTTAATGGGCTATTAGAGCTATCAGGCTGTGCACAAGGACCATCACAGAGGCAGCTGAACTCTCCCAGCCCCAAGACAGAGGTGGGCTGTCCTGACCAGTTCGAGGCAGGAAGGCTAAGAACAGAGAAGGGGGTCAAAGAAAGCCCTCTGCCATTAGGAAAAGCAACCACCCTTTGGGGGAGGAAGGGCAAGGTGTGTGTGTGTGTGTGTGTGTGTGTGTGTGTGCGGGCACGCACGCGCATGTGCGTCTGGTGCTTAAAGAAAGTTTTAGTTACATGTCAAATTGTTTGAGTCAGCCTATCAGACTACTTTTCAGTCTGTAGAAATTACAAAAGACAAAAACAGTATTACAATAACACCGAAGAAGAAAACATTTTGAAAACCAAGGAAAGTCTTTCAAAATATCTCTGAATTCAGAAGAAGGTTCCAATCTCAAATTGGTACTATTGCTAAAGGGTGCCAATGGAAAGATAGTAACTGAATCAAAGGAGATGGAAGGAAAAAAAATGGAAAGAGCAGCACATATCTAAAGCAGAATGCCAGCAAATAGCCCAAATCTGCAAAGAAGAAGTCAGGAAAACTAAGGCTCAGAATGCATTAAGACTTGCAACAAAAAGTGAAATTTCTTCCTCTCTAAGGAAAAAACATTTCTTCCTGCCTTTTGAGACAATCATGACCTGGATAACTAAGAATCTTCATAGACATTTAGCTTAACTTGGAACCTGCAGCTGATCAGTTCATGATCTGTTGCATAGTCAGCACATGGCTCTATCTTTGATGTTATAGTTGAGCTCCTCCACCTCCTTTTAGCAATAAAATAGTCAGTTTGATTTCTTTATATTCCATCTGGTGATGGCCGTGCATAGAGGCATTGTTCTGGTTGTTTGAAGACACTCTTAGCTCTGAAAAGAGTCACTGAAAGTGGCAGAAATTGATAAATCATTATCTTGCTTCATTTCAGTTTCCTAAGCCATTCATTCAAGCTACATTTTCCTTTTGGAGGTTTCTAACTTGGCATTCCATTTTTCAGTCCCAAGCAGCACATCTTGCTTGTGTGTTCTGTCAATTTCAAACTGAACTTGATCATAAAATTCATCAATCTCCTCTTCTTCTACATCGGTGAAAGGAACTTAAACATGGATGATCAAAGGATCATCCACAAAGTTTAATTGATACGATTTGGTCATTAATTGCATGATAACTACGTGATTGTTCTTGCTATATCCTTCCAAACTTTAAAAGCAACAGCATATCCCCTTTGTTTTCTGAGTAATAAATTGTGTGACCTTCTGAATGAAATTGTCCAGTCCATCTCAATTTGCCGATGTCTAAATGTCAATTTCTATCATTTCATTTCATTTCATCTTTCTCTGTGTTGAGTTTTCCTATGTTTATGTCTTTTACATTCCATGTTCCTACTTCAATTCTGACTTTGCAGTTTACCTCTCTTATATGGCAACTAGTATCAGTAACTAGACCTTGGGTATATCTAGTGTGGTGAAAAGAAGGACTGGGGGTGACATGAGAGCAGCGTTCCAATATCTCAGGGGCTGCCCCAAAGAAGAGGGAGTCAAGCATTTCTCCAAAGCAACTGAAGGCAGGACAAGAAGCCACAGATGGAAACTAATCAAGGAGAGAAGCAGCCTAGAACTATGGAAAAACTTCCTAACAGTGAGAAGAACTAAACCAGTGGAACTGCTTGCCTCTTGCAGTTGTGGGTGCTCCATCACTGGAGGTTTTCAAGAAGAGACTGGAAAACCATTTGTCTGAAATGGTATAGGGCAGGGGTCGGCAACCTCGGCTCTTTTATGACTCGTGGACTTCAACTCCCAGAATTCCTGAGCCAGCTATGCTGGCTCAGGAATTCTGGGAGTTGAAGTCCACGAGTCATAAAAGAGCCGAGGTTGCCGACCTCTGGTATAGGGCAATCATGGCAAACCTTACAGAGACCGAGTGCCCAAACTGCGACCTAAAACCCAGTTATGTATCGTCAGGTGCGAAGTGGGTGTGGCCCACTGGAAAAAAATTCCACTTAGGGTTAGGTTAGGTCACCATGATCTCATACAGGAAAATGGACATCGCCAACTAACTTGGAGTGCTTGGGTATGGTTAGGAGGGCACTTATTTTTTTTGCCTGCCCTATCTTATGTTTCCTGGTAAAATACATGGGAAAATCCCATTGGAGGAAAATTCCACTTAGGGTTAGGGTTAGGTCACCATGAACTCATATCGCAAAATGGACATTGCCAACAAACTCGGAGTGATTGGGTATAGTTAGGAGGGCACTTCCCTTTCTAGGCTGCCCTATCTATGTTTCCTGGTAAAATACATGGAAAAATCCCATTGGAGGAAAATTCTACTTAGGGGTAGGATGAACTCATAGAGCAAAATGGACATCGCCATTTATATTTTTTTTTTGCACACGGTGGTGGAGGCCTAAAGCGAAAATGTTTTATAAAACTCAGCTGAAGGCCTAGGATTGGGGTGATAGCGTGCGTGCCAACAGAGAGGGCTCTGTGTGCCACCTGTGGCACGTGTGCCATAGGTTCGCCACCATGGGTATAGGGTTTCCTGCTTGAGCAAGGGTTGGACTAGAAAACCTCCAAAGTCCCTTCAAACTATTATTCTGTTTTCATCTAACAATGTCATAAAGACCATTATTATTCCAAAAATATCCTCAACTCGTCTGCAATAGCAGGTTGAGTGCCATCTTCCCAAGGGGCCTATCAACTGTTACTATATCATCAATCGTTTTATATTTTTTATTCATGTGATTTTCCTAGTGAAAATACAGAAGTGTTTTGTCAATAGGATGAATACAAATTGTTAAAAAGAAACAGAACTACAAAAAGAGAAGGGGGAGTTGCACTATATGGAAGAGTACACTATACATGATCAAATATAAAATCCCTCCAGAATCTATATGGGTCAATATAAAAGAAAATAAAGCGACATTGCTATGGGTGTATATTATAGGCCACCCATCCAATCAGAAGAAATAGATGGACTCTTTGCCATCCAGTTAACAAATGTGTGTAGGAAGCATACCACAGTAGTGAGACCTTCAGCTATCTAGATATCAAGTGGGAGACAAACTGCAGCGACTGGGTGACCAAACAGCCAACAACTTTGTCATCCAAGAGGTGGAGGATGGAACTAGAAATAAAGCTATAATGGACCTAATTCTTACTAACAGAGAAAAAGTGATAGAGGGAGTTGAAGTTGTTGGAACCTTGGGGGAAAGTGACCACGTCATACTGGAATTTAATATAATCCAAACACTAGCAATAGTAAACAATCCAATCAGTGTCTTAAACTTCAAAAGAGTCAATTTTAACAAACTAAGAGAGAACCTAGGAAAGATTCCATGGATGAAAATCCTAAAGGGGAAAACAACTCAAGAAGCATGGGAAACTCTGAAACATGCTATCATAAAAGCTCAGTCCAGCACAATACCACTGAAAAAGAAGCACAAGAAAGTCAAGAGGAAACAAGCATGGCTGCACAAAGATCTCTCTGACAAACTGAAAGACAGAAAGGACAAGTTCAAAAAATGGAAAGAGGGGCACATAACTAAGGCCAATTATCATCAGACAGCCAGAACATGCAAAGACGAAGTCAGGGAAGCAAAGACTCAGAATGAACAAAGATTTGTAACAGAAATCAAGCATAATAAAAAAAGTTTTTTTTCAGCATATTAATAAATAAGAAAAGGAAACTCTAGGTCAGGGGTGTTAAACTGCCGGCCCATGGACCGGACGCATTGCGACAAAACTGCGCCCACCCCATTGCCGGCAATGGGGAAAAAGCTCCGATATGTCGTGCGACGTCACGTGACGTTGCGAGTTTGACATGTCTGCTCTAGGTCCACTAAAGAGAGAAGATGGCAAGGAAACAACAGGCAACAGGGAGAAAGCAGAGCTGCTTAACTCATTCTTTGCATCAGTCTTCACACAAAAAGAAACTATAGCCCAATATACAAAAAAAAATACTGCAAAAGTCAAACTAGAAACCAAAATTAAAATAAGCAAGAAAATGGTAAGAGAACAACTATCCGATCTTGACGAATGTAAATCACCGGGACCTGACAGATTACATCCCAGAGTTCTGAAGGAGCTGGCAGATGTTATCTCAGAATAACTGCACCCATATCTTTCAAAAATTCTGGAGCATCGGGGAAGTACCTGAGGATTGGAAAAGGCTTGATATGGTTCCCATCTTCAAGAAAGGGGAAAAAAACAGACACAGGAACCTAATGACCAATCAGTCTAACATCAATACCTGGGAAGATCCTGGAAAAGATAATAAAAAAGCAGATCTGTGA
This sequence comes from Vipera ursinii, assembly GCF_947247035.1. NCBI lineage: Eukaryota > Metazoa > Chordata > Lepidosauria > Squamata > Viperidae > Vipera > Vipera ursinii. Next base: position 2,900,017 of record NC_139523.1, read on the forward strand.
ACAACAAGAAACAAACAAATTTATAACTAGTAGCCAGCACGGGTTTGTCCCAAACCAATCTTATTTCATTCTTTGATAAAGTGACCAAACTAGTAGACCAGCGAAACGCTGTGGACATAGTATAGTTAGATTTCAGTAAGGCATTTGACAACGTAGACCACAATCTACTCCTTGGTAAGCTAGAAAAAGGTGGAATAAACATCACCACCAGATGGATCTGTAGTTGGCTGGCAAACCGTACTCAACAAATAGTCCTCAACAGTACTATATCCACATGGAGAGAACTAAGCACTGGGGTACCGCAAGGCTCTGTCTTAGGCCCAGTACTCTTCAATATCTTCACCAATGACTTAGATGAGGGAATAGAAGGGGAACTCATCAAATTTGCAGATGATACTAAACTGGCAGGAATAGCCAACACCCAGAAGACAAGTACAGATTAGGTGAGACCTGGCTCAAAACAGTAACTGTGAAAGGGATCTTGGAGTCCTAGTGGACGATCACTTGATTATGAGTGAACAATTGCAGCAGCTGCCAAAAAAGCTGGTACAATCATGGGTTGTATAAACAGAGGCATAGATCACGCGAAATATTATTACCACTTTATCAAACCCTAAGTAAGACCACACCTGGAATACTGCAACCAATTTTGGTCACCATACTAGCAAAATAGATGTTGAGGCCTTGGAAAAAGTTCAGGGAAGAGCAACTAAAATAATCCAAGGCTGGAGACTACAACATACAAAGAACGGCTGCGGGACTTGGGTTTGGCTAGTCTAAAGAAAAGAAGAAATAGGGGTGACATGATAGTAGTATTCCAGTATTTGAGGGGCTGCCACAAAGAAGAGGGGGTCAAATTCTCCAAAGCACCAGAGGGCAGGACGAGAAACAATGGTTGGAAACTGATCAAAGAGAGAAGCAACCTGGAATTAAGGAGAAACTTTCTGACAGTGAGGACAATTAACCAGTGGAACAGCTTGCCTCCAGAAATTGTGGGTGCTCCATCATTGGAGATTTTTAAAAAGAGGCTAGGCAGTCACTTATGGGTTCTCCTTCTTGAGCAGGGGCTGGATTAAAAGACCTCTAAGGTCCCTTCCAGCTCTATTCTGTTCTGTTCTGTTCTGTTCTGTTCTATTCTATTCTGTTCTGTTCTACTCTATATTCTATTCTATTCTATTCTATTCTATTCTATTCTATTCTATTCTATTCTATTCTATTCTATTCTATTCTATTCTATTCTATTCTATTCTATTCTATTCCATTCCATTCCATTCCATTGCCAATAAAGTGATGAAATGTCTCTGGTATCTGCCTCTATTACTGCTACCTGATATGGACGCCTGCTTGCTTTAGCTGGGCAACTGGGATAGCCTTCATCTTTGGTGACCTTGCTGTGAATGTGTAGTCTTTCCAACACCTTTGGATCTGTGTGTGTGTGTGGCATTCCCACCATTTACTACTATATGATGTGTCTCTTTTGGCAGTTATTGAGGGAGCTATGTGCTATATGTCATCATTGCTATGAGGAGAGCCCTAAAATAAAGTGCCTCCTATTGTATAAATAACAATTTAATTATTAATAATGAAAAATTGACTTTTCAAAGATGCCCCCTGGGCCCAATCATAGGTGGCAAAGAAACAAATACCTAGAAATTATTTTTCATGCCACCTGCTCATGGAGGCTCCAAGCTCAGTCCCTAAGAGAGAAGGTCAAAAGAAGTAAAGATGATACATTAAGATTTTATTTGGCGGTAATTCTATACCTGTGCTATAAAATACTTTTTGAGTCTAAAATAATGTCACAACTGTCCAATGGCTTCCAAACAGGTGTGTATAAGAACAGTGAGAATCAAGCTTAAGGAATCTGCATTTGGTTGCTTTGTTGTGTCCTAACTCAAACTTTTGGACTGCACGTAGAATGGGTCCAATTAATGGAACCATTAATGGAAAAATTAATAAAATTAACCATTAACTATTAATAGAATTAATGCCTTGAGCAGGGGTTTAGTAGTTTACAGCATTTCATTGTAAAATTTAATAGCAATTTTAAAGCATTCTTTTGTGTATCTGTAGTTTTATCTCCATAATTATATCCTTTACTCGATCAATATGACTTTTTATTTCTATTTCTATTTAGTGTAATTGATATTTACTTGTTATATGCTGGTCTGTGACTTGAAATAAAAATTGATTGATTATATATCTTGTGTAAAATATTTTATACCAGCCCTCTCTCAAGGCATAGCGTGTGATATATTTTATAGATTTGTTCCAGAGTTCTTTCTATTTTTGAACTGGAACTGTTTCTTTGAAGTTTTGCATCCAGTTTACCACACATTTCTTACTTGCTATGTGTCGTATATCTAAGTAGACATTTATATAGGTGGACTAATAGGTGGGCTTGACTCTTTGAGGCATTTTGATGTCTGTCTCTTGCTTTTGAGGCCCGATTTTATTCTTCCAGCAAATTTTGGTGGCTAAGCTTCTTTTTGAAAGCTGTGCTGGGGGTGCTGCTCCTGTTTCAACATACATGTACACAGGGCTTTTTTTCCTCATAGAACGCTCAGAACGGAGTTCCGGCACCTTTTTTGGATGGAACCTTGTAGGGTAGGCAAGGTATGACACTTGTGAGTTCCGGCACCTTTTTCTTTTACAAAAAAAGCACTGCATGTACACAGAAAACACCTTGTGGCAAAAGAAGCCAAAAACGTGCCATGCGTGCCTTGATGAGAGCTGCAGAAACCAGCTCTCTTTCTCAGTCTAGAACAATCAAGTTTATGTGAGGCACAGGACTTAAAAAAAAAGAAGTGCAGATCTGGTGCCCTTTCAAAAGACTGCCAAGCCCATGTTTAAAAAATAGGCCAAAGCACTTTGAAAGTTCACAAACACTCTGTAGACACCCAGAGCAGGGAGGGGAGGAACGTGTGTGACAGCAGCAGCCTTAAGCAACCAACAAGAGTTTGGTTTTATTGTCGTTTTGATAAGAGATGGGTGGCAAATAAGTTTAATAAATAAATGTAAATTTTAAAAAAAGCTGGGCAGCTGATCCCAGCCCTTCACCAGTAATCAGTCACATCATTGATCAAGCATGGCGGGTTGTGTCTGTGACAAAACAAGTATGAAAGACAACACTAAGCTGCTTCCACCTTGGGCTGAGAAGCCGATGAGAAAAATCTCCTCCAAAAATGCTAGGCTGAGGGCTGTGAAAACGAGGCCCCTTATGTTGCGTTTCTTCTGACGTTCGGGGCCGCCTTCTTTGCCGAAAGGGTGGATAATGCAGGAAAAAAAGTGCAGGATAACGCAGGGAAATATTGTGCGGGGGGGAGGGGGGAGCACGCTGACCAACAACTCAACTATTTTATTTTTCTGTTGAGGCGAAAGCTCAGAATGCTTTCCCTGGCAAGTGGCCTTTACCTGCACGTCTGGGGACCCTGCCCTTTATCCGGGAAGGGGGTCTTTACTAAATTCAATTTATTTCTATTTCTGCTCTGCCCCTCCTCCGGCTGTTCTGCTCCCACCATCCTCATTTATCCCCGCAGAAGGTGAGGCTGACTCAGCCAAGGACGGCAGGAAGCCGTGTGACTGACAGCTCTTTGAAGATGGGTCCCCCCAAGGCTGGGTCGAAGTGTGGCAGGCAGACTTGCTGCTCTGGGTTCTCGTTGAAGAAGAAAGGCAGGGCGAAGGAGCCGATGAATCTCAAACGCGCAGATGAAAAGGGAGTTTGGCGATGGGCTGAGCCTGCCAGGAGAGAAAGGATGGATCTGGGCCTCCCAGGTGGGGCGGGTGGGAGTTTTAATCTGGGCTCCTTTTGCCGGGCCTTTGATTAGGGCCTTCCTGCTGCTTTATTACTCCATAATTTACACGATGGCTGGAGGCAGAAAAAAAACCCGCTAAGAGACATTATTAAACTTTTACCCACCCAATGACACTTGAGATTTACCAGCCCTGCTCTTGGCTGGATTACTTCATCCTGCAAAAAGACATCGCAGGATGCCAAATTAATTTCCCAACAGCCCCTGCATGGGGGTGGGCAGAAAAACAAAGGAAAGGAATTGCTGCTCCTGGCCATGGGGCTGGAAACAATGCATTTCTGCACAAGGACGGAAGTGGAGCAGACCAAAGAGAACACGTTGTAAGAGCTGAGAGGTGTGTGATCTTGGCCCCATGTCTGCTCCTCAGAGCCAAATAGGGCTCTCCCAAAATGGCCACACTTGCAACTTCCAACAGAAAGAAATTCACGAGGCATCATCATATAAATCATACTTGATCAATAACATCAAACCGACTGTCAAATAAATTAAAATTTCATTATTTTGTTTCTTGTCCCGCCATTTATTGTTTGGACTTTACCAACGTTTTGGAGTGAGGCCTGGCACATCAGCCCGTAGCCATGGGTGCCTTTGCCATCCCACAAGACCCCAAGCCCCTGCGGTGCTGTTAGGGGTGAGGAGCGTAAAGGAAGACTTGCCAGGTGGTTACTACTCTTGAGAGCAGATCAGGGAACAGAACAGAATAGAATGCGGAGTAGAACGTGGAAGGGAAGAGAATTAGGCTAGACTAGAATAGAAGATCCTCTCGTCTAAATAGTTTATGAAGACATTAATGCTTGTTTAGGAGTAAATTAGGAGGGACAGAGAAACAATGGAAAAAGTTGCACCAAAGGCAGGTGGTAAGAAGAAGTCCAAGGAGATGATTTTAAAAAAAGAATTAAGAAATGTACCATGTCTGGCCAAAAGGTTGCTGGGTGCTAGAGTCATGGGTTATCTCTTGACTGGATATTGTACTGCCTGGATACTGTGATATATATGGAGTTTTTCCTTAGTTTTTCCTTCTTAAAGAAAGAGCATTTTCTTTTGCACTAGAGAGAAGCAACTCAGCCACCTGGGTCTGCATTATTAACTCTCTCCCCCCCCCCAAAAAAAATAAGCTGGACCCAGAAGCACGGGGCCCACAAATCTGTTCCACTCAGAACATTTTGGAAGACATTCTGCTCTTCCTCCAGGCTCTATTTTAACTCCTAAGCCCTTTTTTCTGTTGCCCACTGTGCCCTTTTTGGATAGCATCAAGAACTTGAGGGTGATAAAGGACAAATTGTGAGCAGCAGGCACAGGGAGGGTGTGTTCACTGCAGTAGGATCGAGACTCTGCAGGCTGCGGGTGGAAGCCAGGACACCTCTGGTCTTGTTCCAGGGCCACCATCAGAGTGAAATACTGCCTCTGTTTGGGCAACCTCCTCTGCAAAGTTTGGGCAGCAGATGAGTCCAAGCAGTGCTTTTTTTGTAAAAGAAAAAGGTGCCGGAACTCACACACGTCATACAACCCACCTTGCCTATCCTACAAGGTTCCATCCAAAAAGGTGCCGGAACTCCGTTCTGGGCGTTCTATGAGAAAAAAAGCCCCGAGTCCAAGGATGTAGACACAGCAGATAAGACTGCTAAGGTGGAGAGTTACTTTTCCTGCTTGTTGCACAGAGTAGATGCAATAATAAATCCATGTTCCTAGAGTGGGGAAGGATGATAGGGAAATCACAAAGGCTCTTAAAATAAAGCTTGCTCAAAATACTCATGGCTATAGGATGTGGGCACAGTAACTTTTTTACTTTAATCTATTTTCATACACAAGCTGTGTTTCCTGCTTACGTAACCAAGTAAAGTTTAAATGTCTAGAAAAGAAATCTCTGAGTCTTTTATAGCTTTATGGGAGGACCCACCTTATTCAGATAAGCACGTGACTCGGAGTCCGTGAGGATTCTCAAACATTCCGGTCATGGTTATCCCAAAAATGCTTTTTCCGAAAGGCAACTGGACTTTCTTGGTTTTTTCCTTGAAAACATTTCATTTCTTCGGTTCATGGCAGAGTACTTGTTCTTCATACAGAGGACCCCAGATGCTCCAGGACAGGTCCACTCTGCCAGGCAATCCTTGTGGGGATTTCCTCCCACTGATAGGAACCATAGAAACGTGAGGAGGCCTCATCTTAGGGGGATTGGCAACACCTGGATACTAGTAAGTTAAAATGACTAATATGTCAGATTAAGGGTTCAGAGGACTGAATAACAACTGAATACAAGGCAGAGGTTGGTCTGTGCCCCAAAGACCAAATATTTTGAACCTACATTCTGCAGAGATGACATTTTTACAGAAGGGACCCAACTGACCATAGGGGCAAGATTGCTGGTTTGCTAAGGAAAGTGAGCAGAGTAGGAAGGTGTGGCCCCAGCCCCACAACACAATGCCCCTCTTTTGAATACCTAGCTTTCTCCTCCAACAGAATGCTAATTTCATAAAAAGCAAATCATTAATTTTCTTCACATCACCGATAAATATATTCCTGCAAATTTTGCATATTTATTCAATTATTAGGGAACGGTTTTGCTTGAAAACTCAATTAATTCAGTATCTTCTCTTGCCAACCAAGCCAAACTTCATTATTTCTCTCTCCCTTTGTTTGGGAATATTTGATTCCCCCAGTCTGTTCTTTTCACTCTGCCAACAAATCCCCTCCCAAATATTGTTCTGCTGGCTTTTCCCTCTCCCCCAGGATCCTCCATCTTCACTTTTTGTATAGGGGAACCCTCCCATTGGAGTCCCTTTCAGTTGCATTCCCCACCCCCCAAGATATTGCTTAGATTTCCTGACATTGGTCTGAGAAGATTGTGATTCAGGGAGTGGGAGAATCCAACCTTGGTGTTGGCATCTTGGGTGAACCAAGCCCTCCAGTGAAAGTTTACCATGATTCCTTGGGCAATGCACGATATGCGAAGCTGTGTTTAGCATTCAGCATTTAGGTGATCCCAGTCTACACACGCACATGCCCGTGTATCCATGATGCTTCTCTTCTGCTGCCCTTATCTCAATCCTGGCATTCTGCTATGTTCCCAGTCACCCCAGGCTATCCTCTGCCCTCTGCTTCTCCCCACAGTTCTCCCCTCTATCCACCTCACTCAGCTGGGGCTGGCAGGAAGGTTTTTATAATCTATAGAACTTTTTTTTCAGGATTTCTGAATCATTGCCAGGCAGAGCCTTACGTCAAGTGCCAGCCAAGTCCCAGTGTGATTCCAATCCTCCAGTTTGACGAGCGGGAAGGAAAGTTTGGGCTTAATTCATATGGTAGTAAGCTGACTGCAACTGTAGTTGTTTTAGCAGAATGTGAGTCTGAAGGGACCTCACTGAGCATTAAGGAATCAGCAGCAGACCCTGGAACTATTTCTGTTATGTACTGGGCTTGTGGTGATATACCACGTGCGTTGCTGGAGCAGCTAACGGCTCTCCAGTAACCCAGACTAGCTGTCTCCTGTCCTGCAATTGGCTAGCCCCAGGTGGCAAGAGTGGGTTCAAACCTATTGGCTGCCACCTAGGGGCTAGACTACAGAATATATTGTGGCTGGTTGCAGCCCAAGTTTCAGTACGGTTCCAGCAAGAATAAAGTATGAGTTATCCTGTACTCAGCCTCGTGTCATCATTCCTGCACCCAACAGCTCACAACTTAACAATTTCTTTCCTTTTCTTCTAAAAAGCTGTCCTCTCTTCTCATCCCAAACTCTGAAAACTGGCTTGGTTGTGGTTTACTTTGGTTGGCAAACTTTTGGGAAGGAAGGAAGGAATAAACTCGTGATTAGCCTGGACTTAGTTGTTCATTAATCCACCTCTCAACGTGCAGAGAACTAATGAAGTAATTAAAGAGGCTTCATCATGTCTCAGCAAGTCCAATCAATAGCTTATCGTCCTTTTTCAGGGCAGGAGAAGAAAAAGGAAACACTTTGGGAACAGAAAGCGTAAAATCCAGAACCCCCGGGGAGGATGACGTGCCTTTCAAGTTTGCTTTATACATGGTAGAAAAAGACTTACGGTTTGTGCATAAATGAAATCACCAGGAACATTTTTTTAAAAAATAAAAGTAATTTCAGATTTCTGACTGGTTTTTTTTTAGACTACCATTTGATGGTTCAAAATTAAAATGTTATTTCAATTCTTTGTTCTCCCTGCTGCCATTATTCTTTTGTTCTTTTGACCTTTATTCTCTCTTCTCTCCTGGCATTTCTTGTTTCCATCACTTTTCAACATTATACTTTCAATGGAGTAATAAGTAGATATCCGTGAATCCAGGACCGCCACAAACCCATAGTTGTATTTATAGCTGAAGGGCAGGAATTATTCTTGCTGTTTCTTCTGTTGCTGCCATGAGCGGACCAGGTTATTGCTAGGCTAGAAATTAGAAATTTGTTTGTACAAAATGAGAAAGGTCCTTCACTCTCCGTGTCTCGTTCACGTTGGGGGTCTGGTTTAGCCCCACCTCTAGGGCTGTTGAGATCTCCATTCAAGTGTAGAGGTTCAGGCCTCGTGTACGTCAACAATATGGCCAGGTTCACACGCCAGATCAGGTTAAAACAGGGTTGTGTAGCATATGGCTCAGCTTATGCTGTGGGAATTCGTCCCTCATCTTAGTACTTTAGGTGTGCCATATCATCACATTAAACAATAATTTGGTTTATTTGCTTGGGCATATTCTGTGTGGAAACAAAGCAGTGGAATTATGTTAACCTGAAAAAATTAAATGTTAAATGGACATGTTGTTTTAACTCAGGGCTTTTCAACCAGTGGTACGGGTACCACCTGTGGTACATTGGCACCTGGCAGGTGGTACGCGACCATCCTAGAAAAGTGGTAGCGGGGGAGGGGAATGAGCTGAACCGGTGGCAGCACTGTGAGAGATGGCTGGAGCTGCAGGGCTGTCAGGGCTGTCAGGGCTCAGCAGAAGCGCCAGGATCAGTGCCAGGCTCCATCTGGAGCTCAGCACTGATCCCGGCGCTTCTGCTGAGCCCAGAAGAAGCGCCAATCAGCTGGAATGCTGTAGCATCTCCAGGGTCTTGTGATTTACAGTCAGATGCTTGGCAACGGATTCATTTTTTCAGTGCCATTGTAGCTTCAAACAGTCACTAAGCAAACTGTTGTAATCGAGGACTACCTGTACTTCATCACTTTTTTCCTTCTTTTTTTTTGGTCATCAAGTTTTTGACACCTTGCTGGGCGACTGGTGGTACTTGGATGTTGCCATATCCTAAAAGTGGTACAATGGGTGGAAAGGTTGAAAAGCCCTGTTTTAACTCATTTGATTAATCTACCTGTTTTCATATTTACTGTTTGACACACAGAGTCCCCGGGAAGCTCTTTTTACAGGACAAGTCACTGACCTATGCTCCAGCCTTTTTAATTCAAGAGGGCCAAGATAAAACACTGTCGCTAAGAATGAACCAAACTCTTGACAATGCCAGATGCAGACGATTTTTTTAAAAAAAATCTCAATATCTGTCATTAAAGAGAAAGTTATCTTTAAAAGGTTGGTCTGCTGAACAAAATGGAGGAACAAACTTTCCTGAAAGTCTAGCAAAAGGTGTCCCCCCCACCCCCCAGGAGGCAACTGGACTTTCTTGTGTTTCTTTTGAAGATGTTTCACTTCTCATCCAAGAATTTTCTTCAGCTCTGACTAGATAGTGGGGAATGGAATACATAGACACCTAGCAAAAGTCAGAAGGAAGGAAGGAAGGAAGGAAGGAAGGAAGGAAGGAAGGAAGGAAGGAAGGAAGGAAGGAATTTCCCAAGATTTCTGTACACATTTTAGAACATGAATTGCCTTCCCAAAATGGGAAAGATAAAACTAACAAAGTCCAACTCTGATTCCATTGTTGAAGACAAACACATTGTTTATTACTTCCAGCAGTGTCTGCAACAAGGGAGTCATCATAACACACATTATAAAAAAGGACAAGACTTTGAGAACATGGTTGTGGTTGCTATTGTGGGAGGAAAATCTGTAAGAGGGAGCCTGTGAATCTTCTTGCCCGTCAGGATGACACAGAGCACGTGAGTCACCAAACTCATTGGTGGTGGTGGTGGTGGGGGGTTGCAGGGGCAGGCAAAGCCCCTGGACAGGTTCAGCAGTGCTCTGAAAAGACAGACAACAGGCTGTCTCAATACAACTCCAAAGACTCTTAAGACACAACTGGCTTTGAGTTATTTATTTAGTACAGGACATCTGCTGAGGCCATGCAATCACTGATATGCCATGCTAATAAAACACATTATGCATACAAACACAAATATAAGTTTAAGTAGAGCTTTGCCTTTGTTCTGGCATGGCCTGTCTTGAAGCTATTCAGGGAGATCCCTATTTTTTTGGGGGGGGGGAGGAAGCTGCATTCCTGGGAGTGGTTTTGTTGGAGCCGCATAATCTGTTTTGTTATAGTGATTAAAAGTCGGTCAATTTAATTTGCCATTCTTGATCCAGATCATAAGACTCTGGTGTGTTATCCCAAATTGGTTTCCTAGACTTAAGCCTGGTGTGAGGTAGGGAGCTTAATAGTTTATGTATTGGTAATTCTATTACCGATACGTATTTAACCGCGATGGCTCAGGGGTTAAAGACACTGAGCTTGCCAGCTGAAAAGCTGATGGCCCAGTTTCAAGAGCTGAGCACCGGGCAACAGGGTGAGCTCCCGTTCCTTGCCCCAGCTCCTGCCCCACTAGCAGGAGCATGCAAATGTGAGTAGATTAATGTGTACCGTTCGAAGGGAAGGTAACAGCGTCCCATGTGCCTCGGCATATAGTCATGCTGGCCACATGACCATGGGAGTGTCTTCACACAACACCCTCAGTTCAGAAACAGAGACCAGCCCTGACATAACTGGACAGGGAAAGCTTTATCTTTGAATTCTTTCTAACATTGCCCCTTCTGATCTCAGGCGACAACAAGAGACAGCTCTAGAGTGGAATAAGAGAAACAGGCTACTGACTCCCAGAGACACAACTGGTGGCCAACTGCTTTTAAAAAGGCGAAAGGTTCAAGTAGCCTCACTCTGCTGGGTTGCACCCATTGACTCTCGGATGGCTTCAGTCGGCTCCAGCTGCCTGACTAATCTCCTCTCGAGACGCCCTTCTAAAAGCTTGATTGGCTGCCTCTTGCTATGCTCAGGAGCCCTGGGCCAAAACATGGATTAAAATTCAAATTGTTGAAATTCTCCCACAACATACCGACTTTTTAGCAAGGCAAAGGAGATTTCATAGGAAAGCTGAGCTGCCTGTTGAGCCTCGGGGGCACTGAGGGGAAAAGGCCCAGTTTGGTTTATCAAATATCCTGAGTGCAGACGACATGATGGATGAAGGGAAGGAGGCCCTGGGGCGCCCGGCTTTGGCTTGGCGGTTTCTGCCCTGGTTGTTGCTCCATCCTCTGAGTCTCTTTTCCTCTGAGTTAAAGTTCTGTGCGTAAAGTTTATGGGTCCTGCTGGGGCACTTCATCTCATTACTTTTCTCCAGCAAATGCTTGTGGATTGAGTGGAGAGAAGTCTGTAAATCAGCAGCAGCCTCTTCAGCTCCCCACTCCTTTTCTCCATGGCTCCCTCGCCCCATGGTTCTGCTTGGGAGACAAAGGGAAGTGCCCACTGGAGAGGGAGAAGGGCCCACTGCTTAGAGATTACAGGCTGGGCAAGGCTGGAAAAAGTCCCATGGGGCAAGCTGCCTGCCTACAATTAAACAGGCAGCAGTTCTTTTAAATAGACTTTTCAAATCCAAGGGCCCATAGAAATGGCAAATTGCTGCTACCACATCTTGTCCACCCCAAACTTCCCCCAACGTCCAACCCTCCCCCAGCACTTGTAACCCAAGGTGTGCAGTGGCTCATCTCCATGCCACCCAGGCAGGGTTTTTGGGGTGGGGGTGGGGGGGTCTAATGTCTTTTCTGGTCTGCTATGTAAGGGAGAGTGGTCATTTGGCTGTCCTGGGCCTGCCCCCGACCTGCCTCCCCTTTCCAAAGAGGCACTTTGCATGCCTCTCTCTCTTTCTTTCTCTCCTCACTTCTTCTAAAATGGCAGCGGCTCCTTTTGTTCTTCTTCAAAATTTGACGGTTCCTTCGTCCTGATTTGGTGATTTAGATGATTTAGGAAATTCACCTTTCCATGCTCAGATTCAGACCTATAGAGAATTCATCAGAGAAAATCTACTGAGGGCTATCACTTAAAAAAAAACCAGCTAACAGAATGAGACATTTTAGCAAGTGTATATTTTATTCATCAAATTTACATATGGCCATCCATCTCACAAAAAAGTGACTGGGTGGATTAGGGAAATACTGTGGACCTGGTTTACTTAGACTACAGGAAGACATTTGACAAAGTAGACTTCAACCTACTTCTTGGTGGGATAGAAAAATACGGGTTAATTAGCAACACCCCCAGATGGATTTGAAATTGGTGAACAGCAGACAGTCCTTAATGGAACTACATCTGCATGGAGGGAAGCAAGCAGTGGGGTATCCCGAGGTTCTGTCTTAGGCCTAGTACTCTTCATCATCTTCATTAATGATTTAGATGAGGGGATAGAAGGGGAACTCCTCAGATTTGCAGATGGTATGAAACTGGGTGGGGGGGATAGCCAACTGTAGTCAACCCACAGTCTTAGGCAACCTAGATGGGAGATGGCATCTACACCAACGGAAACCATAATTGCCATGTCCAGGACTAGCAGAAGGGAAGGCAAAACAGCCTCTGTGTGGAGTGACATTCCACAGTAGCCTGCCACTCTACTGTGGTGCCCCCTCGCCAAGCCACCACCAGTACCCCCAGACTCCTAAAGTCCTGGTTGGCCTCTCAGGTGGTGAACTGCCAGGGCACAATTCCTAGCAACAGCCATCAGGGTCAGACAGAGCTGCAGTAGGCAGATGACCTCCATCACCAGCATATGACCAGAATCTCTCAGTGTCCTTGACCAACTGCAAGGAACATTCAGTCCTCCACCATCACCACTGACTAGAATAACACCAACTTGGCCAGCCTGGCAGCCAGCCAGCTGAGGCCCATCAACCATCCTTCCAACATGATCTCTGACAAATCCCCACCAACTGAAAAAAAAAATCCACAGGGACAAGGCATCAGCAGTGACACAGCACACCATACATAGAGTCTGCATCTGCCGCAGTGTTCCTTGCGTTGTTCCTCTTTGGCACTATGAAATATTCCAGTTTGTGGCCTTTAGATGCCTTCAATGTCTCCAACGAACAAGAATCTTCCCTTTGCATTTGGCTCAGGGAATTCTCTGTCAAGTCAGGCAGCTCAATTTGCGTTGAAGCCCCTGCCCCACAACCACAGTAGAGCAGCCTGAGAATATTTATTTATTTTATTTATTTATTTGATTTGTATACCGCCCTTCTCCCTAAGGACTCAGGGCGGTGAACAGTGAACATAAATAACAGAATGCACAAATAGTTATCTTAAAACAATAATTAAAACAGAACCCGTCAGACCAGACTGGATTGCTTAAACAGATGTGTTTTTAGGTCGCGTCGGAAGGAGCGAAGGTCGGGAGCCATCCGGAGCTCAACCGGTAAACGGTTCCATAGGTCAGGTGCGCTCACAGAGAACGCCCTCCCTCTGGGAGCCACCAGACGGCATTCTCCGAACGGCGGAACCCTTAGGAGGCCCTCTCTGTGGGAGCGCACTGGACGGAGGGACGTTGACGCTGGCAGCAGGTGATTCCTAAGGTACTCCGGACCCATGCCATGTAGGGCTTTGAAAACCATTACCAGCACCTTGAATCTTATCCGGAGGACAACTGGGAGCCAATGCAGTTCACGGAGTAGGGGTGTAACATGGGAGTATTGGGAGACTCCCAACACAACTCTCGCGGCTGCATTCTGTACCAGTTGGAGCCTCCGAGTGGTCCTCAAGGGCAGCCCCATGTAAAGAGCATTGCAGTAGTCTATTGGGAAGGAGGCAGAAATGGGGAGTGGGGGGGAAGGCTGCACCATCTGTATTCACACTGAAGAGCCCCAAATAATTTTTCCCATATAAAGTTACAGTTGGTGGATGGTTTGTCGAGCGTCCTCCTTAAATAAACTTTCAACCCATAATTTCACTGAAATCAGCCAAGCCCTCAGCAATGTTTGTGTATCTTAATGACTAAGGAAGGGAGCATAAAAGTCTGACATTACACCAAACCCTTGGTTTATAATTACCACCGCTTTATGTACTTTGCGTTTCAGTCCCGAGAGAGGGATGCCAGCTTCCAACCTTCTCAAGCTAAAGAGCTTCGGGCTCAAATTAAATGTAAATAGACAGCTATCTTGGCTTTTCCCTGTTCCTCATTTTTCACACTGAAAAGCCAGCTTAAAGGCTGGCAGGAAGAACAATGTAGACTCAATGCTACAAATTCCTTTAATACAAAAGTCTTATGGGGGGGAGGTTAAGGAGCATTTGCTTGCCGAATCCAGTATGTTTTGATTCCCCACGTAAGAAAGTCCGAAAGCTCGGGAGACGAAACCTCTGGTCCCGGTGACCAACCCAGACTGGATCCTGCAGGCTCTGGCAATGTCTGCAGGTCGCTGGGAAGAAAATCTGGGCAGTTCAGAAAAAGGAGATCAGGGAGGAGGAACAGCAGCTGTCTTTCCATAGCTCTCCTTTTCTTTTTTCCCATTCTTAAATTCAGCGCATCCTGATTCTTGAGTTTCAGGGTGATGAAGTTAATAAAAACTTTGAAATAAATTATTATATTTTTGTACCTGTCTTTGCTGCCGTGAATTTTTGTTTCACTTCTCCCTACATATTTTCAAGCAATTTCTCTAACACAATGCATTTTTGAACATAAATTCCAGTACCGCCGGGTACAGAACGTAGTAGGAAAAGAATGAAAAGGGAATGAAAAGGGAATATGCAGCATTTTTCCTATTGTGGGTTTTTTTTTTGGCTTTTTGCTTAATTGGTAAAAACTTTGCAAAATTTGAAGAGGTGTAAATTTAAAAAAAACAACAAATAACTAAGTTTCAGGATCCAATCTTGTTCGGTCACCGGGACCAAAGGTTTAATCTTCTGAGCTTTTGGACTTATGCTGGAGCCCATTCTCTGGGAGAAGTTCTCTCTAGCAGAGTGTATGCTTTGGGCCATTATGTGTGTGATATTCATATGGTGCCCAGTTGTGTGTGTGGTTTTTTTTTTTAGTTGTTGATTGGGGAGTGGATGGCCGGCTATTAAGTCATTGGCTGTTGTTTTCTTTGTGCTGCCAGGCCCTGGCCTCCTAAGTACTTGATAAGCTGGTGGTAAATCAGCACTCCTGTTGACAAACAAGGGGCTGTTTTCCAGGCTTCAATCACTTCCCTGACTATTTTTGTGCCTGTTTGTCCAACAATCTTAACTTTCAATAGATTTGAATCTGCAAAACAAGGGAAGCTTGTGTGAAGGCAGAAATCAAATGAATTTTTCCAACATTGCGGCCATTGAATGGATGGGTGCAGCATCCTCACAGCTTGGAATCTCTGCCAGTCAGTAGCCAGGGGGATGCTGCACGGGGCTCTTCTACTGCCGGGATCTTGGTCAATCTGAAATTGGGTAGTTGTCCTCGTTTCAAGGCCTTCCCAGGCTCTGGGTAGGCAAGAAAAACCTGGGAGCTCCTTTAGAAGTCTGACCTATTTATGGGGAGAGGCTAGAAGCTGTTTGTGGGAAAGGAGACTCAATTAAAAAAACCCTAAAAGTAATAAATACATAAATTAATCAAAAAACAAAAAAAAACCCTCAAAGGACAGACTTGATGGACCACTAGTCTTTTTCTGCCATCTATGTTTCTATGTTTCTCAGGCCACAGTTGCTCACTGATTTTGAATAATGAGTCCGTTCTCAAAGCAGCACTCTGAGCTACCAACACTTTAAAGGAGGCTTCGACCCCACAAATTCCTTTGCATGAAAGCCATGGAAATTAGGGAAGACAGGCAGAACTTCCCAGTTCAGTCAAGGTCTAGCAAGGAGAAAGCTTGATCTCATAGACGAAATTGAAATGTACCTGAATTAGTTGCAAATGCATCTGAGACTTGGCAACTACTTAGAAAGAAAAAAAATCTGAAATGGGACATTATTTGTTTTAAACAATTCACCTCCGAGAGCAAACATGAAACATTTTTAAATGAGCACCAATGAAAGAAAGAAAGAAAGAAAGAAAGAAAGAAAGAAAGAAAGAAAGAAAGAAAGAAAGAAAGAAAGAAAGAAAGAAAAAGAAAGACACAAAGCAGGAGATGTGGAAACAAACATCGGGCCAGTGAAAAGGGAATCAGGTGCCACCAATGCTCAACATATGAGGAATTAACAGGGTGAACTTGAAATCCCAGTACAAGAGAACAGATATGACATCATTTCCATTACTGAAACTTGGTGGGATGAAATCCATAACCAAAATGTACAAATAGAGAGATTTAAACTGTTCAACACCCCCCCAGACCTAATAAAAAGGGTGTGGCATTGCACTATACTGTACATAAGAAATAACTATACCTGTATAGAAATGCAATAGAACAAAGATGAACACCCTCTCAGCCTTGGTGGAGCAGTGGGCTAATGCCTCCTTAAGTAACACCAGCTGCCTGCAATTAGTGCAGGTTCGAGTCCCACCAGGCTCAAGGTTGACTCAGCCTTCCATCCTTCTGAGGTAGGTAAAATGAGGACCCAGATTGTTGGGGGCAATAAGCTGACTTTGTAAAAAAATGCTGCTGGGGGGGGGGGCGAAAGCCCTAATAAGCAGGCATATACATAGAATGAAGGCTATTGCTAAGCACATTGATTTGTGCTTTAAATTGTAAGCCGCCCTGAGTCTTCGGAGAAGGGCGGGATATAAATGGGATAAAAAAAATGCATTTGGGTTATATAAAAGGAAAAAGAATGGGTGTATACTACAGGCCACCCAAACAAGCAGAATAAATAGATGAATTTTTTGCTAATCAGTTAACCAACGTTTGTAGGAAACACCACAGCCATAATGGGGGACTTTAACTACCCTGAGATCAACTGGGAGACAAACTGTGCAACAAATGGGAGATCGAACAGATTCCTGATGAACCTAACAGGCTCAGAACAAACAGGCTTGCAACAAATTTCAAAAATAACAAAACAAGCTTCTTTCAACATGTAAAACACAATAAAAAAAATTAAGGAAAAAATTGGTCCACTAATGGGAGAAGATGGCAAAAAGGTGATAAGCAACAGGGAGAAAGCTGAACTGTTTAATTCATTCTTTCTATCTGTCTTTACACAAAAGGGAAAAAAAATAGCCTAACCTAACAAAAGCGGTAAAAGACAGATTAGGAAGTCAAAATAGGCAAGAAAATGGTCAGGGAACACCTGGTCACCCTAGATGAGTTCAGATCACCAGGAATTTCATCCCAGGGTTCTGAAGAAGCTGGCAGATGTGATTGCGGAACTATTGAACCAAATCTTTCAAAGATCCTGGAGCACCGGAGAACTACCAGAGGACTGAAAAAAAGTTTACATTGTTCCCACCTGCAAAAAAGGGGAAAAAATGGATTCAGGAAACTATGGGTCAGTCAACTGGGCATCAATACCAGGGAAGATCCTGGAAGAAATAATCAAGCAATGAATCTGTGAACAGCTAGAGGCAAACTAAATTATAACCAGAAGCCAACATAGGTTTGTCAAAAATAGATCATGCCAGAAACACCTTACTGCATTTTTTGACTGACGAAATGAGTGGACCAGCAAAATGCTGTGGACATAATATAGTTTACTTCAGTAAGGCATTTGACAAAGTAGACTACAACCTGCTATATGGTAAGACAGAAAAATGTGGGTTAGATAGCATCATCACCAGATCAATTTGTAACTGGGTGACCAGCTGCACCCAATGTGTAGTCCTTAATGAAACTACATCTGTGTGACAAAATGTATGCAATGGGGTAAACCGAGGTTCTGTATTAGGCCCAACACTCTTCAACATCATAAATGATCTAGATGGGATCGAGGGGGAACTCATTAAATTCACAGACGAAATCAAGCTGGCAGAAATAAATAATATTTTAGAAGGATAGGCTCAAGATCCAAAAGGAGTGCTAATGGACAATCCCTTAAATAGGAGCCAGCAGTGTGCTGCAGCTGCAAAAAAAGCCAACACTTTCCTAGGCTGCATTAACAGAGGGCCAGAATCATGTTCATGTGAAGTATTAGTACCACTTTATAATGCCTTGATAAGACCACACTTGGAATATTGCATCCAGTTTGGTTGCCACAATATAAAAAAGATGTTGAGACTCCAGAAAGAGTGCAGAGAAGAGCAACAACGATTATTCAAGAAGTAACTGATGGAAACTGATCAAGGTTCTTTGCAGGCATTGAGCAAGATGGAAGGTTCAAACAGCAACTGGCTTTATTGAAAGTCACAGAAGCAACAAGGGAGCTGCTGTGCAGCTATTTATACGGTTGGCCGGTAGGTGGCGACCAGTAGGTTTAAAGCCCAAAGACCTACTTAGCCGGCTGGAGACAACCAGTCTGGGCCCGCTAGCAACCATTACAAGCATACACGTGAACTAGCATTTAGCAGTTGAACTCAAGCAATTAGCAAGCAGTGCAATATAAGAAAACGCTTACAACATATAGAAAAAGGCCAATACATTACAGAGAGATCCAAGCTGGAATTAAAGAGAAATTTCCTGACTATAAGAACAATTAATCAGTGAAGCAGCTTGTCTCCAGAAGTTATGGATGCTCCTTCACTAAAGAAATTGGACAGCCATTTGTCTGGAATGGTGTAGGGCTTGCGGCTTGGCAGCTAGGCTGGGAAAGGGGGAGAGGGGAACTGAACCATGTGAGCAGCAGACGAGCACATGCATGCATGTGCACACAGACCCCTTGCGCAAGTGGCAGGCTGGCACACATACACACAGCTTGACTTGCATGAGCAGCAGGCTGAGGCGCACGCATGCAAGTACCTGCCAGCCAGCTGCTCATGTGTGTTGAGCTACGTGCACACTCTGGCCAGCCACTCACACGGCCCAATTCTGAATAGGGAGGGGCCTCTGGTGTAGGGTATTGTGTCTGAGCAGAAGGTTAGACTAGAAGACCTCCAAGGTCTCTTCCAGCCCTATGATTCTGTGATTCCACTCTGCCTCACCAAAGGCCTAGATGTTGAGGGCCTGCCCCAGGAACTCTGTGTCCCAAAGAGCTCTTATAGGTGAATTTAAATTGGAGTAACAGATCACACAACCCATCTTTCACAGTGAAAAGTTATGTGAACACAAAAAAACTGTTTACTTTTTTAACCTCCAAAGTACTAAACTCTGTAACTAGTTACAGCCTAATAAATCATTGCTTCATGTTGTGCAAAAAGAAATAATGTACTTATTAAGCAAGGGTCACCTTCCCAAAATGGGCAATCAATATTTTTTCCTTCATTCTGGGGTACTTTCTGCAGAGAGGAATTGGAAACCATCCCCACAATCAACGGAGGCATTTGTCTCTCCCTCCTGCTAATTATTGGGGTGCCCTGATCATCACCCTTGCAATAAGCCGGAACAGGGTAGCGTTGGGGAACATCCAGAGATGGGGAACACTGGGGGGACTGGCTCTGTCTGCCAGATGAAGCCTGCAGCCTCCTCTCTCTGAATGAAAAGTTGTTCCTTGAGGCTCAGATTCTGAGACATGCTAAAAGTTTGAAAGTAAGACATATTTTGCTTTTCTTTTCTTTTTTTTTGACACATTTAACTCATGTGATTGTAAATTATCCCCCACCCGCTTCTCATCATACTCCCTCCCTCCACATCTTTTTAGGTAGATTGATTTTTTTAATACTATTGTTTGTTTATTCGTGTCAGAAGCATCACAATTAAAATAAGGCATAGTACATGACATAAATTTTAAAATGTAAAATACAAGATTAAAATATGTACAAATTAAGCAGATCTTTCCCAGAAACTAGCAACATTAATTGCGTCCTGCTGTGCTGCCATGAGGTCCTCAAGCGTACACAGATCAGCATACAAAAGGCAGATATACATATGTGTCGTGGTCTGCATGTCACCACAGTCGCAAAGAGCACAAGCCACCGGATGGCCCCATTTGTTCAGGGTGTCTCTGGGTCTGTCGTTCCCATGCGCAGTCTGGTCAGTGATTTCCATACTTCCCAGATTTGGTCAGACCCGGCTGCCAGCTCCTCCATTGGTTCCATCCATTGTTGGCACTTTGTAGCTTTCCACAGGTCCTCTCTCTCTGCTTCCAAGTCTTCCAAGTCTTCTGTCGACCTAAAGGAGCTTTTCCTGGATTTTATTCTCTGCTGAGCTGCCTGTAGGCCATAATATTGCATTTATATTATTAGGCGATATACACTTCTATAGTTTAATATTGTAAGCCACTCACAATTACCGTGCTGTAAGATGGGCTTCTAATACATTTTACAAATAAATGAATTATATGTGTCTCTCCATCCAGAATTATTATTTCTTAAATTTATATGCCAGTCCTCAATGTCAGGTGAAAGGTTATAGTTTAAGTTTTCCTGACATGCATGCAAATTTTGTCTGCCTCCTGTCCAGTGCCTGTTCCAGAGGTCATATTCTTTTGCTCACAGTTAACGTGGTTGTTGACGTGAATGACAATTGCTGTAAATATGGCTGATCTAAAGAAAAACCATGGACTTTGGAAGCCATGCAAAGCTTCTGATAGCACATAGGACATATGATAACAGGGTTGGGAGGGACCTTGGAGGTCTTCTAGTCCAGTCTGTTGCTTGAGCAGGAGACCCCTACACCCGCAGTTTCATCCCTTAGGAAAAGGGATGAGATCTGGAAGACATCCCACCAATTTTATGGAGAGGCTGTTGGTTGGATCAGCTTCTGGTCTATTTCATTCCGAGTGAGCTGATCAAATGGGATCATCTCCCTACTCCACTCATTTCTTATCCACGGCTGTTGACTGAGAAACCTTCAGCCTCAAACATTCTCCCAGAGGGAGACTTTTATGCATCCTTTGTCCTTTACCTACTTCCCCCTTGTTTTCTCCCCCTAAATACGAATCTCCTAGTGCTAGGTTATCTTGCAGGAACAGCCATTTGAGGAACACAGGCAGAGCCTGGGTCCTGGCAGCTCAGAGCTATTTGCTGTGAGCTGTCCAATTCCAGGTCTTATCTCATCTCTGCACCTTTTGTGGGAAAACACACACACACACACAGAGAGACACAGACACCACAACCACTGAGCCTTTGTAGATAGGGTAGGATTAATCTCACTCGTGATTGGTGCGTCTCTGAGAAAAAGCAAGACCAAGTCAGACTGTTTATTTAGTCAGTCAACAAATATTTGGGAAGTTCTGCAAAAACTGGTCTACATGCAGAACAGGGAAGCCCAAAGCCTTCAGGCTGATGTTTGCCTGGGAACATTTCTAGCCTGGGATTTGTAGAGTATTAGAATATCGTGCAGCCGATGCTGAGTCCATGTAAAGCCGGGATCCTTCATTAGTGATATATTGCCATGGCGATGGCTGCAGGACAGACCCTATAAATCATTAGCGTGGAACAGCCAGGGCCAGACCGTCCTGTCTTCTTTTCTTATTAGGTCCTCTCTCCTTCCTGCCCCCAATCTTCGGGCACGCTGTGAGAATGCCTGAAGCCCTACAAAGAGAAGACGAACAGCAGGAGTGGGAAGAAGGACCCTTGTTTAAGGTTATTATTAAAACAGTAAAGGTATTAAAAGAAGTATTAGTACCTCTTTATAAATCCTTAGCAAGATGACATCTGGAATTCAGCAACTGCTTTTGGTCGCCACATTACTGGAAAAATGTTGATACTTTGGAAAAAGTGCAGCTAAGAACAATGAGGATGATTAAAGGCCAGGAGACAAAAATATATGAAGAAAAGTTGTAGGAATTGGGTATGGCTAGTCCACCGTGTTCCAGTATCTGAGCGGCTGCCACAAAGAAGAGGGGGTCACATTATTCACCAAGGCACCAGAAGGCAGGACAAGAAACAATGATTGGAAACTAATCAAGGAGAGAAGCAACCTGGAATTAAGGAGAAACTTCCTAACAGTGAGGACAATTAACCAGTGGAACAGCTTGCCACCCAGAAATTGTGGGCGCTCCATCCCTGGAGATTTTTAAGAAGAGACTGGACAGTCACTTCTCTGAGATAGTATAGGTTCTCCTGCTTAAACAGGGGGCTGGACTAGAAGACCTCCAAGGTGTTCTAGTCCAGCTCTATTTTATTCTATACTAAGTGCTCCATCATTGGAGGTTTTGAAGAGGAGACTTGTCTAGAATGTTAATATAGGATCTCCTGCTTGAGCAGGGGGTTGGACTAGTAGACCTCCAAGATCCCTTCCAACTCTGTTATTTTGTTCCGTTCTATTCTGTTCTGTTAGGAGTGGTTGAAAGGCAAGGGATACATTTTGCAATATATTGCCACAATAACCCAGGAGTAACTTGGGAAAGTTGTGGGGGGGGGGGGAAGCAAAGGAGAGGTTCAGAGCGTTGTTGCTGGCAAAAATGCATTTTTTTTAATTAAATAGTGGGCATTTGTAACTGATAAGCAGCATCTCTGGCTGGAGGCTAATGCCGTGGAGTGATGTTAATTTGGGAGTTTTGCAGAGCGATGGTACCGTTGCTGTGAGAAAGGATCAAAGCAGTTTAGCATTGGCTCCAGCCCAGCTCTGTTGTCTGTACGACCAAAGAGAAACCGCCTCCCTCGCTTGCCTATAACAGTTTGCTGGGGGAAGATTTAATTAACTGAGCTTTGGGAACCAGCGAATCTTATTGTTAAGAAATATGCCTTTTCAGAGAAAATAAAGGCATTTTCATTTAATGGAAACAAAGAGGAGTGTTATCAGAACATTACTTAATTGTCAGGCAACCCAAAGAGCTTTGCTGCTGGCATAATTTATGAACTCGCATTGTATCTGTGCTCCAAGAGCTCAGCTTTGGCTGGAGGTGGAACAAAAATTGCGCCCAGAAAAGGCCAGGAATTGTCATTGTAAATCCCATTAAAAGTCAGATTAAAATATTTGTAAGTGCTATTTTCACTTAAAGAGTGCTTACTTTGGAGGAGGAACGGAATTATTGGTCCCTGTGGAACCTATTTTTAGAAAGTCACGGAACATGGGAAGGGTCCAAATTGGCTAAAACTGAGGTGTGGAATTCCTGGACAGGATTTTTCTGAGATGCCCCTTCTCTGAACCTGGGAGAAGGGCTGATCTGAGTTTGGGTTCTGCTTCTGAGCACTATGGCCTCCATACAGAGCAAACGTCCGGCCTCTTCTGCTGTGAGGGGCACCATTCCATTCCTCTGTACTTTTAGTCCAGCGTGGTGGCAAAGCCTCCTCTGCACCTTGATGTGCCCACCTCCTATGCATCTTACTATGAACAAGGCAGCTTGGAGAATGCAAAGAATTGGGAAGAGTTCCTTTCCATGCCAAGAATCCATGAAGTATGTGGCAGGGGGGGAGGAGGTCAGGATGGGGGTAGTTCAGAAATGGAATCCTTCTCTCAAGTGTTCACATTCATCTTTTTTTTTTTGAGCAGAATGACAGAGTTGGAAGGGACCTTGGAGGTCTTCTAGTCTAGCCCTCTGTGTCAACACTGATAACATCAAATGTTATTGCTTGACAAGAGATGAAGAAGTAGCCATTTCATATGTGAAACTTGTGTATTGCTTTAAGAGTTTGAGTTTAAGGTTGGGAGGGGGGATGAGTAGGATTGCACCGTCAAGGCCATCTCTAACTAAAGAAGATAAGACCTTGGCGGGTTTTCTAACGGAAGGGAAACTGATTCTTTAAATTAATTGGAGAATATGATTAATGACAAAATTAGAAAGGTGGAGAATTGTGTTTTAATATATTGTGCAAGGGGCAGAGATTTCAGATTCCAGCTTCCTTCGAGCAAGCATTTGCCGGTCTATTAGGCTAAATAAAGGACTTTTAAGGTAAACAATGCCTCAGAGTCACTTGAAAAGCCCACACGTTCAGAAACCTGACACTCTGCTCAAGCAGGAGACACTATAGCATTTCAGACAGCTGACTGTCCAGTCTCTTCTTAAAAGCCTCCAGGGATGGAGCGGCCATGATTTCTGGAGCCAAGCCGTTCCACTGGTTCATTGTCCTCAGTGTTAGGAAGTTTCTCCTCGGTTCCAGGTTGCTTCTCTTCTTGATTTGTTCCCACATCCATTGCTTCTTGTCCTGCCCTCCGGCGCTTCGGAGAATAGGCCAATGCTGCCCGTGAACAGGCACCTCTCATTCCAAGAGCAGGATGGAGGACTTGGATCTCTGCTTTGGGTTTCTTCCCCTTGTTCCTTTAGGCCAGGGGTAGACCACCTTGGCTCTTTTATGGCTCATGGACTTCAACTCCCAGAATTCCTGAGCCAGCTATGCTGGCTCAGGAATTCTAGGAATTGAAGTCCATGAGTCGTAAAAGTACCAAGGTTGCCTACCCCTGCTTTAGGCTCAGTTGTGGAGTTGGGATTTTTCCTCTGCTTCCCTTTTCTCCCAGTTCCTCCGATTTTTTTTTAAAAAATGCAGCACTGAAATGGAGATGTGCCCTATTTTTCTCTAAATTCAGCAGCGTTATCCGTTAGATTGCCCGATGGGCCTAATTTTTACAAATAGTTTTACCTGATAACGCAATCAGTTTTGAAGAGTGGATTATTATGTACAGTTTCAATTTTATTTGGAACTACAGGGGCCTTGTTATCCAGAAGGCACCTGGTCGGAGCAATTCCCATTTCAGGGTTTTCGCTTCCTGGATCTTCTCAAGCGAAGACCCGGCCTTCAAAATGAGGCTCGGGTTACAGGTAGGTCCTCAACTTGCAACCATTTGTTTAGTGACTGTTTGAAGTTACAACAGCAGTGAAAAAGGTGACCTAGGACCAGTTTTCACACTTGCAACTGTTGCAGCATCCCCCTGGTCACGTCATCAAAATTTGGGCGCTTGGCAACTGGCAACTGGCACATATTTATGATGGTCAGAGAGTCCCGGGGTCAGCTGATCACCTTGTGCAACCTTCCCAGCTGGCTTCCAACAAGCCAAGTTAATGGGGGAAACTGGATCCATTTAACGACCACGAGATTCACTTAACCACTGCAGTTATTTCTTTAACAACTGTGGCGAAAAAAGATCACAAAATGGGGCACAACACTTTTAGGAACTCCCTTGCTTAGCAACAGAAATGTCGGGCTTAGCATCTTTTTGCACAAACTGAGTTGTGATTCCAACCCCAGCAATTATTCTGTTGCTGTTGAACCACGCTTAGAATCAGGATAGAGCTGGAAGGGACCTTGGAGGTCTTCTAGTCCAGCCCCTTGCTCAGTCAGGAGATCCTGTGCCATTTCAGACAGATGACTGTCCAGTCTCTCACCTATGGCCATAAGCCGAGGACTCCCTGTAATCTGTTATGAATCTGGAGCTGGAGTATGCTCTTTTGCCAGAAACAGTTAGAACTTCGCTCCTCGTGGTTAATGCTTATCCCGTCTTGTCACCTCCAGCTCAAGATATTGTCCTGGTCAGTCTTTGCGCAAACAATGTGGAGGTCACGGGCCACTGGTGAACCTTGTGGAGCACAAAGAGATAGGAGGGTGAAGCAGGAAGAGAATGAAGTTCAACAAATATTGTTTTTCTTAAGCTCCACCCATTTCAGTCTTAAACTACTAAGATTAATTTTTAACTTTAATTTATAAGAATTGGTAGTGCCTGACAAGGTGGTGGTGGGGACTTAGACTGTAAATTATACATCCCAGGTTAGGTACTAAAATATAACAAGACATAGAATTATAAATAAAATTTCAAAACAAAACAAAGAATATAATTGGCTAATCTTCCTTTTTTTAAGGAAAGGTAACAATACTTGGGAGGTGTTTTGATATTTGAACCACTTTATACACTTTAATTACAGTTTGCAGAAGCGAAGTGCAAACCCTAACATTTCAACATCTTTGTCAAGCAGCAGAGATGCCTGGCTGATCCCTCAACAAAAGGCTCTTCATGTTTTCATTGAATTCATTTTCTCTGGATCTCGAATGTGATTTGATCAGCAAATTGTCCTTGGCGTTTGACATGCCCGTCACCACCAAACCGTGTTATTCCTGCCACTGGGAAATTAATTTCCGAGCCAATCTTCTGAGCAACCTATGATTTCTCTTTACAATTGTGCCTCTTACATGCTGCCCACTCCATTCTCTTGCAGAAAAATATGTATTTCAGGTGGTTTATTAACCAGCAGAGAGCCCTGCCAAGGGTTTCACAGACATACCATTGTCAGAAAACACAGCCTGGAGGATATTGGAGATCCCACAGAGGTGGCAGGAGCAATAACAGTTCCCCGTGCTTCCCCACAGGGAGAACCCAGATGGGAATGGACATCCCAGGATGGGGGGGAAGGTCACATAACTCCTTGGGGGTAGCGAGGTCCGGATGCTGCCAAGGGAAAAGCAGAATGGAAAGTCAAAAGCAAGGGAGTCGGGCTGAAGGAAGAATAGAAGAGAAGAGAGCTGGAAGGGACCTTGGAGGTCTTCTAGTCCAGCCCCCTACTCAAGCAGGAGAATCTGTACTATTCCAGACAAGTGGCTGTCCAGTCTCTTCTTAAAAGCACCCAGTGATGAAGCACCCAGAACGTCTGAAGGCAACTTCTGTTCCACTGGTTGATTGTCCTCACTGTCAGGAATTTTCTCCTTAGTTCCAGGTTGCTTCTCTCTTTGATCAGTTTCCAACCATTGTTTCTCGTCCTTCCCTCTGGTGCTTTGGAGAATAACATGGCCCCCTCTTCTTTGTGGCAGCCCCTCAAATACTGGAACTCTGCTATCATGTCATGTTCTTTTCCTTAGACTAGCCAAACCCAAAGTCCCACAGCCATTCTTCATATGTTTTGAGTCTACAGGCCTTGGATCATCTTAGTTGCTCTTCTCTGAACTTTTTCCAAGGTCTCAACGTCTTTTTTGTAATATAGTGACCAAAATTGGTTGCAGTATTCCAGGTGTGGCCTTACTAGGGTTTTATAAAGTGGTACTAATACTTTGTGTGATCTTGATTCTATGCCTCTGCTTATACAACCCAGGATTGTATTAGTTTTTTTGGCTGCTGCTGCACACTGCTGGCAGACACCCCTTGATCAAATGAGGAGACTGCCAGGCAACTGGATGGCCAGAAGGGAGGGTGGCTGGCAAGGGGGACATCTGACAAAAGAGGGAAGGCAAACCCAGCTTGTCCTGTGGGTCAGGCTGAGGACGAGGGAACTGAGTGTCCCAATCCCACTGGCTGTCTTAGGCCAGCTAAGGGTTGGGGGTCCAGCAGAGCTTCAAAATGCAGGGAGAAGGTGGCTAGGGAGGAAGAAGTGTTCTTCTCCACGCAGGAATTGGAAACTATGATTCATTTTTCATTCATAAGTAGACAACAATTGGTTTAGTGACCGTTCGAAGTTACAGTGGCACTGGAAAGTGACTTATGACCATTTTTCACACTTAACAACCATTGAGCATCCAATTATTCTTCATATGGTTTTGCCTCCCCACCTGCTCCTTTGTCCACTTCTAATGAAAGAGAAGGAATCCATGAAACTGAGGGGTGTGTGTGTGTGTGTCTGTGTCTCTGTGTGTGTCTGTGTCTTTAGAGACCCCTTTGGCCCAGTCCTCCCAGCTGCCTCAGCTTCGCCCAAGCTCTGCCAGCGCTTCGGCCCTTTCATCATCCCGCACGAGAGTCCTGGAGCTCCTTGTAAGCCTCTGGCAGCCGCCTGATTTTCTCGCCGGGGATTTAAATCCTCTGAAGCTTTGTGCTACCGTTGTCCCCCCCCGCTCCCCCCCCCGGTCGTCTGTGGGGAAAGGAGGCGAGGGGAGAGCGAGGCGGGGTCTTTTTTCCATGGCCTCTGGAGGGTTAATCCTCTCCTCAAGGAGGATGCGGACGAAGAGGAGGAGGAGGAGGAGGAGAAGGAGGTGATGCGAGGGGCTCCATTTATCCACTTTGGTAATTGAAATCAATCCCCCGGTCTTATCTCTGGAAAAACGTATAGAGCCAGGCGCTAATCTGCAGACGGGAGCGGTTTTTAACTGAGAAACCTATTTAAAAGCGAGAGACGGGAAGGCGCCGCTTCCCCTCCTGCCGCCTCCCGCTTTCCTGCGCTACCTTCGCAGAAAGGAAAGTGGGGCGGTCGGGGCTCGCTCAGATCTTAAGGTAAAGGCTGCAAGCCGCTCAGACAAAAAAAATGGCTTAGATTTGCCCTCTCAGCCTCCTGTGATCAATTAGCTGATATCTTTTGGATTTGCTTCTGCAAGAAAAATGCAGGACGGGGGAGTCCTGGGGGAGGGGGCGGCGCAGGTCTTTCTCCAGGAGCCTTGGAGGAAATCGCCCTAAAGTTGGGCGTTTGCGCTGGGCGAACCTGGCTGAGATGATTCTTCATTTCAACTGGTGCTGGGAAAACTGAACGGCTTTGACTTTCTAATCCAGTGCGTGTGTGTGTGTGGGAAAAGCGTCTTTTCCAGTCTAATGATGGGGACTGAATTGTCCTTCCGATCTTGGCATTCAAACCAACCCCAGTGCCGCCGCAGTAGCCATAATTTCAGCTCTCCTGCTTCTCGTCTGGATTTCCATTAAGTATCCCTGCAGATTTCCTTTGCCAGGTAAAGGATGCCGCCCAAGGAGAAGTATTGCTTGCTTTGAGAAGTTCTTCCTTTTTAAAGAAAACCATCCGTTCCCATTCAACCTGACGGTGGAAATTAGTTTCTCCAACGGTTGTCAAAGGGAAAAGGTCCTCCTGGATGGAAGGGTCGCCCGGGGGCAGCCCTCTCTCCGGCGACCTTCAGCCTTCAAGGCTCATCAGGTAGAGAAGCCCCCTCCTTTGCCACTCACTCTCCCCCTCCGGCAGGTGCAGGGAGAGGGGCTCTTCCGTCTGCTCCCACCAGGAACCACAATCCTTCCCATGTTCCACAGCCTCTAGTGCCAGCAGCCCCTGCAACCTGGACTATGCATGCCCAGCCCAGCAGTGCCGTGTGAAGGGCCTGGCTTTTGCCAGCTTCTCTTTGCCAGCTTCACACACGGAGGAGTTCCTTGTTGTAAAGGGCCAGGCTGGGGCTGCCTCCTCAGCAGCAACAGCAAGAAGAGGGTGACGGTCAGCTGGGGTGGCAGAGGGCAGGCGGGTTGGGTGGCCAAAGAGCAGAGTTGGGTGGCGGGAATTAAGGCACTCTCTTGGTTTGCTTCCCGAAGTGGTGAGGGCTTCATTCCTGGAGGTTTTCAAAAATAGATGGACAACCATTTGACTGGGATAATACAAGGCTCTTGCCATGAGCAGGGGAGTTGGACTAGAAGACCTCCAAGGTCTCTTCCAGCCCTGGGTTTCTGTGTCTTATGTCGGGGGTCTTCAAACTTGGCCCTTTTGTGACTTGTGGACTTCAACTCCCAGAATTCCTCAGCCAGCGTGCCTGGCTGAGGAAGTCTGGGAGTTGAAGTCCACAAGTCATAAAAGGGCCAAGTTTGAAGACCCCTGTCTTATGTTCTACTATAATTATAATGAGGCTTGGAGCTGGCTTGGACTGTGGTGGGTATTCGCTTAATGAAAATTTTCAATCGTCAAACATCATTGCTATGGTCACGTGATGCCTTGCTTTATGGTTGCCTTGAATTTCGATGACAATCCCGGCCCCAATTGTGGGTGTAAGTTTATCAGGAATCTTACAAAATGATACCAAAAACATTGCTTGTTTTATGCACCTATGAATAACTCATAAGCTTGCCCAGATCCAGCAAAGACGCTCTTGATCAGCTCGTATCAGGTATCTTCAGGGTCTGCCCTGACCTTGCTGGATTGCTCACCAGTGCCCACCAGTGCCAAGCTCAGCCTGTCCAGGTAGCCCCCCTACCTCTTGTGCTGTGCCTTTCAAAATTAGCATGTTGCAAAAAAAATAAAACAAAAAGCCCTTTGCAAGCTCTGATTTCTGTCATCATAAAAGAGGAACGAGGGGTCTGGGATGTGTGCAGAGCCCAACTTGGAACCACGGATGACCCAAAGGTAGCAAGTGTGCAAAACACATCTAAGGCCCAGAGTATGCACGAAGGGTAGTGTGTGGGAATCACTTTGCTCTGGTCAAGTACTTGGGTTCTGAAAAATATTTGGACAAAAAGAAAAGTAAAAAGAAAGCCAGACACAACAACGTTCAGCCTTAAAGGTTTGGTGTGAGTGTCCAACAAAAGCCATGGACTTCTAATTTGAAGCCAATCAGGCTTGAAATCGCAGCTGTTCTGACTGTAATTACATAGATCAGGTAATCAATAAGCAGCGATAAAGCAGAGGCCCTATAAATTCAAAGAGAAAAAGGAAATAAAAAAAGAACACACCTGGGGAAGGACTTTGCAACCTGCAGTGAAAAATCCTTGTAAAGCCTTTTGGGATGTTTTTGCTTATTCCTGGCAATTGCCATTCAAGGCAGGTGTCTGGGAAGGCTCAGCCTGCACTGTTGATTCTTCATGTAAGGGAGTCTCTTTCTCTTCCCCCCCTCCCCCCATGTCTCTCTCTCTCTCTCTCTCTCTCACACACACACACACACACAATGAGTGTGTGTGTGTGTGTGTGTGAGAGAGAGAGGTGCACATAAACACACAAACAGCAAGCAAACCTCCAGCAGAAACAAAACAATGCAACTGTTGGAACTTTTCCTGAATCTTGGGAAATCTGTTATGACTGTCTAAAACTCAGGTCAGCGTTGTCAACCTTAGGAGTGGCCATGTGTAGTTTGCAAATGATTTATGACCTCTTTTTTGCAACCCCCCCACAGCAGCAGCGAGGTTTGGGCATTGAAATTTGGCAGCATCATGCCCCAAACCATGATCAATATATTAATTTATTTACAGAATAACAGAGTTGGAAGGGATCTTGGAAGTCTTCTAGTCCACCCCTCTGCTCAAGCAGGAAACCCTCTACCATTTCAGACAAATGGCTGTCCAGTCTCTTCTTGAAAGCCTCCAGTGATGGGAGCACCCACAATTGTTCTCACAGTCAGAAAACTTCTCCTTAGTTCCAGGTTACTTCTCTCTTTGATTAGTTCCATCCATTGTTTCTTGTCTTACCTTCTGGTGCTTTGAAAATAGGTGGACCCCCTCTTTTTTATGGCAGCCCCTCATATACTGGAACACGACTATCATGTTACCCTTAGTCCTCCTTTTCACTAGACTAGCCACGCCCAAATCCTGCAACCATTCTTCATATGTTTTAGTCTCCAGCCCCTAATCATTTTTGTTGCTCTTCTCTGCCCTCTTTCCAAAGTCTCAATATTGTTTTTATATTGTGACAAAAACTGGATGCAGTATTCCAAATGTGGTCTTACTAAGACTTACATAAAGCGGTACTAATATTTCACATGGTATTGACTCTGTCCCTCTGTTTATGCAACCAAAGGTTGCATTCGGGTTTTTTGGCTGCTGCAGTACACTGCTATTTGTTTGATTTATACAAATGTAGTGATTCTGAACAATGTACAAAGTTAGAACAACATTTGACCACCCAACCCATGACTCCTGAGTCCTTCGGGAGAAGGGTGGTATACAAATTTAATAAAATAAAATAAAAAACATAAAATAAAAAATAAAACAATAAATTGGACGTGGTGGTGGTGGAGGAGAAGGAGGAGAAGGAGGAGGAGGAATCAGCTATAACTCAACTTTCTTGGGTTTTTGCTCCCTGGATTTGCCAAATCCTCCTTGTGTGCCAATTGCACCCATTCCTGTACTGGGAGGCCTTGATCACGGTCACCCATGCCTTCTTTCGATTACTGCAATGTGCCCTATGTAAGGCTGCCTGTCAGATCCACCATCTTCAGCTTGGCACCTCACTGGCAACCTGCCATGAAAGGACTGGAGGAAGGGATGGGTAACAAATGGATAATAAACTTGTATGCATCTATTATGGGAAGTAGGGAGGGGGTATGGCAACTGAGGAAGAGCAGATCTACATGGAACCAGTTTGTGCCAGATGTCTTCAAGGTCGTTTACCCTGTGTGGAAAGTTACCAGCCCAAACACCTCAGTGTTCCCAAAACATCTCAGTGACAGCGCATTGGCTGGATTTGGACTGATCATAGAAGGAGGGATGGGGAAATGAAGAAAATTGTTTTGTGCTGCTGTGCAGGAAGCTTAGATTCTACCCGATGCAACCAGCATCTCTTAGTAAAAGTGCCTTTTCACTTCGATCAAACGGAGTTGCGGGTTTTTCTTCCCTAAGTCTGACACTGCCCTTGAAGACCCTTTGGAAGCTGCAAATGCTGTGTCAGCACAAGCAGTTCACCCAAGTAAGTACACCCCTGCTGTAATTACCAAAAGTGAAAATGAAAGGCCTGGAATGGACATAATGGACCTATATAGTTGTGCTGGGTGATCGGAATGCAGGAGGTAAAGGAAGAGAGGGAGCTGAAATGACAAGGATGCAATCCTCCAGAAGACTGAGCAAATGTCAGTCTTTTTTTTTGTTGTTGTTTATGCCAACACTTTATTCAAACCACACAAATGCAGACTCTATGGCCAGAAGTCATTGGATGGATGACAATGGAATAAAAGCAGGTATCTAATAGGATATAGAAGGTGGAGAAGTGCAATCCAGGAAGCCAAAACACTTCCAGGTGCACATTTCAGAACAGAGCGTGAATTGCTAAAACAATTGGTTAAAGGGAGTAAGTTTCCCGGTAATAGTTGACCCAGAGGATATGCAGTCTGAATGCAACATCAGTGTAATGAACACATTCCGAACAGATCCAAGTGAATTTGTGAGGTTGTCCCCTCTCCTCTTCTTGACATACCATCACTGGATCCAACCATACTGGACAAATTTTGACCTGTGATCAGCCTTTCCCTTTTTAATGTGTTGGCTCTTCTTGTTTCACGCGGTGTCTACCTTGCACTGGCATATCCAGGAATCTGCCTTGTTGCATTGTAGAATCCATTTGCTCAAATTGGAGACAAGTAAAGGCTCTCTGCTAATGTCTTTTCGTTAGGAAGGACAGCTACATTCCTTGTTGAAATTTGGATTTAGCTCCTCCTAGCCAATTTGTTGACTTTATACTGACAGACCTGCTACGTCTGTCTGTCCTCCAACATCTGATATTCTTTCTTTGAAGACACTTTTTACACTGGCACTTAAATCTTCCACACTAAAACCGTACGGAAGTGCATAGCTTTGAGAAATAATGATGAGGAGTTGGGTGCGTGTGTGGCTGGAAAAGCCCCTTCAAATACCTGAAAGAATCTTACACATAAGAAGACCTGCTCTCTAAAGTTTCAACAGACAAGATGTGAAGAAATGGATGTAAGTTACAAGGGGGAAAGAATCTGGTTAAAAAGTGATTCCATATTCTAACCACATTCCCAGATAATTGGTGGGTTTACTAGTGTGGGGTACAGTCCAGTAGAAATTGAAGATCTTTTAATTTGGATTCTGCACTTTTCAGACCTGACTTACATTAAAAGGACATATTTGACTAAAAAAAACCAATTCCATAAATACTTGGAATTTCACTTTTAAAAATATAATTGGGCAAGAATCTATTTTTTCAAAGTGTAGATCCAGAATAATAAATGGAAGAAAATTCCTTGAAATTCAACTCTAACCCTAGACCTGGGGTAGGCAACCTTGGCTCTTTTATGACTCGTGGACTTCAACTCCCAGAATTCCTCAGCCAGCCATGCTGAGGAGAAATGGAGAGGTTTCCATACTGAGTCATGCTGGCTCAGGAATTCTGGGAGTTGAAGTCCACGAGTCATAAAAGAGCCGAGGTTGCCTACCCCTGGTCTAGACTGCAAGGTTTCTAGATTCCATTCCAGCTTAGAGCCAGGATCCACTACTACGGGAACCTCCACTGATGACCATTCAGCTCCTGTTAGAATAAAGGTAGTCCTTGGCTTATGACCATAACTAAGCCCAACAAACCTGCTGATAGTTAAGACAGTTGTTCAGTGAGTTCTGCTCTGTGTCATGACTTTTAGAATATAGAATAGAATAGAGCTGGAAGGGATCTTGGAGGTCTTCTAGTCCAGTCCCCTGCTCAAGCAGGAGAACCTAGACCAGGGCTTTTCAACCTTTTCACCCATTGTACCACTTTTAGGATATGCCAACATCTGAGTACCACCAGTCGCCTAGCAAGGTGTCAAAAACCTGATAACCAAAAAAAAAAAAAAAGGAAAAAAGTGACAAAGTACAGGTAGTCCTCGACTTACAACAGTTCGCTTAGTGACTGTTCAAAGTTACAATGGCACTGAAAAAAGTGCCCCCCGAGGCACAGCCGAGCAAGACACCTGCCTGCCCGCCTGGCGGCGCTCTTCCTCCTGTCCGAGGTTTTCATTGCTGTGAGCATTTCTGTTGAGGATTGGCAGCGGGGGTGGTGGTGGGGGTGTTTGGTTTTTATTCCCCTATCTGCTGGGTGGTTGCAGCAGGTTTTGGTCACTTCACATGACCCTGGGACACTGTGACCGTCATAAATATGAATCTGTTGCCAAGCATCTGAATGTAAATCACAAGACCCTGGAGATGCTGCAACATTCCAGCTGATCGGCGCTTCTTCTGGGCTCAAAAGCGCCAGGATCAACGCCGAGCTCCAGCTGGAGCCTGGCGCTGATCCTGGTGCTTCCACTGAGCCCTGACAGCCCTCAAGAAGTGCTGATCCTGATGCTTCTGCTAAGCCCTGACAGCCCTGCAGCTACCACTTTTCTAGGATGGTTGCGTACCACCTGCCAGGTGCCAATGTACCACAGGTGGTACCCGTACCACTGGTTGAAAAGCCCTGACCTAGACCATTTCAGATAAGTGACTCTCTAGCCTATTCTTAAAAACCTCCAGGGATGGAGCACCCACAATTTCTTGCCACAATTGTTAAATCACTGAAGTTGTTAAGTTTATAGTATGGTTGTTAAGGGAATCTGGCTTTCTTTTCTTGTCAAAGGGTCACAAAAGGGGATCGCATGACCATGGGACATTGCAACCCTCTTAAATACGAATCAGTTGCCATGCATCTGAATTTTGATCACGTGACCGTGGGGATGCTGCAATGGTCATAAGGGTGAAAAATGGTCATAAATCACTTTTTTCAATGGCACTGTAACTTCAAACAACCACTAAAAAATGGATGCAAGTCAAGGGCTATGGTGCCTCCAATGAAGGACAGCCCTATTGTGGAACTGTTCCTAATATCTTCCCTAATAGCCAACCCAAATCCACTTCCTATAATTTAAACACCTTGTTTCTTGTCTTGTTCTGGGGCCAGTCTGAGCAATTCTGTTCTGTCTTCTACATCACAGCTCTCTCAGTGCTTGAAAAGAGCTATCATGTACACTTCTCCAGGCAAAACACATCTGACACCACCAAGCATTCATCTTAAGTTTTTTTCTTCCTGGCTGTTTATCTGCTGAGTTGCTCTTATCTCAACTTATGCCAGCTTCTGAGTGTGTGTAACTCACAATGCTTTGTCATTGGGGGAGAGGAACGCCAGGCTCCCTTCTGCCCATCCTACATCTGGACTGCATAACGGCATCTGCTCCATTCTGAAGATGCTTGCAAGGCAGTAGTTGCGTAGAGAGGCATAAGTTCAGCTACAGAGGGTCTGCGTGCTGCAAAACCAGCCCTGCTCATAGTGGCTGTCCATCTATTCTCTTGATGGATGCAGTCCAATGTATAAACATTAGTAGCTGCTCCAGAACCCACAAGGGCAGAGACCCCCTGGCCTGAATTTAAACAAATGGTCACAGGAATCATAAAGTTGCTCGCCTGTTGTGGGCCATTTGAGCTGTCTTTAGTTGTCAGAAAGTTCCTATTTGAGCTCCCGGGAGAGGAATCTGCAAGGTTTCCTAGTGTGGTTGCTTACTAGCTACATTTATTTATTTATTTGTATCCTGCCTTTATTATTTTACCAGTAACTCAAGGAGGTGAACATATCCAACACACCTTCCTCTTCCTGCTTCCACACCTATTTTCCACACAACAACAACCCTGTAATGTGTGTAGCCAAGAGAAAAGCAAGGTAACTCCTGCAAACAGAACTAATGGTTTTCAGACCACTGTACCTTTAGAGGTAGTGTTTGCAGATATCATTGGCCCTATGAAACCTAGTATTGGTGGAGCATGCTATATCTTGAGTATCATAGATCATTATTTGCGTTATGGTTTTTGTTACTTAATGAAAACCAAAGCAGACACATTTCAGCATTTTTCAAACTGGCTGAAGTTTGCAGAAAGGAAAATGAAACGTAAGGTTCTTTGCCTTGTAATGGATAATGGTACTGAGTTTACCAATACGCGTTTTGTAGCTATGTTACAGACAGCTGGCATTGAACACAAGCATTCAGCCCCTTACAGACCACAACACAACGCGTTTGTTGAGTGAAGAGGGCAAACGCTGCAGGCTATATCTAGAACAATGTTGTCTGATTCTGGTTTACCCGGAAAACTGTGGGGAGAGGCAACAATGGGTGCTAACCACATCTTAAACGTTGTGGTTAATTCTACAACTGGTGAACTACCATATACACACTGGCATGGTAGGAAACCTGATCTAGGTTATTTACACACATTTGGAGCCCCAGCATGGGTTCATATTCCAGCGCAACTGAGGCGAAAGGGACAACATAGAGCAAGACAATTGTTTTTTGTTGGCTATGAGTCCAACCATAGGTCTTTTAGGTTTTGGGAACAAGGTACCACTAACGTGTACTGTAGTGCTAGTGCGAAGTTTCTAGAACACGTTGGTTGGAGTAAGCTAGAGCAGGAAAGTGTTGGTGTTGATCCTCTCATTTTTAGTGACATCCCTGATATTGAAAACAGACGTGATGATGAACCCTCTTTAACTGTTAAGGAGGAGGACTCAATAGGGGAGGTTGAGGAAGTAGAAGATGAGAGTCCAACACCAAGTCCTGTACTGCCTAGATGCTCGACTCGTGATAGGCGTCCACCTGATAGATATGAGGCTAGTATTGTGTGTCAGGTGAATATAGAGCCTTCTAACTTTGACGAGATTCAACTGTATCCCATAAAGCAGGGGTCTTCAAACTCGGCCCTTTTATGACTCATGGACTTCAACTCCCAGCATTCCTCAGCCAGGCATGCTGGCTGAGGAATGCTGGGAGTTGAAGTCCACGAGTCATAAAAGGGCCGAGTTTGAAGACCCCTGCTGTAAAAGATCAGAGTGCATGGAAGGCAGCAATGGAGAAGAAGTTAAAATCCTTGCAGGATCTAGATGTATATGAAAATGTTAGACTTCCACCGGGAGAGCGTGCAAATGGTTGCAAGTGGGTCTATAAATTGAAGGGTGTAGATGGGACCGTTACCCATAAGGCACGTTTAGTTGCTCAAGGATTTGCTCAGTCAGACAAGGACTGTGATGAAGTGTTTGCACCTAGTCTGAGGGCTACTACGTTGAGAGCAGCATTGGTTTGGGCAGCTAAGAATCAGCACAAAATAAACCATGTAGATGTAGAAACAGCATATCTGCATGCGCCCTTACAACACACTGTCTATCTTACAAAACCACTAGGTGTAAAAACAGACCGGAAAACTGATTGTTGGAAACTAAAGAAGAGTCTTTATGGCTTGAAACAATCAGGATATGAATGGAACAAGTGTATTGTCAATGAGGTAGCTGCAATGGGCTTTGTTGCCAGTATCGCAGATCCATGTTTGTTTAAGAAGGAAAATAATGGTGTAATTTCTTTATTGTTGCTATTTGCTGACGACATAGCAATTGTTACTAAGACTGAACAGGAAGCGACTAACATTGTTTCACAATTGCAAAAGAAGTTCAGAATTAGAAACCTAGGAGAAATTAATCACTATTTAGGTCTGGATATTGTGAAGACCGATAAAGGTTACAAGATTTCACAGGCTGGAAAGATAAGCCAACTGCTGAAGCGATACAACATGGAGCTCTGTAAGCCTGCAAAGACTCCAATGGCACAGGACTTTGAACATGCTAATGTAGCAAGTCCTGCATTTGACAAATTGGTGTATCAATCTTTGATTGGTAGTCTCTCATATCTAGGTAATTGGTCTAGGCCAGATATTTCGTATAGTGTGAACCAACTAGCTAGATATAATGCTGAACCTACTGTTAGGCACTGGCAGGCAGCGAAGCGGGTGTTAAGATATCTAAAACAAACCATACATTACTCATTATATTTGAAACCTAATCGTGATTTAGTTTTAACTGCTTATGCGGATGCGAGTTTTGCTACTGATGTAACTACTCGGAAATCGACATCAGGTTTGGTGATAATGTTAGGTAATTCGCTAATAGGATGGAAATCCATTAGGCAGAAACATATCAGTCTGTCCACAATGGAAGCTGAATTTTCCTGTTTGTCTGTTTTGTGTACTGAACTACTATGCTATACACAAGTGTTAAGGGACGTGGGACTAACTATAGAGAATCCAGTCCTCATTTATGAGGATAATCAATCCGCAATCAAGATAGCAATGATCGCAGCCATCAGAACACGATCTAAGCATACTGACGTACGATACTTAAACGTCAGACAATGTGTAAAATATAAACTAATAAGGATGGAATACTGTGCAACCGACGATAACATTGCAGATCATTTTACCAAAGCTCAGGGTGCAATTAAGCACAAAGCTTGTGGTGAAAGTTATGGCATAAGGTTGTAAAGAGCAATATATTGTCCTACCCAAAGGGGAGAATGTTAGGTAGATGACTATGGCCTAACTGGTTGGGTTGGCAATATATATATATATAAACTATGATTGTGGTGTTGTAATAGAAACTGTATTGTATCACTTTAAATGTGTGATGATTGGCCAACGCTGTTTTTCCAACGGCCATAAGAGGGAACTAGAGACATAGCTTCTTTCTCTCTGTTATTCTCTCTGTAACATTTGCTGTTACTTGCTGATTATTGTGGTTTGTGGGTTTGCTACTGTTTGCTAAACCTGAAGAACTGTGTTTTGACATGGACTGGTAAGAAGACTCTGAATTGGATACTCCTTGGACTATTGTTATTTGCTAACATCTCTTTACTCGTGTATGACCTGGACTGTTTTCTCTTGGACTGTGCTATTGTAATATTCCACAAGTAAAGTTTTTAACACACCTCAGTGTATCTGTGTGGTTGCTGCGTAAACCTGACTACTCTCAGTATCCCCTTCTCCTGTGCACGCTCTTGTTAGCTCAAGAGGTACTCTGCACATCCTTAGCAGAGTGACTGGCCCAATGCCCCCCAGCTGGCTTTCATGGCTAAGGCGGAACTTCTAGCCAGGTGCCTTAACCACTAGATCAGGGGTAGGCAACCTTGGCTCTTTTATGACTCATGGACTTCAACTCCCAGAATTCCTGAGCCAGCATAGCATAGCTGGCTCAGGAATCCTGGGAGTTGAAGTCCACGAGTCATAAAACAGCCAAGGTTGCCGACCCCCGCACTAGACCAAGCTGGTGCTTTGATTACCTGCTCCACTGGTTCCAGGTTCTGCATCTTGCTGCTTTTATCCAAGGCTTCAGATTCCATGGCGCATGATCTGGCGAGGTGCCTGAGAGCAGTCCAGCAAAAGCCAGGCCCCCAAATCCCTTCTTCGTTGCTTCTCTCCTGGTGACCGAGATACCTGGTTCTCTGCTTTGCATGGGCTCTCCTGCACTGGATTCCGAGGTGTGGGAAGGGAGGCCACGAGTGAGGCAGGCCATGAGCCTTTCCTCCATTTCTTCCCTGCCTCAACGGTTCCAAAATATTTGGGCTGTCTTGCTTTGCCAGCTCATCTCTCAGATCTTCAGTAAAGGCCTTCTCTGAGCTGGTCCAGCAGGGCCAGGTCATCTCATCACAGGTCTCTGGCAGGTAATTTAAAATCCAAAATATATAACCTACGCTCCTCTGGCCCTGCTCGAGTTTACGGAGCTATCGACTCGTTGTGAGCCTTTGAATTGAATCATCAAACTTGGAAGGTTTGCAGGACATCCTGGCAACTGTCCCGCCCCAGGTCATTGCCCTCCATGAGAGGCATGGCCCTTTAGCTGCTCTTGCCTTTTGCAGCCTTAGCCCAAGAGCTGCCTTGCTTTGATCGCTGGGAAACTCAGCTGGTTTGTAGAAGTCAGAATCGGTCCTTTTCTCCTCCATTTCTTTCCTGGTAATCTCCAGTGAGAACACAGGACCACCACCCGCGTTGCTGGTTGGTGGGCTGCCTCAGGCGGAGGCAAATTCTTCCCCGGCTCTTGTCTTGGCTGTATCCTGGCATTTTGTAAATTGGTTATTTGTACATCTATTTGCTGCTGGAATCACAACAACGTTGCAGTGAAGTTTCAAATGGATAGAAAACACACCACCTACAGTTTTTTTCAAGACAGGAATAATGTTTGCTTTTCTCTAATCCTCTTGTAGTAAACTCAGCCTTGATGATCTGTCAAACATCATAGAAAGACATCTTCAAGTGTTCTGATGAAATGGACCTAGAGACTCATTCATTTATGGAAGCCAGGGGCTTCTTAATCATCTTTCCTTAGTGACCTTCTCGTTCACTAAAACAGAATGAACAGAGTTGGAAGGGACCTTCGTGGTCATCTAGTCCAACTCCCTGCTCAAGCAGGAAACAATACAATTTCAGACAAATGGCTGTCCAATCTCTTCTTAAAAACCTCCAGTGAAAATAGAATAGAATAGAATAGAATAGAATAGAATAGAATAGAATAGAATAGAATAGAATAGAATAGAATAGAATAGAATAGAATAGAATAGAATAGAATAGAATAGAGCAGAGCTGGAAGGGACCTTGGAGGTCTTCTAGTCCAGCCCCCTGTTCAAGCAGGAGAACCTATACCATCTCAGACAAGTGACTGTCTAGTCTCTTCTTAAAAACCTCCAGTGATGGAGCTCCCACAATTTATGGAGGCAAGCTGTTCCACTGGTTAACTGTCCTCACTGTCAGGAAGTTTCTCCTTAATTCCAGGTTGCTTCTCTCTTTCGTCAATTTCCAACCATTGTTTCTCGTCCTTCCCTCTGGTGCTTTGGAGAATAATGTGACCCCCTCTTCTTTGTGGCAGCCCCTCAAATACTGGAACGCTGCTATCATGTCTCCCCTGTTTCTTCTTTTCTTTATCTTTTCTATCCAAACCCAAGTCCCGCAGCCGTTCTTCGTATGTTTTAGCCTCCAGGCCTTGGATCATCTTAGTTGCTCTTCTCTGAATTTTTTTTCCCAAACTCTCAACTTCTTTTTTGTGATATGGTGACCAAAATTGGCTACAGTATTCCAGGTGTGGCCTTACTAGGGCTTTGTAAAGGGGTACTAGTACTTCTCATGCTCTTGATTCTATGCCTCTGTTTATACAACCCAGGATTGTGTTAGCTTTTTTGGTGGCTGCTGCACAGTTCTGCTTGTGTCACAGTTCCCTTTGGGAAAAGACTGAAGTTAGGAACACAGCTCTCTCCTGATCATGTGGTAAGACCACACTTAGAATATTGCATTCAGTTTTGGTTTTACCACAATATAAAAAAGATGTTGAGACTCTGGAAAGAATGCAGAGAAAAGAAACAAAGATGAGGGGGCTGGAGGCTAAAACATATGAAGAACAGTTGCAAGAATTGGGTTTAGCTAGTCTAGTGAAAAGGAGGACTAGGGGGGACATGACAGCAGTCTTCCAATGTTTGAGGGGCTGCCACAAATAAGAGGAGCTCCACCTACTTTCCAAAGCACTAGTAGGCAGGACAAGAAGCAAGGGATGGAAACAAAGAGAGGAACAACCTAAATTTAAGGAGAAATTTCCTAATTGTGAGAACCAGTGAAATGGCTTCCCTCCAGAACTTGGGGTGGGGTGGGGGCTCCATCACTGGACAGCCACTTTTCTGGAATGGGATAGGGCAGTGATAGCAAACCTTTAGAGACCAAGTGCCCAAACTGCAACCCAAAACCCACTTATTTATTGCAAAGTGCCAGGCTGCATCAGCACTGTGGTGACCTTGGCCGGGGGGGGGGCAGGGGGCATGGCCCACTGGGTGGGCGTGGCTGCAGTGGTCAAAGCAGATGGTGTGTGTGGCTGGGGTGGGCGTGGTCACCTCTATGTTGCTCATGTGGGGGACCCCTATGGAGGCTGAGCAGGGTTGGGGAGATCCATGGGGTCTCTGGCGGGTGGGGCGGTGGGCAGGAGAGTCATCCTGTGGGGCAAGGTGGGGTGAGGCAGGGGGCAGGGCGGGGGTGCCATTGCTGTGGGGCAAGACAAGGCAAGGCGAGGCAGGGGCTGGGACGGCTGCTGCCTGACACCATCGGCCCCTGCACAGAGGCCAGCGAGCACATGGGGGCCGATGGCATCCATGAGCAGCCACAGCCTGCTGACCCCTTGGCTGGTGCACTCTGGGGCTCCACAGCCCGCAGCCAATACCAGGCCAGCCCTCCAGCAGCAGACAGAGTAGGGCAGGGGGAAGGCACATGATGCAGACCGCTGGATGTGCCTACTCCATCCCATCTGCTTTTGCTTGCAGTTGGAGAGCAGGTCGCTGCTGGTCATCTCCTCGGCCCCTTCACAGATCTTACCCTTGGCCTGCACATGAAGCCTGTTTCCTCGCACACCCAGTGCACCTTAGCCCCGACTTGGGCCAGTACCACCAGCAACTTGTGCAGGTCCATTAAGCTGCCGCTGCCACCCAGAGCACCTGGCCCGCCCAGCACGAAGGAAGCAAAATGGCCAGCTAGCAAGCTTGAGTAGAGGTGGAGATGACCAATGGCAACCAACTTTCCAACCAAAAAGAGATGGGACAGAGTAGGTGT
Source organism: Vipera ursinii (assembly GCF_947247035.1). NCBI lineage: Eukaryota > Metazoa > Chordata > Lepidosauria > Squamata > Viperidae > Vipera > Vipera ursinii. The sequence goes on from NC_139523.1 coordinate 2,942,511, forward strand.
GTCTGGTGGTCCACGTCACGTGTTCCCTTACTCCGTGTGCTGCTGCAGTGCTGCTGCTGGAGGGCCGACCCATATTCACAGCAGGCTACGCAGCCCCTGCTGCTGGATGCTGTTGGCCCCCATGCACTTACTGCCTCCTGTGTGTCCGCCTTGCAGGCTGCTGGACTGGGTGGGGCCGGGGCCAGGGCAGTGGGGGCCAGTCCCTCGCCATCTCTGGGGCATCCCTGGGGGGCCAACGTCGCTTGCTTGCTCACTTCCTGCCCCGTCGCTCCCAAACGCCACATGCTTGCTACTCTGGCAAACTCTGCTGGGGAGACAGCATGCATGCCCACAGAGAGGGCTCTGAGTGCCGCCTCTGGCACGCGTACCATAGGTTTGCCACCGCTGGTATAGAGTCTCCTGCTTGAGCAGGGAGGTGGACTAGAAGACCTCCAAGATCCCTTCCAGCTCTGTTATTCTGTAAGTGAGCAATACATGTCACTGGCCTACCTACTCTTCCTAGCAATGAACCCACTTCTTCCCTTTTCTTTTTCCATGATTGACACATCCCCACCTCCCTTTTTGTTGCTATTCGCTTTCCTTGCAAACCTATGTTAATGTTGGTCTTTTGCCTTTCTTTCCATCGTTTTCCAGATACCAGCTATCTCTGATATCCTTCTAGATAATTATATATGTTGCGTAGCCAGTTCTTTGCAGGCAATAAGCGAGACAGAAGGTTGCAAACAGGAACATGCTTTAATGAGGCAAAGATTTTTAATTATTATTTTAAGGTAACTATCTTCTACATTTGGGCTAAATTAGGGTTTAATTTATTTTCAATATTTATATTTGTACATTCTATTATTTATGTCACTGTTCACCGCCCTGAGTCCTTAGGGAGAAGGGCGGTATACAAATCAAATCAAATCAAATCAAATCAAATCAAATAAATAAATAAATAAATAAATAAATAAATAAATAAATAAATAAATAAATAAATAAACAGGAACAGAACTAAAACAGTGGCTGCTGCGCAGCTATGGTTGGCCACTAGGCGGCGGCCAATAGGTTTAAAGGAACCCATTCCCGCCCCAGATCATCCAATGATCTTCTTGGAGACAACTAGTCTGGCTTAGTCAGTGACCGTTACACAGACACACCATTGAGCAACCTTTAAGCAGCTTTCAAACAGACACGTGAATCAGTACAAGTAAAAATCACAATACATTACAATATACATCTTCCTTTTCCTATGCAGTTCTCCTTTAACTCTTAGTTCATGTGAAATTTCTTTGAACATCTACAGTGATTGTCTAAAGTGGTCCCCCATTTTTTTTTCTTATTGGAGTGTGGGCAGCTGTATTTCTAGTAACTTATTTTGAGACCTTCCTTTGTTTATTTCAAGTTTTGTATGGAACTTCCTAATTCTTCTGCAGTTGTGGGTGGCTGGTAGTTTACATTTAGATAATCTTTCCCAAACTTTGACCATCAGAGTAATCCTGTTCATCACCCTTAATTTGAAGAGTTTGTATGATTGTTATTTTTTTAAAACGTTATTTTCTTTGAGACAATGTGTGCCAGTTACGCATTTTTTTTAATCACCAAGAGCTCTTCACTTGGAGGACAAGAGGAGGCCCACAAGTGTGCATTTATCCATTTTAAATCCTCTGTTTTCATAAAAAGAATACTTCCCTCCAAAGCTCTCCTGCAAGACAATATAATTAAATGAGGCACATTAATAGCATGAGATCAGCCTCACTGGCCACATTTATGGCAATATGAGAAAGAGAGGGAGGATCAAGAAGAGTCCTCCTCAATGCGATAAATCAATGCATTCTGATGCATAAAATTTGGAAATACAACTCTATGAATTGTAATAGAGCATGACGAATTCTCATCAACAGAAGTAAATATTAAAACTGCAGTGACAGGCAGATGCCTCGCTTCCCACTGGAATGCTCCCTCAGCCCGCCCCCCTCCACCTCCATTTCTGTTTTGTATCCCTGATGTGCTCTTTGTGGCTCCAAAGCGACAATGCCCTGCTAACGTTCTGCTGATGGCTTCCTGGGTCTCCAGGCCTGCGGCGGTGGCTGCTAGCGCCCCTTCTTGCCTTGGAGACCTCGGGAATAGCAGCCTGGGGGAAAGACGGTGGGGCGAAGGCTGTCTCTCCCTGGGTTCACAGCTGCTGGGCTGGGTTCTGGCATGGTGGGGCCTCAGACCTGCCCTTGGAATGGGGCTGAGTCTGACACTGCCCTGCAATCCCCCCCACCCCCAATCCTGGAAGGGCAGGTGGGTGGTTGTCTCGGGCAGAGTTGCTGACTGAAGTTCCTCTCTCAACCAATAACGTCCCTCAGTTTCTATGTAAAAAATGTCCTGGGAAGGACACTTCAGGTATTCTGCACACACACACACACACACACACACACACACACACACACATTTCCTTATTTTTCCCCCCACAGGATCTCTAGGAGGTTAATCTTGTCCTAGTGAGACATAGCCCCGTGAGGTCATCCAGATAGAGCAGTGATGGCAAATCTTTTAGAGATTGAGTGCCCAAACTGCAACCCAAAACCCACTTATGTATCATCGGGTGCTGGGTGGGTGTGGCCCTTTGGGTGGGGGTGGCCCATTGGGTGGGGGTGGCTGCCTTGGTAATGGCAGACTGGGTGGGACTAAAAAGTTCAATCAATCAATTCCAACTTTGTGACAACTTTTTTTTCCCAGCGAGAAGTTGAAATTGATTGATTGATTGAACCTTTTTTTTTTTACACGGCGGCGGAGGCCTAAAGCGAAAAGGTTTTATAAAAGCCATCTGAAGGCCTGGGACTGGAGTGATGGTGCATGTGCCCACAGAGAGGGCTCTGTATGCCACCTGTGGCCCCCGTGCTGTAGGTTCGCCACCACAAAGATAGAGTCTAAAGTGCAGTGGCCTCCAGTCCCTGCCCTGGAGAAAAAAAAATCATGGTTGGGAGATGGCCAGTGGCCGGCTGACCAGGGACACTGACCAGGAAGAGTCCCAGCTGCCTGCTGGGAGAGGCCACTGTTTTCCCAGCTTTTGGTCTTGGGCTGGGCTTCCTCCCACTTGCCAGGCTTGAGCAGTGTTCAGAAATTGCCCAGGTCTCCTTTGCGGTGCTGACTGCCACTGCCTCTTTCCAGCCCCCCTCCCTTAGCTGGTCCCACCTTGAGACACCCCCACCCCCAGACGAAGGAGCTCAATCTATCCCCCTCGACTCCCCCTGCTTGGGGAAGCTTCCAGGTTTCTTGCAAGTAATTTTCACAGCTGATTTGGGGTCTTGGAAAACTCAAAATGGCAGTTTTGAACAATGTTTAAAGGATTTAATACATTGATTGATTTGCATTTGTCTCTGTGCATGCTTTAAGAAAAAACTCTGTTGAGTCTGAACATAAATGTGGCAGAGAGAGGGACTGGGCTAGCTCCCTCCCTGCAATTTCCTTAATAAGAGAAACAAAGGAAGAGAGCCAGGGCCGAAGCATGACCTCTACCCCACCTGCCCAGCTGTTGGGGGGGGCAGGAATGGGTCTTCCCACCTGGCAGGAACTCTTAATCCTTATCCTAAAGTCTGAGACTCCAGGGCAAGAACGGAGGGAGAGACAGATGAACTTCTGAACCGGGATCCAGAAGAGGCAGGCAAGCTGATTGCCACCACCTATTGGTCTGTACAGGTCCCACAGTGGATTCATTTTATTTATTAAATCTAGATGCCTCCCAAAGTCGCCTTATCAGAGAGATGGGCAGCATACAAACTTAACAAACAAACAAACAAACAAACAAACAAACAAACAAACAAACAAACAAACAAACCTTCAGAGACCAGGAGGTGGTGGCGATCTGCTTGCTTGTCTCTTCTGGATCCCAGTTCGGAAGTTCATTTTCCAGGTGATTCGAATGGGCAAAGGGAGAGGGACAGGCCTGTTGGCCCTTCTGTTGTGTCCATTTTGGTCACACTGGTCCTCCCCATGCTGGGGAAAGGAGTGGTGTCAGAGGTATCCATGTAGCTCCTGCAGAGTTCTAACATTCCAGGTTTCTGCTTTCCATCGGGACCCTTTCAGGGGGAACCGAAAGTGGGGTTCATTGCGGCAGTGGTTGATGTACGTGTGTGTTTGTGCGTGTGGGAACTTCTGAAGAGAGGTTCTGTCCCAAAGCGAAGGGGCCTGCTTGCTTTCTGGCCCTCTCTTCCGTGCTCATTTTTCTTCTCCTTCTTGCGGTGGTCCCATTAGCATATTGCCACCTTCCTCCGGTCCACAGGGCAGTAATTGGGCTCTTTTAACGAGGTACACGAGGCATTTCCAATGCAAGTGCTCCTCTCAAATCAGGTTAACCTTTTCAACATTGTGCGAAGGAAATTAATTACTCATATCGGAACGTGTGACCTTTTCGTGGCAAATGGGATTAGGGCTGGCGCGCCGCCTCCCCTCCTCTCCCCCCTCCCTTCTGCCTTTCATTTTTTCTTTCAAACACGTCAAACCTGCATTGTGGCTAAAGCTAAGTTTAGTGTGTGTGGGGGGGTGTTTTTTAACTAGGTGTAAATGATTGTTTCCAAATCAGGCTCCTTGAAAGGAGTGGCAATCCCGGCCCTCTTGTTCAATCCATTTGCTTGCATTTTTGGGTTTCACTGCTTTGGACCAATCTAGACATGACATCAGTGGAATATAAACATTTCAGGTACACACAAATATTTTTACATGTGTAAACAGGTCCTAAGTGAGAGGCCACAGGTCAGTAAACAGGAGAAGACTTTACATCTCCATTGCAGTCTTCTACCTAGGATGGTCAGAGTCAAAATAGGACATTAGGGTTGGTTGAGAAAGATGGGGGGAGTTTGCTGCACCTCAAATTGGAGAATAATGAAGCACCTATGGGGTTTATAACTGAGAAGTGGCAAAGCATGGCCAGGACATGAAAAAAAACCCACATTGTTATATTTCCCACCTTCCCTCTACTGCTACTTTTGATTAAAAAGTAGTTACTCCTGTTGACATGTCCCAACATTTTCTTGGAGAGAAAAAAAAATGTTTGGACATTTGCTGTAGCTTAGATTTCTAATACTTCCAATGGCCCCTTTTGGATTCCACTGAAAGCTTCCTGCAGTAAAACACTGAAGGGGAGGGGAGAAAAAGACTCTCATGCAAACCTGGCTGTAGCAGTAGCAATAGCACTTAGACTTATGTACCGTTTCACAGTGCTTCACAGCCCTCTCTGAGCGATTTACAAAGGTCAGCCTCTTGCCCTCAACAATCTGGGTCCTCATTTTACCGACCTCGGAAGGATGGATGGCCGAGTCAACCTTTTTTGCTGTTGAGGATCGAACTGCCAAACTGCAGGCGGCAGAAGTAGCCTGCAGTACTGCATTCTGACCACTGCGCCACCAGGGCTGAAGTGCCGTGTACATACTGCCGGAGAGCAAAGAGGCTGAAAATAGCCTGCCACGTTGCCCAGATGGGAGCAGTAACCCAATGAGTTGAGCGGCTCCCCCTTCTGGGATGCATTGAAGCAAAGGATGGATCAGGGATACTTTCCTTTGGATTTTGCAGAGAGCACTTAAATGGCTAAGGGTCCCTCCCCACTCTGGGAGTCTAGCAAGATTCTGCCGATTAGGCATAAGCATCTCCGTTTGGGTCTGAGGACATGAAAGACTTAATTAGCCAGTGGAACAGCTTCCCTCCAGAAGTTGTGGGTGCTCCATCACTAGACGGTTTTAAGAAGAGGCTGGACAGTCATTTGTCTGAAATGGTATAGGGTCTCCTGCTTGAGTGGGGGGCTGGACTAGAAGACCTCCAAGGTACCGTCCAACTCTATTATTCTGTATACTGTATGCAACTTAAGTTTGGTCTTGGTCTGAGTGGTTTGTCCTTCCAGTGGGCCATAAACCTTTTTTTCAATGTATTCTTTTCTTTTATATGCACAATTATCCAGCGTCATCAAAGAGTCATGTGGCCTCACAGTTGGATTAAAAAACAAATAAATGCTAAAAGGGTGGGACCTTGATCACCTGCTGCAACTGGCAACTTGACTTTTGGCTTTTTGCTCACCCACACAGATGCCACAGTGCTTGTGCTTGGCCAGCAATGTTTGTATTAGGAAGCAGAAGGACCGAAGTTTCACCTGCTGAATGTTTCCTGGTGGAACAGGAAAAATGGAGGAACCTCAGGGCACTATTAACCCCCATCACATACCTGAGTCCCTGGCAAGAGAGCCCAGAATCATGCCCAATCCCAAATTAAAAGCAAGACAAAACCCTATTTGGATCATTTGTCTTGCAAGGGAGGAGTTATTGAGTGGCAATGCAATATGCTCTGAAGGTCAGTGAGAGGTTGGAGAAAACTGTCCTCAGAAAAGCTGCATTAGGAGTTTTGGGTGTGCTGCAGAGGCCTTGGCCCTCGGGATACTCTGCAACTTGAGATATAAGTCTCATGAATCATGTGGAATCGGAAATGGCAGAAAACTGGGAGATGCCCTACAGTGCCACAGTGAAGGTCCCAGAGAAGTCAACCCTGGGAGCTGACTGGGTGGCTTGCTCAGCCTGGCCTCCCCCTCAGTGGGCCGATGTTGGCAAGACATGAAGTTGGAGATTAGCCACCTTGTGCTTCTGCACTGGGGAAGTACCTGAGGATTGGAAAAGGGCCAATGTGGTTCCCATCTTCAAGAAAGGAAGAAAAAAAAAACAGACCCATGAAACTACAGACCAATCAGTTTAACATCAATACCTGGGAAGATCCTGGAAAAGATAATCAAAACACAGATCTGTGAACAACTAGAAGCAAACAAAGTTATAACTTGTAGTCAGCACGGGTTTGTTAAAAACGGACCATGCCAAACCAATTTAATTCTTCATGCCAAACCAACTTCATTCTTCGATAAAGTGACTAAACATTGTGGACATAGTATATTTAGATTTTAGTAAGGCATTCAACAAAGTAGACCACAACCTACTCCTTGGTAAGCTAGAAAAAGGTGGGATAGTTTAGTTTAGTTTAGTTTTATTTAATTTATATACCGCCCTTCTCCCTAGGGACTCAGGGCGGTTCACAGGGCATATAAATTACGATACAAAAGTTAAAATATGATTAAACCAATGCCCAAATAAAAAACAATAATACAATAATAAAAACAACACTTTTAAAAGCCCATATTCCCCCATCAGGCCAGACCAGCTAGTTCGAATAAATGGGTCTTCAGGCCGCGACGGAAGGTTCGGAGGTCTGATGTCATCCGGAGCTCCACCGGCAGTTGATTCCATAGTGCCGGAGCGCCCACAGAGAAGGCCCTCCCCCTGGGGGCCACCAGTCAGCATTCCCTTACCGGAGGCACCCTGAGGAGGCCCTCTCTGTGGGAACGCACAGGGCGGAGGGGAGTTGACGCCGGCAGCAGGTGGTCCCTGAGGTAACCCGGACCCATGCCATGTAAGGACTTAAAGATCATAACCAAGACCTTGAACCTCACCCGGAAGACAACTGGCAACCAATGCAGCTCGCGGAGCAAAGGTGTAACATGGGAGTACCGGGAAACTCCCAAGACAACTCTCGCGGCCGCATTCTGTACCAGTTGGAGCCTCCGAGTGGTCTTCAAGGGAAGCCCCATGTAGAGAGCATTACAGTAGTCAAGGCGAGAGGTCACGAGCGCATGAGTGACCGTGCACAGGGCATCCCGGTCCAGATAGGGCCGCAACTGGCGCACCAGGCGAACCTGGGCGAAAGCCCCCCTAGTCACGGCCACTATATGGTCTTCCAGGGTAAGCCGTGAATCTAGGAGGACTCCCAAGTTGCGAGCCCTATCCACGGGGGGTAAGAGCTCACCCCCCATAGAAAGAGATGGAACATTTTGAATGTCCCGGGATGCCGGAATGCACAGCCACTCAGTCTTGTCAGGGTTGAGTTGAAGTCTGTTCCTCCCCATCCAGACCCGAACCGCCTCCAGGCAACGGGACATCACAGCGAGGGCATCACTGGGGTGGTTTGGGGTCGAAAAGAAAAGTTGGGTATCATCAGCATATTGATGATACCCAACTCCAAAACCACGAATGATCTCACCCAGCGGTTTCATGTAGATGTTGAACAGGAGAGGCGAGAGAACCGACCCCTGAGGAACTCCACAAACGAGAGACCTAGGGGCCGATCTCTGCCCCCCTGCCAACACCGACTGCGAGCGTCCCAGGAAATAGGAGGAGAACCACTGAAGAACTGTTCCTCCCACTCCCAATCCCCTGAGACGCCGCAGCAAGATACCATGGTCGATGGTATTGAAAGCCGCCGAGAGGTCTAATAGGACTAGGACAGAGGAATATCCCCTGTCCCGCGCCCTCCAGAGATCATTCACCAGAGCGACCAATGCCGTCTCCGTGCTGTACCCGGGCCTGAAACCCGATTGGTAGGGGTCCAGAAAATCCGCTTCATCCAGGACCAGAGGGAGCTGATGCGCCACCACACTCTCAACAACCTTCGCAAGAAAGCGAAGGTTGGAGACTGGACGAAAGTTGTTCAATACAGCTGGGTCCAAGGCAGGCTTCTTGAGGAGAGGTCTCACCACCGCCTCCTTCAAGACGGTGGGGAAATAACCCTCACTCAAAGAAGCAGATATGACCGCCTGGAGCCAGCCTCGTGTCCTCTCCCTGGCTGCATAAACCAGCCAGGAAGGGCACGGGTCCAACAAACATGTGGAGGAGCTCAGCCTCCCCATAATCCTGTCCACTTCATCAGGGGTCACAGAATCAAACTCTTCCCAGGTAACATTGACAAGACCGCCCGTGTCCTGATCGCCTGACTCTGTCCAGTTGGAGTCCAAACCGGTCCGAATCCGAGCGATTTTATCCGACAGATGTTGACTAAATTCCTCGGCATGACCCTGCAAGGGATCCTCCCTCACCTCCTGATTAAGAAGTGAGCGAGTCACCCTAAACAGGGCGGCCGGGCGATTATCTGCGGACGCGATGAGGGTGGAGAAGTAATTACACCTCGCCACCCTCATCGCTGCGAGATAAGACCTAATATAGGTTCTTAACCGCAACCGGTCGGGTTCGGATCGGCTAGACCTCCAACGGCTCTCTAGGCCCCGTTTCCGACGCTTCATCTCCCGGAGCTCCGTGGAGAACCATGGAGCTCGCTGGGATCTGCGCCGGGTCAGGGGCCGCAAGGGTACAACCCGGTCAAGTGCCTCAGTGGCTGCCCTTTCCCAGGCTTCCACTAAGGCATCCGCCGAGCTGTGAACAATGGAGGCAGGTGGGGACCCCAGCGCCGCTTGGAATCTATCAGGATCCATTAGGCGTCTGGGGCGGTACCATCTAATAGATGACATCACCACCAGATGGATCTGTAGCTGGCTGGCAAACCGTACTCAATGAGTAGTCCCCAATGGTACTACATCCACATGGAGAGAAGTTAGCAGTGGGGTACCACAAGGCTCCATCTTAGGCCCAGTACTCTTCAATATCTTCATCAATGACTTAAATGAGAGAATGGAAGGGGAACTCATCAAATTTGCAGATGACACTAAACTGGCAGGAGTAGCCAACACCCCAGAAGATAAGCTCAGGATCCAAAAAGATCTTGACAAACTTGAACAATGGCCCTATCCAACAAAATGAGTTTTAATATGGAGAAAAACAAAGTTTTACATTTAGGCAGGAAAAACCAAAGGTTCAACTACAGATTAGGCCAGATCTGGCTCAAAAACAGTAACTGTGAGAGGGACCTTATAGTCCTAGTGCATGATCACTTGACTATGAGCCAGCAGTGTGCAGCAGCCACCAAAAAAGCTAATACAATCCTCGGTTGTATAAACAGAGGCATAGAATCAAGAGCATGAGAAGTACTAGTACCACTTTACAAAGCCCTAGTAAGGCCACACCTGGTCACCATATCACAAAAAAGAAGTTGAGAGTTTGGGGAAAAAATTCAGAGAAGAGCAACTAAGATGATCCAAGGCCTGGAGGCTAAAACATACGAAGAACGGCTGCGGGATTTGGGTTTGGATAGAAAAGATAAAGAAAAGAAGAAACAGGGGAGACATGATAACAGCGTTCCAGTATTTGAGGGGCTGCTACAAAGAAGAGGGCATAAAAGTATTCTTCAAAGCACCAGAGGGAAGGACGAGAAACAATGGATGGAAACTGATCAAAGAGAGAAGCAACCTGGAATTAAGGAGAAACTTCCTGACAAGTGAGGACAGTTAACCAGTGGAACAGCTTGCCTCCAGAAATTGTGGGTGCTTTTTAAGAACCCATGCTAGACAGTCACTTGTCTGAAATGGTATAGGTTCTCCTGCTTGAGCAGGGGGCTGGACTAGAAGACCTCCAAGGTCCCTTCCAGTTCTATTCTATTCTATTCTATTCTATTCTATTCTATTCTATTCTATTCTATTCTATTCTATTCTATTCTATTCTATTCTATTCTATTCTATTCTATTCTATTCTATTCTATAAGCTGGGATGTAAAGTCAGGCAGGATGTTACGGCAGGATATGAAGGGGCCCCCTGCCCAAGTGAGGCATATCATTTCTCTCACGCTAAAAGTGGGTCAGATCCAACCTCAACTATTCCTGTATATTTTAACCCAAACCTATTTATAAGATCAGTACCACCACCCTTTCTCAGCTCAGAGTTAGAGACGAGAAGACCTATTATACGGAAAAAAATGTGGGGGAGGGGAGAGAAGAAACACTCCTGGTTCCTTTGTGCTGTTTGCAATTCTGATAATAACTTTCTTGCCTAGAAGCAGGTCAAGAAGCCTCAGGGTATCTTAGAAACAGCCAAATGTAGCTGGATCTCTCCTCCAGCAAGCTGCGGATGAATGGGGTGGCTGGGCTTGATGATGTATTGGAGGAAGGGAAAGGAATTCTGCAGAACTCATGGAAATGTTTGACTTCTCATCTACCAGCATATAGGTAATCTTCAACTTACAATTGCAATTGGGACTAGATTCTGGACATCAGTCGAGGCATTTGTGTGACTGAATCTGGTCATTAAGGTTTTATGGCAGTTGTTAAGCAAATCACCATGGTCGTTAAGCAAATACCACAGTTCTAAATGTGAACCCATTCTTACTGGTTGTAAAGGTGAGCTGGTTAGCAAAGACCCCAAAATACGGTCATGTGTGGTGTGTGGCACAATATTTTATAATGGCCGGCAGAGCTCTATGGACCGAAAATCACTCATTCCAGGCCTGTCATAATTTCCAAATGTTTGTAAAGAGACCAGTTGTATGTTCAGGAGCATTGTATTTTTCTTCCTATTAACTGTGGTGGCGCAGTGGTTAGAATGCAGTATGGCAGGCTAACTTTGCTCAGATTGCCAGAAGTTCGATTCATCTGATCCTGACCAGCTCAAGGTTGACTCAGCCTTTGATCCTTCTGAGGTCAGTATAATGACGGACCAGATTGTTGGGGGGGGGGGGCAGAGGCTGACTCTGTAAATTGCTTAGAGAATGCTGTAAGTCTAAGTGCTATTGCTAGACTGGTTTCCACATTCCCTTTCCCTCTTTCCTTGTCTCAACATTCAGTACCTTGAAGTTCAACAATCTGATGCTCTGCTTGTCACTGCTGGTTTTATCCTTGTCTGACCCTAGATAAGGACACCTGAAGCAACATCCAAGTATTCTTGGCTCTTACAAGGAGAAAACGGAGCACTCTTTGAGGAGAAGCTGATGATCAGAACAAAGTGCAACTTGAATCTTTCATAGATTCAGTAGGCAGACAATTCAACTGGCATATGGCTCACACACCATTTCTATCCTGCATTTACATTGCGGAGCCCACTGTACATCCTGGAGTACATGTTAGAAAGTCTTGTGCATGATTAAAAAGGAGTCCCTGGGGATTTTACTGCGCTAGTCATTGCCGACTATAGGGGGCGGTGTTCATCTCCATTTCAAGGCCATTGAACCAGTGCTGTCCGAAGATATGTCCATGGTCATGTGGCCAGCATGACATCATGGAGTGCTCTTACCTTCCTGCTGAAGTGGTACCTATTTATCTACTTGAGTTTGCATGCTTCCAAACTGCTAGGTTGGCAGGAACCGGGACAAAGATGCGAACTCACCCTGTTGCGTGGCACTCTGGTCTTGAACCCAGTTGATGATCCCAGCGTCTTAATCACTGAGCCACTTCTAGATTGTGGTGCTTGTGGTGGAAAAAAAATGAAATTTTGATTGTGGGCTTTACCAATTAGATAGATTTCATGTTATTGAAACGGCTAGTTTATATTATTTTGTAAAAGTAAAAAGTTGAGGTTTGAAGCTGATACTCTATTGCACCAAAAGAGGTTGGAAGTCAATGCCTTTCCCTCCCTTTTTTCTCTCTTACCTCACTTCTCTACTCCCTTTTCACTTCCCCATCTTTCTCGCTATTTACGTTGTATTTCAGTTGTATCATATATTATAAACTAATAAAACTTTTTTAAAAAACCCAACCCCCTGAGTGACTGCACCTTGTGCGTGGACTGATTCTTAAAATCATCTGAAGGAAGGTGTGTAGCCCATCCTGATGCTTTCCTCACAAAGGTAGCTAATATACCCTGCTTAAGAATGCCTTTTCTTTCTCATTCCTGAGAGTAAACAAGGCTTTGTTGTTTGCTATGATACAGGAGAGTTTCCATTTCATTCATCAGAGAGCCGCTTAGCTACCTAAAGGGCAATGATGAATACGTTCTTGTGAAGGGGACGGCCCCATCAATCACCTGCGAGAGCTCATTAATAAGGAAGATGTGAAAGAGCTCAAAGTCCCCCAGAGAAGATGACTTAATATGTTTTCTCTGGTTGAGAAAATTTGCTAAACAGAACACCCAAGAGCATAAACCTTGATTACCATTTTTTTCCGGCTTAAGCATAGGGCTCATGGCTGCTGCCTCCTTCAGCAACTGGAGAGAGAAAAACGAACTCCTACTGTCTTTGCAACTTCAGCGCCTGCCTAGTGCAAAATTAAATCTCAAAATACTACTCTAGAAAAGCATCAGTGACTGGAGATTAGATTACCTTAAACCACGGATGTCAAACTTGCTGCGTCACGTGACGTGTTGTGACATATCGTGACTTTTTTCCCATTGCTGGAGCTGGGGTGGGCGCGGCCTCCGCATGATGCAACTGGCCCGCGGGCCAGCAGTTTGACACCCCTGCTTTAAACCTACTTCAGCACTGCTGCAATACTAGAAAGCCAGCATTGGTGCTACTGGACTAAAATGCCCGTCCTCTGCCCTGAATCGAATCGAATTGAATACCTTATTTAGCCAATTATGATTAGACACACAAGGAATTTGTCTCTGGTAGAAGCTCTCAGTGCATATGCAAAGCAACAGAAACATCACTGTCATCATCATCATCCCAATAAAGAGGAGGGGGAGTAAAGAAGATAATAAGAAGGATAAATAATAATATTACAGCCATACTGGGTAAATATACACAGACATTAATAAATATACATAGACAGTCCTGTGAGAATTAGGTGTTCAGCAGAGTGACGGCAGAAGGGAAAAAAACCAGCTCTGGGCCTGTTATTTTGGCCTGCAGTGACCTATAGTGCCATCCTGAGCGGAGGAGCTGAATCAGTTCATGTCCAGGGTGGGAGGGCTCTGTAGGTACATTCTCTACCCTCCTGACCTAGGCAATACTTGGGCCTTCTATGGAGGGCAGGCTGGTTGCATTTCTTCTTTCTGCAGTTCTATCCATTGGAGTCTGTACCTGTCCTGTTTCGTTGCTGTACCAAACCAAACTGTAAAGCCCCAAATGGCTTGGGTCCGGGATATCTGAGGGAACACCTGCTGCCGGCATCAAGCTCCCTTCGTCCAGTGTGCTCGCAGAGGGAGGGTCTTCTCAGGATGCCGCCGGTAAAAGATTGCCAGCGGATAACACCCAGGGGGAGGGCCTTTTCTGTGGGTGCACCTGCCCTCTGGAATCAGCTGCCCGCGGAGCTCAGGACTGCCCCTGACCTGCGTTCATTCCGCCGGGACCTGAAGACTTGGCTCTTCGAGCTCTCTGGCCCAGAATTTTAACTGAGGTTTTATTTTCAGGGATAATTTAATCCTTTATTTGTCTTTTAACTTTGTATTTTGTATTGGTGTGATTTTAAAATGCCCTGTAAACCGGCGGTATATAAATCTAATAAAATAAATAAATAAATAAATAAATAAATAAGTGTAAATGGCGGACTCAATAACTCCTCTGTAAAAACTGTGTCAGCAGCTCCTGGGGTAGTCTGAACACACAGAAGATGCTAGCTTGAAATTGCTCAGCAGATCCAAGCAGAGTGGTCAGGAACCCAAGCTACTCCCAACTGAGCCTGCTGTTGTTGCCCCCCCTGGTCCCTCCTCCCCCTCCCCCCCACCAAGGATGGTTAAATGCTGTTCAAGGCCTTTGGGTGTTTCAGCTTGAGCGACCCAAATATGCCTGGGAGCTCGGAATTCTTGCTTGCTCAGATGCTGACTCTCTTCCTCTGGAGGTTTTTGCAGGTACACAACATAGCATTTTCAGACATTTTCAGAGGTATGCTGTTCCCTGAATTAATAATTTCAGTTAAAATGGGCAAGAACAATAGAATAAATGTGACATCAGCCTTGGTGGAGCAGTGGGCTAATGCCTCCTTAAGTAACACCAGCTGCCTGCAATTAGTGCAGGTTCGCATCCCACCAGGCTCAAGGTTGACTCAGCCTTCCATCCTTCCCATGTAGGTAAAATGAGGACCCAGATTGTTGGGGGCAGTTAAGCTGATTTTGTAATAATGCCGCTTGGGGTGTGTGTGAAAGCCCTAATAAGCAGGCATATACATAGAATGAAGGCTACTGCTAAGCTTGTAAGCCGCCCTGAGTCTTCGGAGAAGGGCGGGATATAAATGGAATTAAAATAAAAAATAGAAATAAAATAATATACACACTGAAACCTAAGAAACTACAAATCACGATGTGACACATTCCAAAGCAAAAACATCCTTTTCAATCAAAGTGGGAACTTCCCATCCTTTCCAAGGTGGCAAAAATTCTTGGGATACAGGACAGTCTGCAGCACATGGAAAAAAAGCTGGAGGCCATGATGGTACAGTCAAATGAGCGTTGCAACCCAGAGAACAGGTGAGTTTCAATCACACCATTCAATGTCTCTTGGAAACCTCTAGCAATGGAGTACCCACAACTCCAAGAGGCAAGCTATTCAACTGATTAATTGTTCCCACTGTCAGGAAAATCCTCTTTATTTCTAAGCTGGATCTCTTTTAATGGGCTTCCACCGATTGCTTCTTGTCCTGCCCTCGGGTGCTTTGCAGAAAAAGTCGACCCCCATGCTTTGTGGCAGTCCCTAAGGTATTGGAAGACCATAATCATGTCACTCCTAGTCCCTTTCTTCCTTAGGCTAGCTAGACATACCTAGTTCCTGTAACCATTCATCACATGGTTTAGTCTCCAGACCCCTCACTATCTTTGTTGGCCTTTGCACTCATTGCTAGGGCCTCAGCATCTTTTTTGTATTCTGGTGACCAGAAGTGATTGCAGTATTCCAAGGGTGTGTCTCACCAGTGCAATATAAAGCGGTATTATCACATCTTGATGCTGTTCTATGTTGATGTAGCCTAGGACCACATTGGGTTTTGGCTTTTTGGCAACCACAGCACACTGCCGGTTCATGCCTAGGTGACCGTCCACTAGGATTCCTAGGTGCCTCTCACAGTTACTGTATGCTTTGCATTGCTAATTTTGACATTTCCCCTTTGCTTGCTGCTTTTTCAGACACTTATTTTCCCAACCATGGAAAGCTTAGCTTCAACTGCTCTGGAGAGCACCCCAAGAGGCATCCGTTGGGCACCAGAACTTCCCCACAGCAATTCGCCTTAGTCAGTCTGGCAGAAGTTTTTCCCACCTCTGAACAGACATCCATTTTCGGGAGCATCTCCTGCCTTGCCCAGGAATCAAGGGAGGCCTCCAGAGTCACAATCACTCGGAACAAATTCTCTGCCTGGACCAGACTGAGAGCACCAAGACATTTTCCAGTCCTCTTGGCAGGATTTTATTCTTCTTCCACTCCCTAAATCATTTCAAGCTGGTTTGCCTAAAGTGGGGACAGACTAGAAATAGGAGAAATGCAGACATAGTCCCCCCCCCTTATTCAGTGCCACACCAAGCGACCACATCCATGCAGGTGGGAAAGTGCAGGCACCTAGGAGCTCCAGTTTCTGAAGTTGGCCTAAGTTGCCTTTCAGGAGCTTTTTTCTTGACCTGATTACTGAACGGATCCATTTGCCGTCTTTTCTGAACCCAGTTTCCGAACACTCATTTCCCAGGGAGTCTCCATTAACTCTTCCAGTGCATTGCAAAAATTACATAAGCAGGCCATGAAGGAGGGGAGGGGTCAGAAAAGTCAAGATGGTGTCACAGTGGTGCAACTGAAGTCCTGCCCCCTTTTTACAACCTGGAAACACTTCTGAGTACTGCAAAGCCCATTCAGACCTGGGGGAGAAACACAGCTCCTGGCATCGCCACGATATAAAAAAGATGTTGAGACTCTGAAAAGAGTGCAGAGAAGAGCAACAAAGTTGATTAGGAGGCTGGAGGCTTAATTATAGGTAGAAAAGTTGCAGTTATGTCTAGTCCAGCGAAAAGAAGAACTAAGGTTAGCATGTTCCGGTATTTGAGGGGCTGCCACAAAGAAGAGGGGGTCAAATTATTCTCCAAAGCACCAGAGGGCAGGACAAAAAACAATGGTTGGAAACTGACCAAAGAGAGAAACAAACTGAAATTAAGGGCAAACTTCCTGAGAGTGAGGACAATTAACCAGTGGAGCAGCTTGCCCCCAGAAATCGTGGGCGCTCCATCACTGGAGGTTTTTAAGAAGAGACTGGACACTCACTTGTCTGAAATGGTCAGTCATGGTGAACCTTTTAGAAACCGAGTGCCCCAAAACTGCCCCAGCCCAGCCCCACCCTGCCCCCTGCCCCCGCCCGGCCACAGGGCCCCCTACCACCTCCACGGCATGCTGCAGCAGATCACCCAGGTGGTCCTGCAGTGTCATGGCAGCCACACCCTCCACCCACACCCTGCAGCATCATCTGTGCGTGATGGGTTGCGAGGGTGGAGTCTTGTCCCTTCTGCCTGGCTGCCATGTCCTTGGTGACTCTTCTCTGGGAGGGCTACTGGTGAGTAGGGGGCCGTAGAGGGAGGCAGGGCTGGGGCGTCGGTGCGCGTGCCCACAGAGAGGGCTCTGAGTTCCACCTCTGGCATGCATGCCATAGGTTTGCCACTACTGGTATAGGTTCTCCTGCTTGAGCAGGGGGCTGGACTAGAAGACCTCCAAGGTCCCTTTCAGCTCTGCTCTGCTCTGTTCTGTTCAAGTCAAGAAGGTTAAGGCTCAGAATGAACTAAGACTTACAACAAATACAAAATAGCTTTAGACAAGTTTCTTTCAACATGTAAAAAAAACCAAGAAAATAGTCAAGAAATGATGGGTTCACTAATGGGAGAAGATGGCAAGGAGGTACCGGTCAGCAAGGAGAAAGCAGAACTGCTTAATTCATTCTTTTGCACCTGTTTTTACACAAAAGAAAATATTGGTCCAACCTATCAAAACCCACACTGTAAAAAACAAAGTAGGAATCCAAGTCAAAATAGTCAAGAAAAATACTAAGACAATACCTATCCACTCTAGACAAGGTCCAATCACCTGGACCAGCAGGATTACATCCCAGAATTCTAAAGGAGTTGGCAGGGATTCTGTCCCCCTGTTGATGCAGCCCAGGACTGTGTTGGCTTTTTTAGCGGCTGCAGCACACTGCTAGCTCATACTTAACTGATGATCAACTAGGAAACCCAGATTCCTCTCCCTACTGGTGAGACTCGAATGTTCCAGTTCAGATACCTCTTTGATTGGGGTACTTCGCTCACTTTATCTTAGCCCCAGCAGCCTTTCAGGAGTTTTGTGGGGATAAAATCAGAGGAGATGCTTAAGGCAGCTACCATGTAAGATGTAAATACAACGAATAAGCACATTTTAATGGAGTTTGTACAAGGGAATCTTCTATTTCCCCTTTTCAACCTGATACCTTTGAATGGGTCGAAGTTCAACTTCCATGAGGTTATCCAGCACTATTCCTCCAGGATCAGTGGCAGAGACAGATGCTTTGACTCCAGGCATGTGCTGGAAAAGCTGAGAACTTCTCCGTCTCTTTTTGTTTTGCTTACCTTAAATCTTTTCAAAGGCAGCCTGAAAGGATGAAAGGGGTTTGAGCCAGAGAGACCAAGCTGTTTTGTTGCAACGGGCTGGTTTTGTTTAAAGCATTTCATCTGTCTCAATTCAGCTCCTCCAGATGCCACCCCAATACTTGATTCACTGCTGCAAGTCACATAAACAAATGAAAAATTAGAAGTACTGTTATCCAGATAATCCACCAGGAAGTTGCTTCTCTCGGTGCTTTGCATATTTATAATGCCTCCATTGGCAGCAGGTCCAATTAGAACAGATGGCTGGTAGGTTACCTTGACTTCCCACCCAGAGAAATTGGGCGGGGAGCTATAAAGGTTTGGCTCATACACTCCAGACGTCTACTTCTAAAGACTGTTAACTCAATGTGCCCAAAGATTGCCAACTAGCTAGGAAAATAAGCTCCAGCCTACTGCGATTCAGGGATTAGAAATAATGGTGACAACACTCCTAAACTGGAACATCAGGAAACATGCAGACCTTAGCTGGACCCAGCAAAGGGCTGGGCAGTGTGATGCGCCCGTGGGGGAAGGGGTTAAAGCTGGGTTCTCAGTTTTTTAATTACAGGTAGTCCTTGATTCACAACCATTTGTTTAGTGACTGTTCAAAGTTACAACAAAATGGGGAAAAAGCGACTTGTGACCATTGGTCACATGATCAAAATTTGGATGCTTGGCAACTGGCATGTGTTTATGACGGTTGCAGTGCTCTAGGGTCACGTGATTCCTTTTTGTGACCTTCTGATGAGGAAAGTCAACAGGAAGCCAACAACTCAACAACTGCAGCGATTCACTTAACAACTGTTGTAAAATGAAGCAAAACTCACTTAACAACTATCTTGCTTAACAACATAAATTTTGGGCTCAGTTTTTGTAGTAAATCAAGGACTACCTGTATAATGTTTTCAGTCCTGTCAAAAGCTTTGTTGATCTTCAATCCTAAATGTTGGTTGTGCAGTTTTTGTCTGTGCACAGCTAGGCTGCGTCTTGTTCCAGCTTGTCCAAGGGGCCTTGAAGATTATCAGAACTCCCCCTATTGAAGCTGGAAGTACAACTTCCTACGTCCCCAGATAGATCACACATAATCCAGGATCCTCCAAATCTGAGAGTTGGAAGTGATGGGTAAGAATCAGTGATGGGATTCAGCTGGTTTGCACCACTTCGGCAGAACCGGTAGCTAATTTTTTGCTGCCCAGGCCCAGAATGGACTTCCGGAAGCGGCATCCACACAGAGAACTGGTTGTTCCCCTATTTGAATCCCACCACTGGCAAGGATGCTTGCAGAGAAGTTGCAAATCTTGTTTGTCAAGATTATATGCAGTACTTGATAGAACACCCACTGCCTGCAAAGCACTTTCCTTGGTGTGAAGTCAAGAGCACCAGTGGTAATAATTACTGGAAGCTAACCTCTGCTCCAGACATTTTCAATTCTTTTATCAGTTTTGGAAAGTAAATGACAGAATTGTTAAATCTATTTGCCTGAAGAGTGTGAAGCCCTGCTGTGACATGGTGATTTCTCTCTCTCTCTCTCTCTCTCTGTGTGTGTGTGTTTGTGTGTGTGTATATATATATCTATATTAGGTATGTCTCTTAACAGAGGATTTGTGGTCTTTGCCAAATACATTATTGTAGCTGAAACATTAGGGAAAATGTTTATTGTTGGGAGGAAAAAAGGTGTTTGAAAATAAACTAAATTATTTTTACTATTTCAAAGTCGGGTTTTTCAAATGGGAAATATTAGCAAACATTTTTCTCTTGGAATCTGCATGAAAATCAGGGGGTTTTCTGATTCTGAATTTTCCCTGCTACTCATTGTTTAATGCTTGGAATGGACTAGTAGTTTTAACAAAGGAAGTATTCAATTTATTTCTTAAATATACAGCCTGTGTCCCAGGTAGACCAGACAGGAAACAGGGCCAAATGAGCCGATTCTACTTTACTGTAAAGCTACATTTAGAATCTTGCAAGTCTGAAAGTACAAATTTCCTGCTATCTCCTTTAGAGCCTGAGAAATTAAGGAGGATCCTAGTCCCTGACCCGCTATCCAGCTGCGGGCTATGTTGTCTCTTATCTGACTGTTCCCTAGGCAGCAGCCCTTGGCCCATCCTCCCAAGGTCTGCCTCCCCTCCCATTGCAGTCTGCTACCCACGGTTCTTAGCAGTTGATAATAAAAATGTCTGAATCCTGAGACATTAAAAACACTTAAAACAATTAAAAACCATTAAAACTAACAACAGAAATTAGCAATTAATAGCCTAGTTAAAAGGCAAGCTTTAGAGCCTTTTAACAAGCCATCAAAGAGTCTTTCTAAGGATGTATATCTGCGAAGCAACATCCATTCAAGTAATGACTTGTGATTAGGTGGGAGGTCTGCTAGACTAGACTAGACTAGACTAGACTAGACTAGACTAGACTAGACTAGACTAGACTAGACTAGACTAGAATAAAATAGAATAGAATAGAATAGAATAGAATAGAATAGAATAGAATAGAGCCGGAAGGGACCTTGGAGGTCTTCTAGTCCAGCCCCCTACTCAAGCAGGAGAACCTATACCATCTCAGACAAGTGACCGTCCACTCTCTTCTTAAGAACCTCCATACTAGAGTAGGAGACTTCAAATTTGCCACCAACTTTATTTTTATCCAGGGATTTATTTATTTATTGTATGGCACATTCATGCCATATTTCAGTAAAAAGGAACGTGGGGTAAAATACAAAACACAGAATGTAAAATCTGAAATTTTAACAAGCAGATTATAAATGTATATCTAAATTGCAAATATAATTTTTTTACTTCATTTGTTACTGCTAGAATATCAATGAAATCTCCATTAGAGGCTCTGTTTTGGCACTCTGTCACTATGTGTTGGCCTCAAATTTGGTGATGGTATTTTGCCCCACTTACAGAGGGCATCTGTTCATCTACCATATGCAGGGAAAAAGGGAATTGGAAGCAGATCCCTTTGCAAGCATGTTATTGGGATACAAGTGTCAAGGGATACAAGGAAACATGTGATTTTTATTTATTAATAGAAGCACCACCAAGCTTTGGACAAAACGGGAGCTGGCTCTAGATGTTTGAATGTGTTAAAGCCAGTTTCTCCTATGGTGGCACCAACAATAATGTCCCAATATAAACAGCACGTCTTCACATTGTTTATCCTGGGTTCATGCAGGCATTAGGCAGAACCAGTCTGGCCTAGTGCCGGGGTCAGCAACCTTACACACTCAAAGAGCCACTTGGACCCGTTTCCCACAGAAATGAAAACACTGGGAGCCACAAAACTCGTGCATGCACGGGGGGGGGGGGACTTGATTGAGGAATTTAATTAAAAAGAAAGAGGCTGCTGTGCATGAGTTCTCTCTCTCTCTCTCTCTCTCTCTCTCTCTCTCTCTCTCTCTCTCTCCTTCTCTCCCTCCCTCTCCCTCTCTTTCCCTCCCCCCCTCTCCCTCCGATCTTCTGCTCACCTGGCAAAGTGGCTTCACGCTGTTCTCCGACAAGTTGACACACATTCTTATTGGGCTGGCTCTCCTGCCCTTGGTCTGCCAGTCCTCTTCCTCCACTCAGTGTGAGGGTGTGTGTGTGTGTGTGTGTGTGTGTGTGTGTGTGTGTGTGTGAGAGAGAGAGAGAGAGAGAGAGAGAGAGAGA
Source organism: Vipera ursinii (assembly GCF_947247035.1). Taxonomy (NCBI): domain Eukaryota; kingdom Metazoa; phylum Chordata; class Lepidosauria; order Squamata; family Viperidae; genus Vipera; species Vipera ursinii. The sequence continues at coordinate 2,964,322 of NC_139523.1, forward strand.
GAGAGAGAGAGAGCTGCTTCCTGTGGAGATGCAGCAAAGGCAGGAGCCCCGCCCAATAAACTAGTCAGAGAACAGCGTGAGGCCACTCTCTTTTTTACACACACACACACACATAGAGAGAGAGAGAGACAGAGAGAGAGAGAGAGAGAGAGAGAGAGAGAGAGAGAGAGAGAGAGAGAGAGAGAGAGAGAGAGAGCTGCTTCCTGTGGAGATGCAGCAAAGGCAGGAGCCCCGCCCAATAAACTAGTCAGAGAACAGCGTGAGGCCACTCTCTTTTTTACACACACACACACACATAGAGAGAGAGAGAGACAGAGAGAGAGAGAGAGAGAGAGAGAGAGAGAGAGAGAGAGAGAGAGAGAGAGAGAGAGAGAAGGGAAGCGCAAGTGCCTCTCTCTCTGTGTATCTCTCTCTGCAAATGATGGAGGGACTGGGAGCTGCAGGAGAAGGCTGAAAGAGCCGCATGTGGCTCCAGAGCCAACCCATGGCCTAGTGGTTAGGGCACCAGGCTAAAAATATGGTGAATTCTACCTTAAGCATTAAAGCCAGTTGGGTGACTTCTGGCCAGTCACTTCCTTTCAGCCTAGGACCATAGTGGCGAACCTATGGCACGGGTGCCACAGGTAGCATGCCGAGCCCTCTCTGTGGGCACGCATGCCATTGCCCCAGTCCTAGGCCTTCAGCTGGGTTTTATAAAACCTTTTCGCTTTAGGCCTCCACCGCCATGTGCAAAAAAAATGCAATCAATCAATCAATTTCAACTTCTTGCAGGAAAAAAAGATCTCGCAAAGTTGGAATTGATTGATTGAACTTTTTAGTCCCACCCAGTCTTCTGTTCTCACCGCAGTCACGCCCACCCAATGGGCCATGCCCACCCAATTGGCCATGCCCACCCAATAGGCCATGCCCACCTGGCACCCAATGATACATAAGTGGGTTTTGGGTTGCAATTTGGGCACTCGGTGTCTAAAAGGTTTGCCATTGAAGGCCTAGGACATCAGACCTGGGTGACAAGCCAGCTGGTCAATTCCTATAGCAACCAGTGTATCCAGTGGTACCCCCTGCACCCTTTTCTTCACGCAGTTATAGTTCCATTGAGGACTACACGTTAAGTGTGGTTGGTCAGCCAAGTTACAAATGCACTTGGTGGTGATGCTGTCTATCTCACATTTTTCTGTCTACTTTGTCGATTGCCTTATGAAGTCTAAGTAAACTATGTCCACAGTATTTCCCTGGTCCACTAATTTGGTCACTTTATCAAAAAAGGCAATAAGGTTTGTCTGGCATGATCTGTTTTTAACAAATCCATGCTGGCTTCTAGGGATCCCTTTGTTCATTTCTAGGTACTCACAACTCTGCTGCTTCAAATTAAGGAGACATTATTGCAGAGCAGGATTTATGCTTAAAATATACCTTTAAGCTTGGAGATCTCACTCTGAAGCCTGCTGGGGCTCTCCTGCACATCCAACCAGGCTCAAACATTGTGTAGTTTAACAGACATAATCCTTTTCTTTTATGGAGAATCCATTTTAATCTAATTTATTTTTAATACCACCCCATCAAATGCATAAATCCATTTAAATGTCAGATTAAAGAACAGTAGCACAAACCCCGCAGGAGTTTTATTTTACACAAGACACTCTGGAAGCCGAAAGAGGTGGGGAGGGGATCACGAAGAGGTCTCTTTCCTGAGCCCCAAAGAGAAGATGGCTTCTGCTGTGTTTGGACGAAGCTGCTTGGCACCTTGGGAGAGACCTTATCAAGCGAATAAAAGTCAAGTTGAAAAAGGCTGTTTATTCAGGAATAAGTGGCAAAGTCAGCCCTGTGGAGAGCCGCAGAGCAGGACTGGTGCAGGGTGGCAAGGAAATCGCCCCAAGCAGAAGGACGTGGAAATGAATGGGGGGGGGAATAAAGAAAGCTTCCACCCTTAATTTGGGATTGGCAGAGCCTGCCACCACTCTGTTTACTGTATGGAGAACAATTGAATGCCCAAGATGGAATGAGATGGAAAACCACCACCACCACCAATGCCAAATGACCAAGAGGACGCCCTTGAAATAAATAACAAAGAATGTTCATGGAAGACTTAAAGACTCTAAACACCGCTGAATTTCTCGCCCTGGACTGGAGATGGAAATCCTTTGCTGCCCGACATGCTACATAGCACGGGAGGATCTATTGCTCATGCTAAATGCTGCCACCCTGTTTTTACCTCTTCTCAGGCTTCATCTGATGGACCGTGCTTTTGAAGCCATCAGCTGCTCCTTTCCAACACTACCAAAGGGGAAGGGTTCCTCAAGGCCCCCTGCCCAGGACAGGGCGAGGCTCCCCATTCTGTGGCCTGGCTGAGCTGAAGAAAGACTCTTGACTGGGGTTTCAGAATAACAGAGTTGGAAGGGACCTTGGAGGTCTCCTAGCCCAGCCCCCTGCTCAGCCAGGAGACCTTATACCATTTCAGACAAGTGACTGTCCAGTTTCTTCTTGAAAACCTCCAGGGCGGGAGGTATAGCAAGTATAGCAAGAGGTTCAAGTATTGCAGCCCTTGTTTAGCAACCAAGCAAGCTTTTAGCAGAACGTCTTGAGAGGAAGTTGGTCAGGTAGCTGAAGCCGTCTGAGATTCAGTGGGTGAAACCCAACAGAGTGAGTCTACTTGCATCTTTTGCTTTTTTATAACCAGTTTGCCACCAGTTGTGTCTTATAGTCTTGGAGTTCTATTTTGACAACCTGTTGTTTCTCTCTCTCTCTCTTTTTTTTGGAATACGGCTGATTCACGGAGCTGCACAAATCCTCCCTAAGGTGTTTGGAGACTCAGCTGTTCTGTGTCCGTCCTATAGGTTTTTCTCCCACAAAGGCAATACCTATTTAGGTGTACTTCCACTGAGGACTATGTGTTGGTCGGTCACTTATGAATCCATCTGGTGGTGATGCTGTCGAACCCACATTTTCCCATTTTGCCAATAAGTAGGGTCTGGTCTCTTTGTCAATACCTTACTGAAGTCTGAGTAAACTATATCCACAGAGTTTCTCTGGTTTGCTAATTTAGTCACTTTGTCAAAGAATGAAATAAGATTTGTTTGGCATGATTTGTTTTAGACAAATCCATGTTCTAGTAACAGCTTTGCTTGTTTCAAAGTGTTCACAGATCCATTGCTTGATTATTTTTTTCGCAGGATGTTCCAGACATTGATGTCAGGTTGATTGGTTTGTAATTTCCTGGATCCATAATTTTTCTTTTATGAAGATTGGGATCACATCAGCTCTGGTAGTTCCCCAGGGCTCTGGGATCTTTGAAAGATTTGGTTCAGTGGATCCGAGATCACATCTGCCAACTCCTTCAGAACTCTGGGATGTAATCCATCTGGTCCTGGTAACCTGAACTAGTCTAGGGTGGACAGGTATCGTCTTGCTGTTTTCTTGTCTAATTTGTCTTCTATTTCTAATCTGTTTTCTAAGGTACTGTTTTTGATAGGTTGGACTGTTCCCCCCTCCCTTTTAGGTAAAAATAGATGCAAAGAATTATTTTAGCTTTCTTCCTGCTATCTGCGACCTCCATGCCATCTTCTCCCATTAATGGACCAATAATTTCGTTATCTTTTTTCTTGTTTTTTACATGTTGAAACAAACCTTTTTTTAAAAAAAATGTTTTTAACATTTGTTGCAAGTCTTAGTTCATTTTGGCCTTGGCTTTCTCAATGTCATCTCTGCAGATTCAGGCTATTTGTTGGTGTCCCACTTTCCATGTTTTATACTTGTCCTTTTTGTCTTTTAGTTTATCAGAGAGTCCTTCTTTAGTGGTATTGTGCTAAACTGGAAAGAAATTGAGTTGTTTTCCTCTTTAATCCATGGCTCTCTTTTTAAGTTTGTTGAATTCAGCTCTCTTAAAGTCTGACACTTGTTTGACTTTATTCTATTTCTTGTGCCTGCACTATGTTGAATTCCAACATGAGGTGGTCACTCTCCCTCAAAGTTCTTGCAAGCTCAGCACCTCTATCATTTCATTTCTGCTAGTAAGGATTAAGTCCAGGATAGCTGCCTCTCTGGCCTCCAGCTCTACCTTTTGGATGACAAAAGTTAGAGGAAAAAGTAGCATTTTTTTCTTTCTTCCGTCTTCTTTCTCCATGCCTCTCGCCTCCCCTCTTTCTCCCTTTGTCTATCATTCTTCCTTCCTTCCTTGTTCCATTGCTTCCTTCTTCTCTCTCTGTCTCTCCTTCTTTCCCTTTATTCTCCTCCCTTTCTTCCTCTTCTTCCCTTTCTTTCTCCTTCCCATGCTTTATATTTCTCCCTCCCTTCCTCTTTTTTCTTCTCACTCTCTGTAAGGTCCCACCCCAATCCACGTCTTAGGAAAGAAGAACTCTTGGAGACAGGATTGTCCAAGCAGGAACTTTTACTAAAACATGATTGTCAGTGGGAAATCTAGACAGGATCTGAAAACTGTGTTACGGGTTGGTATTTTTAAAGTGTCCCCGAGTGAAACCCCCTCCCCTCAGTCCATTTGGTCAGTCCCGGATCAATTAAGGTTCAGGTGTCAAGACCTTCCATGGGAAAAGGGATCTTCCATGCCTTTACGACATTTACTTCCTCCCCTTCAAATTCTGATCGGAGATACAAACCAGAATCTCTCCCCCTCCCTCTTTCTTTGTTCTTCTCAGTTCAAAGGTTCTTCCCCTGGTCTAATGATGGCCTCCAGGCAGGCTGAATAAACAACCTTGCATCTAGTGGATAGGGATGGCCAATTAACATCTTCTCTTCTCCTCCTTGGGAATGGCAGAATCCAGTGAGGGATGTAAGATTTTAGAACATACAGATAGGGATTTATGAATGGGATATAAATGGATTCTGACACTCTCCCTCTTCTGCCCTCCTTCTCTCTCTCTCTCTCTCTCCCTCTTTCTACACAACCCTTCCTTCCTTCCTTCCTTCCTTCCTTCCTTCCTTCCTTCCTTCCTTCCTTCCTTCCTTCCTCCCTCCCTCCCTCCCTCCCTCCCTCCTTTTTTACAGGGCCACCAGATGGCTGTCAGTTCTTCCCTCCCCATTTCTTATCAGCAGGAGGGTTTTGATTCTGCCTGGCAGTCATTTATTTCCCAGGAAACCCTCGAGGGGGCTTTCTCTCCCTCCTTTCCTCCCTCCCTTTTGGGGACATCCTGGGGGGCTCCCTCTGCTTTTGAGGGCTTCCTGCATTTGCTCCTGGAGCCGGGCTGCGTGGGGGGCTTGCTCCCATCGTGCCCCCTCTCCCACTGCAGAGAAGATACACCCCACAAATGACGGCCTGCATCTGGGTTTGAGAAATGTCACTCTGGGAGAAGGCTGGGGGCCATCTGCATTCTCATGGCGCGCCCCAGGAAACCACCCCGGGAAACGGGAATTAATGAGGACAATGTACACACATTGCGTGTATTTGGATTTTTAAAAAGAAATGTTCATAAATGAGCCTGGGATGAAAAATCCATTCGCTTGCTTAGTTTCTCCTTTTCTTCTCCAGGGATGGAAAACTGGAGGCAGCCACGTGGAAGGTGGCAGGCCGGGCAGCCGAGGGAAAGGGCAGGGATGAAAGGGGCTTTTCAAAGGGGGGGGTCTCCTCGCAGGCCCCAGGGAGAAGAAGCTGGAAGCAGAAAAGAGCGGCTCGGCCTCCCATTGACAGCAATAAGAAGCTTTCAGAAGAGTGGCCTTTTGCGAGCGCATTTAGAACGAGGCACCTTTCCCCGTTCCTGAAAAATCAGCAAGTCTGCAGCCTTGAAAGGTTGTCTGAAGGTCTTAAAGGCATTTTGCTGGGCTGTTAAATCAGTGGGGAGCAAACACAACGAGTAATGACAAAAATAAATGGATTACTTCCAGATCAGTTACAAAAAGGGAGGGAAAGCCAATGCCTAAGTAGTGAAACAAATTATTTTAAAAAAATTAAATGGAGTAGCTAAACATTTTGTACATTGCCCTTATTCTTACCAGAATGTTTTGTACACCCTCTTGCAAAGGAGGTAGATGCCATTAGCTGAATGGCAGGCAGGCAGGAAGGAAGGAAGGAAGGAAGGGGAAAGAGACAGGGAAGGAAGGAAGGAAGGAAGGAAGGAAGGAAGGAAGGAAGGAAGGAAGGAAGGAAGGAAGGAAGGAAGGATCATCAACATCTATATAAATATTTTTTGCCTGTGGTACCTCCAAAATCTCAGGGTGGGATTAATCAATGTTCAACCATACATGGCACAACAAACTCTGCAAGGCAACAAGATGGCAGCCACAGAAAGAACCGGCCATTCACTGTAGGCCCCCCTGCAACAAGTGTGGCCTCTTTGGCTCTGGCAAGAACTCTCCCTGGCCTCAGAGGGGGAGCCCCACCCTGGCCAGGCCAGAAGGAAGGACATCCCTCATCAGGGGTGGGGAGCTGAGTAGAGCGAGAAGGCCTGGGCAAAGCCTGACCTCGGGAGTGGGAGTCAAAGGAAGGAAGAGGGTGAGGGAATCACCCAGAAGCCAGGCCAGGGTGACTCAGCTGGGTTCGCTGCCCCTCCTAAGTAGCTTGGGTCAGACTGACCAGCGCCACTGACCCTTGCTTAGCTGGGCCCCTTTTTAACACTGCTAAGTGGGTTTCATTCCATTTTTGTTTAAGATGCTGTGCGAGCCTCAACATCTGGATAATTTACAGTCTTTCATTAAAGGCGTGTTTTTATTCTCAGTATTCATGCTGCCTCCTCCTGCTGGGAAATCCTGGTGAGGTCCACCGGCCGGAATGTGCAGACTAGCTGTGACAAAGTCACGTTGCCCAGGGTGCACCACGAGGAGGCTAGTCTGCAAGGCAGCCCTGCCCAATGGCTAAACAATCTATGTAGCCGGCCATCGCTTTAGCCACACCAGTAATTGCGCATACATAATTCAATTTTATACATAATTTAATCCGTCGCTCGTGCTGTGTGTTTTTAAAATGGTTCACTGCTCAGATGTTTTATATTTTGCTATTTTATATGCTGTTTTGGTGACTTTTTATGCATTAATGCTGTATTCTCCTATGCCATATGAAATAATAAAAATAAATAAGTAAAACACGCGGGGCCAATTCAGCCACTTTGTGATTTTCCAGTTGGGCGTTGGAGGTGACAACCAGCTGCTGCCAACAACAGAGGAAGTCTCCCAAATGTGTACATAAAGGAAAGGTCAGGAGGAAAAAGCAGAGAGAAGACTTTAGCAGGGTGACTGTCAGACCTGCCCCAGCTAGGCCCTTAGGAAAGAAAGACCCTCAATTCCATTTGGTTGAAGTGGTAGGTTCTCTTATTAAGGATTACTGGCTGCAGCAAAATCTGGCTAGAACTAAACTCCCTGTGCAAAAGGTTACAAACTCTTCCCCTTCATCCCAGCCCTTGACGAGCTGGTCTTTGGCCAATGGTGTGCCTTGTAGGTGTTTTGGGAACCGCTTGGATGTTTGGTGCCGCTCACATTCCTTTTCCAGGCTTTGTGGCCTTGAACACTGGAACAGGCAGGTTCTCATACCTCTAGGTAAAGTAAAGGTAAAGGTTCCCCCGCACATGCGTGCTAGTCGTTTCCGACTCTAGGGGCCGGTGCTCATCTCCGTTTCAAAGCCGAAGAGCCAGCGCTTGTCCGAGGACGTCTCCGTGGTCATGTGGCCGGCATGACTAGATGCCAAAGGCGCACGGAACGCTGTTACCTTCCCACCGTAGTGGTCCCTATTTTTCTACTTGCATTTTTACGTGCTTTCGAACTGCTAGGTTGGCAGAAGCTGGGACGAGTAACAGGCGCTCACTCTGTTACGCGGCACTCGGGATTTGACCCGCCAAACTGCCGACCTTCTGATCGACAAGCTCAGCGTCCTAACGCACTGAGCCATGCGTCCCTTTCTCATACCTCTAGCTTCTATCAAACCTCTCACTCCCTCCTCTTTGGTTCATCTCTACCTGCTACGTGCCACTTGCCTACTTCCTCTTCCCCCCAGCCCCTTAACAATTTATGGCAGGATGCCAGCAAAGCACTATGCTGAAGATGGCAGTTCTGACAGTGGCATGCACATCTGGCTAGGACAGCCCATGTGAGGGGCTTCGTGCACATGGCCCTCGCTCAGCCTGCCTTGAATCAAACCTGGGTGGTGGGGAAAGGCAGATCAGAGCACCCCCTCCCCGCATTTGTGTGGCCTCTGTGAGGAAAGTCAGCAACTGTTGCACTGCGCCAAGTAAAAGTTCCTCATGCATTCTGATTTCTGGGCCCAGAGCCGGGTCTCTCTGGGGAAAAAGAGAACCCGAGGGAAATTTAGAATTTGAGACAAACATCTAAACCCAGATCCAACTTGAAATGAAACTTTGAACTGCCCGAGCTTGCCCAGAAGCAGCAGCAGAAGCTGCTGTCGCTGCAGCAAAGACAGACTTTCTGTGGCATTCAGACTTGACGCCAGTGCAGAAAGTGAGTGAAAATGTAAATTTGATTCTCCTAAAATTGCCTTCATGTTCCTCTAAGTGTTTTTCCTGGATAAAGCAATGTATTTAACTAATTGATCCTGAACATGCCTTTGTGTTTCAAAAACACTCCCCACCATCCACAGACGATGCATTATACAAAAGCAGCCACAGACTCGTCAGTCCCTCATTGAGCGACTTTGTGCATTTTGTTATTTACATGCATATAAATTAAGCACTTTGATCTCGGGTTGTTAATAAAACAACTAAGCCTCGAAGTCTCCCAGAAGGGAAGCAAGGCGGGCTTCTGTTAAGATGCTTTTAATTAATAAATCTGCAAGTGTTGAGGAATATGTACACAAGGAAGGGAAGGGAGGGGAGGGAGGGAGGAGTAGCAGGCATAATCCTGGCTCCTTCACCTTTGAAGGGAACCCTCTGAATGTGCTGGGGAGAATGTGGGAGCAGCAGCAAGGATGAAGGGAGAACTAGGCAATTCCCTGAAGCCAGTTGGTTTGGAAGCAGAATCTGTGGGCTGCTCACAATTGTCCCCAAGAGATGGCCTGGGGGTGCAGTCCTCATGCCAGGAGACCCCAGATCTCACCCAGGAGTCTGCCGGACAGAGAGTTCTCCTGCCTCGTCTTGCAATGACCGGGAGAAGGAAAAGGACTGGCATCTCTCCCAGGGCTCCAAAAACACAGGAATCCTCTTCATCAGCTGCCCAGATATTGTTCTCAAAGAAGCATGGATGGACATTGGGGCACAGAGACATAAAACATAGAATCATATGGCTGGGAGGGACCTTGGAGGTCTTCAAATCCAAAGCCCTGCTCCTGGTCAAATGGTTGTCCAGTCTCTTCTTGAAAACCTTCAGTGATGGAGCACCCACAACTTCTGGAGGCAAGCTGTTCCACTGCTAAATTGTTCCTACTTTCAGGAAGTTTCTCTTTAATGAGCTTCCGCTCATTGTTTCTTGGCCTCTCCTCAGGGGCTTTGGAGATGTTCTGTCCCAGCCTACTTAAGCTCCTTGTTAAGTTCACAAGGAGAAAACCCCTCTTCAAATAAAGCAGGCAGAAACCGCAGGACAAACCCAAACCCCTTTTAATTGCTCACAGACTTGAGGAAAAACAAACACAGTTCATCGCAACTTGATTCTTAACCTGAATGGTTGCCTTTGGCAACTGGCACCTCCCACACCTCCCCTTTTATTATGCATCCAAGGCGTGGCTTTCCTAATACCTGCTCCTTCACCTCTGGAACCGCCCCATTGCATTCCTTTGTCCTGCTCTCTTTGCCTGCCGGTGTTTATGAGCATCCTGAATGTCACCCAGCTGTGAGTTGTCACTCTCTCCCTCCCCCCAGCTTCCCAGCACAGCTGTGTCTAAGCCTGAGCGCAAGTAGAGGGGCCAGGCTCCTTGTCAGATTGTAAATCTTGTAGCTCCTTAGAGCCTCCCTCTGACTGATGACACTCCAGGCCACTCCTCCTCCTCTGAGTCTTCAGACTCAGCTGCCGGATCCAGGGGCTGGTGAGGATTCACAACAGGAGAATAGGCCAACCCCCTTTTCTCTGGGGCAGCCCCTCAGATGTTGGAAGTCTGTCACCTCTAATCCTTCTCTTTGGTAAACAAGGCATACCTAGCTCCTTCAATTGTTCATCATTTGATTTAGCCTTCAGGCCCTTTATCATTTTTGTTGCTTTCCTCCACACTGTTTCTAGGGTCTTAACATCTTTTTTGTGTTGTGGCAACCAGAGCTGGATGCAGTATTGCAAGTGTGGACTTATCAGTGCAGTATAAAGTGATATTATTACTTCTCACGATCTTGATGCTATTCTTCTGTCGATGCACCATAGGATTGCATTGGCTTTTTTGGCGGCTGCAGCACACATGGGACATAAAGAGCATAGGATAAAATCCCTGAGGAAGCCAAGGGACAATATGTTGGCATATGGAATTTGTTTGCCTTTTTCTTCTCAACTACCATGATGTGAAATGTAAAAAGGGGTATTGTCATGAAGTACCAATACAAGCTCCATCCTCTATTTGCATGGTGATGGTGTGTGTTTCATCATGTCTCACAAATGACACTTACACTATTTCCAAGGCCTCTTTTCAATTTCCCAGACAAATCTTAAGGCCTGGGATTCTCTGATAGATAATCAGTGGTACTGTAAGTATTAATCAGATCCAGCCCTATTTAACTTCTAAGACTGGCCGAAATTGAAAAGGTAGTGTCATTTATTTGATTCATACAGACTGCTTAGCCATAAATGCTCCACATTTAATGTATCTCCATGCTTCAATGAGTTCGAGAATACACAATGGGTTGCCATAAAGAAGAGGGAGTCAATCAATTCTCCAAAGCACCTGAAGGCAGAACAAGAAGCAACTGATCAAGGAGAGAAGCAACCTAGAACTAAGGAGAAATTTCCTGACAGTTGGAACAATTAATCAGTAGAACTTTGCTTCCAGATGTTAGGGTGCTGCAACACTGGAGGTTTTTAAGAAGAGATTGGACAACCATTTGTTTGAAGTGGTATACGGTTTCCTGCCTGAGCAGGGGGTTGGACTAGAAGACCTCCAAGGTCCCTTCCAACTCTGTTATATTCTGTTAAAGGTTGCACCCAACGAATAGTTTTGTGAATGGCTGCTGCTGGGGAGCCAGTGGCATTACATTTCCCCTGACTCTGCTACAGTCCTTCTCTTTGCCAACTCTCAATCTGTCAGAATGAACCACTCTGGGGAATCCTCTGGTGTGTTGTTTGGCTTTATTACAAAAAACAAGTTTATAAACCATGATTTGTGTGGTTTATGGGTGGTACAAACCCAGCCATCTGTCATTTATTTTTTTATTAATAAACCCTGGCTGAACACCAAGTATGAACAGCCAGTTTCAAGTCCAGAGACAGAAATTTGGGGTCTTCAAAATTGGGAGGCCTACAAGATTCTGTGGACTCCATGCTGCTTGCTCTGGGCTTGGTTGTGATTCACCAGCTGAAGGCAGCCTTTCCCTGGATAAAGAAAGCAGGCACTTCTTGTTTGTTTGCCCCTGGGCTGCAGGGCTGCATAGAGAAGCCAGATTGCCATAATCCCCGGCTCTCCTTCTAGCTAAGCCCCTCCCTTTGACAAAAAGCACCGTCCTGAATTTTGAATGTCATTTTCTTTCCATTCTAGAGACCTGAAAGCAATCGCAGGCCAGATACCCTCCCACCTTTGTTTCCTGAACAGCTACCAAGCGTGAGCTCCTTGGCATTCCAACAGGAAAGTTGACCTCCTCACACTCAACTCAGCCTTCCTAGTCTTCTTGTAGTTGCCCTGTCTACCTGTTTATCCCATCGCTAGCTCCCAAGTAGGCCTGGTTCAGGGTGGTGGGCATCTCATGTTTGAAGAAGCAGCCATAGGTGGCCTGCCGGCCTTGCGTCTCATTTGTGCAGTTGGCTGGGCCCAGGGGCCACAACAGCCAAACTGACAGCTCTGTTTATCATCCCTTTGCAGGGAGAACCAGAGGGGAATTTTACTCTGAGCCATAAAAGAGGGATATCCCAGTCAAATAAACCCAAGGACCCCTGCCCACTCCCCTCAAAGCAGACAGCATTCACAAGCTTCCTTTCCGTGATGAGAGGGGATGCATGACCCTCCTGGCTCCAAGGTTTTATTTAATGGTTTCTAGTTTTCCATTATACAGTATTTAGTTTGATATAAATGTGACCATAACTATGGCTAAACATAAAAAATATCTCACCATGGGGACAATACATGCCATGCAAAATGGCAACTTAAATTCCATATCCTTGGAAAACAGCCTTTGGCACCGGCTAAAGGGAATAAGGTTAGATTCATTTTGGTTGCTTCCCAAAAGCTGAAATAATTTGTCCTTCACAGATTTGTACAACTCCACATCTCCAGATGCAGATACCACAGAGGTGTGTGTGTGTGTGTGTGTGTGTGTGTATCGGGGGGGGGAATTGTAATTCAGGACCATCACACAGAGAACTGCACCCGAAGAAGCTGATCTGCAGAAAGGCAAGCAGCCCTTTTTCCACGGATGGATTTCTGTCTGCCCAACCTGCGATGCCACCTCTGTGGATGCGAAAGAGGAAAAGCAATTTCATTGTAAAATATTCATAGACAGCTGCTCTATTGCTTTTCATCTCTGGGTTGGTATAAGCTGAAGTTGGTCTATAATTAAATGATCGATGTTTTTCGGCAGCTTAACAGGGTGCTTGAAGTGTTTGGGTCTTGTAAATGATGTTTGTTGGTGGCCGGCTAATTAAGTGCAGCCACCAGAGCTCAAAGCCAGTCCAAAGGGCCAGTTATGGCTCTTGGTTTGGTGAAGGCTTCCTCCCGGGCAACCGTTTCTACTCAAGGCTTGCATCCAAGGGGACTGAGCCTTGAAATGGGGCTGGTGGAGCAGAGGTCTCCATCCCTGGGGACGGTTGCTTCTCGATAAAGAAGAATATTTGTAGCTCAGGGTTGAAATGAGGGTTGCTTGGTGCTCTCTGAGCGTGGTTGCTTTCTGGCAGACAGTTCATTATTCAAACTAGGTAACATCATGGTTACATGCACTGATGATGTTACATAGTTGGGTAATGAAACGACTGCAAAAAACAACCAAGCTCAGAGAGAAGACCAAGGACCCCTCAAGGTTGCTTCTTTGCTCCAGATACCTCCATGGCCTCCTTTTGAGAAGAAAGGGGACACTGAAAAACTCAGGCTGTAGGAACTTTGGACAACATTCAGGAGTATGGGAATAGGAGAGTAATGCATAACTGCAGGGACAGGGAATGCAAAACTGCCCCTTTTTCCTGCCCCACAACAAACCACCAGCTGTGGCAGGGACTCCAGTTGCTGGCAGTCATTTTGCTGCTGATCATCCTTCCCCATCTCAGTGAGAAGAAGCTGTTTTCCAACAGTGCCTCCATGCTCTGCAAGAGAAGATGCTTTCTCAGAATCCTGCTCAGTGCAGGATCTACGAGAGCAACTGTTACACATTCAGGCATTTTGTGAAGACTTTCTCCAAAGAAGGACCAATGCACACTCTCTCTCTCTCTCTCTCTCTCTCTCTCTCTCTCTCTCTCTCTCTCTCTCTCTCTCTCTCTCTCTCTCTCTCTCTCTCCCTCCCCCTCTGTCTCTCTCTCTCTGTGTTTGTATGTGTGTGTATTTTCTTCTCACCCTTATGGATGGTCCATGTCTTGAGGCCAGGGAGCTTGAGGATTCTGTACAGGATCTCAGCTAATATAAGGAAGTGACTTGTCACCTTCATCATAACAACTATAAACACTTTTAGTAACTTGTCACCTTTAAGATAACATTTGAGCACTTCTGTAATTTAGTTTTTATTTTAATTTAAAATTTCAAGTTTTCAGACATAGGAACTAGCAACTGAGGAGTATATCAGTAGGTCTCTGAATTCTACCATACAATTCAATAATAGTTTAAATAAAGTATTAAAAGAATAAAAGAAAAGAAATAGAAGAAAAAAATAAGGTTAAGGAAAGAAAAAGTAGAAAGAAAATTAAAAAAGAAAGAAAAAATAATGGCAAAGAAAAAGAAAAGAAAAGAAAAATATAAAGCAGTGACTTCCCACTTTCATCAAAAATATACACATTATCTGCTATATAAATTATCCCATCTTCCCATATCCCATTTCTTATCTATAAACCAATCCACACAAGCTATCATTTCAGTCCTGGTGTCAGCGACAGTCCATTAAGTTTTATCAGAGATAAAAACGTATCTATTTTAGCCTTGATCAAATAAACCAACTTTATGTTTCTTTTATTTCTAATAATTTTGCTCTTTAGTCCCTTCAAATAATGTTGTACAGATAGTCCTTGACTTATGACTCTGATACAGCCTGCCCATTATGATCATGAATTTTAATGGTCATAATGTGGGTCACCTATTGATTTTATTACCTTTTTTGAAGCACTTAACACCATAGTTGTTTGCAAATCCATTGTGGGGGCATTTTGCCTGAAAACCAGAAGTAATTGCCAACTCTTGGCAAAAATGTCATAAAATTCAGTCATATGCTGCAAACAGCCATAAATGCAGGCTGGTTGCCGAGCATACCAAAACAATTATTTGTTTATCTGATCATGGTAGTTAACAGAGATTGGATTTGCAACTGGGATTCAGATTTAGGTCTCAGGAATCGGGGAACTGAGAATCATTTAAGAAAGTGTATTTTCTGTGTCAGCCAATCAGTCAGGACTGTTTCTGGACCTTCTCTACTGGCTATTCATTACGTTGCTGTCCAGGAACTCCTGGAAAAGGGTGTTGGGAATGCTGGTGGACATCTGGGTGGTAGAAGTGCATCCCGTCACGAGCTGAGATAAACTTCACATCTTTGGACTGGAATGAAAAATACGACACCATGCAATGTTTACAAAGATCAATGAAAGAGTGGCCCATGGATCCCCCTAATGTCCTTTGGATCCCCCTAACCTCCTTGACTCTCAGTTGTTGAACAGCATTTCACAAAATGTGGTCTTTGGGAAAAGGAACAGAACAGTCAGATAGGTACTCACTGTATCTCTTGTGCTTCTTCTGTTAGTTTTTTCTGTAAGGAAGATTCCGGACGTATTTTCATATTTCTAATCATTTCACATTGATGTACCTTTTGTGGCTGGCAGCTGCCTTCCTGTGGGCATTCTTGCAAGCAGAAAAGCAAGTGGGGTTTTTTCCTGGTGTCGTCTGGAAATTACTGCATCCCCAGTTAGCACAATACCAGTTTCAAGAACAACCCAGTGGAAGCGGGCTTGGAGAAGATTAACTTCAAGGATTATGTGCTGGCTCTGCTGCTGCTCCACTTCTTCAATCCCTTCTTGTCTGACTCGGCCTTGGCAGAAAAAAAATAATAAGAAAACTGAAGGAAACCACAGGCAGATTTGATGCCGCTACTGCAGGCTTTCTGCTACAGTTATACTGAAAAAATTAATAATGTGGAAAATATAGGACAGCGCCTTCAATAACGAACCACTTTCACATACTTAAAAAGGGGCTAGCCCTTTGTGGCGCCCACTCCTTTCTTACTGGTGTGTTACAGAGATTGCTGTAATGAGTGTTGCACACGGCCCTTAAATCAGAATTAGATTCTCTAGGACAAGAAAGGAGTCAGGTCACCCTGAAGGCTTCACAGGAGCCCTAGCTTGGCACATCCATCCTTTCTTAGGACCTTTTCCCCTAGGACAAGAGGAACTGTCTGTGAAGGTTGTTCTCTGCCAGAAGTATGAATAAAAAAATGTCCCAGAACACCTTTCCAGACTTACAGGGTTTGCCCACAATTATTCTGCCATGCCAATTTATGTGGGGCAAATTATCCTTAAAAGAGCAGTGAGGCAGCATGCCAGAGCTGTAGGGTGGAAGTGGTTTTGATCTCCTCTTCCAGAAAACCTCTGAGCCATCATACCCTGAGTCAGTGATGGTGAGCCTTTTACAGACCGAGTGCCCAAACTGCAACCCAAAACCCACTTATGTATCGTCGGGTGCCGGGTGGGCGTGGCCCATTGGGTGGGTGTGGCTGTGATGGTAATGGCAGACTGGGTGGGACTACAAAAGTTCAATCAATCAATTCCATTTTTGCGAGATCTTTTTTTCCCTGCAAGAAGTTGAAAATGATTGATTGAACCTTTTTTCCTTTTTTTGCACATGGCGGTGGAGGCCTAAAGTGAAAAGGTTTTATAAAACCCAGCTGAAGGCCTAGGACTGTGGCGACGGTGCACGTGCCCAGAGAGGGCTCTGCGTGCCATCTGTGTCATGCGTACTATAGGTTTGCCACCATGGCCCTGAGCCCCTCTACTCTAATTCGGGACAGCAACAGGGCTGTCCCCATCTATAAGACTCCTCACCCAGTATCCTCCTCCTGACCCTGGTGTGGGAAAGGGGGTGTCTTTCTGCTGCTGTTCTGGCAACTAAAAAGCTAAAACTGAGATAATTGCCATAATGCCAGTAATTAGCTTTAAAGCCCTACATGGCTTAGGCCCGGGGTATTTGCGAGACCACCTGCTGCCATTGTCAACCTCCCATCGCCTGGTTCGCTCCCACAGGGTCGGCCTACTCAGAGTTCCGTCGGTTAAGCAATGCTGGCTGGTGACCCCTAGGGGTAGAGCCTTCTCTGTGGGTGCTCTGACCCTCTGGAATGAGCTGCCTCTGGAGCTGTGGATGGCCCCCGACCTTCGGTCCTTTCGCCGTGACCTGAAGACATGGATGTTTCAACAATCGGGCCTGGACTGACTATGGTTTTAAATTTGGTTTTATGGGGTTAAATTACTATGTATTGAACATATCTACTGTTTAATTCTTTTTTAAATTTTGTATTTTCATGTTCTTTTTTAGTTTTTATTGTTGTGAGCTGCCCTGAGTCCTTAGGGAGAAGGGCGGCATATAAATATAATCAATCAATCAATCAATCAATCAATCAATCAATGCCATATGCTGGTTTCACATGATTGAGGCATGCAACTAGAGATACCATCCCTTCTCCCCCTTGTGAGATGAACCAGTATCACAGGAAATTAAGGAAATTAAGCTTTATTTTTTAAAAAAGATAAAATTGTAGAAGATCTCCTTTTAGCTTTAAATATTAACATTCAGGTAGTCAATGTAGATAGGGACATGGTGGCTTAGTGGGTTAGGACACTGAGCTTGTCGATCAGAAGATCGGCAGTTTGGCAGGTTGAATCCCGAGTGCTGCATAACAGAGTGAGCGCCTGTTACTTGTCCCAGCTTCTGCTAACCTAGCAATTTGAAAGCACGTAAAAATGCGAGTAGAAAAATAGGGACCACTACAGTGGGAAAGTAACAGCGTTTCGTGCGCCTTTGGCGTCTAGTCATGCCGGCCACATGACCACGGAGACGTCCTTGGACAAGCGCTGGCTCTTCGGCTTTGAAACGGAGATGAGCACCAGCCCCTAGAGTCGGAAACGACTAGCACGCACCTTTACCTTTACCTTTAGTCAATGTAGGGGAAAAAATAACTAGATGGTTGTTCTGATCAGCAGAACTAACAACTTGCAAATGAATGGAAGAAAAAAGGGATCCAATTGAAAGTTTGAAAACTGAAAGTTAGGATCTTGCAGCCCACAAGATGGCAGTGATTTGTTATAAAATTCAAGGAAACTTGCTACAAAGAGACTAGATTTACAGGGGTAGGTAACTTTGGCTCTTTTATGACTCGTGGACTTCAACCTCCAGAATTCCTGAGCCAGCTAGGAATCCACAAGTCATAAAAGAGCCAAGGTTGCCTACCCCTGGACTAGAATGAGATGCAAAATTCTTAGAGATTCCTTGAAGATTCTCAATAGGCTAAATAATATTGTCATAAATTGTACAAATTACAAAAAATTGTATGAGAGAAAATGTTTGTATATTTTAAAAAATACTAATCCAGTTCTTAGCTAAAGTGGTTCTTCCTATTCCTACAAAGAATAGATGGTCCTGAAAACAGATGCTCCATCTGTTACCTGGACATTCGTTTTTCCTGGAAATCTTATACTAATCAGAGTCTGGAAGCCAGTGATGTGGAACACCATTTCTTGCTCTCTTTTCTTGAAGTTCTGCCTCTAGTTTTAAAAGAACAAGATCTGTTCCCTTCCCTGCCCAAGGCAGGAGACCTTATTGCATCCCGGACAAATGGCTGTCAAATCCTTTCCTGAAGATCTGCAGTGATGGAGCACCCACAACTCTAGAAGGCAAATTGTTCCACTGATTAACTGTTCTCTTTAGTTCTAGGTTTAAACAAGCTTCCACACCATTACTTCATGTTCTGACCTCTGTTGCTTTAAAGAATAACTCAATCCACTCATCTCTGTGACAGCTGCTCAAGTACTGGGAGACAGCTACAATGCCACCCCAGATCCTTTTCTTTCTTAGGCTAGAAATGCCTAGTTCCTGTTACCAGTCATCATACGGTTTAGCCTCTAGACTCTTTATCATCTTTGTTGCTCTTTCTAGGGTGTCATCATCATTTTTGTATCGTGGTGACCAGAACTGGATGTAGTATTCCAAGGGTGGCCTCAGTCTAGAGCAGTATAGGACAGTACTATGATTTCCCCATGATCTTGATGCTGTCCTTCTGTTGATGCCATCTAGGACTGCATTGACCTCTTTGACTGCTTCAGGCAATGCTGGCTCCTACTCAGATTGTGGTCCACTAGGACACTGAGATCCCTTTGGTTTTTCTTACCTAAATGTAGAACCTGACTAATCTCACCACACAACTGCATTTTATTTGATAGGGCCCAATGCAAAAGTCTGTCAAGATACTTCTGAATCTTAAGTCTATCTTCCTTTATTCTTCTTGAAGAAAATCTGAATTGCTAAAAAGCACTTCAAAGCCTTCTGAAGTACTTTGGCTGGGTTGACCAGTTGTGCGCGGCTGCTTCTGAGCATCCGCTGGGTTGACCGGTTGAGTGCGGGTGCCTCTGCGGCGGTCGCTGAGTTGACCAGTTGCGTGCGGCTGCTCTGCGGTCATCTAGCGGCTACTGAAGCAGGATCCCACCTTTGTCGCCACTGTTAAATCACAGAGGAATGAGATGCGTAGGCGATGGCTGCAACAGAATCTTTATTGGATGGCAGGTTGTAGTAGCAAGACTGGGGAACTGGGGTTACCTGGGTCCTTTTATACCTGGTCCAGGTGGGCACTGACCAATAGGTTCAAACCTTGGTTTCCCGCCTGGCGGTCAGCCAATAGGCTTCCATGGTTTTCCCGCCAGTGCTACTCCTTACCGGAGCTGTCCAGCAACAGCGCCTCCTGTAGTTCTTGTACCGTAACTAGACCCATACATTACAGCTTCAGTTCCTCATGTGGAGAATGGAGAGGAAGGACAGAATTGCACAATAACCGCTCTGATGCTGACCTGAACAGGTAGCCAATGAGATCTCTCTCCTCATTAAATGCTTTTCAGAGTTCTTTTGGCCTTGCAAGGCAAGAATTAAATTGTCCTTGGAACTATAATGATGGAGCCAAAATGGTTTCTGAAGATATATGCAATATAAAAGGAAGAGAAAATAATAAGCCAGTTGTTTAATGATGAAGCAAAATAATTATAGGCAACCAAAGAAAAAATGAAACGTTCCAACTTTTATTTCAGGTGGGGGTTTTTTTTAATAAGGGACCTTGTGCTGTAGCTTGTAATGGTGAAGAACGTGGAGAAGGTGCATAACTCAGATTTATTGAAACACTGCACACATGATATTAAAATCCAGAGAACACCTGGTGTTAGAAGGTTTCAATTGCCAATGGTTTTTGTACTTGCAACTCTCAGAGAGATCTAAAGCCGATAAGAAACGGTATGATTTTGGAAATGATAAAACTATTTTGGAAACAGAACTGTGTACAAACAATGAACACCTTATGAAAAAAATGTATATACTTTTGTTAAAATTGACAACAGAAGACAAATTAGTTAAAATTCTATGATAAACTGACCAAAAAAATCAATATAACAGAATAACAAAATGAGACAGAATAACAGAGTTGGAAGGGACCTTGGAGGTCTTCTAGTCTAGCCCCCTGCTTGAGGAGGGGGTATACCATTCCAAACAAATGGCTGTCCGGTCTCTTCATAAAAGCCTCCAGTGATGGAAGCACCCACAACTTCTGAAGGCAACCCATTCCACTAGTTCAGGGGTAGGCAACCTCGGTTCTTTTATGACTCGTGGACTTCAACTCCCAGAATTCCTGAGCCAGCCATGCTGAGGAGAAATGGAGAGGTTTCCATACGGAGCAATGCTGGCTCAGGAATTCTGGGAGTTGAAGTCCACGAGTCATAAAAGAGCCGAGGTGGCCTACCCTTGCACTAGTTAATTGTTCTCACTGTTCAGGAAGATACCAATTGATCAATGGGAAAATGTGTGGATAAAAAAACCTAAAATTTATGTTATGTTATAACCCCAAAGAGACCTTTTACAAAATGATGTAAGGATGGTATTTATCCACAGATAAAGAGGCTGAAACATACAGAGCATCCTTAAATAGTTGCTGCAAATGTAAGACTCAAGTAGGAAACCTTTATCACCTTTGGTGGACTTGTAAAAGAGCTAAGCAACATTGGGTGGAAATTAGTAATTCAGAAAATCTGAAAAATCAATGTAAAAGTCAGGGCAGAATTTTTTTGTTAAGGTTTATGGATAAAAGCAGTGGAAAAATCACATGGTGTTTTATTGTTATATACGATAACATCAGCACAACTTTTATATGCTCAGCTTTGGAAGGATCCCTATGATACCCACAACAGAAGAACAGTTAATAAAGCTGACAGAACTGGCAATGATGGCTAAGTTAACAGCCCTCGTGAGAGAAAACTCACTGAAGGAATTCCTCTATAACTGGAAGGATTTTGTGGATATTTTTTTGCAGGAGATTGTGATTTTGACACATGGATTTGATGATAAAATTTGAAAAGGGAGAAAAAGAATTTTTTTCTTGCATTTCCCCTTTTATTTTGGGGAAAATGGACATTTTATTATCGCCTTAAACTAAGAGTAAAATGTAAGCTTTCTTTATATCCTTGGAAGAAGTCAGAAGTCATTCTTTGTTCATATTTGGGTTTTTCTTTATACTTTTTCATACTTTTCTTCCTATTCTCTTTTTTACTTTTTAACATTTCTCTTGATTGTTAGTTTATGTTGCTTTTTATGTGTATGCTTTGTAAAATGCAGTAAAATTATTTGACAGAAAAAATGTGCATAACTGAAAGCTGCGTTTGATAAAACTCATGCTCAATTTAATTTAAATCAATTTAATATTGTTATAATTATCACTGTAAATGAATTATAATTAATTTAATTAACCAATTTAATTAAACTTAAATCAGTATAAATCAGATGCATTTAACTTGCCACCTAAAGAAATTTCATATTACAGCATTGAAAGGACTTACTTACACACTTTATTTGTGACAAATTCTGGAAATCTGAGGAAGTAGCAGAGAGGAACAATGCTACCTTGAGTTAGTCCACTTCATCAGATTTCCAGAATTTGTCAAAGGGGCAAAGGAGGATCCAAGGATGTAAAAACCAATCTATCAACATTAATATCTGAGAGGGTTCTTGAAGAGATCACACAGAGACTGCACCATAAGCCTCTTGGACAATAAAGCAACCTTGACCCCTTTTTTAAAATCAGTTGAATTGTGGGAATTGCTATAGATATAAAATGTCTCATTTCCCCAAAACACTGATAAAGTTTCCCATGATATTCTGATTAGCAAGCTCATTAATTGTATGAACACTAAGTGTATACTATACATAGAATTCAGCGACAATTAAGGGGAGGGATGATAGGGAGAAAATCTTTTCTTTTTCAAGCGGAAATCTTGTAGTGATGTGGAGACCCCACCCCACCACCCTGGGATTTTTCCTCTCCTCTTTTTGGAAGGAGTTCATTCTGGATTGTAGCCATGATAACTAAGTGTCTGAATAAACAGACTGAAGCTATTGAATTAAGAACTGAGCAGACTTCATTTGTTCAGAAGTAAAAGAGGCTCAATAGATTCAGGAGCAATAAAACAGTGAATGTTCAGAACTGATCAAACACAGATTTGAGAGCAACACACAACACACATACAGTATTAAAAAGAACGCTTGCCCGATTCCACCCAGTTGCTCAGCAACACCTGTGCTACATTCCTATTAATCGTGCCTTTTGGATGACCTCTCCTTTTGTATTTTTAAGTCTAATTTGGCAGGTTCATTCCACAACTCCATCACATCACAGTATTCAGGTTCCTCAGGAGGCAATTTTGACTACCATGTCTACAACTATCCCTTCCTAAGGAAGAGAAGAACTATTTGTAGCTGGTGGTCTTCAAACCTTTGGGGTGCCCTTCGATGCAAAGACTATCCATTCAGTCTATCCAGTGCTATCCGATGCTTCACAAGATTCATCCTGGAGTGTTAGGTACAGTTGCTGAAGATTATGAAGATTCACACAAGCAGACTGACCGCAATGGACATCTGGTTTTCAGCTGTTCCTGCTGATTTCAGATTACAGAGTTTAGTTGTCTTGGCCTTGATGCATAGTATGATGAGGCCTGCAGCTATTGACAAGTTTTCAATCATATTCTTATTTGGAAGCTACTTTTCAACTTTCACATGACCAGGTAGTGGGCCTGAGACCTTTTACTCAGTTGTT
Source organism: Vipera ursinii (assembly GCF_947247035.1). Classification (NCBI taxonomy): domain Eukaryota; kingdom Metazoa; phylum Chordata; class Lepidosauria; order Squamata; family Viperidae; genus Vipera; species Vipera ursinii. Next base: position 2,986,842 of record NC_139523.1, read on the forward strand.
TCTCTTACTTTGCACCAATGGTGCCGTTATGTGGGCGCTTGGATGAATGTCAGGACTTCTATCTCTAGGCTTTCTCTCTTGCAGAAGCACGCTGATAGAGAGGCTGTTACAATACTTGGAGTTAAATAAGCAGGACAAAGCTCCCTGGTTCTGTTACTTCTACATCTTATATATTTTGAGAAATTGGTTATTAAGTCAAGACTGAACACAAAGCAATAACAACTACATTTATATCTACAAACTGCAGTGGTCACAGCCAGAAATAGACCATAGAACATAGAATAACAGGTGGGAAAGGACCTGGGAGGTTTTCTAGCCTTTTTGCTCCAGCAGGAGACACATACCATTCTGGAGAAAAGGCTGTCTAGTCTCTTCCTGAAAACCTCCAGTGATGGAGCACCCACAGCTTCTGGGGGCAACTTGTTCCACAGCTTAATTGTTCTTACTGTCATGAATTTTTTCCCCTTAAATCTAATTGAATGTCTCTTTGATAAACTTCCACCTGTTATTCCTTGTCCTGCTCACTGGTGCTTGGGAGAATAGATTGACCCCCCCCCTCTCCTCTGTGACATCCCCTTAAATATTGGTGGTTTTCTATCATGTCGCTTATAGTCCTTCTCTTCCTTAGACTGGACATATCCAGTCCCCTCAACCATTCATCGTATGGTGTCGCCTCCAGACCCTTCACCGCCTTGTTGCTTTTTTCTGCACTCTTTCTAGAATCTCAGTATCTTTTGTGTGTTGTGGTGACCAGAACTGGACGCAAAATTCCAAGTGCAGTCTTACCAGTTCAGTATAAAGTGGCACGATCACTTCTTGCGATCTTGATACTACCCCGCTGTTGATGCAGACTTGGGTGTACTTAATCTTGAACTAATTAAACAGAGATATTCAAAAGTTGTTCCATTTTAACATGAGTGAAGTGGAGAAAAGTTGCTTTGTGGAAAAAAATAGAAGTCATGAGGCCTCTTGCCAACTTTCCAGGTCCACTGATGTATTTGGATACTTCCTTGCTGAGATTTGTGAACCAGAACAAGTGCAGATCCCTCCCCCCACCTCAGCCGAAAGCTGGCATAGCTGAGCTCTGCTCCTCCTGGACTCAATTCTCCTGCCAGCTCTTGAGGCAATGGTATGGCATTTTGCTTTCTCTTCACCAGCCTCATATGGTCTGTATTCTTCTATTTCAATTGAGCTGCCTGGAGGTTTTCTCTCTGTGGTTCTTCATTCAGCTGCTCAGTTCATTTCTGCCCTCACTCTGCCACTCTTCTGCATCTGCCCTGATCCTTCTCCACATCCATTTTTCACATCTCCCCCCCATTTACGGGTCACCCTTATTTTTAATCTGCCCCAGGTTTGACTTACAGGATGAGTCAATGGCCAAACACGGAAGAGTTAATAAGTTCAGTTGGAGCGAGAATGTGAAAGGAATGCAGTGCAAAGCTCAATCACTTGCAAGATGCTGCAAGGCAAGAAACAGATAATGTTTTCAACGCATTTGATAAGATTCTTGTAAATCCTCTGACCACAGAATGGCCATGGAAGGGACATTTCCTCCAGATGGGCATCTGTCACACCTTGATAAATGAGGTAGATGGAATCCAGCATTGTACATAAAAGAGAAGTTGGGGAAGCAGAAAAGAAAAGGTTTAATTCTATTTCCAGTGTATTGAGATTCCTCTCAAAGAGTGCTCTGGAGGCTTTTGCCACTTCACCAGCAAGAAGGGTCTTTTTAGTAGGTATGATATGAATGAATGAGCAAATGAATGAACGAGAGAGGCTTGCTTTGCTGAAATAAACCTTCTACCAATAATCTCCTGTTATTCTTGGGTGGTGTTCAATGATATTGTTCTGGTGCTACATAAAGATTCCTAATTCTACAGGAGAGGGCAAGCCTCTTGTAACACAACTAGGTCTCACTCTTAGAAAACGGTTACAAATCATGGTGTAATTTGATGAGGGTTTCCTTCCTAGAGGAAAGGCCACCTACAAAAAATGTGGGAAGCTGCCTTGTAACATCAGACCCTGGATAAAGTTGGCACTGGTTGCCATTTTATGGAGACTCAGCCTTTCTCCCAGGGGGATTTATCTTAGATTTCTCTCTCTCAAGGATCTGGATTGGAAAATTCTCCAGCTGACTGTCCATGACTTCAACTCCCAGAATTCCTGAGCCAGCCATGCTGAGGGGAAAGGGAGAGGTTTCCAAGCTGAGCCATGCTGGCTCAGGAATTCTGGGAGTTGAAGTCCACGATTCATAAAAGAGCCAAGGTTGCCTACCCCTGGTCCAGGTTATCATAATAGCCTCCTGATAACCAACAAGGAAGACACTGACTTGGGTATCAGCCAATCTCCTGCTGCTGCTGGCCAGGTGGCCTTTTTGATGAACTTGGAAGAGTGGGCCCATTATTGGTGCCTTCTCTTGCATTTCTTTTCTGGAGACCTTTTGTGGCTATGTGGTCTGCCTTCTGTTTCTCAGCTTTTCAGGTTGAGCTGTCTTTCTTTGGAGATCTGCTACTAATAAGCATTTTTTAAGATGAGAGTCTCAGGACCACTCTAATTGTAGCTGCTCGGCCCACTGAAAAATCAGACCCCACCAAAATTTCCTTTCTGCTCTGTAGAAGAAGTGTTGCACCCCAACCGTCTTTCTGAAGATCCAGAATCCAGTTATTTAGCACAACCCAAGAGAAGAATTGAGGCTGGCAATATTGGACTGGGATGGAAGGAGGTCAAGGCCTTTTCTGATTCAGGGGAAAACATAGAGTTTGTGTTTGATGAGGCAAAGGAGGGCAAAATTGCCTATCCTGTTAAGAAAGTTCCAAGAAACAAAGAGTACAGATGCAGACCTAAAGGCCTAGATCTTGGTGGGCATCTCCAATCAATCGGCACTGGCTCTGCCTAGAGCCAGGAATGGCTGCAAGTCTCCAGTTCTGGTGTTGGAAGAAGCTGTGCAGGAGACCCAAATGGGAGCAGGACTTTTCTCTCTATTGCCAGCTGCTGCCAAAGCAGAATAGACGTGTGTGCGAGGGTCAGAATTGATGGGACCTGATATAAATTCATAGCATCAAATGGCATGAAAATGTTGTCAATTACTGTGAAGCAAAAAAATAAATCCTGGATTGAATTTTCCATAAAATGTTTAATATATGGTAGACTTCCTATGGATGCTCAGATAGAAATCTCCAAAATGTCAGAGAGCCAGAATTGATTCTGGATGCACTGTATCCGTTGAAAGGGGAACATTTTCTTTAAACTGCTTATTAATCTAACCTTGCCTTCTGCGTTTTTCCACGTGAATCTTTCCCTTCAGTCTTTACAAATCAGGAAAGTGTCACCCCTTGATTTACTGACAAAGCCGATGAGTGACATAATTTACCTCGCATGAGATCAGTTCATCAAACTGAGGAGCGCTTTAGTGGCCATAAAATCCCTGGCATTAGATACAATTGTGCCTGCTTAAAATGCAAAGGGGGTAACCTACATTTTGAAAATGCGGTAAAGGAGAACAAGAAACGATGCCAAGATGAAAATTTATGAGGCGCAAAGAGCCTGCATATGAATTCAGCAATTGCGGAGTAGGGTGGTGGAGCTGGCATGGAAAGTCATCTCCTGCTCTCCAATTTCCAAAGGGCCTCTGTGGAGAGAAGCTTCCTCTTCCTGGAAATTATCCAGCTGGGGGGCAAATGGTGCCATCCCTGTGGCTGCTCGACCTGGCCACATGTGGTGGGTCCTTCAAAAGTCCAGTGCTCCCCACACAGCTGCTTTGTTAGCTGGGGGGGGAGGGTGAGGAGAAGAAAGCCACCCTGCCGAGCAAGGAGTATGGAGGAGAGGACAGAGAGAAGATCCCCACCAACTCCCCCCCCCACCGGTGAGGAGAAGACTTCCTGGGAATCTTGCCACAACTCTGGAAGCAGGTGGGGGCTCCTGTAAGATTCCCTTCAGAGAGGTGTACAAACATGTTCTTTGTCTCTACCAAGTCAGAATTCCCTCAGTCCCTCATGGAATCCTTTCTCTCTTTGTAACACAAAAAGGGGGAGTTGAGGGGGGAGCAGGGCTGGATGTGTGGGTTTGATTTCCCACCTTTTCCAGCCTCCTATTCTACATTCCTAGAATATTGCGTTTCCTCTAAAGATAAGGGCTCTGCAGGGCTGGGGGGGGAGCTCTGTGATTTGATCATGCTTGCAAAGCACCCTGCAATTCATACTTCTAAAATTGCAGGCGGGCGTTTCAATAAGTAGGTGTAGCGTAATAATAAAAACTTTACAGGGAGACCCTGAGCCTTCACATGGCCCTTGTCCTGAGCCAGTTTCAGAACTGAGATGTAGCCGTGATAGAAAGCATTTTGCACGTGTCCGTTTTCCTTTCCAAATGTTGTATGTTTGAAGAGAAATGCATATGTTTTTATCTGGTTTCAAAGCACACATGGTTTTGTCTGTCTGGTTAGCAACCATGCTGGGATGTTTTTAAAATAAACCCTATTTGCAGGAGAAACCTCTCAATTTTCACTGGGATCACAACACAGAGAGAAGCTATTGTTCTTTCCCCAACCATAATCTTGATTAAAATTGCACAGACTCTCAGTGTGGCAATTTGCATCGACTGGAGGTACCAAGCTGTTCAGGGGCTTTTTATCAAGACTGCATGGGAAGGAAGGTAATTTTTTTTGAAGTTTCCCCTTTTTATTTTAATAATGTGAGTACTGTCTCCCGTTTTAAAGGGTCTTATTCATTTAATGCATACCTGCCTAAAACCAAATAGACTCGAATGCCTTAGGGCACAACTACTCATAAGAAATGAAGTCCTTGTAGGCAAATCTGTCTCTTGGGTAAAAGGGAAAGACAGGCAGAAAGAAAGAAAGAAGGAAAGAAAGAAAGAAAGAAAGAAAGAAAGAAAGAAAGAAAGAAAGAAAGAAAGAAAGAAAGAAAGAAAGGAAGGAAGGAAGGAAGGAAGGAAGGAAGGAAGGAAGGAAGGAAGGTGAAAGAAAAAGAAAGGAAAGAAAGAAAAAAAGAAAAGATGGAAGGAAAGGGAAAGAAATAGAAAGAAAGAAAGAAAAAGAAAGGAAGGAAGGAAGGCAGGAAAGTCATATTTCTAAATAATTTCCAAGGCTTGCTTACTTCCCACCAACTGTCAAAAGTAGAAGGGGATTTGTTTTCTAAGCTGGACTATAAAGAGCTTGGTTCTTGGCCTGGTATTACAATGCTCTTTGAGAAGTTATTGACAGATCCTCTGTGGCACAAAGTGGATCCTGCTTCATTGTCCCTCCCTCCCTTCAGTTCCTCTGACTGCAGTTTCCTTGTCCAGATGTTGGGCAGTGGTTTGCCCCTGTTGTTGTTTTCTTCTGCCCAGGCCTGGGAGATTGGTCCAAAGTCACCCAACTGGCTCCTGTTCCATCACTTCCTAGCCCAGCTAACTGCCATGCCAAACTGGCTCCCTTGGCATTGCGATACCATGCAGGGAAACAACAGCATCACATTTCAGTTTCTTAAGCATGGGCAGATACAGGAACAACAACAAAAAAAATGTGCGTCTCCAAACCAACCAGTACCTTACAGCGATGCGTGATTGCCAACTGCCTTCATTACACACCATCAAGATGTAGAAAAAGAGCAGAAGAGAAAATGCATTCGGGAAGTAAGATTCCATTTTAGATGCAGGCGGGGGAGGGGGGTCAGCTCCAGCAACCAACTCATTGAAAGGCGGCAGCTGCCACTCCAATTTCTGTGATTAAGGCACCAAATTATACGTCCCTGCTGTGGAAAATGGGGAGGGTTGATAAGGAAGGAGGGCGGAGTTCATCTCCCTTATCTGTATTTTGCACACATTCCTCTTGGTTCCACCAGCCGGGAGAGGGCTTTCAGTACCCCTCCCCCATCATTGTTTTCATTTGTTTTACATGCAGCAGGAGTGACAGGTGGGGGTTTATGATTGCACCTGTTTCCCCGATCCAGTTTTCCAGATTGTCAAAATGGACGAAGTTTGAAGGGAGGCGCGAGAGAAGGAAGCTTCTGACACATCTGTAGAAGCTTCGGAGAAAGGATTTTGTTGTCTTGCCAAAGACCAGTGACAAACACCCCGTAGAGAAGAATGTGCTAACAATCAGGAAAATATTGGGATATTTTTTTTAAAAAATGTAAGCATGTATTATTATGTAACTTGCTTGCAGAATTAATTCTGTCTGGGAAATTTTCTGATGGAAGAATCTCTAGAGCTACTGGACATATTGTCCACGTCTTTCAAGTTGAAAGGTAACTTTTGTAAACCAAGAATGCTTTCCCCAACTAGCAACTGTTGCTTTGATGTCCCATTTTGTCTTCCTGATAAGAGTTTCTTTTCCCATCTGCAGAGAATAACCTACGATTCTCAAGTAGATGATCAGAAATCAAAGAGCAAATGACATGCTATCTCTCTGCTGCGTAGTCGGGCAGATTTGGCTCTGTAGGACAAAAGAATTGTCAGGATCAAGTCAGTTGGGACCAGACACAACGCAGGATTGAGCTGCAACATTTCCCCATGCAGTGCTAAAAAATAATCAATCTTGTCAAAAGATGGCTGAATTGCTCTTTTGCTGCTAAGTAAGTTTGGGGGCTGCCGTTTGAAGGAGAGAGAGCCCTGTTCTGTAAGGCTGCCCCATCTCTGCCCCCCCTTTGCCCCCCCCAAGAAGGCTGTGAGTCTAATGTGTCAGGCTGCCTCCCCAGAAGCCGTTTCTTGCTCGGCACTCACTTCTCCTGGGATCGTCTGTCCCAGCAACTGTTCACACGCTTGGCAGAGCCGGCATGAAATGTCCTGAAGCTGTGAATTAAGCAGCGAGAGGCTGGTGCTGATGCATCTAATGGCACGGAGGGCCTGGCACTCTTATCCGAAGACATCAGCGGAGAGCCAGCTTGGCTGGAAAGTTTCAAGCCATTAAACTCAAGGCTTCCTTCCATTATCGGGTTAGCATTGTTGATTAGAAACAGCCTCTTCTTTTCCTCCTGACTGGTGGAGCTCTTTAATGATAGGGCTGCTTTCTCTGCTTCATTTAATCCAGGGGACAGGAGCGGAGGAAAAGTAACCCTTGCCTGCCTGCCTGCCTGCTTTCCCAGAAGTCAGAGCTGAGGGCTGGATGCCAGGAGGCGGCCTGGGCCAGGCAGCTGGAGTGGGGCTGTGCGTGGCTCCTGCCATTCTAGGCTACAGTGAAGCTCCACGGAGGCTCCTTCTCTCCAGCCAGGCCCGGAAGCAGCGGCCTCTGAAGGAAGGGAGGCCTCCTGGAGAGGTATTTAGCAGCATCGGACCCACCGTGGTCCCTGAGATACTTTGGGGGGAAATTCAGTTTGGGGCTGGGGAGGGGCTTCAAAGGAGGGGCTTTGGGTTAGGAGTGGTTGATAGATTAATATCAGATCCCACCCACTCCCTGCTCATCCTATTCCCTCCTTCGCCATCTTTTAGCGATTGAATTTTGTGTTTTTATATTTGTGTAGCATTTTATTTGCATAATTTTACCTTTTTAATCTTGCAAGTTCCCCCAGAGTTACCCTGGGGTAAGGTGAGTGGCCCATACATTTGATAAATAAATTTGATAAATAAGATGCTTTAAATAGTTTGGCTGAAGTTACAGAGCATGCTGGCCCAGCCCAAAACTGACATAGCATATAAAGTAAAGGTAGCACCCCTTTTTTTACAGGGCTGGTCAAGTGTCCTTGTGCTGCAGAGACCAATTCAATGGGGCATATTCCCCTCACAGCAGGATCTGCTTTGAATCACCTCTTGGGGTGACTATTACATGCACAGCAGCCCCAAAGCCCCTAAGGACTCAAAGGTGTATTTTTTTCAAAAGGCAACTGGACTTCCTTGAAAACATTTCACTCCTCGTTCAGGAAGCTTGTCAGGAATTGTGCAGAGATCTCCTTGAGCTAACAAGAAGTTGCACAGACAAAAAAGGTACCGAGAGCAACAAAGTTCACACAGTAACCACACAGATACACTGAGGTGTGAAAAAACAAAATACTTTACTTTGTGGTGTAATACAAAGCACAGTCATAAATAAACAGTCCAGGTCATACACGTGTAAAGAACAGATAAACAATAGTAACAGTCCAAGGAGTATTCCAAATACAAAGTCTTCTTACTGGTCCAAAGGTCAAAACACAGTTGTTCTGGTTTAACACAGTAGCAAACCAACAATAGCAGTAACAGAGTAACTAACAGTGAAAAATCAGCGAGAGCAGAGAGAGAGAAACTACACCCCTAGCTCCCTCTTATGGCCGTTGGGAGGCAAACACACCCTTGGCCAATCATCACATTTAAAGTGATATCATACATCATGGCTTATATATTTACAACCCAACCAGGTAGGCTTAATCATATGCCTAGCAAAGCTCCTTCAATTCAAAACTGAAGAAGCTTCTTGGATGAGAAGCAAAGATTTTCAAGGAAAAAACCAAGAAAATTTAGTTGCCTTTTGGGAAAGCACCTTTGGGACAAACATGACCTGGATGAGTGGGAATCTCCATAGGCTGATCTCTGAGGTCTGTTTGGAATGAGCTGGGTTGGCTCAAACAGCTTCCCTCTTTTGTGGACCACTGACCATCAGCCTAGCATTTGCGGTGTGTGCGTGTCTGCAAATACCTGCTGAGCAGGCTGTATTCCAGTGTGCTTATTTGGACACATCCACGTTTGCATCACATGTAACTAAACAGCAATCCATTGGGACAAGGAAAATCTGGTACCTCAAAAGAACTTGAAGTTGAAAACAGCCAATGTTATTATAGAAAAACTGAAATGAGTTCAAAACACACACCAGGGAAATTAGAATCACACAGTAAATGTAAAAGGAAATTTGGTGAAAATAATGGCAGTGCTTGTAAGGATTTAGGAAGAATGAACTAGAAGTACATTGGATGCAACTTCAGCAGGATTTGCAGAGGTTACTTTCCTGGTGAACACACTCACACACTCACACATGCACACACGCACACATACACACACATACAGACAGACACACAGACACACAGACACACACACACCGAACACAATTCAAACCGCACTGAAGATGTCCCCCGAATGGAGACAAAACATTTGCAACCTAATTACCAAGCCCGGAGATTACATATATATATAATTGAGCAGCAAGTGTGGTTCTCTCCAGAGTGACAAGAATCTTGTTACTGACCAGATTCTGGACCTACCTAGAGCCTTTTAATCAGTTCATTTGGGGAATTAGAAAAAAAACAACAAAACCCAACAGCCTCAAATGCCAGGTAGCCTTTCCTGATCTGTAGAAGTGGAATTAACTCAATGTTCATGTTTCATGTCCAATTTATTTTGGAGGGCTGACATCAGTCTTGCAACTCTGAAAGTACTAATCTTCCTGTCTCCTTTATAGCCTGACCAAGTAGGGCAGTTCTTGTCAAGTGCAGGAAATCAGGAGCTGAGGCGGTTCAAAAGAATACAGGTTTATTGCATGCTAACACTCTCGACAAGAATCTGAACCACTAACGGTCCAAATGAATTTCTTGTAGATAAGAGTCAACAGAATTCAAGGTGGGCTGGACTTAGATCTCTTGTGGGCATGAAGGAACTCCAGACTGATGACGCACTTAACCCCCCCTCCCCCTCAGGCTCAGCCTGGTCATCTAGATCTCCTTCCTAAGTTTATTTCCATGACTTAAGCAACTGTTGGTTTCTCCCCACTTTGTCTGATCATTCCTTAGGCAGCATCTCTTACTCTTGTCCCTCAAGTCATTCCTACATACCATTACAATGAGTTTGTCACTAAACGAGGACCTCCTCTATATTATCTTCCTAGTGGTTCAGTACCAGGATCTTGTTTCCTGCTCTTGTCTGTTCACCAGCAATGGAGAGAACAGATGAATATTGCACTCCCATCTCCTTCATTTTGCTATCCTTTACAACAGGGGTGTCAAACTGCCGGACCATGGGCCAGATGCGTCATGAAGAAACCGCGCTCACCCCATTGCCGGCAATGGCCAAAAAGCTCTGATACGTCATGAGTTTGACATGTCTGCTTTACAACTTCTAGACTGGATTGTCTTCTTTAAGTACTACTGGAATGGATAACAATTGGTCTGATTAACTTTGGGAATCTTTCCATCATGTTCTCATAATAGCTTGCTTAAACTACATGCCGTTGTTTCAAACTGTCCTTTGCAAAAAGGGATTTTCTACTGCAATCACTTTGCCCCTCTCTTTTTATGGGAGAACTTCGCTTTCGTTCATCCCTGCCGTGTGGAGAGTTCTTTCTCCATTCTGCAGAAGTTGGGATGATAGAACTATCTGATGGCCGGAGTTGGCACTGTACTTCCTTCCTTTTTATGGCCCTATGTTCCCTTAATTCGGGGTGCAAACAAGCATTTTATATAGCCTGGCAATGATTTTATGAGGCTTCATAGAAATATCTCAAAGGACCTCTTCCGAGAAATATATCATTTTTTTTTAAAAAGAAAAAACCCAGATGCACAAGACTTTGAGTAGGTTTATTTACCTTATGCCCACAAAATGGATACAACAACAATTCCACACTGCTGTTGGCAGAAACCTCACCGAGCCTCTTGCCAGAATTCAGTCAGTTTCAAAAGGAACCCTGGCAAAGCCATTCCTTCTCACGGGCACCAGCCTGAATCGTGGCCAGTGGCAGCCACGCTGGCATCCAGGAGAAAGTGGCACATGGAATGAACACCCACTGACGGAGGGGGAGTCCCTATAATTCTGGGCACACATCCTGCTTTCCATGGAAAACAGTTCTCATTTTTTCTTTACCAATAATAAGGACATGTTCCCCCTTTCTTCTCTCTCATCTATTTCCTCCCCAGAAATAATCTGTATCCTGTATTCTTGAGGGAAGAAACATTCACAAGGCAGCGTTTTTAAAGTGCTTCATGCCACATTTTAAATGTATGACTGTTTTTTTAGATGTTTTTACTGTAACTAAAAAATGTAAATGGTTTTTAATGAGCTGTATTCCCACTAGGACAATGAAAATGTGGCTAAAAAGCTTTATCCGTAGAAATAAGTCCCATAAAATCATTCGGAGTCCAGAGTCACCTTGTAGGGGACATGGACAGCATAAAATATTAATAAATAAGCAAATAAAAATAACCAGGTTCTCAGTGAACTTCGTAGCAGAGAAGGAAAAGCATAAAGGCATAACAGCTAAGGCTAACAGGACATCCCTAATTCAGAAGAAGAAGAAAAGAAAAAAGCATTGGAACTACAGACCCATAACCAGTTTGCCAATAACATACAAACTACTTACAGGCATAACTGCAAATCAAATCCAGAGCTGTTTGAAAAGAAACGACTTACTTCCTGTAGAACAAAAAGAGCGTTGCAAAAATTCGAGAGGAACGAAGGCCCTTTTATTGACTGGGAATCTGATTTTACTGTAAAGAATTTGAAAAAATAACAGAATAACAGAATAAGAGAGCTGGAAGGGACTTTGGAGGTCTTCTAGTCCAACCCCCGGCTCAAGCAGGTGATCCTTACAGAATAACGCAATAGCAGAGCTGGAAGGGACCTTGCAGGCCATCTAGTCTAACCCGCTGCTCTGCATTCCCAGGCAAAAGCTGTCATATATCAAGCGTTGTAGTTATACAAGTACGTTTATGGCTAGGATAGATTATAAAAAGGCATTCCATTTTGTGAAACAAAATGGAAATGTGTGTAGTCTGATGAAAAGAACGGCTGTGTCTCTGTCCGAGTCCTTCCTCATCTTCTTCCTCAACATTCATTACACTGAGCCTCGGTCCATGAAGAGGGCTATTGATGCGGCTTTTATCATTTAGGGGTTTGTTGTTTTTGCTCTGGGCATCATTGCATAAACAGGCAAATAATCTGGACTCATGTTGCCACTAAGGAGAAATCCCATCCTTGAGAACGTTGAGGTTTGAGAATTGCTTCTTCCTGTGGAAAACCTGCATATTTGAATTGATTGGTTGAACTTTTTTAGTCCCACTTTTTTTTGGACTGCACATGGCAGAGGACTGGGAGCCGCAGGAGACGGCTGAAAGAGCCGCATGTTGTTCTTCCTAGGATTTAGGCTCCAGGCCCCTAATCTTCTTTCTTGCTCTTCTTTGCAGTCAGGGCCTTAGCATATTTTTTGCATGGTGGTGACAAGAATTAGACACAGTACTACTCTAAGTGTGGCCTTACTAGTGTGGTATAGAGCAACATTATTATTTCTCTTGATCTTGATACTATCCCTCTGTTGATGCAACATTAGCTTTTTTGGCAGTGAAAGCACACTCTTCACTTATACCTACTGCCTCTCCTGTATGTGTGCATGTGGTTTTTCCTTCTAATGTGCAGGACCTTTTCTTGCCATTGAGCTGCATCTTGTTGAAGAGGGCCCAGTGTTCAAGTCGGCCAAGAGCTGTGTGAATCACTTCTCCTCAACTCCCTCATTATGATACAGCCCCAGTGCTTCTTCCCAGCTTCCCAGATGCCTAAGTGTGAGCCAGGGATGCTCAACAAAGGATCGTTGAGATCCATTGTGGATCTCATGATTAATCAAAAATTTGTCTGTCTTCAGGGAAAACCATGACTTCTAAAAAAAATTCTAAATTTAGCAAATGAAACCATCAATGTCTTCCGGTCTTTATAATCTTTACATCAGCAGGACAGGAGGCTTACTCAATAAAGAGTTGAGCTAAGTTGTCTCAGCATGTAATTCCATAAGGATTTTTTTTTTCTGGGGAAAATGCTATCATTTTCCATCTCTGTTTAATGAATCATGTGAATTATAGGAACATTTACAAATGGTTTTCTCTGCAGCCTATTAGTTTGTTTCTGTAGGGTTCTAATGGAAGACATGCCTCATTTAGAACTCTCCTTGCCCTGCAGCCATAAAGAATAAATTGTATTATTATAAGCAGTTACCTTTGAAAATGATCTTGTACATTGCATTATTGGCAAAGCAGGGGGTGGGGAAAGGAAGTATTGTCATTGTAGACCAAGATTGCTAGCAATGACTTATGCCTGCTTTTATTTTTGTGGCTGCTTGGAAGGCACCACGCCAACTAGTCTATGCAATAAAAGCATTCAGCCTGCAGCCCCTTCAGCTTCTTCAGAGGTGACACACACACACACACACACACACACACACACACACACACACACACACCTACAAGCAAGCGATCCTGGAGAACGGGAGATATTGGCCTTGGGCTACTTTTCCATGAGTGACTCTTGCCTGCTGCTGAAAGCAATGGCCAGGAAAAGAAAAATGTCTTTGTTACTTGCCAGGTGATAGTCCTTTGTGGCTAAGATGAATTTGCCCTGCATGATTGTTTTGCCCACAGTGCAGGAGGCACAAGAGAGTCTGCAATCCAAGTCTGGAGAGGCTTCTTTTTCACAAACAATAATGAATCCTGCATGCGGATGAAGCTGAAGGAATGAAAGGACATTGCAGGCCTCCTTAATCAGCAGAGGACAGTTGACCAAAAGCTGCCCCAAAACTTTCCTGAATAAAAAGAGGAGGCAGTCAAGGTAGTGTCCCTACCCCTGAAGTGATTCCTGGATGAAACCCAATCCACGTATGAGGCAGGGGATTCAAATTTAATGGGATTCTGATCTCCTGACAGCCAGTTTGCCTGAGGAAGTCTCAAAAGGGTTAACACCAGGGGTCTTCAAACATGGTCACTTTAAGACTTGGGGACTTTATTTCCCAGAATTCCTCAGCCAGCCATGCTGGCTGAGGAATTCTGGGAGTTGAAATCCACAAGTCTTAAAGCGGCCAAGTTTGGAGACCCTTGGTTAACACCAACCAAGCGTCCCAGCTGTGCACCTGTGGAGCTGCTTTTAGAAGCAGCCTTAAGGGGTTGATATCCCCCCAGGCACACTTGGAGGGTTTCATGAAGACACTTAAGGCTGAGATTTCAGGCTGGGGTGGCATTGGCTGCTCAAAGATTCTCTGCCAGAGGGAGAAGAGCCTTGTGTGGGGATAGAGAAGGAGGGGGCCTCTCCATCATGGTGCTGCCCCAGCTGTGGAACACCTTTCCCAGGGAAGCCATGACAAGACTGAGTTTGTGAATGTAACAGCTGCTTGTCTTGGCCCCTATTTCATCCAAGACCTCCAAAAATGAAGTGCATATCTACCTCCATCTCTGTGGGGCTCACATATATGATTACAATGAATAGAATAGAGCTGGAAGGGACCTTGGCGGTCTTCTAGTCCAGCCCCCCCTCCCCCCCCTCAAGCAGGAGAACCTACACCATCTCAGACAAGTGACTGTCTAGCCTCTTTTTAAAAATCTCCAATGATGGAGCACCCATGATTTCTGAAGGGAAGCTGTTCCACTTGTTAATTGTCCTCACTGTCAGGAGGTTTCTCCTTAATTCCAGTTGCTTCTCTCCTTGATTAGTTTCCATCTGTTGCTTCCTGTCCTGCCTTCAGGTGCTTTGGGAAATAATTTGACCCCCTCTTCTTTGTGGCAACCTTCAATGAATAGAATAGAATAGAACTGGAAGGGACTTTGGAGGTCTTCTAGTCCAGCCCCCTGCTCAAGCAGGAGAACCTACACCATCTGAGACAAGTGACTGTCCAGTCTCTTCTTAAAAACCTCCAGTGATGGAGCACCCATGATTTCTGGAGGCAAGCTGTTCCACTGGTTAATTGTCCTCACTCTCAGGAAGTTTCTCCTTAATTCTAGGTTGCTTCTCTCTTTGGTCAGTTTCCAACCATTGTTTCTCCTCCTTCCCTCTGGTGCTTTGGTGAATAATGTGACCCCCTCTTCTTGGTGGCAGCCCCTCAAATACTGGATCACTGCTATCATGTCTCCCCTATTTCTTCTTTTCTTTAGACTAGCCAAACCCAACTCCTGCAGCCGTTCTTCGTATGTTTTAGTCTCCAGTCCTTGGATCATCTTAGTTGCTCTTCTCTGAACTTTTTCCAAGTTCTCAACATCTTTTATGTAGTATGGTGACCAAAATTAGTTGCATATTCCAGGTGTGGCCTTACTAGAGTTTTATAAAAAGATAGTAGTACTTTGCATGATCTTGATTCAATGCCTCTGTTTATACAACCCAGGATTATATTAGCTTTTTTGGCAGCTGATCACATTGCTGGCTCATGGTTAAGTGATTGTCCACTAGGTCACAGTTATTGTTTTTGAGCCAGGTCTCACCTAATTGGTACTTAAACCTTTGATTTTTCCTTCCTAAAAGTTAAACTCTGGTTTTCTCCACACAGAAACTCATTTTGTTGGATAGGGCCCATTGTTCAAGTTTGTCAAGATCTTTTTGGATCCTCAGTTTGTCTTCTGGGGCGTTGGCTATTCCTGCCGGTTTGGTGTCATCTGTAAATTTGATGAGTTCCCCTTCCATTCCCTTATTTAAGTCATTGATGAAGATATTGAAGAGTGCTGGGTCTAAGATGGAGCCTTGTGTACTTACTTCTCTCCCTGTGGGTGTAGTGCCGTTGAGGACTACTCACTGAGTACAGTTTGCCAGCCAGCTACAGATCCATCCAGTGGTGATGTTGTCTATTCCACCTTTTTCTAGCTTACCAAGCAGTAGATTGTGGTCTACCTTATCAAATGCATTTCTGAAGTCTACGTATACTACTCCACAGTATTTTTCTGGTCTATTAGTTTAGTCACTTTATTAATGGGCATCTTCCATGCTGAGCCTCACAAATGAAACCCAGACAGGGATTTTTATGGACACTTCCAGGATGCTCATTCAATTGCATGGCAGGAAACGACAAATTCATTAGCCCGGCTTTAACAGGCCTTTATCTGAGCATGACTGTTAGGAGGGGCTACACTGAGCTGCCACGTGGGGCTTCATGTATCCAATTCCTTAATTTCACAAGGGATTTATCCATGCCATTTTTTCTACACCCGTCCATGAAAACAGATTTTTTTTTACCACCAACTGTTTTTAGTGTGCAGATTCAGCTGACATGGTTGAATGACAGAGTTGGTTCAACTATCGTTCGTATGGGGAAGATTGCAGCGCTGCTGTAAATTGTATGAAAAAAAACCCCATCTCCACTATTCTATTGTTTTAATTGCTCACTCTGCTCTGTTTTCCAATTCTAACAGAACCGGAGGAAGTTCCAGAATTAATTATGGAAGTGGTGCAGACAGATTGATGGATTTCAGTCTCTTCATTTGCATCTCTTACCTTACCGGTGGATGATTGTGTATGCATGTGTGCTGATTAAGCACTGCAACAAAGCAATCAAGGTGATTGTATGTGTGGTTTCGCTAAGATTTTTTTAATTAATGCAAAATATTAAAGTATCAGAGGAAAGAAAATGTTGATGCCATCATTTCTATACAAGCATCAGCACTCACAAAGCCCCCAAAGTGATTTGCACACAGACATTCGGAGTGGCGGGAAAGGTCTGCATGGTGCAAAAGAGCTTGAAATCTGAGGAATCAATTACAAGAAACAGTCCTAGGCAAAATTCAAAAACATGACTATATAAATATAAGTATATATTTTAAAAATGGAGCAATAGAACAGCTTTATTTTATTCATAACCTGCATTTTTATTGTAATTTTATTGTGATTTTATTACACACACACACACACGCACAAAGATGCTGCTCAAGGTAACCTTGCAACGAGATAGGTGGCAAACAAATAAATATTTTCCTCTTCAGAAAAGAAAGGGGGAAAAAAAAGATAAGACAAGACCATAAAAAGTACAGAAAATTCAGTTGCGGAGAATTTTGGAATCATTCCTTGCCATATGCAGAACATTGTGTTTTAACTTCCCTGACCAAAGAAGAGGTGAAGCCGGGAGGAAACTAACGTTCCCAATGGTGGCCTGATTCAATCAGGGGTGAGGCAAGAAGCCCCCCCTTGCCTCCCCCAGTCTCCCAAAGGTTATGACAGCATTACGACATTTTGCCTCTGAAGACATCAGCAAAACCCCAGGAAGTCTGTTCTCTAGTCTAGATTGCGGTCACTGAAGCCCAATACAGCCCAGCTATAATTTTTTTAGTCCAGGAGAAAGAAAAAGAAATCCCTGCGGATTTTATTCCGCTAATCATTGCTGACTATTGGGGGTGGTGCTCATCTCTGTTTCAAAGCCATTGAGCCAGCACTGTCCAAAGATGTTTCTGCAGTCCGGTGGCCAGCGCGATGTCATGGAGCGCCGTTACATTCCCACCGAAGTGGTACCTATTTATCTACTTGTATTTGTAGCTCACATTCTATTTGGCTGTTGCCTGTATAAGAGGGTAAGAGACAGGTATCTTGGTCTATATACCAAACGAATGACCCATTGGGATCCCCATATCAAAACAACTTACCTTACATCCGGCCAGAACTTGAAAATAACAGTTAACGCAGCACAGTTCTTGAACAAAATGGTTCGGTTGAGATATGTGGGACTGATTGGGGTAGATTGCAAGGGCGACTCCAAAATATAATTTTATCATATTTTCTCTACATCTTAAATTATTGTACACTATTATAATTTCATTTTAGATTGTATTTTATTCCCCTTTCATTGTAAATCATATTTTATCCTAATTCCATTTTCAATTGTATTTTATCAAATTCCATTTTAAATTGCTTTTATCAAATTTTAGTAATAATGTGTTGCTGGAACTTTGCACTTTGATATGGCCCAAGGGCCAATCAATAAAGACTTACCATTACTTGCATTTGTACGATTTCGAATTGCTAGGAGCCAGATGAGGATAGGGGCAAACCCCGTCATGTAGCAATTGAGTCTTGAACCTGGGTTGCCAGCATCCCAGCAGGCAGAAGGAATTATTCTTCTGCAATAATGGGGTAGGTGGATGCACAAAAGGAGCAGGAAACCTCACAACCTGCTATCTTTCCATGAAACCTTTCACGGTTGTCTTCCAAGCAAGGCCTCCCTCCCTGCATCCCTTCATAGCAGCCTCAGCCAGTGCAAGAAGGCGCCTTGGCTTCCCCATCCAGCTTGGGACTGCACAGTCTGTTAATTTCGGCTTCTCCTGGAATCCACTGCCTCTTCCCCTAGGAAACTGTTGGTGCTGTCACAATCCCCCCTCCTTCTCCAGGGGTAACATTCCATCTCTAATAACTGCTGTGCATAAAGATAAAAATAATCTTACAGAATATTCAGAACTTTCTATCTATTCAACAAATGGAGCACTTCCTGCTTGCTTCTGTGGATCTTCCAGATTGTAAAAAGATATTTCGGTTGGCAACACTACAGCAGTACTGTATTCCTTAGCTTCTTTTCTGAACATCCCTTCTCCCTTCAATTTTCTGAAGACAAAACAATTTATTCCTTACCGAATAGGAGGTGGGGGTGGGTGGGTGGAAGGACAGCTTTTCCTATGTGTCCAGGTAAGCATCCTTCTGTAGGAAGATCCTGTTTCAGAAATGACACGTACTGAGAACTCAGCAATCTGTGTGAACTGCATTGGATAACCTGGAAGACTGTGAAGGGAGCTTAACTTCACTGCTCAAGGGTTCCTGAGAATCAAATATGAATTATGGTAGAAGCTGAGCTGGACTCCAAACATGCCCCAGTCTGTCCGTCTGGGGTTTATTTTATTATTATTATTTTGTCCTACCGAGGATATCTCTCTTTAGCTCTGGATTTGAGTCTCATGTCTATGCTCTACCAAATTTTATAAGTTTGTGAAAGTCTGAAACACAAGGGTTAATAACTCATATAATCCACTAAACCCTAAACACAAAGCAGTAGCTGCATTCACCTGACATGCTGGACTCAAATATACAAGCCACCAGAGAAAGACCAGTGTTATTAAAAAAAATTAAAAGAAAAGACTTGTTGTTCAGTGATTTTTAGAGGTCTGTAGTGGGGCCAGAAACACATCATTTTTGCTTCTGAACACAGCGTTGTGGTCTCACAGTAATCTAGGGCTGTGTTTGAACTGAGGCAGAATCCTCTTTTTCAAGTGCCCATCATCCCACAATTACACAGAAATCTGAGTCAGCCCCTTAGAGAAAATAAACTCTTGTTTTGCTTAATGAAGCCATAACCACTTTTATTGTCAAGATTTAACTTTCAATGGTGGTCAGTTTTAAGTGGATAAACTATTATGCAAAAAATTGTACATGAGTGGTAAAAACAAAATTAATTAGC
Organism: Vipera ursinii; assembly: GCF_947247035.1. Taxonomy (NCBI): domain Eukaryota; kingdom Metazoa; phylum Chordata; class Lepidosauria; order Squamata; family Viperidae; genus Vipera; species Vipera ursinii. The sequence continues at coordinate 3,005,896 of NC_139523.1, forward strand.
ACTGGCCTCCCATCCTGCATGGACCATGTGTTAGAGGCTTTTGAGGGCAATACTGAGCCATATTCAAGGGTCCAGCTCTGTCACCAACGCTATATCAATCAGGGAGTAATCACAGAGCTATTGATTAGCTGCTGGATTCTTAAAATTCAAGACCCAGAAACACATTTCGTCTTGCGCTAATTATGATTTTTGAAGAAAAATCCGTTGTTCAGTAAGGGAAGAGTGAATGAACGTGAATGTACTTTGCCTGGCAAGTTCTATGACACAACTGCATCACAAGGAGTGATCAACAACCACCACCCAAATAACAAAGCCTCAATAAATGCAAACCTGAAGCTGATTTTTCAACAGGCATTGGGATAATCATTCAGAGACAAGCTGTGTGAGAGGGTTGCCAAATAATTTGTCAAAGGCACATTGTTGAAGCTGTTGTACTTTTGTTGCCAACCAACCTCTTGACAATCTGAAATGACAACTGCTTCTTTCCTGTGGTCCTCCTGTGCCTTTTCTTCTCTACTTCAAAAATGTTGAAGGCCAACCAAGGGAGATGCCTAAGACCTGGGGCTGCTCCTTTTGAGTCAAGGCCTTGCCTTCAGTTCTTCTCTAGAGCAGGGGTGTCCAAAATTGGCAACTTTAAGTGTTGTGGACTTCAACTCCCAGAATTCCCCAACCAGCCATGCAAAAGTCCACAAGCTCTTTGAAGGCCCTCGATGTCGTATGAGTTGCCAAGTTTGGAGAGCCCTGTTCTTGAGGCACCAAGACATTCTTACACAATTGTTCATTAAATTATGGACCCTTCAATGTCTTTTTTATCGTTTTGATCCATCCAAGGACACAGGGAGGCCACACTGCCAGTGAAAGAATGAATCTATCAGCCCTATCAGATAGGCCAGACTAAGAAACAGACACAGTTGGCCTTCTGTGAGCCATCTGCATGAAATGTAACTAATGATAGATGTTCTTCTCACCTGCAACTTGGCATTCACCCAGTTCAATGCTCTTTAACACCCAGCCTATTCCATTAACACCATTAGGCAGATCATGGAGGAATGCTTTGAGGCTTTGCCATTCTGCCTCTCACCTACCTTGGTTTCTCCTACCTCTCACTCCTCCCTTGTTTGTTCTCCAAGAAATGGTACCACCAGCACAGACCGGTATAGTTAACAATATTGGGACTCTGCCATCTCTTGCCCTCAAGCAATAGCTCAAAAAGTTCATTTCCCTCAAAAAGAGGGAAAATTGATCCAATAAACAACAGACCAATCAGCCTGATATCAATACCTGGGAAAAATCCTATAAAAGATAACCAAGCAGCGGATTTGTGACCACCTAAAAGTGAACAATCTCAGTCTGATCCCATTTCTTCTGGGATCCCTTTCAGAACTTGGACAGTACAGGTATTTTCTGTGACTTCCATGTTCTCAGAGGGGTCAGCAGGAAGAGAATAATGCCTTGGGGGCCTTACAGCTCTGGAAACATTCAGTTACACTTCAAAGCAGAATGTTCAACCTACTGGAATGCCTTCAGAGCCCAATAAAAATTACCACTAAATTGCAAATTTCTTTAACAGTGCAGAGGAGGAAAATTATTAAATAAAGGGAAGGTAAATGCAATTTGTTTCTAGTAATTGAATTATAATTAATTAGAAATGGTATTAAATCAGGGGTAGATCGACTCTGTCTTGCTCTACATTTCTGGGTACAACCCTTCAGCAAAAGTTCTTGCCTTCAGATTTCCATAAACCCCAAAAATGTTGGATATTCCCCTAAGCTGCCAGGCTCAGTAAGCAGAGAGGCCACCTATGAGAAACTCTCTTGCCTTGCTTGGGGGTCCCAGAGTCCCTTCCCGCAAGGTGGGATTTCCTTTTCAGAGGGGAAGGCCCACCTCTCTTCCCCACAATCACCTTTGTTCTTCTAAGAGATGTTTCTCCATCTCTGGCTCCAGGCTCAGAGGTCAAATGGTTGATGCAACTTTGGAATCTAAAGCAACAAAAATGGCAGCCATTGATTTCTTGGAGAATGAGGTCAAGACTTTTCATGCATCTGAAATGTGGCTCAGAGTCTCCTGAGGGAGGGGAGCGATTCAGCCACTTCAGCTCAACATAAAGAACCAGAAATCAATTACTGGGAAGGACTAGAAAAACAAAAAAAATGATCATTTTTAAAAAGTCATTTTAAGTATTGCTTGATGCATAGTGAGTATGTGGCTCCAGAGAAAATAGATTGCTTGGTATAAATTTGCACTGAAAAAAGTTTAACACCATTTGCCAAAGTGCAATTAAGAAATTGTTCAGCTTTATCTTCCAGCAAGGGAGGCGAAGGATGCCAAAGGGTTCTCCAGCTGGAAAACATACTTATATTTTCTCACAATGGAAAAGTGTTCCAATAGTTGAAGGCTCCAGCCAAGCCATTGGGAGCTTCCAGGCCTTCTCCATGAAGGTTGGGCTCTTGTACTTCTGCAGTAGATTTTAATGGGCAAATCTATTTCAAGGCCTAGCCCAAACCCTGTTGAGTCTGCTTCCAAGCCCTGACTTCAGAAAGTAAACAGCAGACTATTAAGCTGCTGAGCAGTGCTGAAGCCTTGGTGGAGCCCCTGGAACAAGAGGCAACCCATATCCAAAGAGCTATGGTTTCTGTGCAAAAAAGGACCAATAGGCAGCTTTAGTGATGGGTTTGGCTGCTTCCTAGAGCCCTTTGTCTGTCACAGGTGCAGGTCACCAAGGTGGAGGAGCAGGTGCCCTTTAAGGGAAGGCGAAGGGTGGCGAGTCATCTCCCTGGAATTCTGAGGGCTTTATGACAGTTATCAGTTATCAGAGTGCCTTCCTGGAGGTCAGCTGCCCTTCATTGGGGCTCCCGGACTCCGGGAGAGTCCGGGAGCCCCGGCCCTTAGAGGGGTAAGAGAGGGAGAGAGATTGGGATAGGTTGAAGGCTCCAGCCAAGCCATTAGGAGCTTCCAGGCCTTCTCCATGAGGGTTGGGCTCTTGTACTTCTGCAGTGGTCCTGTTGATTTCAATGGGCAAATCTATTTCAAGGCCTAGCCCAAACTCTGTTGAGTCTGCTTCCAAGCCCTGACTTCAGAAACTAAGCAGCAGACTATTAAGCTGCTGAGCGGTGCTGAAGCCTTGGTGGAGCCCCTGGAACAAGAGGCAATCCACATCCAAAGAGCTATGGTTTCTCTGCAAGAAAGGACCAATAGGCAGCTTTAGTGATGGGTTTGGCCGCTTCCTAGAGCCCTTTGTCTGTCACAGCTGCAGGTCACCAAGGTTGAGGAGCAGGTGCCCTTTAAGGGGAGGGGGGTCATCTCCCTGGGAATTCTGAGGGCTTTATGACTTCATCCCTGCAGGCTAAAGTGTCAGTTGTGACAGTTATCAGAGTGAAGATGCCTTCCTGGAGGTCAGCTGCTCTTCAGTGGGGCTTTGGGACTCTGGGGAACCTTCCCTCTTTTTGTAGCCAACCCTTAGAGGGGTAACTGAGGGTGAGAGAGTGGGATAGGCTGAGGGTGGGGGTGAGGGTGAGAGGGTTAGGGTGAGGGTGAAAGAGGAAAGGGGAGGGGGAGGGGCAGAGGGAGGGGGAGGGATTGGGGGAGGGGGACAGGGATGAGAAGGAAGAGGGTAAGGTTGAGAATCAGGGTCTCGATCAGGGGGAGGGACAGGGAGGGGATGACCTCCCCCAGGAGTTTTATCTAGCTGTTAAAGAGGAGTGGAGAGAGTCCTGAGCCCTGTGGCCACGCGCAAAGGAGGGGCCGTGGCTTTGGTAGATCATAGAGACCTTTGGCTGTCACAGGTGCAGGTCACCAAGGTGGAGGAGCAGGTGCCCTTTAAGGGGAGGCGAAGGGAGGTGGGTCATCTCCCTGGGAATTCTGAGGGCTTTATGACAGTTATCAGTTATCAGAGTGCCTTCCTGGAGGTCAGCTGCCCTTCATTGGGGCTCCCGGACTCCGGGAGAGTCCGGGAGCCCCAGCCCTTAGAGGGGTAAGAGAGGGAGAGAGATTGGGATAGGTTGAAGGCTCCAGCCAAGCCATTAGGAGCTTCCAGGCTTCTCCATGAAGGTTGGGCTCTTGTACTTCTGCAGTAGATTTTAATGGGCAAATCTATTTCAAGGCCTAGCCCAAACCCTGTTGAGTCTGCTTCCAAGCCCTGACTTCAGAAAGTAAACAGCAGACTATTAAGCTGCTGAGCGGTGCTGAAGCCTTGGTGGAGCTATTGGAACAAGAGGCAACCCACATCCAAAGAGCTATGGTTTCTGTGCAAAAAAGGACCAATAGGCAGCTTTAGTGATGGGTTTGGCTGCTTCCTAGAGGCCTTTGTCTGTCACAGGTGCAGGTCACCAAGGTTGAGGAGCAGGTGCCCTTTAAGGGGAGGGGGGTCATCTCCCTGGGAATTCTCAGGGCTTTATGACTTCATCCCTGCAGGCCAAAGTGTCAGTTGGTGACAGTTATCAGAGTGAAGATGCCTTCCTGGAGGTCAGCTGCTCTTCAGTGGGGCTCCCAGACTCTGGGGGACCTTCCCTCTTTTTGTAGCCAACCCTTAGACGGGTAACTGAGGGTGAGAGATTGGGATAGGCTGAGGGTGGGGGTGAGGGCAAGAGGGTTAGGGCAAGGGTGAAAGGGGGAGGGGGAGGTTGAGGACAGGGGGAGGGGGGAGGGGGAGAATCAGGGTCAGGATCAAGGGGAGGGGGACAAGGAGGGGAGGGGTTATGGGGAAGGGGAGGAACCAAGTTTAAAAGGGGAGGGGGAGAAAGTTGAGGAATGTGAGGAGGACAAAGGTGGAATGGGCTGGGGAGGAGAGGAGAGTGAAAGGCAAGGTGGGGGGGAGAGAATGGGGTGGAAAGGGAGGGGAGAAGAGGAAGGGGAGGGAGAGGGGTATGAAGAGGTGAGATGGAGCGGGAGGGGAAGGGAGGTAGATGGGAGGGGGAGGGACAAATAGGGAGGGGGGGAATTTTAATCTTTTCATGTCTTCATCCAGGCAGGTTATTATCAGAGGTAAGTGAGAGGGAGGCTGAGGGGTGGGGAAGACAGGGGGAGGGGGATTGGATGGAGGAGGGGAAAGGCATAGAGGGGGGTGAAGCAGGAGTGGAAGGGGGATATGGAGGAGGAAGGTTGTGGGGGTGAAAGAAGTTAGCCAGGGAGGTAGATGGGAGTGGGAGGGGCAATTAGGGAGGGGGGAATTGTGTTTTTATCCATGCAGGTTATCATCCAAGGTAAGTGAGAGGGAGGGAGAGGGAGGGAGGGTGGGAGAAATGGAGAGGGGAGGCAGGGGGTGAAGCATGAGGGGGAGGGGGACAGGGAGAATAGGATAGAGGGACAGAGAGGTTGAGTGGGCTGGGCAGGAGTTGCAAAGGGAGGGGAGGTAGGTGGGAGGGGGAGGGACAATTAGGGAGGGGGGAAGTTTAATCTTTTCATGACTTTATCCAGGCAGGTTATTATCAGAGGTAAGTGAGAGCGAGGCTGAGGGGTGGGGAGGACGGGGAGGGGGATTGGATGGAGGAGGGGAAAGGCATAGAGGGGTGGGCGAAGCAGGAGTGGAAGGGGGATATGGAGGAGGAAGGTTGTGGGGGGGGTGTCAAAAAAGTTAGCAGGGGAGGTAGATGGGAGGGGGAGGGACAATTAGGGAGGGGGAATTGTAATCTTTTCATGTCTTCATCCATACAGGTTATCAGAGGTAAGTGAGGAGGAGGGGGAGCAGAATAGGGAAAAGGGGAGAGGCAGGAAGAGGAGGGGGAGAGGTAGCAGAAAGGGGAGGGAGAGGAGGACAAATGGGTGGAGTGGTATTGGGGGGAAAGGGTAGAAGTGTGGGGGAGAAAAGGTAGGGGAGGACCTGGCAAGGGCCATGAGGGGAGAGGGGGAGGGGTACAGATAGGGGTATTTGGAGGGGAGGGGAAGGAGGGAGAGGGAGAGTGGAGAGGCAAGGGCAGGGAACTGAGTTCCCTCCCTTCCCTTTCTCTCCCCCTCTCGCTCCTTTCTCCTCACTCTCCTCCCCTCCCTGTGCTGCTCCCCATCCCTCTTTCCATCCCCTCTCATCTCCCTATCCCCTCCACTTCCCCTCCATCTCTATCCCTTCTCCCCCTCCCCCCACAAGCCACCCCTTAGGTGAAGCAAGAAGGGGTGGGTGATAGGAGAAAGGGGAGGGAGAGGAGGACAAATGGGTGGAGTGGTATAGGGGAAAGGGGAGGAGGAGAGGGGGAGGGGTACAGATAGGGGTATTTGGAGGGGAGGGGAAGGAGGGAGAGGGAGAGTGGAGAGGCAAGGACAGGGAACTGAGTTCCCTCCTTTCCATTTCTCTCCCCCTCTCGCTCCTTTCTCCCCACTCTTCTCCCTTCCCTGTGCTGCTCCCCATCCCTCTTTCCATCGCCTCCCATCTTCTTTCCCCTCCACCTCCCCTCCCACTCCCCCTGTACACCTTCCCCTGCACTTCCCATACCCCACATCCTGGCCATATATTTTCCCTGTCAGGAGGGGCACAAAGAGGGAAGGACAAGGGCAGGGAAAAAGTATTCCCTCCCCTCCCTTCCCCTCTCTCACTGGCTCCCTTCTCCCCACCCCTCCCTGTTCTCATAGAACTCAGAATGGTGTTCTGGCACCTTTTTTGCACACACACACAAACACACAAGCTTTTGCACAAGATGTGCTACTCCCTCTATTGGCTTTCGAAAGCCTATTAGCTTTTGAAAGCCAATAGGAATTGCTGCTGAGCGCGCCAAAAGACAACTTGCAAAGGCAAGTTGTCTGCAGCAAAGGCGAGTTGGCAGGAACTTTGCACTCCTCCCAACTACACCATCTCAAGTAAGTGAGAACAAGGAGTGGGAGGTGGGTTCGGCGTGGACGGCATCACTGGCGGGGTGGTTGTGAACGGGCATTGCTGCAGCGGGCTGCCCCCCGAGGCCGGAGTCAGCGCCAGAGCGGCTGATGCTGTGGGAGCCAGGCAGCACTGCTGGCAGGGCGGTTGCGAGCGGGGGTGGTGGCAGCAGTCTGTCCCACAAGGGTGGAGTCAGCACCGGAGCAGCCGCAGGGTGCACTCTGCGCAGGGTGGGTTGCATCACTGCTGGGGCAGGGGTGATGGCAGCGGGCTACCCCCCAAGGCCAGAATCAGCGCCGGAGCGGCTGGTGCTGTGGGAGTGGTGGGGCGGGTGGCATCGCTGGCGGGGCGGGGGTGGTGGCAGTTGTATGCCCCCAAAGGCCAGACTCAGCACCAGAGCGCCTGGTGCTGTGGGAGCCACAGGGTGGGCAGCATCACTGGCGGGGCAGTTGAGAATGGGGGGGGTGGGGGTGACAAGAGCGGGCTGCCTGAGGCCAGAGTCAGTGCCGGAGAGGCTGGTGCTGTGGGAGCCATGGGGCGGGCAGCATCGCTGGTGGGGTGGTGGCAGTGGGCTGCCCCCCAAGGCCGGAGTCAGCGCTGGAGTGGCTGGTGCTGGAGCTGTGGGGCAGGTGGTATCGCTGGCAGGGCGGTTGCAAGTGGGGGTACGGGGGGTGGCAGCAGTGGGCTGACCTCTGAGACTGGAGTCAGCACCGGAGTGGCTAGTGCTGTGGGAGCTATGGGGCACGCTCTTACACAGTCAGCTTCATCCCTTTCTCGTGGAGGACAGAGGGGGAATTCAATGCCGTTAGGATTGTAGTTCCCACGGAAAATGAGTACTCGCAGCTCCTGCTCCTGCACTGAAAGGGTTTACTCTTTTCTCTACTCGGTGGCTCAGGGGCTGAAATGGTGTGCAGACGTGTGATGCGAAGGCCAGTGGAGGACAAATTCTTGGGCTCTGAAGGGGTCTGTTCTAGGCCGGGTCCCGTGGGCAACTTTGAGGTGAACAGCCTCGGGCTGAGACCATTCGCTTTTGATGTCCTGGGTCCTGGAGGACAAGGCCTCTTTCTGCACGTGGGCAGATTCTCTTTCTACACGTGGGCCAATTCCACCACCGAGGTGTAGCTGTCCACACCACTAGGAAGCTGCACAACACCGATGCCGGACAGAGGCCGGAGGAGCAGGCCAGGGATGGTAGTGGATGAGGAGGAGGAAGCAAAATGGAGGGGGTGAGGACTTCCGGGCAGATGATCTTCATATTGGTGTTATGCAACATACTGGGCCGCTGCTGAATGTTCTCCTGTGCGCGAGGGAAAACTCCATATTCCTCCTCCCCCTCCCCTCCAAATACCCCACCAGTACCCCTCCCCCTCTCCTCCCCTTTGCCCCCCCATACCACTCCACCCATTTGTTGTCCTCTCCCTCCCCTTTCTCCTCGCTATCCCGTCCCCTTCTTGCTTCAGCTAGGGGTTGGGTTATGGGGGGAGGGGGAGAAGGGATACAGGGGGAGCGGGAGGGGAGATGGGAGGTGATGGAAAGAGGGATGGGGAGCAGCACAGGGAGGGGAGGAGAGTGAGAAGAGTGAGAGGGGGAGAGAAAGTGAAGGGAGGGAACTCAGTTCCCTGTCCTTGCCTCTCCACTCACCCTTGCCCTAACCCTCTTGCCCTCACCCCCATCCTCAGCCTATCCCAATCTCTCACCCTCAGTTACCCGTCTAAGGGTTGGCTACAAAAAGAGGGAAGGTCCCCCAGAGTCTGGGAGCCCCACTGAAGAGCAGCTGACCTCCAGGAAGGCATCTTCACTCTGATAACTGTCACCAACTGACACTTTAGCCTGCAGGGATGAAGTCATAAAGCCCTCAGAATTCCCAGGGAGATGACCCCCCTCCCCTTAAAGGGCACCTGCTCCTCAACCTTGGTGACCTGCACCTGTGACAGACAAAGGCCTCTAGGAAGCAGCCAAACCCATCACTAAAGCTGCCTATTGGTCCTTTTTTGCACAGAAACCATAGCTCTTTGGATGTGGGTTGCCTCTTGTTCCAATAGCTCCACCAAGGCTTCAGCACCGCTCAGCAGCTTAATAGTCTGCTGTTTACTTTCTGAAGTCAGGGCTTGGAAGCAGACTCAACAGGGTTTGGGCTAGGCCTTGAAATAGATTTGCCCATTAAAATCTACTGCAGAAGTACAAGAGCCCAACCTTCATGGAGAAGGCCTGGAAGCTCCTAATGGCTTGGCTGGAGCCTTCAACCTATCCCAATCTCTCTCCCTCTCTTACCCCTCTAAGGGTTGGCTATAAAAAGAGGGAAGGTCCCCCAGAGGTGGGAGCCCCACTGAAGAGCAGCTGACCTCCAGGAAGGCATCTTCACTCTGATAACTGTCACCAACTGACACTTTAGCCTGCAGGGATGAAGTCATAAAGCCCTGAGAATTCCCAGGGAGATGACCCGCCTCCCTTCGCCCCCCCTTAAAGGGCACCTGCTCCTCCACCTTTTCAGTTTTCAAAGTTAACTTTCTGCTTGCCTGATTCTCCTATGCATACATGCATGCATACATACCGTATATCTGAACTCCAGGTTCTCTTGTTCATGTAGGTAGACATTTACCATATGTGAAATATAAGCCTATTGCCTTTGAGGTCAATCATAAAATCCAGCCAAATTTGACAAAATTGTGATTCCTGCTTCTGATGCCTCATTATTATAACTCTGATTTTTTTCCTAATGTGATAAATTGAAGAGGCTTTGATGATCCATATCTCAAGTGTTATGGTGTCTAGAGCTTTCCAGTACTCTGTAATTATTATTTGGTAATTATTTTATTTGCTAAAATGAAATTGGTAATTCTTTAATTTCAGTCTTGAGGTTTGGACCTGCAAATAAATGTGGTAAGCTTAACTCTGGAGATAATTCAGTTTTTTGTTTAGGGACGGTAGTTACACCTCCCCAGATTCATGTTGAAGAATATAAGTTCATATTTTATTCCATAACCCCACAGCCTCTCCGACATTTGGCAGAATAATTCTGATAGATATGTGTGAATTGAGCAGGATTCCAGTGCCAGCTCTGTATTATATTCTACCACACTTCTTGCCCTGAAGCTGAGTTGAATTCCCCTGGATTCCATCATTTCTGCCAATTTGGCACCCCAAGCTTCTCAGTTTCCTTGAATCCAGGGCTCTTTTTAAGACTGGCAACTTTAAGACTTGTGGACTTCAAGTCCCAGAATTCCCCAGCCAGCCATGCAACTGAAGTCCACAAGTCTTAAAGTTGCCATGTTTGGAGAGCCCTGCTTTAAACCACAGGGTGCATTTAAACCCGCTTAAAATCATGATAGAATCATAATTGTAACTCTTAAGTCTTATCTGGAATCTAATTGGTCTCTCTATATATTGAATTATCTTGCAAAATCTAGCCCCAGACTTAAATTTGTTTAATATTTGTTCTGAAAATTATACTTTCAAAGAAATAAAGCCTTTATAGCAAGGAGAAATTTCCTTACAGTGAAAACAATTAAGCAGTGGAATGTCTTCCCTCCAGAAGTTGTGAGTGCTCCATCACTGGAAGTTTTCAAGAAGAGACTGGACAGCCTTTTCTCCAGAATGGTACGGGGTCTCCTGCAGGAGCAGTGGTTTGGGCTAGAACAGAGGTCCCCAACCCCCAGGCTGCAGCTCATTCTGAGCCGGGCTGCGAAAGCAGCAGGTGACTGTGTGTCTCTGCAGGTCCATTTATGCTCACAGCATGTGTGCGTACTCACCACTTGCACAAATGGAGACAGCTGGAGTAGAAGACCTCCAAGGTCCCTTTCGACCCTATTATACATAGAATAGATAGAATAGGATGGAATTCTTTATTGGCCAAGTGTGGTTGGACACACAAGAATTCGTTTCTAAGGCATAAGATCTCAGTGTACGTAAAAGTAAGATAATCATGGTCATATACAATATGAAAATACATTCATCATAAATTGTGAAATACAACACTTCATCATAAATCATAAGATGCAACACTTAGTGATAGAGAAACTTCCTAACAGTGAGGACAATTAACCAGTGGAACAGCTTGCCTCCAGAAATTATGGGCACTCCATCACAGGTGGTTTTTAAGAAGAGGCTAGAAAGTCACTTGTCTGAGATGGTATAGGTTCTCCTGTTTGAGCAAGGGGCTGGAGTAGAAGACCTCCCAGGTCCTTTTCAGATTCTATTCTATTCTATTCTATTCTATTCTATTCTATTCTATTCTATTCTATTCTATTCTATTCTATTCTATTCTATTCTATTCTATTCTATTCTATTCTATTCTATTCTGTTCTCTGTCTTCTTTGGTTGCAGTTCTAAACCAGATAGTTTATTTATATTAGTGTCTCATTTATTGGAACCTTGACATCTAGTTTACATATAGTAGCTGATCCAGTTTTACTTTGTTAATAGATTGTTAAGTTTTAAATAAACTTACTTGCCTTTTGTGATGCTACTTTCCTTAAATGTGCTCATCTCACTTATTCACTCCCTTCTTAATACTGCCTTCATAGCATCCCACCTTATTCTTGTTGATGTTCCATTTGTATTATTTTCTTGCAGCTGCATTGTGTAATAACATAGTATTAAAATGCCAATTATAAGTAAATGGGATAATCTCTTCTAATTGGAACATAATAATCAGCAAAGCATGATCTGATATAAGCATGGGGGCAATTTTAACCTGTTGAAAAAAATTTGAAAAAGTTTTCAATCTTCATACTTAATCTATCCTAGAGTGGGATTTATATCTAGCTGAATGAAATGTGTTTCTTCATTGTAAGATTTATAATTGTACATGAATCAATAAATCCATGACTAGGCATTCCAATTTGAAATCTCTTAAACATTGCAGGTTTTAATGCAACAATTATTGAAGTCTTCTATTGTAAAATTCATAATCTTTGGTAAGTAACCAATCTGACCCTGATTAGGAGCATATGTAAAAGCTAGAATTAATATCTTATGACCAAATTTCACATATATAATTATATTATCTTGTTGTTTATATGTACACTGAGAGCTATGCACCAGAAATAAATTCCTTGTGTTTCTAATCACACTTGGCCAATAAATAATATTCTATTCTATTCTATTCTATTCTATTCTATTCTATTCTATTCTATTCTATTCTATTCTATTCTATTCTATTCTATTCTATTCTATTCTATTCTATTCTATTCTATTCTATTCTATTCCAGCACACACATATGAACAGAACAGAACAGAACAGAATACTTTATTGGCCAAGTGTGATTAGATACAGAAGGAATTTGTCTCAGGTGCATAGCTGTCAGTGTACATAATATAAATAACAAAGTAATATAATCAGCATACATAAAAACATACAAACAGCATGTATATGCAAACAACATGGTAGTGCAAGTTACCAATTGAAAAAGGCAGGGCTTTTCTTTTTTTTTTAATTCCATTTATATCCTGCCCTTCTCCGAAGACTCAGGGCGGCTTACAAGCTTAGCAGTAGCCTTCATTCTATGTATATGCCTGCTTGTTAGGGCTTTCACACACACCCCAAGCGGCATTATTACAAAGTCAGCTTATTGCCCCCAACAATCTGGGTCCTCATTTTACCTACCTGGGAAGGATGGAAGGCTGAGTCAACCTTGAGCCTGGTGGGACTCGAACCTGCACTAATTGCAGGCAGCTGGTGTTACTTAAGGAGGCATCAGCCCACTGCTCCACCAAGGCTCCTTTTTTGTCATAGAACGCCCAGAACAGAGTTCCAGCACCTTTTTTGGATGGAACCTTGTAGGGTAGGCAAGGCAGGTTGTATGACATGTGTGAGTTCCGGCACCTTTTTCTTTTACAAAAAAAGCACTGGAAAAAGGTAGTGCAAAAGATGAGGAGGATAATAGTAATACAGCCTTTCTACATAGGTAAATATCCTTAGATTTAAGATAGTACTAATAGATAAAAATGAAAAGATGCTACATTTTTTTTTTAGAATTCAGTAGCTTGCATGTCCATTTGTAGCAGAAATGAAGGTAATTTAAAGGATTCAATGAATGAATATATCTAAAAATTATTCCTTTTTAATTTAATTTCTTAAATTAACAGCTTTCAGAACAAGCATTTGTATCTATAAAAGTGTATAAAGCAACACTACGTATATTTCTTTTCTCCCAAACCATACATTTTCTAAGAAAACAGAATATTGTTTTTCTGGAGTTGTTTCAAATCTTGAAATTCTCAAATCTTCTACTTATGTCATATATTATTTATATCATATTTCTCATAGACTGGATGATTAAACATGGGATTTGAATAGAGATGAGAGGAAAGTCCCTAAAAGCCCTCTCTTTCCTGACCTTAAAGCAGGTATTTCTCAAGTTACAACTGCTCATTCAGTTATGAAGATGCTGTATGAGTGGTACTTAAAAGGTAAAGGTTCCCCCGCACATGCGTGCTAGTCGTTTCCGACTCTAGGGGCCGGTGCTCATCTCCGTTTCAAAGCCGAAGAGCCAGCGCTTGTCCGAGGACGTCTCCGTGGTCATGTGGCCGGCATGACTAGACACCAAAGGCGCACGGAACGCTGTTACCTTCCCACTGTAGTGGTCCCTATTTTTCTACTTGCATTTTTAAGTGCTTTCGAACTGCTAGGTTGGCAGAAGCTGGGACGAGTAACAGGCGCTCACTCTGCTACGCGGCACTTGGGATTCGACTCGCCAAACTGCCGACCTTCTGATCGACAAGCTCAGCATCCTAACCCACTGAGCCACCACGTCCCTTGAGTGGTACTTATGACAAGAATAATAAAGTTTAAAGGGACTTTGGAGGACCTAGTCCAGACCCCAGTTCAAGCAAGAAACCCTATAATATCATTTCAGACAAGTGACTGTCTAGCCTCTTAAGATACATACATGGGTGGAAAAGATGACTAAAATACAGACAGAACTTAAACCAGAACTGTTTTGGTTAGGAATATTAAGAGCTAAATATGAGAAAGAGAATGAGTGTCTAATATTGCATGTATTGACAGCAGCGAGAATAGTATTTGCCCAAGACTGGAAAAACGAAAACTTACCAACTGAAGAGATTTTAATCAAGAAAATTTTAGTGTGTGCAGAAATGGATAGATTAACCTTAGAGATTAAAGAGAAAGAGGATTTAATTTATTTTAAAACATGGGATAAATTTTACCAATGGTTAGGAAAATGAACTAGCGAGAAATGAATGTGATATGCTATTTTGTATATATATTAGTAAGGAGAATGATATGTATTGACCAACTGGTACCGTTTATGATTATCGTTTAGCATATACATTACAGCTATTTACTGTTATATTAATTAGCATTAACTTAACATATGTACTCAGACAATAGTCTGTTTGCTAAAGCATGAAAATGTTATTGGGGGGCAACCCCAATGTTGTTCCCAACCCTGTCCCTACCCTGGTTCTACCCCTTCCCCAACCAAGCTGTTCCACTGGTTAGTTGTCCTCACTCTTAGGAAGTTTCTCCTTATTTCTCTCCTTGATTAGCTTCTATCAATTGTTTCTTGTCTTGCCTTCTGGTGCTTTGGAAAATAGAATTTAGAATAGAATAGAGCTGGAAGGGATCTTGGAGATCTTCTAGTCCAGCCCCCTGCTCAAGCAGGAATACCATCTCAGACAAGTGACTGTCCAATCTCTTCTTAAAAACCTCCAGTGATGGAGCACCCAAGATTTCTGAAGGGAAGCTGTTCCACTGGTTAATTGTCCTCACTGTCAGGAAGTTTCTCCTTAATTCCAGGTTGCTTCTCTCTTTGATCAGTTTCCAACCATTGTTTCTCCTCCTTCCCTCTGGTGCTCTGGTGAACAACCTGGCCCCCTCTTCTTTGTGGCAGCCCCTGTAATACTGTGATACTGCTATCATGACTCCCCTATTTCTTCTTTTTTGTAGACTAGCCAAACGTCCTGCAGACGTTCTTCATATGTTGTATGGTGACCAAAATTGGCTGCAGTATTCCAGGTTAGCCTTACTAGGGTTTTAAAGAGCGGTACTTATACTTCGTGTGATCTTGATTTTATGCCTCTGTTTATACAACCCAGGATTGTATTAGCTTTTTGTGGCAATTGGAACATTGAAGACCATTCATTGATGTTCTAATCCTCCCAGCACCACCACAGTCACATGATTTTAATCTGGGGACCTGGCAATAGGTTCACACTTAGAACAGTTGCAGTGTCCCACATCTTGTGATTGCCTCTTGTGACCTTGTCTGGAAATCATTGGGGAAGCCAGTGGGGAAGGTTGCAAGTCATTCTGGTAAGTTTCCACACCTTGTACTCTTGTAGACACTGCAAGCTCTGCCAGACTCATGCTGTGTTGGTCACGTGCACATCCCCACACATACTTCTCACCCCTTCTCCCCCCCCCCAAACCGGCAGCAGCCCTTTACATGCCTGCCAGTCTGCTTGTCATGCTAAATGGTGTTGGATTTAATTGTACTGTTGTTTATTTGTTGCTAGTTATTTAACTCCTCTTCATTAAAATATAATTTCAATCCTTCAAAAATTATCCGGAACAGTTGTCTCCAAATTCAGTATGGTAACCTTTATCCTATTCCTTTCTGCTGTTCTCTTTTATTTTTCTCCAACTTGTGGATTGCTTCTCCTTTCAAATGGGCAATTCTTTTTTATATAAAGAAGCTTATTTTAATTTAATTTAATTTTTTTAATGTAAAAATCTTCCCCTTTCAGACACACAACTCTCCTTTATGTAAAACAATTCCCTGGAGTCATCTGCTTTGCAAAATTACTAATTACCACCCTGTCTCTTTCCTCCTATAGTTCCTTGGTTACATATTGCTTATTCTGGTCAATTAATTTCCTCTTCATTAACCTGTACCTGCCTTCCTGCTGTCCATTCTTTCATCTAAGTGGTCCAGCCTCTTAGTCATTCTTTTTCTAAATCTTAACTGTGTTTGCGATAGCTATTGTAATCTTTTTTGTTTTGTTTTGTTTGTATCTATCTAAGGAGCCATCATTTCCCCATCAGGCAAAACAACCAGCTTGGTTGGCTACTTTAATTTCACTATAAAACCATGTTCTCTTTTTTGACCAAATTCAAGACTGCAGAACCGTTTCTTGCTTACAGCCAACCATGCAGGATAGCCTGGAGCAGTTCTGAGTAATCAGGATAGCAAAATACAGCATTTCTAACCAAGCTATACAAACATCTCAAGAGAAGAGATAAATTTGTACAAGAATGAAAGCTCATTGCAACATTATTGCGGTAAGAGACACTGAAAATAACCTGTACAGCTAGAGAATGTGATGACATGACACAGCTCACTATAACCTGCTACTGAATCAACAGGTATCCTTTCCTGTAAAATATATTGAATAATAAATTAATGACAATAATGCTTCTGCAACAAGAGCAAAACAAAATCAAGGGAAAATCAGAGTTAATTACGGTTAACACGTGTCAACCAGCATCTTGCATGAAACCAAGTTGAGAGGAATGGATAAGCCTTTAGAGAATAGACTCAAGATCTGGAAGGACTTTGACAGACTTAAATCCTAAGCCCTAGCCAACAAAATGTAATTCAGTGGTGAGAAAAGTAGATAAGAAAAATCAAATCTATAGGTATGAAATATGTGGTACCTGGCTCAACAGCAATAATTGGGAGTTAGGTATCTTAGTAGACCATCCCTTAAGTATGAGCCAGCCATGTGCTGCAGCTGCCAAAAAAGCCAACACAGTCGTGAAGTGCTAGTACCACTTTATAAGGCCTTGGTAAGACCACCCTTGGAATACTGTATCCAGTTCTGGTCACCATGATACAGAAAAGATGCTGATATCCTAAAAAGTGTGCAGAGAAGAGCAAGAAAGATGATTAGGGGGCTGGAGGCTAAACTGCACGATGAATCGTTAAGGGAACTAATTATGTCTAGCCTATGAAAAAGATGCAAAGAGTAGAAGAATTTTAAAGGGAGAGCAGCTTGCTTTCAGAAGCTGTGTGTGCTCCATCACTGGAGATTTTGAAGAAGAGATTGGACCACCATTTGTCTGGAAGAGTACAAGGTCTCCCACTCAAGCAGGGGGTTGGACTAGATGACCTCCAAGGTCCCTTCCAATCAGATTATTCTGCGTTCTAAGAGCCTTCAAGTTATCTGTGATCAGAAAGTCAAAGGCAAAATCAGTATGAAGGAGCAGGGAAAGTTTGCTGAGTAGAGAAAGGGAATCTGGCTGTTTCGGGTGTTATCATTCATCAGTAGCCATATTTATTGCTTTCAGCGGACGAACATATTCTGGCTCACGTTTTTTTTCTAGCTTAGGATATCTAGTGAGCCCTAGCACACCACTACGGTGTGATCTTTTTTACCACTTACAAATCTACAAGGAATTCTTTCTAAATGGTAAATGGGTATGTTGCAAACCCCCCAAAAAAGACACTTGAACCCCTTGCTGGATGAGGATGGTTAGTGGAATGCAGCCTCAGCAGCCTTTCCAGTTGATTCTGACTTCTTTCTCTGACATACTGAGGCAGAAGTTGAAATTCAATTTGGGGACTGTCAGCTTAGTAAAGGGGTGATATCCTAGTAAATATACTTAAACTCCAAATTAGAGGACAAAATTGCTCAGCCAGGGAGCTGTTTGTTGGAACTCGAGAGGGACTTCTTGACGGAAGAGATGTCACATTAAGAACGCTAATGCTTGGGATGAAAAATGGCCATCGTCCACAAAATGGCTTTGTGGTGTCACTTCTTGTTGAGCAGCTTTGGAGACAGATGTCCTGGGGTGCAAATAGGTTGTAGAGTCAGCAGTTGCAAATGTAATCGGGCAGGGGATGATTTCAAAGAGCAAAATTACCTCTGTTGTGTGAGTTGCACGGGCGGATGTTCAAATGCTCCTCTAGTCTAGAGGCTACTTCCAGCTCATTGTACAAATTAATATGGACACACAAACACACCAGGTCCACCAGTGACTGCTTTACAGCACTGAGTCAGTCCACTGATGCTTGCTGGATGCAGAGATACCTGCTCTGACTGGGTCGTGCAGAGTGGGGTGATTAACTGCAGATAGCATTTTCAAGGGGAAAAGCAGAAGTCACAAATGAGCTAATAATAATAATTTTTATTATGGTCACAGACCACATCTGCCTATCCCAAGTCCTTGGGAAGGACTCAACAGGTAGACAAAACCCCAAATCCAGTCTGAACATCCAGTTGACTGTGCAATGAATCGTAATAATAAAAGACAAAACAATGTATTACAATTAGGGGTGGATTGTCAGTGGGCAGCCTGCCTGATTTTGCAGCTAGAACAACAAAATTTAGCTACGTTCAAAGAAAGTACATCGTACTGATCTGATAACAATAATTGTACATGGGGAAAAAACTGTTTCCTGGGTGTTTTATCAGGCGAGGTGTTATGCGATGGATCTCTGAGTTCCTATGGAAGGTATAGTGTAGTAGGACCTGACTGTAGTTTCAATAGCCCCTTGTTTTTGGGGGGTAAAGCCTCAGCTTGTATGGAATTTATTTATAGTGGCCCTCCAAAACTGCTTGTGGAAGTACATTAGAGCCAAAAGTTAGTGCCCTTTGGAGTTTGGAGACAGTAATATGATGTAAGAATCTTGTTGTTTTGGCAGTAAAATGGCTTAACTTTGAATCTGTTTTTTTTAAAACCAAATGAAAGATGAGTAGGGGGGTAGAAACAAGAGATCTCAATATAAGCCTACCAGAATGTCCACATTTGTGACTGAACAATCTTTAACTATAATCATTCTATCGATCAATTCCCCCAACAAACTCTGCTATTTCTGCTTTATTCTAAAAGATTCAGAGCTTTTGAAAGGCAAATTCTTTGAGAGGTCAATTCTGCAGTTTGGGAATAAGTATCAAAACCCCAATGTATTTTGTATTTCTTTCCTATGCCCTCCTTTTTGGGTTCTGCCATTCTAATGGGGAGAGGGGGGAACCTAAGGGTGGTCAGCAGTATACTTCCTTTGCTTTGTTCCTTCCTTTTTGATGTATCCTTCTTGGGGTGAGAATGGAATATGCCTCCAGCCATCTGCCTTATCTCCTGGCGGAGGGAAGAAGCTGCAGAGAAACCTGACAGCCTTGAGAACGGCGCCTTATCCATTCTTTCCCACAGCAACTTAGCACCTATGGATTGGCTCAATACAAACCGGCCGGATAAACAGTTGGGGTGGGGTTTGAACAGGTTCTTTTAGTGTAATGTTTCCCGTGGGAAATCCTCAGATCCTGCCTTACTATCCTGCTATCAATACCTTCCAATAAAAGTTCCTGTTAAGACAATGCAAGTTTCAAGACTTCTGCTTTCTTGGGAGGATTAACTGAGGCAATAAGGATGTGTAACTTTTTGTTTCATGTTCCAAAGGCCTTGAGATGTCAGGAGTGGCAAGGAATCACCCTGTGTTGGGAGTCCTGTTTTATTTGGATGTGTCTAAACTGTTTCACAGCTATTATTTGGGAAGCTCCACCTTCACTTAAGACAAACCCTTGGGCATTGTCCCTGTGCTTACATTTGCTCTTCATCTCAACTTTTGCTCTAAGCAGTTTCTCCCACATTTTCCTTGCTGTTGAGTATGTCAAGTTTCTGATGTATGGGCTTTTCAAGTGACACTGAGGCATTGTTTACCTTAAAAGTCCTTTATTAGCCTAATATACCAGCAAATGCTTGCTCGAAGGAAGCTGGAATCTGAAATCTCTGCCCCTTGCACAACATATTAAAACATAATTCTCCACCTTTGTAATTTTGTCATTAATCATATTCTCCAATTAATTTAAAGAATCAGTTTCCTGCCAAGGTCTTATCTTCTTTAGTTAGAGATGGCCTTGATGGTGCAATCCTACTTGTCCCCCCTCCCAACCTTAAACTAAATCTCTTAAAGCAATACACAGGTTTAACATATGAAATGGCTATTTCTTCATCTCTTGTCAAGCAATAACATTTGATCTTAGCAGCATTGACAGAGCGTTTTCAAATAAATAATTAAATACTATTTCAAATAGGCTGCTTTTGGTGGGTGCTAAGCACATTTTATCTCTTGGGGATTGTACGCTGGTCAGTCTGCTCCTGCTTAGACTGTGCTTGTCTGTTTTCAGGAGAAAAAAAGGAAGGCTTTCCTTATGAGGCCTTCTTGCTGTCCATCTCCCTGGTTGTGGGGAAATCCCAGAGAATCACTGGACTGCCCGGTTTGGGTACACCAGGCCCAAAACAATGGGATGGACTCTTTGCATATCAGTTAATAAGGTTGAGGAAATGGGGAAACATAAGTGAAACTGATGTTTAGAATAGAATACAGCTGGAAGGGACCTTGGAGGTCTAGTCTGGCCCCCCACTCAATCAGGAGAACCCATACCACCTCAGACAAGTGAGTGTCCAGTCTCTTCTTAAAAACCTCCAGTGATGGAGCGCCCACGATTTTTGGGGGTAAGCTGTTCCATTGGTTAATTGTCCTAACTGTCAAGTAGTTTCTCCTTAATTCCAGGTTACTTCTCTGATGTGGGAAGTCAGCCCCCCGAGAAAGAAATATTCTTGGAAATATTTAAAAGGGCAGAATATATTTCCCTAAAGGATTTTAAAAGCAGAAACCAACCCCGCTCCCAAGTCTCTCTGTCCCAAACAGAAACCAAGTCTGCAGAATTACAGATGTGTTAATCTTGTCAGAAAGGCTGGAATCAGGAAGATGGGATCACAAATCAACAAAAATCAAAGAGTCATCAGCCACAGCTCCAGGGAAGCAGGATATGACCCTTGGGACATAATAGGATTGACCCACAACTATCAAGAATGCCAGAAAGGCACAACCAGACTCAGGTCAGAATACGTGACACAGGAAATACAAAGCCTGAAACAGGAAACAACTCCAAACAAAAGGCTCCAGAGGGTATAAAACCCACTCCCTACATGTACTCAGCCCATTTTTTTCTGCTAGCGCCATCTTTCTGTCTGGCTCTCCTCTTCAATAAACTGTAACCTTTTCCCTAAAATCTTACATCTCGTTACCAATGGCTGAATTTGCACAACAGACAGACCGATAGAACACCATAAGAGAGTTTGTTTGCACAGCATTTTAGATGCACAGAGCAAATAGATCTACTAATTTGGTCCTAGGATAATAAAGTCTGAATTAGCTTTATTGCAAAAGTGTACACATTTCTCCAGAGGCATGTGTTTCCTTGTGTCTTCTCCTACACAGTGGTTGGAGTTTGGGATCCTTCTCCACTTCCTTCTGTCCCCCTTCTGCATGCTCCTTGTATCAGTATTTATATCTGTCTTCCAAAAATATACCATGTAATGCATTTCCAAAAGTGTCCCATGACTCACCTACATCTTTTCATCTCTCCGTTCAAAGAACATGTTCCAGCATCAGTACAGAGATTGGCAATCTTCTGTAAACCTATCTCCTGTTTTGTTTGTTTGTTTGTTTGTTTGTTTTAAAGAAAAATCTCTTAGATTACAACATGGATCTTTTGAAGGGGAAAAGATGTGGAAATCACTAACTCCTGGCAGATAAGGCCTGACAAATGGTTCTCGACAAACAAATTCTTTATCTTCCGCAGGTGATCTAACGCGCCTGGCTACAGCAGGGCGAGCAGGATCCTATGGCAGAATAAGTTAATGGGAAAAGAGCTGCAGAAGGGAGAATGTGCTACAGAAGATAAAAAGACATTTGCAATCAATTGCTGAAAGGGAAAACTAGTCTGTGGCAGAAAGTGAAAACAAAGGGCAGAGAAGATAGAAAGAAGAACAAGGCACTAAAAGAAGGGCTACAAGAAAGTAAACTCTACAAAGAAATTATAGGCAATGTTCAACTTTAGGAGGAGAAGACTGAGAGAGGTATTTTCTCATTCCTGTGACCATACTTACGGGCAAAATTGAGCCCAAATTTCTGTTGCTAAGCAAGACAGTTGTTAAGAATGTTGCCCCATTTTACGACCTTTCTTGCCAAAGATGTTAAGTGAATCACTGCAGTTGTTAATAACATGGTTGTTAAGTGTCTACCCCACAGACTTTGCTTGTCAGAAGGTTGCAAAAGGGGATCACATGACCCCGGGACACCGCAACCGTCATAAATAGGAGTCAGTTGCCAAGCGGCTGAATGTTGATCCCATGACCACGGGGATGCTGCAACAGTCACAAGGGTGAAAAATGGTCCTATCTCACCCTTCTCAGTGCCGTTGTAACTTGGAATGGTTACCAAATGAATGGTTGTAAATTGAGAACTAACAGTATCTTAAATAACATTTAACAAGACTGAGTTTGAAACAGAATTGTCTACAAATGATGGACATGTGACTGCTAAAATGTATAAACCGTAATTGAAATTTAAAACAGAAGAAAAACAAGGGAAAGTATGTATGACAAAATGAGCTAAAACTTTAGGTATAATATATGCACACCGAGAATGTGGTTGAAAGGATTGAAATGCACATTATATTATCATCTTAAGGAGAATTTTTATAAAATGATGTATTGTGGGTCCACGCCACCAGAGAGATTGTCTAGAATGTTGAAAATGTGAACAACAAGGGACATTTTTTCATGTTTGGTGGATGTAAAAAACCCAGAAAACTAGGGATTCAAATACATACCTTGACTCAGAAGAATTTAAAGATTAATATGCAATTGAATCCAGGAGCTTTTCTTTTTGGACTGATAGATAAACATTTGGAAAAGAGACACGTTAACTGCAGTGAAACTATTATATTCTTCACAAAAAAATCCTCAGGCGGGGCCAACGGGCTGGGTGGTGGTGGTGCATGGCTGCAGTCTCCAAAGAGAACAGCTGAGAGCTAACACAGAAGGCGGCAGATTCTACAATGATTGCGCTACTGCTTAAGGCTCCTGCAGCCCGTTTGGACTGTGGTTGCTGTTGAACTGACCCTTAGCAGAAGCGCTTTTGCTGATCTGATGGTGCAAGTGACTGGAAAATCCCTTTTGATTTCTCTTGGCTGGGCTCTGTCAAACCCACAAAGAGAAGGCCAAGATAGTAAGGAGAGGAGTTGCATTAGTTAATTTCCTTGCAGAGGAAGGAGAAGAGTTGCTGTCAACTCAAACAGTGGAACTGCTTTCCTCCAGAAGTTGTGGGTGCTCCATCACTGGAGGTCTGCAAGAAGAGTTTGGACAGCCATTTGTCCGGGATGGTATAGGATCTCCTGCTTCAGCAGAGGGTTGGACTAGAAGACCTCCAAGGTCCCGTCCAACTCTGTTATTCTGTACTCTGTATTCTCTATTCTGTTTCTGGCTCAGACTAGCAGATTTGAGTGTCATCGTGGTTTTACTTGTAGAGGACATGGGGAGGCGGGTAGATCTTGGAAGGTCCAGGAAAGGGAACTGGAGGAAATTGGGTGGCTTCTTTTGAATTTGACCTGACAACAAGGGCCAGAAAATCTAGAGGAAGTAGTAGCTCACAGGTAGGCAAGGAGGCAGGCATGAAATGGGAAGGAAGGAAGGAAGGAAGGAAGGAAGGAAGGAAGGAAGGAAGGAAGGAAGGAAGGTCATTAACATCTTTTTCTCCTCCAAGTGTTATCTTTGATTTACATAGCAGTGATACAGCAGTATTCCAATATTTGAGGGGCTCCTACAAAGACAAGGGGGTCAAATTATTTTGCAAAGTGCTAGAAGGTAAGACAAGAAACTATGGATGAAAACTAACCAAGGAGAGAAGCAACCTAGAACTAAGGGGAAAATTCCTAGCCATGAGACCAATCAATGATCTTCTGGTTGAGCAGGGGGTTGGACTAGAAGACCTCCAAGAACCCTTCCAACTCTATTATTCTATGTTCTATGTTCTACAGCATATAACTCATGCATTATGAGTTTATGTTGTGCTATTGAAATGGTAAGGGATGCGGTGGCTCAGTGGGTTAGGATGCTGAGCTTGTTGATCAGAAGATCGGCAGTTTGGCGGGTTGAATCCCGAGTGGAACAGAGTGAGCGCCTGTTACTCGTCCCAGCTTCTGCCAACCTAGCAGTTCGAAAGCACGTAAAAATGCAAGTAGAAAA
This sequence comes from Vipera ursinii, assembly GCF_947247035.1. Lineage (NCBI taxonomy): Eukaryota > Metazoa > Chordata > Lepidosauria > Squamata > Viperidae > Vipera > Vipera ursinii. The sequence continues at coordinate 3,029,688 of NC_139523.1, forward strand.
ATAGGGACCACTCCGGTGGGAAGGTAACAGCGTTCCATGTGCCTTTGGCGTCTAGTCATGCCGGCCACATGACCACGGAGACGTCCTCGGACAAGCGCTGGCTCTTCGGCTTTGAAACGGAGATGAGCACCGGCCCCTAGAGTTGGAAACGACTAGCACACATGTGCGGGGGAACCTTTACCTTTACCTATTGAAATGGTATTTTTATGGCCAATACTTATTAGGATGTAACAATAAATATTGTAAAAATCAATCAGTGTTTACTTCCTTACTGTAGCAGCCATTAGTTTAGGAGAAATATTCCAGTGTTCTCTGTCTTCAAGGACAGCTACACACAAGTGATGTGCTATTTGCTCTCTCTTAGCTCAACAGCATTGGTCGGTAAAGACATTCCATCAACTGAAAGATGGCTTTGCTAGGCTTTGATGCACCTGGAAATCCTTTGTTTAACAGATTTTATATTACTGCTGCTCTGTGTATATTTTGGCACCATTTGGCAGTCCTTTGTTTGCACTGTAGCTGTACTTTGTGCTCTGACCTCCTTTCCTTTTCCTGGCAGGGAGAGAAAAGTCTCCCTCTGCAGATGGTCACCTTGAGCAGGCCTCAATCCCTTTCCAGATCTCCTAAGTAGCAGGAGTCCCAGCAGTCCCACACCTCAGGGCCTCTAATCCGAGAAGATTAGTTTCAAAAATAGCAGAAATGGGTGTCTGATTGGCATCACTTCATTCTGCTGACAAGCTCTGAGATGTATGAAATGCTCTGATTTCCAAACGGGGCAGGATTTATTACGTAGGGGAAAAGAAATGCCTGTCGCTCATATCATCAGCCTTCAGGTGTTGAACGCAGATTATTTGAGGATCTTTTAATGTGTTTGGATGACTATTTAAAGTCACCAAGTCTGCCTGGCTGGGAGATTCCAGCACTGCTGTGACAGGATCTGGGCACAGGCTGGCAGCCTTCTTGGCTGAAGGACCAAGCAGTCTCAGCAGGAGCAGAAACTGCCCTGGCAACTTGCAAGACCACGGAAGCCTGGAGGACTCTGTCCAGTCCAAGTTGCAGCGCTGCAGCAAAACAGAAGGTGAAAATGGTCTTGTTTTTTAGCCATTCCCTCCCAAGTAGCCATTCCCTCCCAAGATCTGAAGAACGGTTGCAGGAATTGGATATGTCTAGTCTGTTGAAAAGAAGGATGAGGGGTGACACGATAGCAGTGTTCCAGTATTTGAGTATCCTACAAAGACGAGGAGGTCAACCTTTTCCAGTATCCTACAAAGACGAGGAGGTCAACCTTTTCTCCAAAGCACCAGAAAGCAGGACAAAAGGCAATGGAGGGAAACTAATCAAGAAGAGAAGCAACCTAGAACTAAGGAGAAATTTCCTAACAGTGAGAACAATTAACCAGTGGAACGGCTTGCCTTCAGAAATCATGGGTGCTCCATCACTGGAGGCTTTTAAGAAGAGACTGGACAGCCATTTGTCTAGAATGGTATAGGGTCTCCTGCATTAGCAGGGGGTTGGACTAGAAGACCTCCGAGGTCCCTTCCAGTGGTCCTTGATCGGGCTCAGCGGCCCATCCGCAGCACTGGCTGGGATCGTCTCAAGAACAGCAGAAATGCAGGGAACCCTTGTCTCCCTGGGAAAATTAAGGAGAAAAAGAAAGGCCCTGCCAGAAAAGGGAATCTTTTCTCGGGCTGGGAAAGATCCTGAATGGGCCACTTTAGTCCTATTTCTCACGCTAAAAAACAAAAACAGTAAGAGACTTCCCTGTAAAAGCCCCCTTTCTTGTTCTTAAAGGGAATTTGGTCTAAGCCAGGGGTAGGCAACCTCGGCTCTTTTATGACTCATGGACTTCGACTCCCAGAATTCCTCAGTCAGCTATGCTATGCTGAGTCAGGAATTCTGGGAGTTGAAGTCCATGAGTCAGAAAAGAGCCGAGGTTGCCGACCCCTGGTCTAAGCAAAACAATGTTTCACTTTCAAAATCAGTTTTTTAAGCTGGATTCTCGTATGGGCATAATCAGCCCATGATGCTAATGCCAGTGTCAGTTCTGCTTCCCTTGCAGTGCTGAATTCAGCATGCAGATTCTCTCCTATATTAAGCTCTCCCTTAGATGAATTTAATTCTAACAGTTTATTCATTAGACTTTTTTATTACAATTATCTGCATGCCACCTAATCAAGTGGCTCCAGCAAATTACAGCTTACCTACAAGAGAACAGCTGTAAAATCATCGACAGCCATATTTCCCCTGAAATGCCCTGTAGCAGAGGGAGGTCAGCTGAAGAAGGGATGTTGGTGTCAGCACCCACTTCAATCCCACATCTTAAGAAAGCAGAACTCTTGGAAGCGAATTCTTCCAACAGGAACTTTTATTAAGAGTAGTTGATAGCAGGCACAATAGACAGGAGCTGAGATTTCCCAAGGAGAACGGTAGGTTAAGGTATCCACAAGCAAGACCCCACCCCATAGTCCATCCAGCCAGTGTGGGATGCCCAATCCCCAGGTGTGAGGTCCATCGTGGGAAAAGGGGAGATAACATCGGCCCGTCTCCAGTTCACGCAGCGATGGTTGGTGGCTCTTCACACCTTCCTCTGAGATCGTAGAAATAAACCAGGCGCGGAGGTTACATTCTTTGTTCCTTCCCTTGTTCTTACTGACAGTTTAGGGAGAGAAAATTCAGAGAGAGAGAGAGAGAGAGAGAGCACAGGGGAGCAAGATGTTACATTGTAGCAGATAGAGGAAGCAAAGGCAATAAAGGAAAGCAAAAGGTTACATTGTAGTGGATAAAGGAAGCAGAGGCAATAAACCCACGGGCACATCCCCCCTCGCCCTTGGGAGAATGGCAGAACCCAGGGAAAGGTGAGATTTGTTTTGGGGTAAGAGGGGATAGATAGAAATGGAATGGAATGGGTTCTGACAGTTGGTGAGGAGGCTGCCCGCCCTCTGATCTCCTAAGGGGTCAAACAGCCCCCCCCCAAGTGTCCCCTCCTGAGCAGATTGTACAGGGTGGGCAGATTCCCCCTGGAGAACGTGGCCCCAGCGTTAAGAAAGGCCGAGCCACATAGAGGGAGAACCAGCACCAGACATCTACGGCAATCAGAGCAGCTTTCACTGTTATCCTGCTAAGTCCGCCCGTGCTCTTCCATCGGTGGCTGTTCCTCTCCATTCTGGGTCATCCCTGCGGCGTTGAGGCCTTCTTCAAGGGCAGGCCCACACAGAGCAAGCGCTGTCCTCGCAATGGCAAAGGTGTGAATCACTCACTGTCTTCAGCATTTCCTGGACCAGGCTTGCTGCTGCTGGCCAAAGGCTCTCCTGGTGATGGGCTTCTGCCTGCTCTTCTAGAAAGCGTTATGGGTCCTCCAAGATGCCTGCAAGACTGCATGCCAAATCTTTCAGAGGAACTATCCCCAGCAAGAAAAAATCGATGGCATCTCTGCGAAGCACAGGGCATCTGCCCCAAGGGGAGCTCAGGATCCCAGAGATTCAATTTGAGCGTCTTGCAGCCTCCGGGCACTGGGCAGGAGGACTGGTGTTCAGACGTGGGCTCGGTGCCTGGGGTGTTTAAGAATTTGGATGGGGAGAAACGGGCTGCAACATAGCCCTAACACAACAGAGTGTGGATTTTTGCTCCCAGGGTCAGGAGAATTGAGATCTTTGACTCTGGTTAGGACAGTACTCTCTGTAGGGATCTGGTGCAGAATTTGGGGGTTATCTTTGTCTCGCAGCCCCTGCTGGAAGAGCAGATGGCAGCCATGGCCAGGAGGCCTTTGCATAAATCCACCTTGTGCACCGGTTCTGTCCATTTCTGGATCAGGAGCCTTGCTCACAAGCACCCATTCCTTAGTCACCTCCCACTCAGATTACTGCAATCTGCTGTACGTGGGGCTGCCCCTGAAGATCATGTGAAAGCTACAAATGGTCCAGAATAGCTTGGTGCTCTCTGAGCTTGGCTGTTTTCTTGCAGACAATTCATTAACCAAACTAGGTAACATCATCAGTGCGAGAAATATCATTTTCAAGAAAATCTCCATACACAGAAAGCACCAAGGAGCTACAAATATTCTTCTTTATTGGTCCAAAATACATTGGCCTGGAGGCACTCCAGGCTGAATGGCCCAAAGGACGGATCTGTCCTCCAGCAATATTGACTAGAACTGCCCAGTTAGCAAGGAACAGAGCTAACCTATAGCAGAATCCCCAATCCCTATTACTCTAAGATGATCCAAAATGTATCATGGTTGATGGGCTCAAAGGCCACTAAGTTGCCTAACAGCTGCCTCCTTCCAAGTCCTGACAATGATCTTCCAGAAGAACAATCAGTGAAGTCTTTTTCAGAACAGCTCCACATCTTAAATTGGGCCATAAATCGAGCCTATCGTTTGCTACAGGTTTGAATTTTCCAGAGGCTGGGAGTCCAGCCAGGAGCCCCTATCCCAGTGCAGATGGCCAAGAGGGCCACCATCTCAGACCACGCCTTTATGTCTCTGGGTTTAGCCTTGCCTCCAGTGTGGTTCTCGGTTTAAGATTCTCTCTCTCTCTCTCTCTCTCTCTCTCTCTCTCTCTCTCTCTCTCTCTCTCTCTCTCTCTCTCTCTCTCTCTCTCTCTCTCTCTCTGTGTGTGTGTGTGTGTGCCTGTGAACAATAGAAGAGTGAAATTCGTTTCCATCCCATGAACATACAATCCTGTTTCTGCCAAAGACGTCCTACATTGTCCCTGAGCTAAGCTTTTGCCAGCAACCAAATTGTCCACTGGGATCTTTTCCTCAGAAAGGATTTAAAGAAAATCCTTTTCTCTTGTCTGCTTGCTTAACCAAGATGGTTGCATAAACCTAGCAACAGCATGAAAGCAGCCTGCTAAATTCGGTTACATTCATTTTTTTATGATTTAGTGCGTTGCATAAACACTTAACTAGTGTTCCACAAATTCTGCAAAGTCAGAAAAATGAGTTAATTTAGGCAATGTTGTGTGAACACAGTCTCACTGTTGTCTTTTAAATTTCATAGAATTACTGTGCAATCCCATGTCATGTTAACCAACTCATTATTTTTCCCTTTGTAAAAGTTGGTGGTTTCCCTGCACTTCCTCGCTTATGTGAGCATGCAAATAAACTTCTTAATTTTAGCTTATCATTCCTTTTTGTGTGTGTTTTTGAGTTTGTGTCTGACCTTATTTTATTCCACATCCTGTTTGTGATTTTTATTGCAAGCTTGAACTAATCTCCCCCAAATAATATGACAAAAAAGCAATTTTTCTCAATTGACAAATCCAAGTGCCCAATTTTAGTAAAATCTTCTTTAGGATAAGTTCTTACCTTACATGTTCATCCATCTTTACAAGCATAGAAGACCTCTGGCATGGAAGAGACTGGACAATCATTTATCTGGAATGGTATAGGGTCTCCTGCTTGAGCAGGGGGTTGGACTAGAAGACCTCCAAGGTCCCTTTCCAACTCTGTCATTCTGTTAACTGTTGCTTATGCAATACCTGATCTTCCCAGGTATTGATATCAGGCCGACTGGTCTGTACTTTTCTAGATCCATTTCCCCCCTTTTTTCAGGATTGGAACCACATCAGCTCTTTTCCAGTCAGAGTAGTCAGAATCAGTCCTCCGGTGGTTGCCTGGTGCTCCAGAATAGTTGCTAGATATGGTTCAGTGGCTCCAATATCACATCTGCCAGCTCCTTCAGTACCCCAGGATGTAATCCATTTGGTCCTAGTGATCTGAGCTCGTTTAGGGTAGACAAGTGTTGTCTTACCATTTTCTTGCCTGTTTTGGCTTGTATTTCTAATCTATTTTTTTACGCTTCTGCTTTTGATAGGTGGAACTATTTTTTACCTTTGGGGTAAAGATAGAACAAAGAATGAATTAAGCAGTTCCACTTCCTCCCTGCTGACTGTCGCCTTGTTACCATCTTTTCCCATTAATGGGTCGATTTTAAGCCTAGGAAATATATTCCCCCTTTATGTGAACATTAGGCCCAAATGCTTTAACTTACAATTTTCCTGGGTTTTGTTGCATGAGAAGATGGGTACTGTAAATGCTTAACTTTTTTCTTAATGGAAAGCATTTTGGACGGCCTCAGTAAATAAATCTTTGGCAAGGATGTATCTTGGTCGATTAAGCACGATTGACTAAATCTGTGGCATACTTGCCGTATACAAGACGTGAATACGAAATTAGCCAAGCCCACGTAAGCTGAGCACGTTGTGCAAAGCCAGCCGTGCTGCTTTAGATGAGATAAGCCTCTGTGGCAACATGCAGAAAAGACATACTGTTCATCAGCTGGGGTGTGAAATCCGAAGTTTTTCTCAACTTGTCATAAAATGGGTAATAAAATGCCCTTATTATCAGAGGAGTTTTCACTGATCAAAATGTTAAACTCAGTAATATAAATTCTTTAGACCCTAGATATTCTTGAACAGTGGCCAGCTCAGTGGGCAAATTAACCACCCAATGGGGGTATTAAGAGTTTGCAAAGAATGGTTGGCAGGAAGCAAAGAAGAGCAGAGCCCACTGCAGATGCCGCCTTGTTCTTGTCTGGCTTTGTTGGAGCACCATTGCTGCTTGTGCAAAGCTCCCGGCTTTTCCCTTTTGGCTGCCCCAAAGATACATTGTCCTCTGGCTCCTGTTCTGGGTGGGTCAAACCAAAGGAAGGTGAAGCTGAGGGCTGCCAAAATGCAAGAGACGTTCTCATCCATCTTCATGATGTGTTCTTTCTCTTTCCAAAGAAGTTACGATAGAAAGAGTATCTTAATTAATGTGTGAAGAGCTGAAGCAAATCCTTATGCATGACCGCTGATGTATGAAAAAGGCCAGTAAAATACATGTTAAGGTAAATTTCTCCCCTAAAATAAATGCTGGGATTTCCTTGACATCTTGTGTCATTATTAACATTTAAAGGGAAAAATGAAAGGGTGTTTGAAAAGTTTGAAAGCTTCTCTTTATTTGAAAATGGCAGAGAAGTTGGGTTCAGGCCAAGTAATTAGGCACCAAATTTGAAATGAAATGTCTCTGTTGAAATGAGAATTTAAATGAATTAGCTGTATCTCTCACTGGCTTTGAAAGAGCTGCTTAATTTTAAAAAGCTAGGTATAATCTGAGTTTGGCATGTACAACTTAATTATAGGCAGTCTTGACAACCAACAAAAAAGGCACTCCCATCTGGGCTGGCCTGTTCAACTTCTGAGCTCTGTTAATTATTTCACAAGTATTGGAATTGCTTTCTAATTAATTTCCTGTGCTCGACCCAATTGTAGGTCTGCGGAAATGCGGTTACTTGGCTTGATCCTTTTCACCGAGTTACGGAAGTTCAAGTTTAAACTGCTTAGCTGGGAAGGTTCTGCAAGAATTTATTGCTGCTGATGCCCTGCTTTCCAATTGCCTTCCCAGAACAGGGAACAGCCAACCTGAGCAATCCTTGCCTGCATGGCTTGAAGAGGGAGCAAAACGTTTGGCACAGAATCGATGGCAACAGCGACCTTGGAAACGAGAGACAAACTTCTGGATCCTTTAAAAGAAGCCTTTAATTGCTTCATCAGTCCAGCCTTTTGTTTAAAAGCTGCTTCTTTAAAAACAGCACTTGTTTTTCTTGTCATAAGATTTTCAATGGTGCTGGGACTTTCAGCTTCTGAGGAAACAGAAGTTGAGGACCGACTCCTGCGTGTGTCTGTGTCCGGCTTCTCACAACACCTGGCCGGTACTCCCTCCCCCCCCCCCCAGGTGACCTTGGCTCTTTACGATAGGGAGCAACATTTGAAGGAGAGTCCATACCATTATTCTCATCATTAGGAACAAATTCTCCTTCAAATGAGTTTAACCCTGCCTTTCTCCAAAACCTCCTCTGCCCGGTAGGGAAATACAGAAAACAAGATGAGGAATCCGCAGGATGTACAAATAGTCCTTGACTTACAGCCATTTGTTTAGTGACTGTTCAAAGCTACAATGGCACTGAAAAAGTGACCGATGATTTTTTTCACTTATGACCACTGCAGCATCCCCGTGGTCACAGGATCAAAATTAGGACCCTTAGCAATTGACTCATGTCTTATGATGGTTTCTAAGTCCCGGGATCATGTGATCTACCCTTTGTCAGCTACTGACAAGCCAAGTCAATGGGGAGGCTAGATTCACTTAACAACCTTATTATTTATTGAAAAGTTTTACAATACATTTTTGAATCCAAAAAAAGCCCCCTCCTCCCCCTCCCCTCTCCCCAACCCCCCTTCCCCTCCCCTCCCCCCTCCCCGACTTCCCAGAGCTGAATACGGGGTATAATAATACAAACAAGCATAATCTAAAATATGCTAACAACAATAATAAAATATTAAATTCTATCACACTTTAACTCTCCATAGTCAAAATATTAATAAAATAACTACTAACTAATTATACGTCATAAAAATCCGCTACTTATTCAAATGCTAAATGATACTTTTTAGTCCCATATTTATTCTGAATATATTCAACCTTATTATTAACTTAACAACTGCAGCGATTCTCTTAACAACTGTGGCAAGAGAGATCGTAAAATGGGACAAAACTCATTTAGCAAACGTCTCACTCATTTTGGGCTCCGTTATGATTGTAAGTCAAGGACTACCTGTAAAATGTGAGGCTGGCATATTTGTTCTCCGTGTCTTCACCCATCCAGGCCTCAGATTCTGCCCAGCGCATAAATTGGAGCTGTACGTGTCATTCATGTCTTGAAGCCTATTTGCATTTGGAAATGTTAATACAAAAAAAAAATCCCCTATAGATATTTTATGACTCTTTTGACATATGGGAAGATCAGATAATGCGAAGGTTGTGGGAATCTTGATCCAGAGGGAAAGCAGTTGGGTGATGCTCTCTGGCTTATTTTCCCACCTGCAAAACAGAAAGGAGGAAGCCCATTTATTATGAATTCCATGTTTTAAGTGCAAACTGGTGCAAAAGAATAGAGCTGGGTGGAACATTCATTCCACAAACTTTTAATCAAAGCATCCCATGGATAGGGCAGCACTTTACATCAAGGCACTAGCTTCAGTCTGGGCACGGAAAGGACCTTGGCAGAACGAGGGGGACGTGTGGATGAAGTTGCGGCTCTCTGACACTCTCCTTCAAGGCCTGGAGGGGGAATGACACTCTTTCCCAAGTTAAGGCATCGTCTCTGATGGAAGAGCATCCCTTTGGGTGTTCAGAAAGGATCAGAAGAAAGAGATACCGACAAGATATATTTCAGTTGGTAGAACAACTTGCACAGTCAGTGTGCAAATGTGTGAAGCTGGTTCTCCCGCCAGAGGAAACAGGCAGGGAGGGAGGGAGCTGCCTTGTCCTTCACAAAGTGAAACATTAATGTCATTCTGAATTGCCTAATTGAGTTGGAGAACTGATCCTCGTGAGGATTTGCAGATGTCCCTCTCTTTCCAAGTATAATTAATGTAACTCAGTGTAAATGACACTCTTTCAGAACTTTGCATTCATGAATTTATTACATGGTGGAGACTGAAACAGGAGGGGAGGAAGTGGACATCTTTTGGTGGGAAAAAGGGTCCACCACACTTGGAAAGTCTGCATGGAGCAGATTTTTTTCAGGATTTCATCGCTTTGTTTTTCCTTGAAAGGAATAAAACATTATTCAGAAATTTCTAAGGAGTCTAAAGGACATTAGAAGAAGCCACCTGAAAATCCCAAGTAATAATAATTGTCTCTCTATCTCATCTAAAAGTTGACAAGTATAAATGTGACAAGCTGAAAAACGCTAGCTAACCTAAACCGCAAGAAAAGGAAATACAGAAATAACTATAGGAGCTGAGCTTTGTTAACAGAAAATTAGATGGTGATAGATAGGATGTGATAGGGACGTGGTGGCTCAGTGGGTTAGGACTCTGAGCTTGTCAATCAGATGGTTGGCAGTTTGGCGGGTCGAATCCCAAGTGCCACGTAACAGAGTGAGCGCCTGTTACTCGTCCCAGCTTCTGCCAACCTAGCTGTTCGAAAGCACGTAAAAATGCAAGTAGAAAAATAGGGACCACTACAGTGGGAAGGTAACAGCGTTCCGTGCGCCTTTGGCATCCACATGACCACGGAGACATCCTCGGACAAGCGCTGGCTCTTTGGCTTTGAAACGGAGATGAGCACCGGTCCCTAGAGTTGGAAATGACTAGCACGCATGTGCGGGGGAACCTTTACCTTTACTAGATAGGATGTGTACAAAGGGGCTTCCTGGAACATGGGAGGGACAGTGGTTTTAGGCGGTCCGGATGGTTCATCGGATGATTAGGGAAGGGGCGTTGAGTGCAATAGGGGAGGGGAAAAATCTGCATCGGGGATAGGATATAAAAATGTGTGAAACAGCTGTTTAAGGTGTGACTGAACTCCTGTGTGGGTTTCAGTTCACCAAGCCTTTGCAAACGCTTCTTTTGAAATAAAAACTTTGTTACTGGAATTCCAAGTGAATTTATTTGTTTTGGGATATTGAGCCACTTTCCAAACACCCTCAAAAGTGCAGCCCTTTAGGAGGAGAGCAAGCAAGGGGAACTTTGGCATCAGCCTCTCTGGAGATTTATTTCAATAAATGTGGATTAAATAGTGCATGGTGGCTCTGTGTGTGTGTGTGTGTGTGTGTGTGTGAGAGAGAGAGAGAGAGAGAGCACATGTGAGTGTTTTTCTGATCTTAATTTATAGGAAATAGATTATCTTGTGAACAGTGGACATCAACTGTAATGTAACGTCAGTCAACTATCCTCACTTCTTAATTTCAAACTACAACCAAAATGGTCTTTTTTAAAAAAAAATAAAAATAATTTATATAAACTATTTTCTATTCTGAATTCTCCTATCATAAGATGATTAATAGCTTATGATCTATTTTGTTTGGATTGATTTAGGGATCTTTCTCTACCTTCAGTTCAGCCCTCAAGTTTTACTTTGGAAAGCTAGATGTCCTATTAACTATTTTTGAAAATCAATGAATGACTGTAACTTTGTTCTTCTGTTTGGTTTTGTGGGAACAATTCAGAAAAAGAAATATTTTGGGGAATATTAAAAAGGCAGGATATATTTCACCAAAAGATTTTAAATTCAGAAACCAACCAACCCACCCCTCCCCCCAAGTCTCTCTGCCCCAAACAGAAACCAGGTCTGCAGAAATGCAGATGTGATAATCTTGTCAGAAAGATTGGAGTCAGGAACCTGGGATTAGGAAGAAAGATCCCTAGAATCAGCACCAAAAATCTAAGAGTCATCAGCCCCAGCCCCAGGGAAGCAGGATATGACCTTTGGGACATAATAGGAATAACCCACCACCATCAGAATACCAGAAAGGCGCACTCAGTCTCAGGTCAAAGTTCATGCCACAGGAACAACTCCAAACAAAAGCTCAAGACGGTATAAAAACCCACTCTCTACTACATGCATTCTCTCTTTTCTTCCAGAGCCACATTTCTGTCTGGCTCTGCTCTTCCATAAACTACAACCTTCTTTCTAAAGCAGTCGCCATGTTGTTTATTCCTGGCTTGGACTGGACCCTGATGAAGACTTTTCCTTCAACAGTTTAAATGACTGAACATTTCTGAAATAATATCCCTTTGAGGGGGCAGAAACTCCTAATTTTCAGATAAGAATCTACAGGAACATTTGTTCAAAGAATATTCACATAAAGAATTTAGAAAAAGAAAAAAATATTTTTTTAAAAAAAAAACCATATATATTTCTTGGTAGTTTGGGAGGAAATTTTTAAAAAAGTAATGAATAGTTGCTGAGTGGGGGAAATCTAACTGGTCCGTTTTTGTATCCCTCACTGGGGGAATACCCAACAGAGGCCTCCATGTTTGGAGGGATTGAAAAAAAGGAAAATAAAAGAATGAATAGATCAATCTACGTTTTCTAGGTGCTGACTCAGAGGTAGCCCAGGTTAGGGGAGAAAGCACTGATTTATCCTTACCTCCTACATGAGGCAAGGACATAACAATGGCATAAAAATTGCTTACATCAAAGAAACCTCTATATAGGAGTAATATGGAAAAAAGGAAGGATTGATGCAGGGGTGCAGGTGTTATGATAAATGAAAAAAAGGGTTATGGCTTTTGTTTTGCTTCCATTTTTTAAATCAAAATCACCGAAAGTGCAATAAAAGATGGCAAATGTTGCATGTGAAATAAACAATGGCAGAAGCACAAAAAATTATCAAGGCATCCTCTAAGAAAGATTTCAGTGTTATACCTTTTCATAGGACAGAATCCCAGCCAACATCTTTATTTGGCCCGATCCCAGGAACAAGAATTAGAAAAGTTCTCCAATGAGTTTATTTGACCATCTCCATAGCACCAGGATAGCTGCCAAGCCCATTCCCTGAAACCCCAATTAAAAGGGACCTGTTGCATAATCCCTTCCTACCAATCGTTGCCAAGGCAGGCAAAAACAGTTTAACAAGCAACAACAGTCTTAGCAAGAGCCAAGAATGGCTATTTCTGTAGGGCCAAGGATCCACTGCAGACTGTCTAATGACAGGAAATGGCTCCAGAAGTGGTGGCCATTTTTAAGCGTGTGCGCACATCAGCTTGGGCTTCAGACATCTAGATGCTGTCCTGATGAAAATCAACTTCTATCTGGGTGGGCTGGCAATCAATGGTTTCCGTACTACTGATAACTGCCTTTAGTTTCTCATTGCAAGGTTTGTGAAGCAGTCCAGAGAAGGGAACCTAGTTCTGATTCACCATATCTCCAGTGGCTGGCTAAACTTTTTTCAAGCATTAGAGAACTGCATAAGGTAAAACTCTTCCTGCCCAGAGGGGTTCTTGGCCAAAAGGTGGGCAGAGGAAAGAACACAGAACTTTGCCTGGTGGTGAATGACTCAATGTCTTTCTGGGTCAAAGGCAGCGGTGGGATTCAGCCAGTTCGCACCACTTTGGCAGAACCGGTAGCTAATTTTTTGTTGCCCAGGCCCAGAATGGACCGCTGGAAGCAGCATAAACACAGAGAACCGGTTGTTCACATATTTGAATCCCACCACTGGTCAATCCCACACACACACAAACACACACACCCAGAGAAAGAAAAAAATTGTGTAATATTAAACAGGCAGTTCTTCCCCAAAGGAATAATGGGGAAGACCTTTAAAAAGGCAGAAACTTCTCCCTCCTCCCCCACAGCCAGAAACTCAGCAGAAACCAGGTCTGTAGAAATGCAGATGTGATAATCCTTTCAGAAAGATTGAAGGCAGGATCTTGGAGCTGATGGGATTAGAAAGACAAAAGATCCCTAGAATCAACACCCACTCACCCAAAAAAATCCAACACAGGACATAGTCATCAGCCACAGCTCCAGGGAAGTAGGATATGACCTTTGGGACATAATAGGATTCACCCACCAATACCAGAAAAGCAGACTGAACCTCAGGTCAAAGTTCGTGCCACAGGAACAGGAACTCCAAACACAAAAGCCCAAGAAGGTATAAAACGCCACTACTCCCAGAAACATGTGGTCAGCTGCTCCTGAGCCTCAGGTCTTGTGGTTCTGTTCTTCAATAAACTCCAACTTTCTTTCTAAAGCAGTCTCCAGTTTATTTATTCCCAGCTTGGACTGGACCCTGATGAAGACTTTTTCTTTCAACAATATCCAGAGAGTAAAATAACAAAGGAATATCAGGTTGACACCCAAAGCCACTCACTGTAATCTCTGCAGTAGGAAATAGAATATGCTCAATTATCACAAAGCTTTGATGATTTAAATAATATTAAGAGACTTGATGGAGCATTGGGTAAACTGCAGTATTGCAGGCTAACTCTCCCCACAGCCTGGAGTTCGATCCTGAGGGGGGTCAAGGTTGATTCATCCTTCCATACTTTCAAGATAAGTAAAAAGAGAAGCCAGATTGTTGGGGGTAATGTGCAATTAATTCTTACATTGTAAACCATAGTGTAGCTAAGCATAGTGCTGTAAAGCACTATGGAGCAGTAAAAAGGTAAATGTAAAGGTTCCCCCGCACATGTATGCTAGTCGTTTCCGACTCTAGGGGCCGGTGCTCATCTCCGTTTGAAAGCCGAAGAGCCGGCGCTTGTCCGAGGACGTCTCCGTGGTCATGTGGCCGGCATGACTAGACGCCAAAGGCGCACGGAACGCTGTTACCTTCCCACCGTAGTGGTCCCTATTTTTCTACTTGCATTTTTACGTGCTTTAGAACTGCTAGGTTGGCAGAAGCTGGGACGAGTAACAGGTGCTCACTCTGTTACGCGGCACTCGGGATTCGACCCGCCAAACTGCCGACCTTCTGATCGACAGGCTCAGTGTCCTAACCCACTGAGCCACCACGTACATAATCCTAAATACTATTGCTGTTGCTATTAACTAAATATAGACAGCAGTTTGGATAAGAATATTTTCCTCTTCTTGTCATGTTTGAAAGTGCTCAAAGCTGAATTTGGACTCCTGCAGAATCTGAGAATATGAAGAGGAGCCTGAAAAATCCTGATCCACTTCATGTCTCTGCCTGGCATGTCCATTCTGTCTGGTCATTATTAGGAGACTCTTCATTGATTCTGTTTGAGAGCAGGAACAATCAATCAGTGGCTTGCCTCACTGGAGTTTCTCAAGAAGAGATTAGACCACCATTTGTCCAGAATGGTATAGGGCAGGGGTCCCCAACCCCCAGTCCATGGACCAGTACCAGGCTGCGACATGCCAGCAACCGGTCTGCACAAACAAGCAAAGCCCCATCCACGAGATGCAGGTAGCACACAAAACCACGCACCCTCTGGTCTGCAGTTCTCTCCATGGAACCGGTCCCTGGTGCCCAAAAGGTTGGGGACCTCTGCTATAGGATCTCCTGTGTGGACAGGACTAGAAGACCTCCCATCTAACTCTATTATTCTGTTATTGCTTTGTTGGAGCTTCATACCCCACCCAAAGCTTTCTCAGCCCACGTGGCTCTCATTCACTTTTTAGAGAGAAATCTTGACCTAGGCTGAGAGGAATTCCATCCTTAAGCCCCAGTAACCAAAGTCATGGGGGCTTACTCCCTTAGGGCTTGACAGACAAAGTAGAGAAAAACCAACCAACTAAAGAGTATTTATCCTTCCACATTTTGTGCAATGCATTGAAGAAACCGTGTCTACAGGATCTGACATATAGGCAGATGCACCATGGAACAGCCTCTCTTCTCTTCCCAAGCAGTGATTTTCCTTGGAGACAGAATGCCTCTGTCATACCACCCCTGTTACACAACCTGCTTAGCAAGACTGTCAAAGACCTAATGGCTGCATTCATATTACCTGCTAAGCTTGGTTGATTTGATTTTTGTGACTTGGTGTGTGCTGTGCCAACCTAGGCTGCTCAGTTAATTTATGGTTCACTGTATTCTATGAACTACAAATGGATTAACTCAGTAACAGTTTAACTTAGTTCCCCAACCCCCACTCCTGCTTCTCCTCCTCCTTTTTTCAGGATCCAATCAACGCATGCTAATTTGGGCAGAATGACAATATAAACCCTATTGACGCAACACAACTGTGACACTGCAGAACCGGGAATGGTCTCCAACTGCTGAAAGAGGAGAATTTCTGTGACTTGATGTTCAATCAGAAAGCAAAAGTGGCATCTTGTTAGCCCCGTAATTTTGCATGCAATGTTTACTTAACAATCAGAAGTTTATCATCACATTTTGAAAAACACACCATTAGCTCCCTTATTTCAGCCATTACTACTACAGCCCCACATGCACCCAGACCAGCTCAGCCCAGCCTAGCCTCCGGCCCCAACTGGCTTTCCCGAAGATGCGCTTCTCAGCCCTGATTATAAACCAGAGCTGGCAAAACAGAGTGATTTAATGAAGTTTTGATACAGCTCATCAAATACTGAAATGAGAAGTTGCAATATTAATTTAGAAACTCATTATCATTTCAATTCCACTCATTCTAAACTGCATTAATAATGGGGCAGTTCATGGCATTTCTGAAGGATGATGTATCATTCAAAGGGCAAAAATATATTTCAAAATTACATTTCATTTGACACCCAAACATCAAGCATATTTTCCATAAAACCATGTAATCGGTTCCTTTCTCGGTGCGTCTCTTCCCATCTTGAGGTTGGGGGAGAGGCTGGGGGAGGCAAAAGCGCCCCTTGCACATTGAAGCACAGATCCTGATCCAGGAAACCAAGCCTTCTTTTTCCAGCCCTGCTCCCTGCCTCCAAGGACTGAAACTGGGGCCCGTTGTCAGGAAAAAGACCTTTCAATCGCAGGCAATGTCTCAGTGAAGATGAGAGCTTTGTGCCAGATTGAATTGGTTGAGAGATTTGGAAGAGTAACTAAGTGCGCCCAGACATTATCAGCAGCCTATGGAGAGAAGCATGGAAGGAACTATTCAGATAAGCTATAGTG
Source organism: Vipera ursinii (assembly GCF_947247035.1). Taxonomy (NCBI): domain Eukaryota; kingdom Metazoa; phylum Chordata; class Lepidosauria; order Squamata; family Viperidae; genus Vipera; species Vipera ursinii. The sequence goes on from NC_139523.1 coordinate 3,046,042, forward strand.
GTCAAAGATAGCTGGAACAGGTCCTCCTGATGTGACCGATGCTGGAACTCAGGAACCATTGATTATCTGTCTGGACATTTTGTTGGACGTTGACCAAGCCTTCCACAGAAATGGATTTACCACCTGATCTATTCAGACTGGAAGCTCTCTGGAAGATTCAAAACTCACTCAGTGGCTTATTTATTTAGATTTAGAAACTGCTTGGGACCCATCTACTCTGAGAGGCCTGCAATTAAAATAAGGAGGAGTGTAAAACCAAGGAAGAAAGCTGCAGGCATAGGAAATATACAATTAAAGCAACTAGATGTGGTTATGTTGTACCAAACTAAGTAACTGAAAAGCTGTGCAATAAATCAAGCAGTCGGTTTGTGAGCACCAGGAAAGGAATAAGGTGATGACTAGGAGCCAGCATGGGTTTGTTATGAGCCGGTCATGCCAAACAAATCTTACCACCTTCTTTTGACAAAGTGACTTAATTAGTGAACCAAGGAGATGCCACGGATGAAGCATACTTAAATTTCAGTAAGGCATTTGATAAAGTAGAACACAACCTATTTCTTGGTAAGGTAGAACAATACAGAAGACACCATCACTATCACTTATAATTGCAGTTGGCTGGCCAGCCAACTCAGGGCGTTGTCCTCAATGGAACCCCATCCATATGGAGGGAAGCCTGCAGCAGGGTACCTCGGGCTTCTGTCACAGGCCCAGTGTTCTTCTACATCTTCATAAACAATCTAGATGAGTGTATTGAAGGGGACCTCATCAAATTTGCAGGCATGGGGGAACTGCTAACGTTGAAAGCTATACTCAAGTTTGAGAAGGATCTTGAGCATTGGGCGCCATCTAACAAGAGGCAGTTCAGTGGTGAGAAAAGTAAGGTCTTGTACTTAGGCAGGAAAAAGATAAGATGCCCAGGTACAGAATAGGCAGCACCTGTAGTGTCTGTGAGAGGGATCTAAGTATCCTGATGGGCTACCTCTTAAGATGAATCAGCAGTGTGCTGTAGCCTACACAATCCTAGGTTGGATCAACAGAGGGATAGCATCAAGTATACCAAGAATACCAAGTGTGGCCTCACAAAAATTGATAGTACAACTCCATAATCCACTACACGTGGTATATTGAGCCTTGGTGGAGCAGTGGGCTAATGCCTCCTTAAGTAATACCAGCTGCCTGCAATTAGTGCAGGTTCGCATCCCACCAGGCTCAAGGTTGACTCAGCCTTCCATCCTTCCGAGGTAGGTAAAATGAGGACCCAGATTGTTGGGGGCAATAAGCTGACTTTGTAATAATGCCGCTTGGGGGGCCAAAGCCCTAATAAGCAGGCATATACATAGAATGAAGGCTATTGCTAAGCACATTGGTTTGTGCTTAAATTGTAAGCCGCCCTGAGTCTTCGGAGAAGGGCGGGATATAAATGGGATTAAAATAAAATAAATAAAAATAAATATTGAGTCCAGTTATATTGTCAGCACAATATAAAAAGGGTGCTGAGGCCCTAGAAAGAGTGCAGAGAGGGACAACTAAGACGATCAAAGGTCTGAAGGCTAAACTGTATGAAGAGCTGCTAAAGGAATTAGGCATTTAGCTTAACAAAGAAAAGATTTGGGAACATATGACAGGAGTCTTCCAATATTAGAAGGGCTACTCCAGGGAAGAGGGAGTTGATTTATTCTCAATAAACCTAAAGGTAGGACAAGAAACAATGGGTGGAAGCTCATCAGTTGGGAATAAGGAGGAATTTTCTAACTCTGAGAACCACTAAGCAGTTTGCCTACCAGAGTTCTGGGTGTTTCATTGCTGGAGGTTTGAAAGAAAAGATTGGACCACTTTTTTTCCCCTGAGATGAAATAAGGACTCCTGCTTTGGGCAGAAGATTGGACTAGAAGACCTCAAAGGTCTCTTCCAAACTCACGATTCTATAAAATTCCTTTCTTTGACACCACAGTGCCAAAGCCACATCCATGCCACTTGCGTTCTTTTGGATGCTATTTCCAACTCCACTAGTCTCATTTTATCACATTTATTTTCGACTCCACTAAATAGCACAGCTGCTCAAGCTGATGTTGCTAATGAACACACGTGGCAAAGGGTTCTTAGGGAGCAAACAGAACACAGAAGCAGACTGATTGTTTCGCAAGAGATGAAAAAGCGACATAAATAGTGGGAATTGCATTTGTTTGGGTTTTTAAAGTGAAAAATTTGTACAGTTAATAGTAACACTTCCTCCCTCCTTGAATAAAAAGCAGGTATAAAATCGCATAGCGAATAACAATTTTCAGGCTCTTGTGATCAGGATCGGAGACCCAATTGCACCCAGGAGAGCAGAACCCCACACCTCCTGCAAAGTGCGAAGTGACCCCCGGCCCCACCAAGATCTCCAAGAGGTCCTGGCAACTTTGGGTGAAAGAATTGGCAATGGATAAAACAATTAAATACATCTCAATTTCATCCAATTAAAATGTACAGGTAGTCCTTGACATACAATCACAATTCAGCCTAAAATTTATGTTGCTAAGCGAGACAGTTGTTAGGTGAGTTTTGACACCTTTCTTGCCATAGTTGTTAAGCGAATCTGGTTTCACCACTGACTTTGCTTTTCAGAAGGTCGCAAAAGGGGATCACCGGACCCTGGGACACTGCGACCGTCATAAATATGAGTCAGTTGCCAAGTGCCTGAATTTTGGTCACATGGCCATGGGGCTGTTCTGTACCAGCCTGCAGAAAAAGCAGGGACAACCCCTCCACAAACGGCAAGAGGCTGGAATTACGCCTGCCAAATTTATTGCAACAAAAACAAACAAGACACGAACCAAGAAACAGAAGCTTAAAGAAACATGAACCATCCGCGCGGTTGCCTTCAGCAAACCAGAACTCCCCACACATTCCCCTTATATAGAGTTCAGGGCATGGCTTCTCTCTGCCTCCTTCCGAGAAGCCCCATTGCCTTCCTCTGTTTACTCCTAATTGACTGCCTCCTGCGTCAGGCGTCCTTGAACAGGGCCAGCTGTGGGTCATCTTCATCCACACTGTCAGGCTCACACAGCTGGGTCTCCGTGGTGACCAAGTGGGAGGGGCCTGGCTGAGGGCTATCATCAGCAAGATCTTCAACCCCCTCAGCAAGGTCTTCAACACCCCCCTCCTCCTCCTCTGAGTCGTCCGACCCAACTGCCGAACCCACAGGCTGACCCTGAATCACAACAGGGGCTTGCTCCAATGGTCATGTGAAAAACTGGCCATAAGTCACTTTTTTTCACTGAAGATGTAACTTTGAATGGTCACTAAACAAATGGTTGCTAAGTCTCTTCCTGTATATGAAACCAACGCTTGGGTCTTTGTCCTCGGCGCTCCTGGAGGGAATTCTGCTCCTCTGACTCAGAGAGGAGGCATCAGGCAAGTCCCGCCTGGACTTCAGAAGCCAAGATGGCAGCTGGAGTGATGCACTCGGAACAGGGAGGCACCATTTGAGGGTCCCATCGGGATTCTGCCTCCAAAAGGATGCCTCGGAGTGTGGGTGGCTCTTGCCACAGATCCCCTCTGGCAAAGTCTGTGGGGTCCCCCTTCGAAAGGCACCCAGGCAAATGGCAAAGCGATCTGTCTCCAGCTGGGAGGAGAAGGGACCCCCCGAGGTACAAAGGGCTCCACGTTGACGACGGAGAGGAGAGAGCAATAGAGTTGAAACTCTTTCTGCCTCCCCGAAGCAACCCCCTCTCTCATCAGTCCTGGTGCAAGGGCGTGAATTGATTATATTCTATCTCCCTTTCCCCTCACAGAATTAGTAATTTATAAAGGATTTTAAAAAAAAAAGTTCGGTGATAATCTTGCATGAATAGATCATACAGGACACAAAGTTTTCCATGTAAAGGTGCAGAACTCTGCTCTTATTTACCAGAACAAAATTGGACTGTGCCATTTGGGCCACGTTTCCCTTCTCCTTTTAGTATCTCCTGGTGGCCTCTTTTCCCCCCTTCTCTTCCCCTCTTCTTTGCTGAGTCTTTTAACCTCTTCTTTTGAACCCCCCCCCGATACAAACTATTTCCTTGCATTCTACTATCCAACATGTTTAGTACAGAAGCTGTGGAAAAAATGAGGGGACGGGAGATGCTGCCGGGCCCTCCCTCCAGCTGGGACCCAATCGGGAGAATGAGGTCCTCCCACTTTGCTCCTCCAATGCTCCTCTGGCTGCTGCCCCCTGGGCATCCTCAGCCGTCCTCTTCAGCGTCAGGATCCTGGGGAAATGAAGTCTGGGCCGATGAGCGAGGGGTGAGCTGCCAGCCCAAGGCCGTGAAAGCTTCCCCTCGGATATGGGAATGTCATTGTCCAAGCTGGCTTTGAAGCAGTCTTCTTTCTGGTTTTAAAATGGGGGCCAAAAGGGTCCCTTCAGTTTTTGAAGGACAGCCAACCCGCCGTGGCTGCTCACGGCTAGGGGTAGCAGGTAGCAGACGTTGGGCTCTTTCCTCATCCGGAGGTTGGGAGGAACCTCTCTGCGCTTTGGCCTCCAAGATGAGACTCTGGGTGGGTGGATGATGGGCTTCCTCTGCATCCCCATCTTCATCTGGCCCCGAGCGGCTTCTCTGGGGAGACTGTGCCCTGTTTATCCCAAGCCTCAAATCGAGGCACCAAACACACACAGACATCAATGCGGGAAGAGACAAGGTTTAAATGCAGCAGGAACGTTGTCCAGATTGTCTAAAATATTTTTGCTGTCAATTTAGAGGGATTGTCTTGCTGAGGGCGATCTATTTCTGCTCACTGCAGTGCTGACTGAACAGCCAACTCATGAAGAAGAAGAAGAAGAAAAAAATAAACCCACACAAGTTACAATAATTTAAATAATTGGGTGTTTTTTGTATATGTGACAGCGTCAGGAGTACACAATGCTTATCCACAGTAAAATCCTGAGGGATGGGAGAAGCAGGAGCAGATGAATTCTTGTGAAAGAAAAATGCTATTTTCATGCAAATATCCCTCTATAATAAAATACCCAGGGAATAAAAATGGCAAGCAGCAGGCTGATTTTCCACACAAGAGGGCTGCCTGATCTCGCTATCATTAATAGGACCAGATGCATGAATGAAACGGAGGCCGACCTGGGGGGGGGGAGGAGGAGGAGGAGGAGGAGGAGGAGGCGGCCAAGGGCAAGGGTAAGGGAGGGGATCCTGAATTTCAGGGAAGAGACCAAGCCCCTGCTGAGGATGGGCCAAACCACTCACTTCCTCCCATCCCAATCTTCCTCCTTTGCTTTAGCCATTTTCTCTGCAATTCCAGGAAAGCCTCGGGAGGGGGGAAAAAGGGTAGAATTCCAGATGCACCTGTTAGCGAAGTTTTGTTGAACCGATAGAGAAGATAGTCTTCACTATCTTCAAAATAAACACTTGAATAATTCAAAGTTTTATAACTTAATTTATAAGTTCTTTCTAAAATAGCAACTCCCCTGTGACAATCTGTGTTACTGGCAGGCTTTCTGGCCTGGCTCATTGGCAAGGTTAGCATCCCCTGGAAATGAGATGCTGCGTATCGTTTGCAAAACAACTTGGGAGAAAGGTAGCCCCTGATCATACTGCACGCTCTGGCATGAAGAAATAGCCTCGCGTTATACATAATAGCTAACAGGAAGCAAATTCTTTCAATCTTCCTCTCACTGTGAAGACTAATCATTAGACAGAACAAAACAAAACAGATGACTACTGCAAAGATAACAAGCAGAGGGGGAGGAAGGGACAGGGAATAGGAAAAGGAACAGGGATCTTTTAAAAAAATATAAATTAGAGGATCTGAGTCTCTCTCTCTCTCTCTCTCTCTCTCTCTCTCTCTCTCTCTCTCTCTCTCTCTCTCTCTCTCTCTGTGTGTGTGTGTGTGTGTGTGTGTGTGTGTGTCCCCCTCCCTCCCCCCAATGCAATAGGGACAACACTGAATCAACTTCACACTGGCCATGGTAGTTGGCTGGTGCTCCCTACAAGTGGGGCAAAATACAATCACCCAAACTGTGACTGCAGAGTGGAAAACAAACTATCCAACATAGGGTGACAGAGTGCCAAAACAGAGCGTATAATGGAGATTTTGCTGATTTCCTGGTTGTGACAAATGAAGCAAAAAATTATATCTGTAATCTAGACATACCTTTATAATATTTTATACTTCACATTTTGTATTTTTATCTCTTGTGTTTTTATTGAAATGTGATGTGAATGTGCCACATGATAAATAAGTCTCTCCAGTAAAACTACCTAGACTAATTCTAGCAAAAGAGTGAGATATCAACAGCTCATGTCAATATCAGAGAAACTCTAATTTTCCATACCTGAAAGGGAAGCATAGAACACAAATTGATGTTTGACCCTCATCAAACCTAGAAAGTCCATCAAATCTCTGAATCACCTTTGAATCTCTCCAAAACAATTCAAAGGCACTTATTCAGCTTGATGCAGAACTCAATTTGAAGATTCTGTTTTAAAATTCAGTCCAAAGAGGTGAAGTCATAGAATATAGAATATAGAGTAATAGAGTTGGAAGGGACCTTAGAGGTCTTCTAGCCCAACCCTACTATTTTAGACAAGCAGCTGTCCAATCTCTTCTTAAAAGCTTCCAGGGATGGAGCACCGCACATCTTTGGGAGGAAAGTTGTTCCATTGATTTATTGTTCTCACTATTAGGAAATTTCTCCTTAGTTCTAGTTTGCTTCTCTCCTTAATTAGTTTCCATCCACTATTTTTTGTCTTGCCTTCAGGTGCTTTAGAGAATAAGTTAACCCCTTCTTCTTTCTGGTAGCCCCTCAAATACTGCTATCATGCCACTCCTGATCCTTCTCTTCATTAGACTAGACCAGGGCTTTTCAACCGGTGGTACGCGTACCACTGGTAGTACGCGAGCACCTGGCTGGTGGTACGCGGCATCGCCTTCCTCCCCCCCCGCCTCCCCCCCACTCCGCTCCTTCCCATTTCACTTGCTGCCGGAAGACATGCTGCTTGGCGGCGGCCTGCAGGAACCCTACTGAGGGCGCGTGAAGAGCGCAGGCGCAGAGCGAGGCCCCGCCCTCCCCAGGGACTCGTTGTGCAGCAACCGGATTGAACTCTTCTCGTGCGGGATCTGTGGCGTCCTTCCCCGCACACACACCTTCTTACTTCAGAAGCAAGCGTGAGCATGAAGGGGACAGAGCCATCCACTCCCTCGGCAGGTAGGTGTTTGAGACCGCTCGCGTCGCGGCCCTGAGCACCAACCTCACAACCGCCCCCTCCTTCTTTCCCCCCTTCTCTCTCTCTCTCTGTTGTGCCTCACTCTCTTCCATATTCCTTTTCTCTCCCCTCCCCCATGAGCTTGCGATACCCCTCATGGCCCTCGTGTTGCCTTCCGGGGCCCAAGACTTTTCCTCCTCTCCTCTTCCCCGGTTTTACGGAGGGGAAAGCAAAACGGCCAGATGGTGCATGCCCTCCCTGAGGACTCATCCTGTGGCAGCAGGTGGGAATCGAGGCCCACATTTGTTTTGCTAATGCACACCAGGCGAAGCCATCAGAACGCGGGTGTGGAGGGAAAAACGCTCCCACCTGACTCCCCCCCCCCCGTTGGTGACTCCATACAGCCAGCCCCGACCTCCACTGCCGGGCTCCAGTCCACAGAGAGCTCCTGGCAGGAGGAAGGAAGGGACAAATAGGGAAGGAAGGAAGGAAGGAAGGAAGGAAGGAAGGAAGGAAGGAAGGAAAGCCCAGATGCGGGGCAAGCCAGGGAAAGAGTGGCTCTGTGTGTGGCGTGGGGGAATCCTCGGCTGCAATTCCTGTGAAAGATTTCCTGCTTGCAAAAGGAAGGGACAAAGAGGGAAGGAAGGAAGGAAGGAAGGAAGGAAGGAAGGAAGGAAGGAAGGAAGGTAGGGACAATGGGAGGGAAGGAAGGAAGGGACAAAGAGGGAAGGAAGAAAGGAAACGGAGGGAGGGAGGAAGGAATGAAGGCAGGGACAAAGAGGGAAGGAAGGAAGGAAGGAAGGAAGGAAGGAAGGAAGGAAGGAAGGAAAGAAGGAAGGAAGGAAGGAAGGAAGGAAAGAAGGAAGGAAGGAAAGAAGGAAGGAAGGAAGGAAGGAAGGAAGGAAGGAAGGAAGGAAGGAAGGTAGGGACAATGGGAGGGAAGGAAGGAAGGGACAAAGAGGGAAGGAAGAAAGGAAACGGAGGGAGGGAGGAAGGAATGAAGGCAGGGACAAAGAGGGAAGGAAGGAAGGAAGGAAGGAAGGAAGGAAGGAAGGAAGGAAAGAAGGAAGGAAGGAAGGAAGGAAGGAAAGAAGGAAGGAAGGAAAGAAGGAAGGAAGGAAGGAAGGAAGGAAGGAAGGAAGGAAGGTAGGGACAATGGGAGGGAAGGAAGGAAGGGACAAAGAGGGAAGGAAGAAAGGAAACGGAGGGAGGGAGGAAGGAATGAAGGCAGGGACAAAGAGGGAAGGAAGGAAGGAAGGAAGGAAGGAAGGAAGGAAGGAAGGAAGGAAGGAAGGAAGGAAAGAAGGAAGGAAGGAAGGGACAATGGGAGGGAAGGAAGGAAGGGACAAAGAGGGAAGGAAGAAAGGAAACGGATGGAGGGAGGAAGGAATGAAGGCAGGGACAAAGAGGGAAGGAAGGAAGGAAGGAAGGAAGGAAGGAAGGAAGGAAGGAAGGAAGGAAGGAAGGAAAGAAGGAAGGAAGGAAGGGACAATGGGAGGGAAGGAAGGAAGGGACAAAGAGGGAAGGAAGAAAGGAAACGGATGGAGGGAGGAAGGAATGAAGGCAGGGACAAAGAGGGAAGGAAGGAAGGAAGGAAGGAAGGAAGGAAGGAAGGAAGGAAGGAAGGAAGGAAGGAAGGAAGAAAGAAAAGAACAAATGAGGAAAGCCCAGATGCGGGGTAAGCCAGGGAAAGTGTGTGTGGGGGGGGTAAATCCCTGGCTGCAATTCCTGTGCAAGATTTCCTGCTTGCAAAAGGAAGGGACAAAGAAGGAGGGAAGAAAGGAAGGAAAGAAGGAAGGAAGGATCAATGGGAGAGAGGGAGGGAAGGAGGGCACCCACCCCACTCCCACTCCCCTCCACCAGAGACCCATGGATTCCCCCCACACAGGCACCCTGCAACCTGAGGGATGAGCTGCCCCCCCCCCACGGCCATTGACTTCGCTTGTCAAAAAGTTGCAAAAGGTGATCACATGACCCTGGGACACTGTGACCGTCATAAGTATGAATCAGTTGCCAAGCATCTGAATGTAAATCACATGACCCAGGGGATGCTGCAACAGTCATAAGTGTGAAAAATGGTCATAAGTCACTTTTTTCAGTGCCGTTGTAACTTCGAACAGTCACTAAGTGAATTGTTGTAAGTTGAGGACTACCTGTACTTTATCTCTTTTTTCCTTTTTTTTGGTCACGTTTTTGACACCTTGCTGGGCGACTGGTGGTACTCAAATATTGCCTTATCCTAAAAGTGGTACAATGGGTAGAAAGGTTGAAAAGCCCTGGACTAGACCAGGGGTCTTCAAACTTGCCCCTTTTATGACTTGTGGACTTCAACTCCCAGAATTCCTCAGCCAGCATGCCTGAATGAGAAATTCTGGGAGTTGAAGTCCACAAGTCATAAAAGGGGCAAGTTTGAAGACCCCTGATGTAGACATACCCAATTCCTGCAACCATTTTTCATATATTTTAGCCTCCAGCCCACTAATCATCCTTGTTGCTCTTCTCTGCACTCTTTCCAAAGTCTCAAACATCTTTTTTATATTGTGGTGACCAAAACTGGATGCAGTATTCCGAGTGTGGTCTTACTAAGGCTTTGTATTACTAGAACATCATGTGATCTTGATTCTATCCCTTTATTGATGTAGCCTAAGATCGCATTGGCTTTTTTGGCTGCTGCCACACACTGTTGGCTCATATCTGATTGTCCACTAAGACCTCAAGATCATCATTATATATATTTTGACTCAAATCCCCTCTGGGAAACTTCATATAACCCCATTTTGTCCGCTAGTTGTCTTTTTTAAATTTGCATAATTCTGTAATGAAGTTTTTAAAATGCAAATTCTTCTGATGCAAGTTCTCTTTTAAAATTTGGAAGTTCTGTTTTATAAACATGGCTACATTATTTTTTCACTAAATTATCAGTACTGTATTTTTTATTTCAATCATGTTTTAAATTGATTTTTTGATTGCAGAAAGAGGGCTCTTTCAGTCTTAATGATCATCCCATTAAAAATCTGAGAGCAATAAAACACTTTCTCTTGCTCTCAACATAATTTCTTCTAGAATTCTTTCACATCTTTATTTGGTCTCTTCTTAAATCAGAAAAAGACTGAAAGGATTTGTTTATGGAGATTCTCAATCATCCAAGTCATGGTTGTCCCAAAGGTGCTTTTCTTCAAAAGGCAACTGGATTTTCTTGGGTTTTTTTTCCCCTTTGAAAACATTTCACTTATCATCCAAGAAGCTTCTTCAGTTCTGACTGACTGAAGGGGAATGGAAGGATTTATATTCTTTTGAATATAAATATATAAATATGAATATTGAATATTTCCCTGCAGTCAGTTAGAACTGAAGAAGCTTCTTAGATGAAGTGAAATGTTTTCAAATAAAAAAATAACAGAACAGAATAAAAGGAAAGGGTTCTTGGAGGTCTTCTAGTCCAACCCCTGCTAACACAGGAGACCCTATACCAGGGGTAGGCAACCTTGGCTCTTTTTTGACTCGTGGACTTCAACTCCCAGAATTCCTCAGCCAGCATAGCTGGCTGAGGAATTCTGGGAGTTGAAGTCCACGAGTCAAAAAAGAGCCAAGGTTGCCTACCCCTGCCCTATACCAAACAAGTGGCTGCCTATGTGGTGCACTGGTCAGAATGCAGTGCTGCAGGCTGCTTCTGCTGACTGCTGGCTGCCTGCAGTTCAGCAGTTCGATCCTGACCAGCTCAAGGTTGACTCAGACGTCCATCCTTTCGAGGTCGATAAATTGAGGACCTAGATTGCTGTGTGTGTGGGTGGGAGAGAATAGGCTGACTCTGTACATCACTTAGAGAGGGCTGGAAAGCATCATGAATGTAAGTCTCAGTGCTACTGCTATTGTTCTATCCTGTTCCCGGAGACGAAATCCCCTTCCTCTGGGTCATCATCATATGGCAAGGACCTCTTCTTCTGGAGGTTACGGGAAAATGGTAAACCTGGGAAGTTTATCAGCTACAACAGAGATTCATCTCCTGTGCTTGGTGGTTTTATCTGGTATGCATGTATGTAGAATTCTCTTTTCATCCTTATGGGTGGCCTGTGTCTTGCTCAATCTCGGCTTCTCTGCCAGAGGCCTGGGAGCTTGAGGGTTTTGTGCAGGACCTTCCCTATTCCTAGCTCTCCACTCTTTTGGACAGAGAACTCTGATGTCCTTCCTGGAGCCACCCTCCAGGAACCACCCTCTGTGGAGCCACCCTCCCCAGCTTAGGAGTCAGAACCACCATTAGGACCACTTTGGGTTTTATTTTCCATCCTCTCCAGTTCCTCCTTCAGGCCCTGGCACTTCCGTCACACCTACCACCACTGCTGCCTTCTGGTCCTTGTCTACTACCACAAGGTCTGGTGGATTGGCCAGAACCTGCCTGTCTGCATCTGGACGTCCCAGAGGATCCTAGCCCTGTTATTCTCCATCACCTTCTGTGGAGTCTCCCATCTCCACCTGGGAGGTTTTTAAAAAGAGACGGGATAGTCACTTGTCTGAGATGGTATAGGTCAGGGGTAGGCAGCCTCGGCTCTTTTATGACTCATGGACTGACTCAGGAATTCTGGGAGTTGAAGTCCATGAGTCATAAAAGAGCCGAGGTTGCCTACCCCTGGTATAGCTTCTCCTGCTTGGGCAAGGGGCTTGACCTCCACGGTCTTTATTCTATTCTATTCTATTCTATTCTATTCTATTCTATTCTATTCTATTCTATTCTATTCTATTCTATTCTATTCTATTCTATTCTATTCTATTCTATTCTATTCTATTCTATTCTATTCTATTCTATTCTATTCTTGTTAGGTTCGAATAGACGATCACACCGTGAGGTTTAATGCAAGAACGTTTATTAACACAAGCATAAGTCAACTGGCAATTAATCGTTTAACTCCCCCTTATATAGTCAGCTACATTCAAACAGTGGCCAATCCCCAGCCCGGAAACTCCCGCCTAAATTGCATCAACCAATAATTGCACTCAGAGCTTCCAGAAAGGCCCATTTAATTAATCTACAGACACAACACCCCTTCCCCCCACTAATGTTATTTATTAACATAGTCTCTCAAATATGATGGTGGCTTGTGAACCCTGGTGGGGTATCTATTACTCTTGGTGGCAACCGACTCATTAGCTGTCTGGCCTTTGGCACCTGTCCCAGATGTTTGGGTCGAGGGCTCTGATGACCCGATGTTAGTGTTCTGTTGTTGTTGAGTTTGTTGTTGTTGACCTCTATGAGATGCACTTGAGCTACCCATTGGAATCAACTCCCAGTCATCGTTGCCAAGCTGAGGCACTACGTTAGGTATCCTGGTTTGCGTTTCAACTCCACCCACACCGTCCCTGGTAACTGTTGAGCTCAGGCGGTCAGGATTGAGTATGACATCTTGAGCCTGTGTGTATTTGCCCACATCATTTTTTACAATATCAATTTCTGGGGCCCTTTTCCTTAATTGGTCTATATGTCTCTTCATTACTCTATTCCCTTCCCCCTCAATAGAATAAGACAATGGCCCCATGACATCAATGACCACTCCCGGTACCCATTTGTCTCCCGGACCATAATTCCTGGCCCACACTAAGTCACCGATGTTGAGAGATCGGGTTGGTATAGCCGCCTCAGCTTCTGTGGGCAGTCTGTCAGGGTGAAGTCTATCCAGCTTTGTTGTTAATCTTCTTCCCCACCTCATCTCAGCTGGGCTCTTCCCTGTGGCTGTGCAGGGAGTAGTGTGCTGTGCCAGAAGGAATTGTGCCAATCTCTGTTGCCAGTTGCCGCGGATGATGCGTTTCAGAGTGTCTTTTGTTGTTCGGACATTGCGTTCAGCCAAGCCATTGGTGGACGGGTGGAAGGGTGCCGAAGTCGTGTGCCTAATCCAATTGGCCTTGAGGAAATCCTGAAATTCAGCAGAGGTGAATTGGGGTCCATTGTCAGAGACAATCACGTCAGGTAACCCATGGGTGGCAAAGAGGCCCCTTAAAACCTGAATTGTTTTAGCTGATGACATTGTTTGTACAGGCACAACCTCCAACCACCAGGAGAAACTGTCTACCACAACTAGGAATGTTAGGCCTTGAAATGGGCCAGCGAAATCAATATGGATACGTGACCATGGATTCCTAGCCGCCTCCCACTTGTGAGTTGTTATGTGAGCCTGTTCCGGCCTAGATCTTTGACATAAGTAACATCCAGCTACGCACTCTTCAATTGCAGTATCTAGCCCAGGCCACCACAAATGGCTTCTAGCCAGAGCCTTCATGTGTACTATTCCTGGGTGGCCATCATGTAACTCAGCTAATACTGACTTCCTATGAATCTCAGGAATCACCACTCGGCTGCCCCACAACAAACATCCCAAATGAGATGATAATTCATCTTTCCTCCTAAAATAAGGTGTGAATTTGGGGTCTGGATTCTTATTGGGCCATCCCCCCTGAACCCATGCTGAAATTCTGTTAAGTGTTAGATCTTTCTTAGTGGCTATGGCAATGTCTTTTGCAGTCAATGGGCACTCAGGTATTTCATGTAATGACAGAATCTGGCCCACTGGAGCAGGATCCCTCTCAGTGTCAGTCAGTGGCAACCTGCTTAAGGCATCTGCATGACCCATTTCCTTGCCAGGTCTATGTTTTAGGGAGAATGAGTATGCTGAGAGGAATATGGACCACCTGAGCATCCTAGGGGACATGATCTGAGGAGTCTGCTTATCCGTGGTGAACAATCCCAATAAGGGTTTGTGGTCAGTGTAAATGGTAAAGTTCCTACCATAAAGGTAATCATGGAACTTTTTTACACCTGCCACTATTGCTAAAGCTTCCCTGTCAATTTGGGCATAATTTCTTTCAGCTTTTGTAAGTGTTCTCGAATAATAAGCAATTGGCTTTTGCTGACCCTTGTCATCCATGTGGCTAATGACAGCACCCACACCATAGGGTGAAGCATCACACGCTAAATAAATTGGCTTATTTTCAATAAAGTGTGTAACAGTGGAATGGCTAGACAAAATGTCCTTCAACGTTTGAAAACTGATTCTATGTTTTTCCTGCCATTGCCAAGGGGTTTTCTTTTCTAAGAGTCTATGTAATGGTTCAGCTATGGCAGCCTTATGTGGCAAAAATGTATGATAAAAATTGACTAATCCTAAAAAGGCTTGTAATTCAGCCTTATTCTTGGGTTCAGGTGCCAATTTAATTGCTTTAATTTTTTCAGTTGTTGGGTGAATGCCCTTCTCATCAATTCTAAACCCTAAAAATTCTGTTGATTTAACTCCTATAAAACATTTTTCCCTTTTTAATTTAAGTCCTGCAGCTCTAAATTTCCCCAGTACCTGTTCCAGTCGGTCAGCTAAGATTTCTTCAGTTTTTCCAGCAATCAGGACATCATCAAAGTAAGGGCATACACCAGGTATGCCCTTTAAGGTCCTCTCCATCACCTCTTGAAAGATGCCTGGAGCTGCTGCAATTCCAAATTGAAGCCTGTGAACTCGAAACGTCCCCTTGTGGGTTACAATCGTTTGGGCCTCGGCGGCTTCCTTAGACACGGTAAGCTGTAAATACGCCTGCGCCAAGTCGAGCTTGGCAAAGATGGCGCCGTCCTGGATCGTCGCGAGGACCTGCTTCACCGTTGGGACCGGGTAAGCGTGTTTTTTCATTCCTAAATTTAGAGTGGCTTTATAATCGGCACAAATCCTCACATCCCCATTAGGTTTAAGGGGTGTGATGATTGGTGTCTCCCACAGGCCTCCCTCGACCGGTTCAAGTACGCCTTGGCCTACAAGCTTATCGAGCTCGGCCTCGATTTTTTGTTTAAGGGCAAAAGGCACCCTCCGGGCCTTCAATCTAATCGGTTTTACAGCGGGGTCCAAATTAAAATTAATGGGGGGGCCTTTATATTTGCCTAAAGATCCATCAAATACGTCTGCGAATTCATCGCAAACAGATTTGAGGGTCTTACTTTGAATTGTATTTATTCCCCCTACCCAAATTCCTAAGGCAGGGAACCAATTAAGGCCTACTAAACTAGTCCTTTGGCCCTCAGTCACTAACAGGTCCAATGATCCATTGAACCCCTTATAACTAACCCTAATGGAGATTTTTCCTTTAATGCTTATGGGGGATTTTTGGAAATCGGCTAGCTGGATTCCTGTCGGTTTAAGCGGAATTTTGTGACCACTTTCCCGTTCAATGTACTTCAGGGTTTCGCATGAAATTATTGATACTGAGGCCCCTGAGTCTACCTCCATTTTGCAGGGTATTCCTTGCAATTGGACTACAATTTTTAATTTAGGCCTCAGTATGTGATTTATTTTTTGGTGTCCTATGTGGTTGACTCTCGCCCCCTCCCCGCGGTTGGATTGTTGTGCCCTAGGTCTAAGGGTCTCTATGCCAAACTCCCGGGGGGTTACCTTACCTTCAGCCCAGACGTCCAATTCGTGGATTCGGTTGTCTCACGTCCGGTTGCGGCAAATGGCCTGGATGTGGCCGGTTTTTCCACACGATCTGCATTTCGCTGTGCGGAATCTGCATGTTGATCTGGGGTGGTTGCCCCCACAGCTACCGCATCTGGTGTCTTGGTCTCTCGATCTGGGCAGGCTGTCTCGTGGCACTCTCTGCGCTGCTTGTGGTTGTTGCCTTCGGGCCTGGTCAGGAGCTTCGGACCGCGGTGGTCTGGCTGCCATCTTACCAAATCGTCTGGAGATTTCAGCTATGTTGGCCTCCCATTGCTGGTCCACCTCCCCGCTGTCCACATGGCTTTCTAGGTTGATTTCGGCTGCAGAGCCCATGCTATTTCGGGGGGGGGTGTCTCGCATTCCCGTTGATTCATAAGTTAATAGCTCATCGAGGACTTCCTGCAGGTCTCCCGTGGGCTTAGCGATGATTCGATTTTGTAGATTCTCGTCCCGCAAGCCGAGCACCACTCGATCTCGGATCCGGATCTCTAGGTTGTCATATTTGCACCTCAAAGCCACCTCTCTAACCGCTGCCACGAACTGTGTAATCGATTCGCCAGGTCTTTGATTCCTTTTTTCAAAAATCCGTCTCCAAAATAATTCAGACCTTTTTGGCGTGAAGTGTACCTTCAATTTTGCCAACAAGTCTGCATACGAGATGCTAGAGACCGGCAGCGGTTGACACAGGCCGATGGCAACCCGATACACAGGCGTCCCGCTAATGGTCAGAAGAGCCGCGGCTTTCTTCCTGTCGTCCGTAATGCCGTTTACTAACAGGAACCCTTCAACCTGGCCTACATATTCTTCCCAGTCTTCTGGAAATCGCGGGTCAAACTCTTTCAATGAGCCGACTTGTGCCATTGTGAAATTTTTTCGGCAGCGTTGTACTTCGGTTGACTGCGTTCAGATTTTCCCGCCTCGCGCACAGCTGATTCTGCCGTTCCTTCACCGATTTGTCGTCTATCCCACCTTCGTCGCCAATTGTTAGGTTCGAATAGACGATCACACCGTGAGGTTTAATGCAAGAACGTTTATTAACACAAGCATAAGTCAACTGGCAATTAACCGTTTAACTCCCCCTTATATTGTCAGCTACATTCAAACAGTGGCCAATCCCCAGGCCGGAAACTCCCGCCTAAATTGCATCAACCAATAATTGCACTCAGAGCTTCCCGCTTCCAGAAAGGCCCATTTAATTAATCTACAGACACAACAATTCTATTCTATTCTATTCTATTCTATTCTATTCTATTCTATTCTATTCTATTCTATTCTGTTCTGTTCTGTTCTGTTCTGTTCTGTTCTACTCTCTACTCTACTCTACTCTGTTCTACTCTACTCTACTCTACTCTACTCTACTCTACTCTACTCTACTCTACTCTATTCTATTCTATTCTATTCTATTCTATTCTATTCTATTCTATTCTATTCTATTCTTGTTAGGTTCGAATAGACGATCACACCGTGAGGTTTAATGCAAGAACGTTTATTAACACAAGCATAAGTCAACTGGCAATTAACCGTTTAACTCCCCCTTATATTGTCAGCTACATTCAAACAGTGGCCAATCCCCAGGCCGGAAACTCCCGCCTAAATTGCATCAACCAATAATTGCACTCAGAGCTTCCCGCTTCCAGAAAGGCCCATTTAATTAATCTACAGACACAACAATTCTATTCTATTCTATTCTATTCTATTCTATTCTGTTCTGTTCTGTTCTGTTCTGTTCTGTTCTGTTCTGTTCTGTTCTACTCTCTACTCTACTCTACTCTGTTCTACTCTACTCTACTCTACTCTATTCTATTCTATTCTATTCTATTCTATTCTATTCTATTCTATTCTATTCTATTCTATTCTATTCTATTCTTGACAAAGATCCTGCTTCTTTCCTCAAATTGTCCATTTGGCCTGTTTTTCCAGGTTGTTTCAAAACTTTATGATGACAATGACAACAAAAGAAACGATACTATCCAATATTTTGACAAACTTTTCTTTTGAGTTCCTTGTTTTGAGGGGATTTTTGTCAAGCTTAACCAAACAGAGGTTTTGCATTTTGTAGGCTTCCTTCTTCTCGGTAAATGCTTACCTTTGTTTTTCTTTTTTTTAAGGAGATAGATATAATTTTGAAAATTGCAATGGAAAAAAAGATACAGAAATTACCCTTCAACAGCATTAAGCCACCCTGTTCCATTAATATATTTCTAAACCTGAATATTACATAGAGAAAAGTACATTATCTCAGAGGCTGAAGCCACCTGTAATCTATTCTGGCCATTACTGGTCTCATTATGAATGCAAAATGCAGGGTGCTGAAAATGCAAAAGAAGGGAGAGATTTGCTTAATATGAAGTCTGAAAAGCAAGTAAATTAGATATATGCATTAGCTATAAACCTCCCAGGTTGGCCAGCTGCAACATTATTTCCTTACTTTTAATTTTAAGAAAGGCTTCTGTTTTAAAATTAAAACTCTTTCTGGTAACTCTCATTGCACCATTATCAAACGCTGTAATCTTTCCATTGAACCTCACACAGCAGGACCTCTTTGGTGGAGATGTTGCATTACTGGCGACCTTCCTCTGACGTTGGTTTCTCTGTAGCTTCTGGTTTCTCATGGCTGTTCATTTTTTCCATCTTGCAAGCATAATCGTTCAATGCCGATTTCCATTTTAAGATCATTAAGGCAAATTGTTGATATTGTTTTTTCATATATATATATGGAATAAAAACCAATGGCGCCTATTGCAGATGATCATTTAAGATTTGCAGATGATGTTGTTCTCTTCTCACAAGACCCAGAAGAGCTACAAAGACACACAAGAGCTGCACAAAGCAGGAGAACCATTTTGCTTAAAAATAAACCTGAAAAAGAGCCAGGTTATGTTTAATAAATTTGCCAAAGAAAGAAAAAAAAATATATTTGGAAAAGAATTAGACCTAGTAAACTGCCTCATATACCTTGGCCAACGGATCTCAACAGAAGGTGATACAGTAAAGGAAATTGAACGGTGCATTAAATGTGGTTGGCAGGCATTCGGCTAGCTAAGCGTAATTTTCAAGACCAACCTCCTCCTGTGCCTGAAGACAAAAGTTTTCGATCAGTGTGTGCTACCTGCTCCAACATACGCCGGTGAAACGTGGACACTAACCTCACAATCGATACAAAAGCTACGAGTGGCGCAAAGAGCCATGGAAAGAGGAATGCTTGGCATCACAAAACAAGATAGACACACATGGATTAGAGAACAAACAAAAGTATAAGATGCCACCAAGGGAGAAAAAGAATTGAAATGGAAATGGGCTGCTCACATAGCAAGAAGAACTGGGAAGGGCAGGTGGGGCAAGGAAGACATAGAATGGATCCCACTTGATAAAAAGTGTCCGCAAAAGAGACCTAAAACAAGATGGATTGACAACGTCAGCAAGTATTGCAGGGCCCAACCGGCAAAAGAAAGCTCAGGATTGTCTTGGTTGGAAACATGCAGAAGAGGCCTTCGTCCCGCAGTGGATGGATGGATGGATGGATGGATGGATGGATGATGATGATGATGATGATGATACCGAATATACTTTTTGTTCCTGAAGGTTATTGCTGCTGCCATTACAGTGCCCTTCAAATATCCTCACTATATGCCATGCAAGACTTTATAGGTAATAACCAGCACCTTAAACCAGAATATAGAATGCAGGCAGGACAAGAAGCAAAGGATAGAAAGTAATCAAGGAGAGAAGCAACCTAGAACTAAGGAGAAATTTCTTGACAGTGAAAACAATTAATCAGTGGAACGCTTTGCCTTCAGAAGTTGTAGGTGCTTCATCACTGGAGGTTTTTAAGAAGAGACTGGACAGCCACTTGTCTTGAATGGCATAAGGTCTCCTGCTTGAGCAGGGGGTTGGACTAGAAGACCTCCAAGGTCCCTCCCAACTCTGTTATTCTGTTAAATAATCCACAGTTCTAGTATGTTCCCAACTGTAATAGTTCTGCCTTCCTTGGGGTCCAGCTGATCCAGCTACTGATCCTGCTATTCTAAAGTTTTGCAGGAGACAAACTCATGGGGAAGGGGAAGGAAATGCTAGCAAGTTCTCCCTTTCTGCCGAGGGATTATAATTATCAGTTCAGAGTCTATGAAAGATGAGCTGCAACAGGGCAGCAGGTAAGTCCCTCCAAGGGCAATCATCACTGGCCATGAGGATAAAATATTCCCTGTTGATTTGCTCTGAAACCTGAATGTGCTTCGCCCCAATAATAATAACAGAGCCCTGTGCTGCTCTTTGGCAAGGTTGCGGTAAAGAGTCAGGCTGAGGGATCCCACATTGGAGCTGGGGAGGTTGCTGTGCTTTGGGCCCGCTCAGATGATCAGATTACACTGCAGTCCAAAGTCATTAACAAGCAAAAAGAGATTGCCATCGTACTGCTGAGTCCTGATCTGTCTAAGAGAGCAAGGCCAGCGAGTTTTTATGTGGAGATACAATTGTTGGTGGGTGGCCTCATCTTTATGTAGCTTCACCCTGAGCATTAACTGCTGCAGGGAAGAACAACCCCTGACCACTGTCCTTAGCCTAATAGGGCAAAGCTAAGCTAGGGAGGGAGGGAGGGGCTTTGAACGGACTTAGCTAAGCACCCAGCAGCGTGATTATTCGTTATAGGCACAGAGCAATTAGTACAGACTAGGAGGCCCATGGCTAGCCCTATGGACCTGCACAGGCCCAAAAGAAGGGCTTCAAGGAAAATCAGGAGCTCCCCAACTTGCTTCACCACACTCTTCCTTGCACCTATCAGCTGGTCTAATACATCCAGATTAAAGCACGGGAGGAAGCAATTGATGATAAACTATTGTCCCCAACTGGTCCTGCAAGGAAATGGGATGGCTGGGAAGGTGTGGCCATGGCGGGCAACCCCTGGAAACAGCCAGTGGAGCTGATGTTTCTTTCTCCACTCCCGGCAAAGTAATAAAAGCAAAGCAAATAGTGCAGCTGTGCAAAACCCCTGGTTGACAAAAGCAACAGAAAACCAATTGCACAGCATGCAGCTGCTGAAGGTGGCTCTCTTCCGTTACGGCAGTCTGTTCAGGATAGGACATTTTTTTTAAAAAAAAGCCCAAAGCTCTAGTATTCTTCCAAAAGGCTGCTCAAGCCATGCTTGCAAGGAGCCCTTGGCAAGTACCATTCAGGCATTACCTATTGGGGATCCTGTCTCTTCTGCGGCCCTACTACAAAGGCCAATAAGGGAATGGTTAGCTGGCTCAGGAATACTGGGACTTGAAGTCCACAGGTCATAAAGGGCTTCCCACACCTGCCTTAGCAGTTGGTTCAGGCCTTCCCCATTCCAGAGGGTCAGGCCTTCAGCTGATTCACAGCTCAGGTATCGGCATGGCGTGGCTGCGCCCTTGCCTCTACCTGCCTGGCACTTTGTTCACCATGCCAGCCTCTCCAGCTGCTCTGCTCTCAGCTGTGGCTGTCAAGCTCCTCCTGCCTGGCCTGTGGTGGAGCTGAGTCTTCTGGGAGGTGGCCCTGCCAGGTGGTCTCCAAGGAAGAATTCAGAAATGGGACTGTTTGTAATTCTGCTTTTATCAACTGCTTTATTTTGAATGTTCCCTATGAGCCTTTCTTATCAACCTTGCCAATGCCCTAAGATGATTAAAATTGATTTTCTTAATACCTGGGCTCAACTCTACTCTTTCCCTCCCAATTAGAGTCAAGGCCTCTGGCCTTATATGGTCCCTTCCAGCAATCTTCCTGCTCCTTCCACCCACTCGAGGAAGCCTTCCCTACTGATCAGTAGCAAGTCAAGGATTACTGACCTCCTGGTGCCGAACTCAGTCCTACGGAGGAGAAAGATGTCAGCAAATCAAATCAGGAATTTCCTAGAGTGACCATTCTTGGCAAACCCTCAGATGTCAGCGTCATTTCTATCACCTCCTTCATCGCTGTGAAAGATCTGCAGCCTGGAAGGCATCGCCCAAATCTGCTTTTTTGCTTGGCACCATATTGCGTTTGTTTCTTCTCTCACTTTTTTTTATCGCAGATGTTCTCCACGACATTGTCAAATTCATTCATCTGGATTTGCTAGCAGGGAGGGATATTTTTAAATGCACTGTGCAGCTCCTTCCCTTCCGATCCCTTCTGTTTCATTTGAACACATTTTGTCCTCTTGTTCATTAAAAGAGATTGCTAATCAAAATTTTATGGGGCATTTTATCAACCACGTTCCTCAAATCAAGATGTATTTATTTAGGATATTTATATAGCCCTCCATTTCACAAAAAACATGACTCTGAGCAGTGTACAACAATTAAAAACTCCATAACCATGGCAAAAAACCCCACACCAGCCAGTCAAACAAAAATAAAACAAACAGGTAAACAGAACTTATAAAATAAACGTATGAAACCTAAGAAAGCAGGAGAACAAACATTACTTGATCTCAGATGAACACCTTCTAGGGTCTCCTGGGATGATGAAAACAAACCATGTTTTCAGGGTCTCCTGGGACATTAAGAGAGATGGGCTAACTTCACCTTGGGTAGAATGATGTTCCAGAGACCAGGGGCCATAGCAGAGAAGCCGTGCCAGATGGTGCTGCCTTGAAGACAGGAGACGCAGCCCACCCCTCCTGCTGGGTCTGGTGGGACCCGCAGACGTAATCGAGAAGAGGCTTTCCTCAAGTTCGACTCAAGCCATCTCTAGGGCGTCAAAACCAGCACCTTGGATTGTACCCGGAAGCAAACTGGCAACCAGGGGAGATCATGGAACAAAACTATTGCATCCTTAGGATTCCTGTCATCTGCTTAGAAAGCTACCCAATCCAAAAGAAAAATAGGAGAAGGAAGGAGCATTTGTCACGTTTCCGACGTCTGGGCTTTTCAAGTGACTCTGAGGCATTGTTTACCTTAAAAGTCCTTTATTTAGCCTAACACACCGGCAAATGCTTGCTCGAAGGAAGCTGGAATCTGAAATCTCCGCCCCTTGCACAATATATTAAAACACAATTCTCCACCTTTCTAATTTTGTCATTAATCATATTCTCCAATTAATTTAAAGAATCAGTTTCCCTTCCGTTAGAAAACCCGCCAAGGCCTTATCTTCTTTAGTTAGAGATGGCCTTGACGGTGCAATCCTACTCGTCCCCCCTCCCAACCTTAAACTCAATCTCTTAAAGCAATACACAAGTTTAACATATGAAATGGCTACTTCTTCATCTCTTGTCAAGCAATAACATTCGATGTTAGCAGCATTGACAGCATTGATATGTTCACTGCCACATTGAGTTGTATATATTAGAAAAAGGCAGGATAAAAAAACCTAAAGAAAAAGAAAAAAGAAGGTCTTGTTCCTGCATTTCTTTAGTCCAGGGTGAGTTTTAATAACAAGCTCATTTGTCAATGGGTGAAACAAGAACCTTTCACCCTCCGTCCCTCCCCTGCCTCCCTCCCTCGCTCCCTTCCTTCCTTCCTTCCTTCCTTCCTTCCTTCCTTTTCTCTCTCCCTCTCTCCCTCCCTCTATTTCTTCCTCCCTGCCCTCCCTCTCCTCTATTCCAGCCTGCCTGCCTTTCCAGCCCCCCTCTCTGAAATTGAGATCAGTTTTCACATAGGCTGATCCAAGTGGCAAGAAAAGAAAGCAAAAGTGTGGTATTTCCCCCCACCCTCACTCCAGCCCGGGGCAGCGGTAGACAGAACACTTGGTCAGCATCTTGGCTAAGTGAAAGAATCCAAAGCAGGAATTCCCTCGGTGAACTTCATCTCCAGCTGGCATCAATGGGGGAGAAGAGCAGCTGAAGAGGGTTGCGTGGAAAGGGCTCTTGGCTAAAATGTGAGCAGAGTAATTTGACTGCTCATATTTTGTCACATTCCCTTCTTTTCCTTGCTTTTATTTTGAACATATTAGAAAAGGCCCTTTGTGAATCTCAGCTCATTTTGAGTTTTATCCTATTTGACATTATCTCTTTAACTCTGGGCTCTTTACAACTCACATATATTTTCATTTTATATTTTCAGAACCTCACCAATGTTTCTATAGCTTCTTTGACTTGTGTGTGTGTGTGTGTGTGTTGTGGGGGGAGAATTTGGACTGAGTTCGACCCTGTTTCCCCTGATGATGTGGACAGGATCATGGGGAGACTGAGCACCACCACCTGTTTGTTGGATCCGTGCCCCTCCTGGCTAGCTTATGCGGCTCGGGAGGGAACACGAGGCTGGTTCCATGCAGTAATAACTGCTTCTTTGAAGGAGGGTGTCTTCCCTGCCGCGTTGAAGGAGGCGGTTGTGAGACCCCTTCTCAAGAAGCCTGCTTTGGACCCGGCTGCTTTAAACAACTATCGTCCAGTCTCCAACCTTCGCTTTTTGGCGAAGGTTGTTGAGAGTGTGGTGGCGCATCAGCTCCCTCTGTTCCTGGAGGAAACTGATTATCTGGACCCGTACCAATCGGGTTTCAGGCCCGGACACAGCACGGAGACGGCATTGGTCGCGCTGGTGAATGATCTCTGGAGGGCAAGGGACAGGGGTTGCTCCTCTGTCCTGGTCCTATTAGATCTCTCAGCGGCTTTCGATACCATTGACCATGGTATCCTGCTGCGGCGTCTCAGGGGGTTGGGAGTGGGAGGCACCATTCTACGGTGGTTCTCCTCCTACCTCCAGGGCCGCTCGCAGTCGGTGTTGACGGGAGGGCAGAGATCCGCCCCGAGGCCTCTCATTTGTGGAGTCCCTCAGGGGTCGGTTCTCTCACCTCTCCTGTTCAACATCTATATGAAGCCGCTGGGCGAGATCATTCATGGCTTCGGGGTGGGGTATCACCAGTACGCTGATGATACCCAACTTTTTCTTTCCACCCCGAACCAACCCAGTGATGCCCTCTCCGTGATGTCCCGGTGCCTGGAGGCGGTTCAGGTCTGGATGGGGAGAAACAGGCTTCGTCTCAATCCCGCCAAGACTGAGTGGCTGTGCATATCGGCATCTCGGGTTAACCAAGTTATTCCACCTCTAACGATGGGGGGTGAGGTGTTACCCCCCGTTGATAGGGCTCGCAACTTGGGCGTCCTCCTGGATTCATGGCTCAATTTTGAAGATCACATAGGAGCCGTGACCAGGGGGGCTTTTGCACAGGTTCGCCTGGTGCGCCAGTTGCGTCCCTATCTGGACCGAGACGCCCTACGCACAGTTACTCATGCGCTTGTGACCTCCCGTTTGGACTACTGTAACGCTCTCTACATGGGGCTGCCCTTGAAGACCACTCGGAGGCTTCAACTGGTGCAGAATGTGGCTGTGCGAGTTGTAATGGGGGTCTCCCGATACTCCCATGTAACACCTCTACTCCGCGAGCTGCATTGGCTTCCGGTTGCCCTCCGGGTGAAATTCAAGGTGCTGGTTATCACCTATAAAGCCCTACATGGCCTGGGTCCGGGGTATTTGAGGGAACACCTGCTGCCGGCATCAAACGCCCTTCGCCCAGTGCGCTCCCACAGGGAGGGTCTGCTCAGGGTCCCGCTGGTAAGAGATTGCCGGCGGGTGACACCCAGGGATAGGGCCTTCTCAGTGGGAGCGCCTGCCCTCTGGAACCAGCTGCCGGTGGAGCTGAGGACTGCCCCCGACCTCCGATCATTCCGCCGTGTCCTGAAGACCTGGCTCTTTGAGCTCTCAGGCCCAGGCTGAGGAGAAATTTATTTTAATTGGGGTTTTTAATAGTACAGGGCTGATTTAATATTTTTTAAATTGGTTTTTAACTTTTGTATGGTTGATTTTTAACTCCCTGTAAACCACCCTGAGTCCTCAGGGAAAGGGCGGTATATAAATGCAATAAAATTATTAAAATTAAATTATTAAATTTCAGTGGCTGAGAGGGGAATTTCAACAGCCTGGAACATTACTGGATTCTAGTCCTGGAGAAGTGGGGGTGTATCTGCTATCAAAAAAAGGGGAGAATAGGGGTTTCCCCCACCTCCCTTATGATTGCCATGAAGGGTTGCTTCCTTCCTTGATGTCCTCATCTGCACGGGCCCATCCACACAATATCTCTCATGCATGACCCTCCCACTCTTTCTCCTTGTAACATTCCTCACCCCAAAAATGGGCCTACTGCCCTTCTCAGCTTCTAAGGCCTTTCTGCAGAAATGAGAGGGGGGATGAGAAACAATTTCTTGAATGAGAGGGGGGGGGAAATTTAGCAGGCTGGGATGAAACGGCTTCGGAGGGTCACAGCTTAGAGGGGAGAATACATGCCCATGGAGGGAGGCAGGCTGGGCACACAGTACTGCAATAAAAAGCTCAACACCAAAAAAAGAGTGCAGTTAAAGCCTTCAGCCAAATATCAGCAACGGGGAATATCCAAGTGGAACAGAATAAATAGGACACACACACAGTGGAAATATCAGAAACAGGTTGGAAGGGGTCCCTGGTACACCCTCCTCTCCCCCCTCCAGAAGAGGAGAGAAAACACCACTTTGGAGCAAAGCAAAATGAGGCCAGGTTGCCTTAGGACCATGTTTTGTCCTCTAGAGTTGGCAAGGAGGCCATCCTCTCCCTCGGACAATCAGGAGGTAAGGATGAGACTTGTGAGTCATACGCTGAGTTAATAGGGGCAGCAAGAAAAAGTAAAGTGGGATGATTGAACTCCTGCAGGATGATAGTCCTTGAGAAGTCAGAGGAAGCTGGGCAGGTCCTGCTGCGTTGGGGTCTGATCAGAGCTGCTTCTCTGCTTCAGCCACCCCCTCCCCCAGCTGCGAGGGAAGTCCAAGCCGCTATTTCAGGCTTTTTTAAATAGTGACCGTTTGGGGAAACCCTCCTTCTTCTTCAAACCTGATTTACCAGTTCCCTGGCACCTTAAGCAAGGCTCTCTGTATTGCAGAGTTTTCACATTTCTGGGCTTTCAGAATAGAGCCAGAAGGGACCTTGGAGGTCTTCTAGTCCAGCCCCCTGCTCAAGCAGGAGAACCTGTATCATCTCAGACAAGTGACTGTCCAGCCTCTTCTTAAAAACCTCCAATGATGGAGCGCCCATGATTTCTGGAGGCAAGCTGTTCCACTGGTTAATTGTCCTCACTGTTAGGAAGTTTCTCCTTAATTCCAGGTTGCTTCTCTCTTTGGTCAGTTTCCAACCATTGTTTCTCGTCCTGCCTTCTGGTGCTTTGGAAAATAAATTGACCCCCTCCTCCTTGTGGCAGCCTCTCAAATATGGGAATACTGCTATCATATCCCCCCTAGTCTTGAAGAGGAAAGGGAGGGAATAAGCTACATATCTGAACTTTTTTTTCCCAAACCAGCTTAGGTTTGCCCTGAATATGAAATAGTGATCCCAGCCCCACTTTTACATACGTGAATCCTTGCTGCCTGTGAGCATCTCATTACAGCCTTTGTCAATGGCAGTTGCAAGCTGTTTCAGTGTTAATCAACATTTTCTCTGTCGTTATCTTGAGCTTTGCCAGCTTGGATTTGAAGTATAGATGAAATTAAATTAAATTAATCTATGCATTAATTACTCTTCACCACCCTATCCTCCCCCACCCCCACAGCCTCATTCCTCCTCAAAGGAGAAATAAGCAGTGCCAAAAATATATTAAAATAAAATAAAATGAAAGACTTCAATTATATTTTACAATAATGGGATGATTACAGTTTTTATGTTTGCATTAAATTGAGGAGAATTAGGAGATATTTTACTGACATTTTATGCAGATAGCCCACAGCAAGCTAGGTAGCAGTTACATGCTGTAATAAATGTCACCATTTAAAAATTAATTGCTACACTATCTAACTTGCTGTGGGCTGTCTTGTTAAATATTAATGGAATATCTTGGGGAAAAAAGAGGGTTGTGACTTATTTAGATGTAGAGCTGGGGGTGGGAAAAAGCTTCTGACCTGGCACTGACAGCCGGAGAAGGCCTTTCCCGCCACCGCGACCGACCGGCTGAAGTGCAGGGCTGCCTGCCTTTAGGGCATCCTGGCTGTGGGGCAGCCCGGCCGGTTCTTCGCTGCTAAGGGGGCAGTCAGAGAGGGGATGTCGGGGGGCCTCCAGGGTCTCCCCACCCTCTAGATCAGGAGTAGGCAACCTCGGCTCTTTTATGACTCATGGACTTCAACTCCCAGAATTCCTGCTCTAGATGGTCTTTGTCTACATCTTGTTTCCCCCAAGAATTCAAAGTTGTTGGGTCTCCTCTCCACGCTTTTTTTTTTAATCCCTGAAATCCTGGCTACAAGAAGGAGCAATGTGTCTGCACACATCAGTTGTTATATAACGAGCGAGGCCGCAAGAAATCATGCTTGTTTTTAAAAATATTTCCCAAGCAGCAATATCACCTTTTAATTACCTTGGAGGGCTGGCAACTGTCCTTGCAAAGTCATCTTTTTCAGAGGAATTCCTGCAATACCTTTCAAAGTCTAGAACAGAGGTCCCCAACCTTTCGGGGCACCAGGGACTGCTTCCGTGGAGAGAGGTTTTTGCGTGGACAGGAAGGTGCGTGGTTGTGTGTGCTGCCTGCATCTCGCAGATGGGGCTTTGCTTGTTTGTGCAGCCCGGTTGCTGGCATACTACGGACTGGTCCACGGACCGGGGGTTGGGGACCCCTGGTCTAGATCAGGTTGCACCTCTCACCCAAATATCTGGAGACCATTGGGATGCCAGACTCTTCCTTCAGATGGAGAGCAGGGGTGGGGAGGGTGTCTCCAGGCCTTTGTGCATTTGCCCTCCTTTCTCCCAGCTCAAGGATTCCTCCCTGCCGGGACCCTACAGCAAGACTAAACAAGCAAAGTCTCCCAGGCAGCTGGACCAGTCCAGCCTCTTGGCACCCTGGCCCGGCTTCATTCTTGATCCCTTCTCCTGCACATCCCAGGCTGTTCCTTTCTCCCAGTGGGGTAAGCCTGGGTGGGTGTCCTAGAGCCCCTTCCTTCCTTGCTACCACCCGAGATGCCAGCTGTGCCCTAGGAGGCCTTTGGTGGCAGGGCAGAGCGGCAGGGGGTTCAGTCCATCAGCTTCCTCCTTTGGCTAGGGCAGGCAACTCAGTGGTCGGGAGGCTCAGCTCCTCCCCTCCTGCCTTTGCTGCTGCTTTTGGGGAGGGGGAGAGGAGGGTGTCCCAGGGACCCCTTCCAACCCGTTTCTGATATTTCCACGGGATGTGTGTGTGTAGGTGTGTGTGGCGGTCCTGTTTATTCTGTTCCACTTGGATATTCCCCGTTGCTGATATTTGGCTGAAGGCTTTAACTGCACTCTTTTTTTTTGATGTCGAGCTTTTATTGCGGTTTTATTAATAGATGCTGTTGTTAATTGGTTTTTATAAATCGCTTCTTCAGGGGCCTCGTTACCGATGGAAATTGCATCAAACCACTTAAATAAATAAATATCGGCTGTTAAAAGATGCCCGCCAGTCAGGAGACGCGACCCTCACCCCACCCTGCTGGGGGGGAGTAGGGCCGAGCCCCGCTGCCGGGTTGGAGGGGGGGGACTCCGGCTCTTGCGGGGCTCCCTTGCTGAGCCATCTGGACTTTCTCGGCCGCCCCCTGGTGCCCCCCTCCCCGGGCGGCCTTCGGTAGCTGCGCGCCTCTGGCCCGGCGTCTCCGCCGGCAGCCGAGAGGTGGGGAGCGGCGGGGCCGCGACTCCCAAGCTGGCAACCCGCGGCAACCTCTCTTTCCCCTTCCCCGCCAAAAGCCCCCCGACGCCGCCAAGCCGCAGCCCCCGCCCGCCTCCCGGGCCCCTCCCGGCGCTCCTTGGGTCTCTTCCCGGAGCGCTCCGGGGGAACCGCGAGCGGGGCGGGGAAGGCAGCGAGGAGGTCCTTCCGCTCCCTCCCCGCGCTTTGCCTTGGCGGCCGCCTTCCCGCTTGCCTTGCGCGCATCCCGGAGGATCTGGCGCAGCCTTCGGGCCGGGAGAGGGCGCCGGAGCCCTCCAGACGGGGAAGAGACGGGCAAAGGCGACCCTGCCCTGGCCGTGGATGGAGGGAGGGGGGCGGCTGGTTCTGCTCTTCTGGGTTGCCTGGGGGGAGGTATTTATTTATTTAATTGGATTTATATACCGCCCTTTCCCGAAGGACTCAGGGCGGTTTACAGGGTATTTAAAACAAGAAATACAAAAGTTAAAAACAATTAAAAATAATTACAACAGTCCCTGAAAAAGTAAAAAAAAACCCAATTATTTATTTATTTGCTTGTTTATTTGTTTGTTTGTTTATTCGTTTATGAAAATTTGTAGGGCCGCCCGCTCGCTCTCAGCGACTCCAGGAAGCTTACAAAAATATTTTTTTTTTTTTTTACTATTGTTAGCCTGGTATTTTTGCTGTTGCTTCATTAGTTTGTCAGTTGGCGTGGAATGTCCATAATTCATAATTCAAGGATTTATTTTAAATATGCTTTGCTCATGCTGTTTTATTTTTGTGTTGCATATACAATATATTAAGTTTTCGTTACAATTTTTTTTTATCATGGTGATAGAACTGTTTTAAAGTGCTTAAAAATACTGCAGCCAAGTTTGGTCACCATATCACAAAAAAAGATGTTGAGATTTTGGAAAAAAAATCAGAGAAGAGCAGCTAAGATGATCCAAGGCCTGGAGACATACAGTACGAAGAATGTCTGCAGGACTTGGGTTTGGCTCGTCCAGGGGTCTTCAAACTTGGCCCTTTTATGACTTGTGGACTTCAACTCCCAGAATTCCTCAGCCAGGTGCCTGGCTGAGGAATTCTGGGAGTTGAAGTCCACAAGTCATAAAAGGGCCAAGTTTGAAGACCCCTGGGCTAGTCTAAAGAAAAGAAGAAATAGGGGAGACATGATAGCAATATTCCAGTATCTGAGGGGCTGCCACAAAGAAGAAGGGGTCAAATTATTCTCCAAAGCACCATAGGAAAGGACGAGAAACAATGGTTGGAAACTGACCAAAGAAAGAAGCAACCTAGAATTAAGGAGAAAGTTCCTGACAGTGAGGACAATCAACCAGTGGAACAGCTTGCCACCAGAAATCGTGGCTGCTCCATCACTGGAGACCAGACAGTCATTTGTCTGAGGTTCTCAAGAATAATCAAATGCAGAGGATTTGTAGATGCTTTGGCTGAAAACCTGGGCAGGTGGAGCCTGCCATTGTTTTAGGTGGATGGGTCCATTTTGGAACAGCTTTTACCACCCGGAAAATTCCCATTTTCAGCCTGAAGTTCTTGATTTAATTCCAGCCAGCTGATCCTTCAATTGCTCTTCTCAAAGAGCTCCTCAAATGTTGTGACTGTAAATGTGACGAACTACAAATTCGAACTGGGCAGGTCTCTGTCTCCCTTTGCCACGTGCCAATGATAGAACAGCCGATGCATTCTTATGCTCATTCTGGATATTATTATGGGCTATTTTACTGCTTTTGGCCTGGAAGGCAACCTCTAGAGATTTAAAAGCATGGTGCTTGTTCAACGGCATTGTCAGGAAAACATTTTCCAACTATTAGCAAGGATCCCGATTTTGTTTTAGAGAAATAAAGTCTTCTTTACCAATTCTGACGTGCTGTGAAAATTGCTCAAGCGTCACTGAAGTCTTCTCTGAGTCGCAGAAAGGATCAATACATCAGCTGCATGTATTCATTCACTCATCCATCCATGCATCCATCCATCCAATCAATCAGTGTTAGGATGCAGCTTAATGTTAACCATCCCTCTCAGTCATCTAGCAAAGAAAGACGCCTGGCCGTTTCTTTTTGCCAAGAGTCTACTTTACTGAAGCTGAGGTGGTTACAGAAGTAGCGTAAGTTGAATCTGTATGCAAACCATACAAGGTAAAATTTCCTCTCCTCTCCTCCCCTCCCCCGCCCTTCTCCATTTATCTGTAAAACTCCAATTAGGTGCTTGTATATTGTTTTTTGAAACAGGTTCTTGTTTCCCAGCAATAGTTGATCTTGGCTGACAGAAGCTTGAGCTTGTGAGCAACTCCCAATCAAGGAACAGGCGCAAAAGGGATGCACATCCCAAAGGCACTTCTGGATCAGGCTGCCACCTGCTCTTTGGGTTCTGGGTTTTGCCTCCATTTCCAAAGGAATTTTTGGGATGGGTTTGAACAGTGTTTGGAGTGCAGCTGCAGAGAACCCAGCAAAGACTCAATCAGCCAGAGGCCTTTCAGGCCAGGGGTCAAAGCTGACTGGCCTTCACCTATGCCTGCTTGCAAAACAAAAACGGGAGGAGGTTGGTAAATTCCTGGGGGGGAGGGCTGAGAACAGTTACCCACCGAGGTCAAGTCCCAAGAACTGTCCAAAAGATGCAGACTTTTTTCCCAAAACGAAAGAACCGCATTCAATTGGTGGACAATGAACTATGGGTGGCCCAGGGGAGCATGGGGGCTCTACCTATGCTGGCTTTCACATGAAAACCTCAGAACTGAGTTTGCTTCTGCTGTACCTAGATGGATCTTTCACTAAAGTTTCACTCTTGGTAAACTCTAAGGACCAGGAGTTCCTTTTTTAGAATGTGCCAACTGGGATGGTTGACACCAGGATTCAGTACGGAGACAGCCCTGATCATGTTTGTAGATGACCTGTGGTGGACTAGGATGGTGGCGGTATGTTTATTCTTGTGCTCCTTGGCTTCTGATATTGTTGACTGTGGTTTCCTTCAGGACCAGCTCCAGGAGCTGGGAAGAATTATGGAGAAGGTCCAGTCTTTTGGAACTCCTGAACAGAGTTGACGGCAGCAAAAGGGCTGCTCAAACTGCTGCTCACCAATCAATATGAGTTGTGAAGACTTCAGTGGAGATATAACAGCTCCCCGCTGCTTTGCCTGCTGGAGCCGTGCCAAATATTTCTTAATTTCTGTGTTTCTGACTGGAAGCCAGACTGGGAGACTGATGCGTGAAGGATCATAGAATAAGACCGGATTTTATCTACCTGTGAAGTGAAAAAGTATTGCAGGGATATGACAGGCTAACCTTGGCCCTCACAGGTGGTTTTTTGGGCTACCATCTGCCAAAAGGAGATCTGATCATCTGCTCTTGTGTATAGCTTTATGTGTAGATATACTGTACATCCCATAACTCTTTTCTAGCGTTTTTTTTCTTTTTTAGAAAAGTTTTATGTGCCCTTTTCTCTAGCAATAAAGAGAGCAACTGAATCTAGTTATCAAGAAATCTCTGGCTATCTTCCAGTCCAAGTCAAGGTGGATTTACGCAACCAAGAGACCCAGGGAGTGATGTTGTTGTTAACTGTGAAGTCGTGTCCGACCCATCGCGACCCCATGGACTACATTCCTCCAGGCCTTCCTGTTCTCTACCATCTTCTGGAGTCCATTTAGGCTCACGCCTACTGTTTCAGTGACTTCAGGATCTGGCCTTCTAAAGAGCAGTCAGGGTTGATCTCCTCTAGGACTGACCGGTTTGATCGCCTTGCAGTCCAAGGGACTCTCAGGAGTCTTCTCCAGCACCATAGTTCAAAGGCCTCAATTCTTTGGTGCTCAGCCTTTATTATGGTCCAACTTTCACAGCCATACATTGCAAATGGGAAGACCATAGCCTTGACTATATGCACTTTTGTTGACAGGGTGATGTCTCTGCTTTTTAGTGTGCTGTCTAGATTTGCCATGGCTTTCCTCCCCAGGAGCAAGCATCTTTTAATTTCTTGGCTGCAGTCCCCGTCTGCAGTGATCTTGGAACCCAGGAAAATAAAATCTGTCACTACCTCCATTTCTTTCCCATCTATTTGCCAGGAATTGAGAGGGCCAGATGCCATGAACTTGGTTTTCTTAATGTTAAGTTTCTTAATGTTAAGTTTCAAGCCAACCTTTGCACTCTCCTTCTTCACTCGCAACAAGAGGCTCTTTAATTCCTCTTCACTTTCTGCCATTAGAGTGGTATCATCTGCATATAAATGGGATTAAAAAAAATATCTTAGGTTGTTGATATTTCTCCCGGCAATCTTAATTCCAACTTTTGATTCATCTAGTCCTGCCTTTCTCATGATGTGCTCCGCATATAAGTTAAACAGGCAGGGTGACAGTGGCCCAATCCTGTGGCCACTGTTGAGTTTTCCAAATTTGCTGGCAAATTGAGTATAGCACTTTTACTGCATTGTCTTTTAAGATTTTGAATAGCTCAGCTGGAATATTGTCACCTTCACTAGCTTTGTTGTTGCTCAGCTTTCCTAAGGCCCATTTCACTTCACATTCTAGTATGTCTGGCTCGTGAGGTCAGTGACCACCTCATCGTGGTGATCTGGGACGTTAAGCTCATTCTTGTATAGTTCTTCTGTGTAATTTTGCCACCTCTTCTTAATCTCTTCTGCCTCTGTTAGGTCCCTGCCATTTTGGTCCTTTATCATGCCCATTTTTGCATGAAACGTTCCTTTCATCTCTCCAATTTTCTTGAAAAGATCTCTGGTCCTCCCTATTCTATTGTTTTCTTCTATTTCTTTGCACTGTTCATTTAAGAAGGCATTCTTATCTCTTCTAGCTATTCTCTGGAATTCTGCATTCAATTGGGCGTATCTTTCTTTTTCTCCCTTGCCATTCGCTTCCCTCCTTTCCTCAGCTATTTGCAAAGCTTCCTCAGACAGCCATTTTGCTTTCTTGCATTTCTTTTTCTTTGGGATGGTTTCAGTTACTACTTCTTGTACAATGTTGCGAACCTCTGTCCATAGTTCTTCAGGCACTCTGTCTATCAGATCTAATTCCTTAAATCTATTTGTCACCTCTACTGTATATTCAACAGGGATATGATTTAATTCATACCTGAGTGGCCTAGTGCTTTTCCCTACTTTCTTCAGTTTAAGCTTAAACTTTGCAAGGAGAAGCTCATGGTCTGAGCCACAGTCAGCTCCTGGTCTTGTTTTTACTGACTGTATAGAGCTTCTCCATCTTTGGCTGCAGAGCATATAGTCAATCTGATTTCTGTGTTGACCGTCTGGTGATGTCCATGTGTAGAGCCGTCTCTTGGGTTGTTGGGAAAGAGTGTTTGCTATGACCATGGTATTCTCTTGACAAAATTCTATCAGCCTGTGCCCTGCTTCATTTTGTACTCCAAGGCCAAACTTGCCTGTTATTCCGCTTATCTTTTGGCTTCCTACTTTAGCATTCCAATCCCCCATGATGATAAGGACATCGTTTTTGGTGTTAGTTCTATAAGGTGCTGTAGAGCTTCATAGAACTGGTCAATTTCATCCTCTTCAGTACCGGTGGTTGGGGCATTGACTTGGACTACTGTGATATTGAATGGTTTGCCTTGGATTCGAACTGAGATCATTCTGTCATTTTGGGGATTGTATCTCAGTATTGCTTTTCCTACTCTTTTATTGACTATGAAGGCTACTCCATTTCTTCTGAGGGATTCTACCAGTCTCCTTGTTTATCATAGTAACTAGTTTTTAAATGATCCTGAGAAGCTGGGGAAGCAGCTGTAAATAAGTCACTGATAGGTCTTTCTTGTGAGTTGATCTGACTAGGAGGTTTTTTTAAACGAAACACTGAATGAGCTGATCCCTGTTTCTATGGCAGAGGTGGGCAACTATGGCAACTTTACAACCTATGGACTTCAATTCCCAGAAGGCACCCACAACTCCAGGAGGCAAAGTTTCTCTTTTTTACTTCTTTCTTCTGCCTGATGAGAGAATGTAGTCAGTTTAGGTCTTTTGTTTTCTCATTAAACGTTTTACAATAGAATATGCCTTGGATTTCTTTTCTTTGATATTCACCATGCAAATGAACTACGGTCCATCCTCCTCTGGTCGGAATGTTAATTGTTCCACGACACAATTGTTCGGTCAGAAAATTTCTCCTTAGTTCTAGATTGGATCTCTGTTTAACAAGATTCCACCCGTGACTTCTAGTGCTCTGGAGAAGAGATCCACCTCCTCTTCTCTGTGACAGCCTCTCAACTATTGGAATTCTGCTGTCATGTCCCCCTTAGTTCCTCTCTTTGTTAGGCTAGTTCCCTCACCTATTCATCATACAATTTAGCCTGTAGATCCCTTGTCGACTTTGTTGCTGTTTGCAGGCTATTTTTAACTTTTAACAACAGGGATTCTTTTGTTTGACCAGCTGACCATTTTGCCCACTAAAACTGGAAGGGGAAGAAAATGTTTCTTCAAACCTTGCCTCAAAAAGCTGCAGGGTTCACTTGCAAGGCGCTGTTTCCCACTTTCTCTTTCCAGCCATGGGTTAAATAATGTTCTCCTTAAACGTGGCAGGTGGAGGTGCTCCTGGGAGTGATGCCAAAATATTTAATGGGGCTTCAGGTTGTGCGCTCCCTAAAATCTAGGGACACAAGAGAAGGGACTGGAGGCTGACTTAGCCTCCAATTTCTAGAGATAACTTGGTAACTTGCACAGGTGGAAAAAGAAGGAGTAAGTGTAGAGAATGGAAGCTGCCTTCCTCTTGCTTCTTTAGCAAGCCCTGCAGGGCCAAGAAATAAAAAGGGGAATCCACCCCTCCCAGGCAGCAACTTTTTAGAGACAAAACACACCTAGATCAGGTTTTGGCCAGTTACCAAACGTGGATGGATCTCTTCTGGCATGTTTGCATGAAGCTTTTTGTAACTTTCCCAAAGACTCCACTTCCTGTTGGGGCTCAAGCAGGAGCCTTGCTGATGCCCTCCACCCCATCTCATTCTCCTTTCATCCCCCACTGTAGTCAACCCCAAAGGGCCCTGGGTGCTTGGTGGCTGCCCTCAGAGCACAAACACAATGTTTGTTTGTTTCCTGCCTCTATTATTTTTATAAATAACTCAAGGTGCTGAAGATATCCAATAGAACTTCATCTCCAATTTTCCCCACAACAACAACCCTGTGAAGTGAGTTGGCTGAGAGAGTGACTGGCCCAAAGTCTCCCAGCAGGCTCTCATTGCTAAGAGAGGACTTGAACTCACAGTCTCTTACTTTAACCACTAGACCAAACTGGCTCTCGATGTTCACCAACTGTTTCCATGCAGTTGTTTGCTCATTTCATGAAACCACAAATACTTTATGAATTGTGAGATTGTTTGGGATTTTTTTGGCAGCACCCTCCAGTGATTGTTGACTGAGCAGGCACCCTCAATTTTTCATTAGATTAGGCCCTGAGCCGAGACAACTGTCGAGTTTAAGAATAACTTGAAGTGCTTTTTTCCTGAAGATATTGGACATTTACCATTGTGCATGACAGGTATGAAATGTTCTTTCCCCCCCCCCACCCCTTCTGTAGCTGTGGATCTTTATTTGAGTGATGGATCACCATTGCATTGCTGCAAATCTCAGCTTTGAAACTCTTGACATTTAATAGACCAAGAAATATTTTCAGTGAGCGTAAGGGGGAGTTCAGCCTCAATAAATTGAAATGCATCAATGGATGAAAATTTATAGCACGTTTACAATTATTTTGAAAAGACAAGATGGCTCAATCTGTGGTTGAGAAGGAGGAGCTCCTTCCAAAATTTTCATCATGTTTTCCTTATAGCAACTATGTCTGATATTGATTGGCATTTCCTATTAATAAGGCGTATGGTTTTAAAGGGAGAAAAATGGCTGCATAGTGGAAACTCTTATTTTTATGCATTTTCAACATTGCCTAAGGACGGCTCGGTCATTCCCAGGCCGAAGGAAACACCGGTTAGCAAGAATAAATCATCCTCAAGCAGTTGAAATCCTTTTTGACACAGGAACCAGTTCATGCAGTGACCACAATCAACACTGACTTCGGCAAAACAATCAGCCGATGTCCCTTGAGATTCCAGGAGAGGAAAGGGCAAAATATTAGCTGGAGGATGCACTTGCTTAGAGGGATGCAGAGCTGTGAAAGAATCATCATCCACCAAAAAAGGGCTGCCTATCAAGAGGAGGGCTTTGGGGTTCTCTCAGGCGTATCCCAGCAGCATTCTCTAGACCGAATAAAAAGCCGCTTCGGTCACTCAGGAAATCCTGAAGAATATTAATGGGCTGGGGCAGAGGTAGGCAACCTGGGCTCTTTTATGACTCATGGACTTCAACTCCCAGAATTCCTGAGTCAGCTTAGCTGACTCAGGAATTCTGGGAGTTGAAGTCCATGAGTCATAAAAGAGCCCAGGTTGCCTACCCCTGGGCTGGGGTGAGAGAAAATGGAGAGCTCTTTCCCATTGTTTTCCTTATCAATGGGGAAGGTGTACAGTATAGTCCTTGAATTATGGCCAGTGGCTTAACAATCGTTCAGAGGTGGGTCTTACCTATAAAAAGGGAGTTATGACCCAGTTCTGATGTTCTGATGGTTGCCCCCTGGTCACATGACTGCAGTTGGGGTGGATTGACAGCTGTTTCCAGCTGTTTCCATGATGGTGTTTTATGATGGTTTTGCCAAAAACTGGAACGAACTTCTGGTTTTCAGCAAAACTGCACCATAGCGAACAATGGGTTTGTTTAACAACTGCAACGTGTTCATTTAATGACCGCAGTGTTTGTTTTATGAACACCACATTCATTTTGTGACAGCCACATTTACTCAACTACCCCCACAAAAAGGCCGTAAAATTGTGTCTCTCACGTGGCTGACCCTGATTTGCCTGCTGTCGTGACCTAAAGACTGCAATGGGCAGACTCCATCACCATCGTCGGTTGAAGACTACCTGAAATCTCTTGGTTTATGCCTCACCATCTTTGGTTGTTTTCAAACTCGTCCTCAGTTCACTGTGGCTCTTCTGCCTTATACGGACTTTTGGACAAAGAACACTCTTTCCAGTGCTGTGATTGACAGGATTTCAGGAGGCAATAAAACTAATTGGCCGGCAGTGCTGATCCACTTCAGAAAGCTCTTTACCTCAGTCAATCTCTCTCGTAAATGGAAGAAACATTGCCACACTATTGAGGTCAGGCAAAGCCAGAAGCGCCACTGAAATTCTGAATCCCCTCCACGTTGCTTGCCCTTGTGAGGGTGTAACTCGTCTGCAGCTGGCATGGAGTCCCTGCCTCCGCGAGGGGGCCCTCACCTGAGTTCACACCAATTCGCTAGAATTGTCACAAACAATTAATTGTAAGGACAGAGCTCACAACTTCTTTGTAACATCTGTGCGGCCAGACTGAAGGTGGCTCAATAGCGCAGGCAGTTTGTCACGAATTTCTGGAAGGAGAGAGTCAGAGAAATTCCCCAGGAGTTTGAATGGCAGCTGTCAAACGTGCTGCGAAGCCCAATGTCTCCTTAATTTGACTCGAGAGATGAGAAATTCCTCAGCGATATTTAGTGGTGACTCTGAGGTGGAAAGGGGATGGCTCTTTGAAGCCAGGTTTCTGAAGTGCCACTTCACAAATATTCAATTTCCGCATTCCCCAAGAGGCGCTGGACTACTTGCAAAATACCAGGGATGAAAAGAGGCACAAAAGGTCAGTGGAAAAGGGCACATAACAAATAAAAAAAACACAGAAGGAGCTCCAGCTTTAAGAAGCTGCTGATGGCCCTGGTAGCCAAGTGTCCCAGGAGCACTTTGGGGGCGGCGGGGGGGGGGCACAGGGAAGGCCCTGTGCAAAGATGGCAAAAGATTCAGAAGTAGGGATGCCTGTCTTGTCTGAGCTCAACAAAGCTCTCTGTTACTCACAATAACAGCCCCTGGTTTTCAGACCGCCAAAGGAAAAATACGCAGCTTTTCAAGCAGCTACCCCTCACTTGCTTTGGGCAAGCCGAGCTCTTTCTTAAAGAGCAGAAAGAAGTTGATCCTGGTGGAAGTGGCAAAAATTCTCCTCTTCTGCCATCCTGCAGCAGCCTCTGAAGCCCAAACCTAGCAGTTAGAAGTGGAAGGCATGGAGAGGACAGTATGATTTCTTTAGGTACGCACCAGCCTAACTCTAGGCTTCAAAGGATCAAGTCTGGAATCAACCTTTTCTTTTGTGTTCTTCCGCTATCCCACCCATTCGCCATTTTTGGCAATTGTTTTGAGAACTGGAAGAAGCTTCTTGGATGAGACGTGTAATGTTTTCAAAGGAAAAAAAAAAGTCCAGTCGCCTTTTGGAAAAGGCACGTTTGGGACAACCATGACCTGGATGATGGAGAGTCTCCATAGACATTTTGCCATTTTTTAAAGTTTCTGTAGCCAAAGAGGCTTAAAATCTCCCTACTCTTCTTTTTCTCTCTCATATTCATATGTAAGCATGCACATTTGCCCCAGTGCACCCAAACAATGAAAGTCAGAGTTGGCTTTCAGATCGAGGATCCGTCAAGCCCGTGCTTCTGGCTCAAACAGTATGCAATCACATGCATTCAAGCGGCTTATGAGCAGACCAAGCGGGCGATCGCTTTCATCTATCACTGCTTCTCCGTAATTGCTATTTTAAGTACTATACACAGACTTCAAGAACTACTGATAGCCAGGGGCTCCATGTAGTTGTGCAGCTCCCTTTTAAAGCTGCCTGACCTGTGTGTCATCACCACATCTGGTGGCTGAACTCCATTGTTCGAATGGGCTGTGGAAAGAAATGACCAGGCGTAATCCTGACATCTACTATTATAAGAGGGAAAAACTGCCCAGAATTTTCATAGGAAGCACAATTGTTTCCTGACGCATGTTTTCCTTGCTGCAAGACTGCTCTGCCCCCTCAATAATTTTGAGTGCCTTATTCATAGCCAGTGGTATGGTCATAACCGCGACTAGCTTGCATTGGAAAGGTATAAACTACTTACACAACTCCAGCCAAACATGGGGACCGTTTGCCCTGGGTTCCCTGCCTGGACATGGAGGGCCAGCAGGATACATATAGTCCTTGACGTACGATTGCAACGGAGCCCAAAACTTGCCTTGGTCAGCAAGAGCTGTTAGCTGAGCTTTTTCTCATTTTACGACCTTTCATGCCACAATTTTTAAGTGAATCACTGCAGCTGTTAAGTTAGCAACACGGTTGTTAAGTGAATCTGGCTTCCCCGTTGACTTTGCTTGTCAGAAGGTCGCAAAAGGGGATCGCATCACCCTGGGACACGGCGACCCTTGTAAATACTGCTAAGCATCCAAATTTCAACCATGTGACTGCGGGAATCCTGCTGCTGCAGCTTTGTGGGAAATGGTCACGAGTCTCTCTTTCAGTGCCATTGTAACTTCAAATGGTCACTAAATGAATAATTGTAAGTGAGGACTACCTATAGCAGTGATGGCGAACCTTTTAGAGACTGAGTGTCCAAACTGCAACCCAAAACCCATTTATGTATCATCGGTTGCCAGGTGGGCCTGGCCCATTGGGTGGGCATGGCCCATTGGGTGGGCGTGGCTGCGGTGGTAACGGCAGACTGGGTGGGACTAAAAGGTTCAATCAATCAATTCCAACTTTGCGAGATCTTTTTTTCCCCGCGAGAAGTTGAAATTGATTGATTGAACCTTTTTTTTTGCACATGGTTGTGGAGGCCTAAAGCGAAAAGGTTTTATAAAACCCAGCTGAAGGCCTAGGAGTGGGGCAGCGGCATGTGTGCCCACAGAGAGGGCTCTGCGTGCCACCTGTGGCACGCGTGCCATAGGTTTGCCACTACGGACCTATACAATAAAGAACCTGTACAATCACAAAAGCTAGTGTGGCCACATTTGGAATACTGAGTCCAGTTCTTTTGTGTCATGGTCACCAGGTACAAGATGCTGAGGGTCTAGAAAGAGTGCTGAGAAGAGCAATAAAGATGATTGTGTGAGTGTGTGGGGGGGTGTCTAGAGGCTAAATCGTTTGAGGAGCAGCTAAGAGAAGGAGGTATGTTTAGCCTAAGGAAGAGAAGGGGAGACCTGATAGCCTTGAAGGGCTGTCACGGGGAAGAGGAATAGCACCTGAGGGGAGGATAGGAGGCAATGGGTGGAAGCTTGTCAGAGGGAGATTCAACCTGGAAATAAGGAGGAATTTCCTGGCAGTGAGAATGATTAATCAACGGCACAGCTTGCCTCCTGGAGTGGTGGATGCTCCATCATTTGGAAGTTTTCAAGAAAAGATTGAATATTCACTTCTCTGGAATGGCATAAGGACTCCTGCCTTGGGCCTGGGGTTGCACTGGGGCCTTCAAGTGCCCTTCCAGCCCTGGGATTCTGTGATTCTAACCTTAAAGGGAGGTAAAGGATGGATACCATTCTGAGAACTTCTCTATAGCCCTCTCTGTAACCAGAAAGGTCCTACAGCTATTGCATTCTATACAGTTGTCAGAAAGTGCAAAAGTCCATGAGTTCAATTCCCAGAGTGGGTGTGAACCCCACAGAGGAGCACCTGGCTATGTATGGCTGAAGAATCCCAAAGAGGATGAAACGTAGTTCTTCCTGCAGTCAGTGTAACTGAAAACACCACCCCCAAACAGCAAGATACGTACACACACTGTCTAAAAATGCTCTGCTGTCTATCTATGCCAGGCCTCTCCAACCTTGCCAACTTGGCATGGCTTGGCTGAGGAATTCTGGGAGTTGAAGTTCACAAAGTCATAAAGTTGCCGAGGTTGTAGGCCCTTGGATCCAAACCTTTGCTTAACAAGGTGACCCTCTTCCTACATCCTGTGTTCTTTTAATCTTTATTTCTTCCCTCGGCTCTTCTTTCACACTGGCTGCTTCTGTTCTCCTCAATTGTTTTTTTTTCCATTAGAACTGATCACAATTAATCTCTCCTGGTGCAGAAACTCCCCCCCCCACACACACACACATTGCTTTTTCCCTTAGTTTTGGCCCTCTCAGCTGACTGAAATTCCCTTCCCACCATTCTTATGCAAAGTTTGTGGAGCACTTTGGACTCTTAATTACAATTTCTTCCTAAGAATGATGGGTAGACTAGCACTGTAAACTGTTTAGCATGGTTGACAGGCAGCCTTTTCCCCTCTGAGAGCAAAAGCCCCCTGTCTTCAGTCAATTAAACTTAGAATATTTCAGCATGATAGTATTTGTGTTGGGATTCTGGAAGATGCTTTTGGCACTGTTTCCCTCTGCAGAAAAATGATGTTGCTCTTTGCCAGTTGACAGCTTGCCCACCCAAGTGGGCTTCAGCCTCTCATGATAAGACTTGTACAACCAGACTGGTTGACACAACAATATTGAAAAGGTTATTTGCAACCCTGACATGCAGAACGCAATGCAGTTAAGTCCTCTTCTCCTACAAATATATTTAGGAGAAGTGGATTTTCAGGCTGATAGGAATAGTTAAAATACAGTATTTCTCCTCTGAAATGACCATGAGAACTTCCTACAGAAAATTAGAATACAAAACATAAAAAGACTACATTTTATACTGTTCCCTAAACATTAGGTTGGCCTTTTAGTATGTCTGAGAAAGGTTTCTACTGTAACTGTGAGAGGGATCTTGGAGTCCTAGTGGACGATCACTTGACTATGAGTCAGCACTGTGCAGCAGCAGCCAAAAAAGCTAACACAATCCTGGGTTGTATAAACAGAGGCATAGAATCAAGAGCATGAGAAGTACCAGTACCACTTTACAAAGCCCTAGTGAGGCCACACCTGGAATACTGCAGCCAGTTTTGGTCACCATATCACAAAAAAGAAGTTGAGAGTTTGGAAAAAAAATTCAGAGAAGAGCAACTAAGATGATCCAAGGCCTGGAGACTAAAACATATAAAGAATGGCTGCAGGACTTGGGTTTGGCTAGTCTAAAGAAAAGAAGAAATAGGGAAGACATCATAGCAATATTCCAGTATTTGAGAGGCTGCCGCAAAGAAGAGGGGGTCAAATTATTCTCCAAAGCACCAGAGGGCAGGACAAGAAACAATGGTTGGAAATTGACCAAAGAGAGAAGCAACCTGGAATTAAGGAGAAACTCCTGACAGTGAGGACAATTAACCAGTGGAACGGCTTGCCTTCAGAACTTGTGGGCGCTCCATCACTGGAGGTTTTTAAAAAGAGACTGGACAGTCACTCTTCTGAGATGGTATGGGTTCTTCTCTTGAGCGGGGAGGTTGGACTAGAAGACCTCCAAGGTCCCTTCCAGCTCTATTCTATTCTGATCATATTGGTTATTTATTTAGCATATGGCATATCATACATGGACTAGCAATATATATTAAGATTTCACCTAGATTAGTAAAGCACAATAAAATATGAATGTTAAAAAGACTTAAGTTCAAATACCATTGTCTAGGCCATCTAATCATTGAAGCGCAGCATTGTACACAGACCTTTTCAGACTCAAATAGCAAGAGAGATTGGGAATATTATTTGAATTTGCCAAATCAATGTTGAGGGGCTCAGCAGATCCAAGAGCCAATATGACATGACCATCATATCGGTGCATCAGTATTTCTCACAGTTTGCTCTCTTTGTTATCAAGCAGGGCTCCAGAAGGTACCATCCAGGAGCTGACCTGCTGGTACCTCTCATGCAGCTTAAAAGCCCCCGACCGAGATGAGTCAAAATCAAGGAGAGAAGCAACCTAGAACTAAGGAGAAATTTCCTGACAGTTAGAACAATTAAACCAACTGAATGGCTTGCCTCCAGAAGTTGTGTGTGCTCCATCATTGGAGGTTTTTAAGAAGAGACTGGCCAACCATTTGTCTGAAGTGTTATAGGGTTTCCTGCTTGAGCAGGGGGTTGGACTAGAAGACCTCCAAGGTCCCTTCCAACTCTGTTATTCTGTTAATAAATCATTAATTGATTCTATTTTTGAATGGCTGGAGTATTCAGATACAAAATTGAGCTTCCACATTGCAGGGTCTTAAGGCATCCATTGGACCCCTCCACTTCTCAGAAAGACCCATCTCTGCCCACTGTGTCCTTGACAGGAGATGGAAGACCTGACATCTGCATCAATCTTGGGCAACCCAGTCGTCAGGCCTGCTGAAAACCCAGCAGCCGAGGATCCAAGCTTCCCCTCTTCTCTGTCTCTCGGTTGCTGCTGGCCCACATGTTTGTGCCATTGGGTGCAGGGACACCCCAAGA
This sequence comes from Vipera ursinii, assembly GCF_947247035.1. Taxonomy (NCBI): domain Eukaryota; kingdom Metazoa; phylum Chordata; class Lepidosauria; order Squamata; family Viperidae; genus Vipera; species Vipera ursinii. The sequence goes on from NC_139523.1 coordinate 3,090,411, forward strand.
GGAACAATGTTCTTGCCTTTAACTAAAGGAAGTCTTTGACTGTCAGAAATACTTAGGGCACCAAGGGATCTTTTTTGGCAAACCTGGGGTATTTTTCTCAATGTCCTCAGACAAGCTTTTTTTTTTAAAAAAAATAAGGAATCAATATATCAATTTGCTTCCTTAAGATTCCAATGTAGGAAAGGCAGATATTGCCCAAGCAGAGTCCGAGTCCTGGGTGGCCATGCTGAGGAGAATACCTTGGACAGATGGTCCATCCAGATCCTCAGCTCTTCTGCAAACCCTCCTTTGAATTCAGAGACCAAGGCTGTTCTTCTCTGGGGAGGGAGCCATGCATCCAATCCTTCCAAAACTAAAAGTAAAATGAAGCAGCAGCAGCCTTGCAATCTGCCATTGGGCATTTCCCTGAGATTCCAGCTTGTCAAGAACATTGAAAATATCACTGTTTTATTGAGATTCTGGAGATATGCATTCTAAAAAAACAAAAGTGCCAAACAATTATGATACAATAATTTGTTACAAAGCCATTTAAATTAATAATTTCCTGCTGTGGGCTGAGGAACAATGCTCAAACATATTTTAGCCTTTGATGGTTTTTTTTAATAAAAACTCATTTCTCGCAAACGGAAGGCCTGAGTGGTAAGAAGAAGCTGTAGTTACAAATCTTTTCCTAACTTCATTACGTTCATCAGCATTTCCTGAGATGATGTCTTAGCCCAGGAGAAAACTCAGAGCTAATATAGTCTTTGTGTTAATTAAACTCTAAGGAGACGTAAACTCCTATTTCTCCAGATATGAGCTCTTATTAATATTTATTGTCTCATTACATATTAATATGTTTATACTACAGAAGAAATAGGTGGCAATACTTTTTAATCGATTTTTGTAAACTGATGTTGCAAATGGCTTCGTTTTTTCCCTTCAATTTTTCATCAGTAAAAAGACCAAGAAAATCAAGAGGAAAAAAGTATTTTTATTACTTGATTGGACCATTAATATCATGTTAAAATATTTCTATGCTTTGTGTGTGTATGAAAATATTTGTACATACTGGCTGCATCGAAGGTAACTTTGATTTCTTTACAAATGATCTAAGGACAAATGTTGCTACAACTTACTCATGCCAGGATGAAAAATAAGTCTGTTAGAATAGAACAGAAATGGCAAGCCACTTCCAGTGCTTGGGTTATGCTTGTATAACAAGAAACGTTTATTAAATCTAAATGCTGCCTGACTCCCAGCAACTCTGCCTGGTTTACAAAATATTTTTTTTTCCCTTCCATTCCACCACGGACAAGTCTTTGCCATTTTCTTGGCAAAGTTTTCAGAAGGGGTTTTCCATTGCCTGCTTCCTGGGGCTAAGAGAAAGTGCCTGGCCCAAGGCCACCCAGCCGGCTTTGTGCCCAAGTAAGGACTGGAACTAATGTCTCCAGGTTTCTAGTCTCTAGACCAGGGGTGTCCAACCTTGGATGGGGAATTCTGGGAGTTGAAGTCCACAAGGCTTAAATTTGCCAGGTTTGGAGATCCCTCCTCTACAGCAAACTGGCTCTCCTTACGAATTGTTAAAAATATTTTTTAAAAAAGAAAACAACACAAAACAGAACAAAGATAGCAGAAGAAAGGGGGAAACCCCCCCCCCCAGACCTGAGACATGTTTGCCAATGTCCTGGGTCAAGAGCCAGGTCTTCAGACCCCTTCGAAACAACACAGAGGGGGCGTCCATATCTTGGGGGCAACCTTGTTCTAAAAGGTGGGTGCTGTGAGAGTGAAGGGGTGCTTCCAACTCCAGAGAGATGGTGCTGTTTCATTGAAAGAATCCTGCAGGATCAAACTGGATGGGCAGATGTTTCTGGAGAGAGGAAGTCCCTCAATCAACTAGGAAGCAATCAGTTGTATGGAAGGAGCTTGATCCAACTATCTTTAAACAGAGTATTTTTTGGTAATTTTAATATATATTGTTTTATAAAGGGAAGAGTTGGTGTACGTTATGATTTTCTCCAGTTTTGCTCCAATAGATTAATTTAAAAATTAGCTTCAGTAAATTTCACACTGGGGAAGTTTTCCAGAACCATCGATCAGCGCTTGATGGAGGGATGAATTCCTTTCAGTTTCTCTACTGCCTGATTGAAAATGCCAGCAGAAGGGACTCCAGTTCAACGCTTGTAAGGGAAACCATAACAGAACAGCAGAATTGGAAGGGACCTTGGAGGTCTTCTAATCCAAATCCTTGCTCAAGCCCATGGTGGCGAACCTATGGCACGTGTGCCACAGATGGCACACAGAGCCCTCTCTGTGGGCACGTGCGCTGTTGTCCCTGTCCTAGGTCTTCAGCTGGGTTTTATAAAACCTTTTCTCTTTACGTCTCTGCCGCCGTGTGCAAAAAAAAAAAGGTTCAATCAATCAATCAATTTCAACTTCTCACGGGGAAAAAAACGATCTCGCAAAGTTGGAATTGATTGATTGAATGTTTTAGTCCCACCCAATCTGCCGTTACCATGGCAGCCATGCCCACCCAATAAGCCACGCCCACCCGGCACCTGACGATACATAAATGGGTTTTGGGTTGCAGTTTGGGCACTTGGTCTCTAAAAGGTTCACCATCACAGCCCTATACCATTTCAGACAGATGGCTGTCCAATCTCTTCTTAAACCAGATTAAATGACACTCTGTCTGTCACTGACTGGATTGCTCTTTCTTATATACTAAGCTGATTTCAAGCAACAAAAATGATGTCTCTATGCATGGACATCACCAGATGGGGTATATAAAAGTCAAACCGACTATTTATTATTAAAAGGTGGTGGTGGAGCTCCATTTATAGCATCAAAAACATGGCCAGGTGCTTATGGTGGAGCAGATCATGAACTGCTCAGGAGCAAGTTCCAAGCTAAGTTCCGCCAGTCAAGGTCCACAATATGGAACTTTGGAATACCACTATTGCAGAACATACGAGTGACATTTTTGGGAGACTTTTAAAATCTTACCAAGTTTCCTCTCCTGCAAAAATGACAAGCTGCCCTTTACTTCTAACTAGCTATGCAACTTGGAAGCAGCCTTTTTCTAACCTTCAAGCAGTTGCTACTACTGGAGAAAGGTCCTCAGATATGCCCAGGTCCAAAGCTCCGATCTTCATGTTCTTTGGAGTGAAAGAGCTACGCACACACACACACACACGACAGGCATGTATGTGAAAGGGATGGTGAGTCTTGAACCTGCCTAAGTATGGACCAAAAACGCTGCCTAAAGGCTGGGCTTGCCAATTTGAGTGCTTTGCACCAGGGATGATCCCAAATGCAGATAAAATAGGGAGGCTACAGTGAAGCACAGATGTACAATTTCTGCAGAAAAAGCCCCTGGAGTCTCTGCAACCAACTGCTTAATTGCCAGGAATGTTGCTATTACGAAAAAGCCAGGCGGCTGATTTTTCCTCTGAGCCTCGTTGTGCCTTAACAGAGCACGGCAGAGGCAGCTAAAACAGTGCTGCAGAGTGACTGTATTGCAAAGAGCTTTTTTAGGTCAGCCTTGTCCAACCTGAATTGAAAAGCACTGTCGATGCCCATCCTGGCTGGGAACACTCAGGTGATGCTTCCAGCCAATTGAGCAGCTTGGTCCTGTTGAGAAGCTTAGAGTCCTTCACAGGGCAACTATATGATGGAATACTTGGATCCTTCAACAACAGCAACAACAAATGTCTATTGATTGCCTCTGTGTTGACAATTGTGAGAACTCACATATTCCTGAGAGCCTAAGGCCACCCAGATAGTCTAAACACTGGCCCATATCCTGGTTGCCGTCTACAGGTGGATTCTAAAGCAATTTGCGATTCCTCTCCACAATGATCATCAGCCATTTCTTTTGTTTGCTTCCCTCTTGGGTTTTCTTGGTGCTGCTACCATGCCACCCAGATGCTTACTGTGGCTCCCCAGCATCTGGCAATCTGACCACCTCTGAACACAGAGGGTGCCATTAGAGTCACCATGAGCCATGGGGCCGTTTTTCACGGGCTGCCCTTCCTTAGTAGAATTCCACGCTCAGTCTGCTATGGGAAAAACAATGAAGCCTCTTCCTCTCTTCCTCTTCTGTACGTAAGTAGCCCCTTTGGGATGGGCCACGGCCAGCATGATGGAGACAGATGGCAAATCTTAGTGGCCAGGCACTTGGGTGACACTTTAAAGAACTAATGGAAAAAGATGTCTAATGCGTCCTTCTCTTAAATGCTCAATCAACACAAAACAGCTAATTAAATAGCAGCAAAGACACTTGTGGGCTTTTGAGAAGCACAGAACATCCAATTGCCTTGTAATGGGAGAATACATAGCAGGCTGAGGATGCAAAGTCTTCTGAGACAGGAAACATCTGATACATTTTGGGAGGGAAACTCTGCAGGAATAGGTTTGGTTAGTATTTGGATTGGAAACTTCCAAACTATTAAATTTTTTAAAATCTACTTCTGTATCCAGAAGCATTTCTGTAGCCAGAAAACTGCCTGCACGTATCTTCAACATAAACAGAGGTCTAGCTTGACTTGAAGGCGACTTCAGTTCAGTAGGGCCAACAGCCTTTGGCTTCAGATCTACCTTAATGGCATGATGTCAAATCACAATTTGGGGATGTTTAGGTCCCAAATTCTGGTAGGGATTTAGAGTGCAAGACAAAAGGAAGGTCATCTTACCTTCTTGCTGATTTCTGCCATCTTCCTTTCACTTAAATACCCCCAGTGTGCAGTGCCAATATAAACTACAGTAGAGTTCCCCATCCATCCTTAATCATCGTCTTCTGTAGTTGGATGATGATACAGCAATCACCTGACCACCATTACCATGGATACAATTCCAGTTGCCATGGTGATGAAGCAACATCTCATGGTCAGGTAAAATTGGTGTTACGACCAGATCCTTTTCAAAGAAGATAAAAATGGAAGAGGGATATGGGTACTTTTAGTGCGTGACAGAGGTTCTTTTGAAAAGATGAGAAAAAAGTCACCGAGAATTCTTTCACTGTATTTCTCAGTAAAACTTTGAAGTTTTGCATTCCACTAGCCTGAATTTCAGTGAAAAAAGACCCAGGGCCTCTAGCCCCTTGCCTAGTTCATTGCTCACTGTTTTCTTCCTGTCCGAATGTATGTGGGTGTTGCTCACTTGGGGTGAAACACAGGAAAAAATGAGTGAATTTTCATTCAGAACAAAATGCCCGCATTATTTCTCTGGTGAAGTACAGCTTCCTACCTGGCTGTTAGTATTCACCCTGAGTAAGGAGGTCTATTAAAAGAGGGAAGGGGAGAGAAGCTAGAGAGTCACTGGTGCTCACAAAGGTGTCATTTACTGAATAACTAATGCTGACTGTAACATGAGCACAACACAATGTCCTCTGATCTGATATCTCATATCCACATTAGGGTTATTTCACCAGGACTAAGAAATCACTCTTGGAAATCCTTATTTCCTCTATGTTTGTCTGTCTGTCTGTCTGTCTGTCTGTCTGTCTGTCTGTCTGTCTGTCTATCTATCTATCTATCTATCTATCTATCTATCTATCTATCTATCTATCATCTAATAACAGGCATGGTTGGCTAGTCTTTAAAAAAACAGGGATTCTTGGAATTTTCAATGAAAGAGAAGGAGGAGAAAGAGAAGGGATCTCTGTTAAAGCACAGACTGATGGTGAAGACTAACCCTTTTGAAAACAAAACATAAGTTTTCAAAATTATTCGGCCTATCAATGAGGCTTCTGTAATTTGTGAAAGAAATGCAAGCATTTAAATTAAATGCGACATTTTCCTACTTCAAGGCAATCTGTAGAAAGCAGTCTGCTAAAGGAAATTAAAATGTCATCTTCGAAGTTGTTTCATGTTTGCCAAGAAGATGTTTTTTGAGTAGTGACAGAAAGGGCTCTTCGTTCTTCTTGTTTTAAGATGGTAGCAATTAAATTAAACCAGGGAAAGAAACTCCTGTAGCCAGCGTGACACTTAGCGGACAGAAGGTGTTAACTGCCCTAAATGGTTCCATCATTTCCCTGCTGTGCACTTAACAGAAAGGAGAGTTTAAGATTCCCATCCAGTCTGAGATGCAGATTACAGTCGGGCTTACATGAGGCTGAGGCATATGGAGCCTTTTTTGTGGATGACCTCTTTCCATCCTTGAGAAAGGAGGACGATACATCTGCTGTGAAGCTGTAGGTGATGACCAGGTGGAGCCCAAGGGCGGGGTCAAAGGCATCATCAGTTTGGAATCTCTATGCTCTCTCCCCCATAAGACAGCTAAGTCCAGGTTCCCCCCCCCCCGAAGTCCATTGACTCTTATCTGTCACCAGTTCACATTGACCATTAGTAAATCAGATTCTTGTATATAGGCTGCATGGAATAAACTCACAGTGTTTTTGACCTCCATTCTGGCTCCTGGTTTCTGGTGCCTGACAGCAGCCCTTGAATGAATCCCATATATATTGTCCAGACTGTGCACTTCACGAATGTACTTCTTGCTTAGTCACCATTTACAGGACTTGCAGCTGGTCTAGCAGCCATTTATTATTTGTGCCTGAGAAGCTAATGGCTCACGCTCAGTCATCTCATAATCAGCTGTTTCCTCTTCCAGTGAAGGGATTCAGCTGACGTCCAGGTGAACTTATAATCCTAAAGGAACAACCAAGATCATTAGCTGGTTTTATGTGTGTCTGTGTTTGTGTGTGCATAACAATGTCTTCTGGAGAACATCTGCTACTGCTGCTCTTAAAATCATTTCTGGACAAGCAAAGAAATCATTTTTGCTCAGATAGAAAAGAGACTTGGGGTTCTGCACAGAGGAATATGCCTCTAAGCCTTGGTTTGAAATGCCGACTGTTCTCTATTTTTCAACGGCAGGCAGACTTTTCAATAAAACATAGAGCCCACACTCTGCAAAATGATTAATGCAGCAGCATTTCAGAAATGCTCTAGCCACGGGGTATTCCTGACTGCATCTCCTGAAGCAGCTCGATGAGGAATTCTTGTTGAGCACTCAGATGCTGAAGTCCAAGGGCAGAGCTGTGAGGTTCCTGGCCACAAAGGCTGTGCAAGATGGATGGGAAGGAAGACACCCGTTAACTTGGGCTCAGCAAAGACCAGACAAGTTTGCAACTCACCCTTGTCTCTGGAAGGACATGGATGTGCAGGACTTCCTCTCTTTTGCAAGGATCACCAAGTTGGCAGAAGCAGGTCTTCCTAAGAGCAGGCTGCCCCCCCCTCCCGAACATGGTAAACTCTCAAGCCCTGCCCAGTCTCTCCCCCCCCTCCCATGCTTCAATTCATGTTTTTTTGGGCTGGGTATGCATAACACAGGGACGCGGTGGCTCAGTGGGTTAGGACACTGAGCTTGTCGATCAGATGGTCGGCAGTTTGGCGGGTCGAATCCTGAGTGCCGCATAACAGAGTGAGCGCCTGTTACTCGTCCCAGCTTCTGCCAACCTAGCAGTTCGAAAGCATGTAAAAATGCAAGTAGAAAAATAGGGACCACTACGGTGGGAAGGTAACAGCGTTCCGTGCGCCTTTGACGTCTAGTCATGCCGGCCACATGACCACGGAGACGTCCTTGGACAAGCGCTGGCTCTTCGGCTTTGAAACGGAGATGAGCACCAGCCCCTAGAGTCGGAAACGACTAGCACGCGTGTGCGGGGGAACCTTTACCTTATGCATAACATGCCCAGCTGCATTCACCAGGATGTGACTGAAACCTTTAAATATATTAAGGGTGTGAATAAGTTTGAAGAAGGTTTTTCAATAGTAAGCAAAAATCAAGAATCCAGGGCCATAACCTTAAGCTGACAGAAGGTACCTTGAAAAGTCACGTTAGAAAGTATCACTTCACAGAAAGCACAGTGTAAGCCTAGAACCAACTTGTAGCAGAAATAGTGGGTCAGATATCAGTAGCTGAGTTTAAACATGCTTGGGATAAACACATGCCTATCATCTGACAAAATTTTTAAAATAAATAGATAAATAAATACAAAATAAAATAATAAAAAAGATGAATTAATTAAAATAATAATAAGTAAAATTAATTAATTTAATTAATTCATAGGAAAACAAAAGGCAAACAACCAAAATATTTTTATTTTGCCCTGTTCACCGCCCTGAGTCCTTCGGGAGAAGGGCGGTATAGAAATATTATTAAATAAATAAATAAATAAAAACTCAAAGGGCACATTCAATGGATCCTCGGGTTTTTTTCTGCCGTTAGTTTTCTCTGTTTTTAATAATTCTTTTCAATCAAGATGTTTAACGGAATGTTATGTGAATAACTTAGAAGGTGTTACAGGATAAAAATAGCACCAACATCACATTCAAAATGAGTTTCCCGTTCTTTAAACAGAGAAATCTTGAGCAAAAATGCTTACTTTATCCTCAGTTTTAGAAATTCGGTGATCATATTAAGTATAACTATACTCGACATATGAGATGCATTACTTATATGATTGGTAAAATCATGAATCCAATTCAGTCATAATTTTATTATTATTATTTTTTTATTACATTTATATCCCGCCCTTCTCCGAAGACTCAGGGCGGCTTACAAGCTTAGCAGTAGCCTTCATTCTGTGTATATGCCTGCTTGTTAGGGCTTTCACACACACCCCAAGCGGCATTATTACAAAGTCAGCTTATTACCCCCAACAATCTGGGTCCTCATTTTACCTACCTGGGAAGGATGGAAGGCTGAGTCAACCTTGAGCCTGGTGGGATGCGAACCTGCACTAATTGCAGGCAGCTGGTGTTACTTAAGGAGGCATTAGCCCACTGCGCCACCAAGGCTCTTATTTATCTTCCTTAATACTACAACCCACCGACCACTACCAATCCTGAAGATATTGCTGCATTAGTGGATTCTTGCACAGGGGCTACCCTTCCTTCAAAGTCCCCTTCAACCATTACATTCAATTATTCTTTGATTTTAGAACAACCAGAATCCATAAAATGTGGAACAATAAAATAAGATTACTGTGCTACTGGAAGCACAGTACAATAATAGAAAGGCACAGATTGTATTAATTCAAATGCAGTTTAAGAAGCAGATCTTGCTCTTCATGCTGAGAAGAGCCAAAGGGCTTGCAAACCAGACACCAGGATGGATTTAGCCTCACTGGGAGGGTGGGGGGGATGAGAAGGGACCCTGTAGGTTTTAATACAGTAGGAAAGACCTCCTGGAAGAAGAGGCTCTTCAAGCACTGAATGTGTTTGAGATCTGAGTGTTAGGCGCAGGTCACCAATGTGAGTCCTTCAAGAACAAGGCTATGGATATTGACAGATGCCTGGAAGCTCTTCCAATTGCCTCATTGCTGTGGTCTGCACCAATTGCAGCTCTCCAATCGCCTGCATTGCCACAGTCTCATCCAGAAGTTAGAACAGCAACAACTAGGGTAGCTAGGCAGACAGGAAGATGCAAGCAATGAGTCTAGGAGAATCCACACTGACTATCAACTCCTTCAGGGGAGAACAACCTTCTCCACGTCCAACACTTTCTGTCAGGTGCGAAGGACCAGATCCACTCCTGAAGGTTCAGTTCAACTGATTTATTGTTAAAAGCTATGCATAGGAATCTTCTGAACTAACGGTCAGCATTTGGTTATAGTTAGACAAGGGTCAAGGGAAATCCAAGGGAGACTTGAGATTCTAGGTTGATCCTTCTTTTAACTCCTCTCCCTGGCTCTCCCAGTTCTTCTCCTACACTTACCTGATCCCTGCACCTTGCAGGTCATGAGTCCACAGCACCTCTGTCTTCTCGGGATGTGGTCTGCTTTTATTGCTTCTGAACCAGCAAATGGCATCCAGACACAAGACCAACTGCTTCATACAAATACTCCATAAATAATGAAGGGGGCCAAGAGGCCTCTGCAAGATGCTGAAAAGGAGTCCCCTCCAACTGCTCCTATGGGTGAGGGCGAAAGCCCCCTAAGGCAAGTCTATCAAAACGCCATGTCACGTCAAAAGCCACAGAGAACCCGTTGTCTCTTGCACCTAACCAGAGTACAAATACTCCCAAGCCATCTCTTCTGCCATGTCCCCTGATGCACAAACAACCTTCATCTATGTCAGGGGTCCTCAACCTTGGCAACTTTAAGACTTGTGGACTTCAACTCCCAGAATTCTCAGCCAGCATGCCACAAGTCCTAAAAGGTCCAAGTTTGAAGACCTCTGGACTAAGCTCTCCCTTTATGAAAGCGTAAACATTACTGTATTAGGTCTTTCTTCAACATTTCAGGAAATCGTATAATTGGAAGGGCTGTAGAGGTCATCTAGTCAGTCTCCCGGTTTAGTGTAAGACCCAAAGGAGTACTTGAGGGATGAGCACCTCTGCCCCTCATCTGGACCATATCCCACTGACTGACATGCAGAACCTAACAGAATTAGTACCAAGATCATATGAAGTTTAGTATCACTTTACAATACTTTGAAATGTCCATACCTATAGTATTGCATCCAGCTTCGGTCACCACAATATGAAAAAGATGTTGAGACTCTAGAAAGAGTGCAGGGAAAAGAAACAAAGATGATTAAGGGGCTGGAGGTGAAAACGTATGAAGAATGGTTGCAGGAATTGGGTATGTCTAGAAAACAAGAACCAGGGTGACACGATAGCAGAGTTCCAGTATTTGAGGGGCTGCCACAAAGAAGAGGGCATCAATCTATTTTCCAAAGCACCAGAGAGGGCAAGGCAAGAAGCAACGGATAGAAACTAATCAAGGAGAGAAGCAGTCTAGAACTAAGGAGAAATTTCCTGACTGTGAGAACAGTTAATCAGTGGAGCAGCTTCCCTCCTGAAGTTGTGGGTGCTCCATCACTGGAGGTTTTTAAGAAGAGACGGGACAGCCGTTTGTCTGGAATGGCATAAGGACTCCTGCTTGAGCAGGGGGTTGGACTAGAAGACCTCCAAGGTCCCTTCCAACACTGTTATTTTATTATATACGAAAATCTGATGTCTACTTTGAATCTCCTTCCTTAATTTTGATCATCTCTTTAAGTCAGTAGGAAAAAAAATCCCACTTTTCTTAATTTTTATTAGTGGAAGTGGAAATAATGATATTCTCTCAGTCCACCACTTCAAGTAATATGCAAGTTTTAATTTGCTCTTGGCCCAAAATTGTAAATCGTGTTCAGGTAAAGAATATTGGTTTGTATTGTTTGGGGGTGTTTTTTTGCACTTTTCAACCTGAGTTTAGCAAACATCGGGCAATCCTCAGCTTTTTAAATCTGCTTAAATAAGAGCAATAAATAAATACTGTGCTACATTTTCATCATTAGGGTGGCAGGGTTTAAAATGACTTAGGGGACATAATAAGCCGTGGTTAAGTAATTTTTTTTAGTTTCTGCAGGATTTTTTAAAAAGGAAACTAACTAAACCTAGTCTAATGGAAAAGATTTCCAATGTTTTTTTTTTTAAAAAGCACCTTTCTGATGAAGAAAGAGGAAATAGGCCTCCATTTTCCGCCTGGGGGAGTGCCCTCCTCCTGCTCCTCCCCCCCCCCGAGAGAGCAGCCGGGCATGGCCAGGAAATATGCTCGCCCGAGGCAGGGTTTTGGATGCCAGCCAGTCTGCAGCTGGCACAGGGGGACTCTCCCACCAGCGGTGCAGAGCAATTGGCTGAGGGCCCACAATCTTATTTACCAATCCAGCCGGCCCCGTCACCTTCATTAAGGCTGCTGTTTTCCTTCTTCCGCTCAGCAACTGACAGGCTCGACTCTTTTTTTGCAACTGTACATTAGATTTAACAGCCTCTTTGCGCCATTAAGCCTTTCCTTTTCTAATTGTAACGGATGTGCACAGAATGCTCCAGGGATTGGCAGGTATAACGTGGCCCCGAAATGGGCTTCCATGCCACCAGCTGAGTTTGAAATTTAAACACAAGAGCATACCTGGGTGGGTAATTTAGAAACCTACTGGACCAAATGAAATTAGATTTTAAAACTTAAAATGCACCACCCAGAGATGTCATTTGTGCCAGTCTGTTCTCCTGCATTGTCGGTGCCAGAGCTGACAGTTCACCTTCCTTCCAGACCCTGCAGCTTGGAAGGACAGGCTGCAAATCAGAGCAGCGGCCAGTTCTTACCGCCAGAGTCCAGTCTACTTCTCGGCCTTAGGAAGGGATTGAATGGTGCCTTCAAAAAGAAATGACCTTGTGTATCTTCCTGTCTCCCTGGAAGACAATAACAAAATCCTAGATTTGCAAGGGACCTCAGAGATCCACTAGTTCAACCCTGCCCAATGCAAGATCTGCTAGGTCATCTTGGGCCAATGGCCATCCAGCCATTATCTGAAGATCCACATGAAGGGGGAATGATTTTCCATGAGATAGCTATTCCACTGGTTGACAGCTCTTACGGTCACGAGATATTCATATGTAGCCTGAGCCTCCTTCCCTGAGATTTTAACCCACTCGTTGGTGCAGCCCTCTGGGCGACCAACAACAAGCTTTGATCTAATGATCCTTTAGAGCCATCAGAAGCCGCTTTAGCCTAACTCTCCTGAGTGGTCTTTGCTGCAGGCAATACAGCCCAGATCCTCCAGCCATTCCTCACTGGACCCCCTTTCCAGACAACTCACCACGGCCAACTCGCCATGAGACCACTCGCTGCAGGACAATTTAACAATTCTATGTATTTAAAATAAATAAAATATAATGTAAATTTTTGCCATTCACATTTCATTCTGTCCTTCCTTTGGCATCCTTTCTTTAATGACTCTATTCCACCCTTTCTTTGATATTAGAGCAACTCTTGTTCCACAGCGAGTTGGCCGTGGCGAGTTGGCTGCAGTGAGTTGTCCTATAGACCCTTCCTGTCTTGGCCACTCTGTCTCTGTCCTGTTTGAATGGTGGTGCCCACAGGACGGGCCTGGCCAAGGCAGAACGGTGGGACAATCCCTTCCACTTCTGGACTCCGTGTGACTCTATGTCATAAGTATGGAAAATAGTCATAAGTCCCGATTTTCAGTGCCGTTGTAACTTTGAAGGGTCATTAAATGACTGCTTGTAAGTCAGGGACTACCTGTATATTTTGCCCTGCTTGGCTCTACTCCTGCTTGCCTAGGGCCCTGCCGAGGTCCTCAGGATCACAAACCCTGGCTTTTGCAAAGAGTCCTTCTTGGGGGGAGCAGCGTCTGTGGCCCTTGTTCACTTGCAGGATCCTCCCTGGCCTTTGACCCTCAAAGGAATCCTCAGAGGAAAGGCTGATGTAATCTGTCCTCACCATCCGATGGGTCCTTCACCCTTCACTCCATAGCCTCTGAAGGTCCAGGTAGTTCATCAAATGGATTCCATATCTCCATCAGATTTTGGTCAGCCTCGTCTCTTTAAGAAAATTGCTATTGGAACAAAAAGTGATTTCTTTTTAGTCATCTGCCTCACGTCGTAGAATTAGGCCATCCAGGAGTTGTAAGGAGTCCTCTCTTCATTGTTGGAATCCAAATCAAAGCTTCCCAGAAGATGATCATCCAGGCGCCACAGGGGAGTTGGTCCCACTTTTGAACCGCTCTTACAATTGGGACTTTTTCCCCCCTAACATTCAACTGGAATCTGCCACACTATTCTTTGTCTTGCATTCTGAGATGAAAAAGTATTTTCTTATATCTTTTCAAGTATTTGAAGAGTATTATCAAATCCTCTTTCAATTTTTCCCCCCTAGGCCAAACATATCTCATTTATGATCATAGCACTGGATATTTTTCATCCCTCGCTCATCCTCGCTGTCCTTCTCTGAAACGTTTCCAGTTCCTCTAAATCTTAAACTGTTCTACTCTGAACTGGATCTCTTGCGCAAAGTGGGCTCTGACCTAAGCAGAACCACAGCAGAAGGATTATGTCTCGTGATTTAGAAATTGTGCTTTGGTAGAAGGCTCCTGCATGTTCCTTGGGCAACAAAGGTGACTAAGAAGCAAGGACTGAAGCGCCTAACGCCAGGCATGACAAAACTGTATCTCCCTTATTTTGGCTATATTGTGCGGGAGAATTCACTGGAGAAAGCAATTATGTTGAGAAGAGTCAGCAGGAAAAGGAAATCAGGCCGCCAAAGAAGACAGTGGCTGGACACCATCAAAGCTGACACCAGAAAGAGCATAGAAAAACTCAAAGAAGCAGTGCAAGATCGAACAGTGTGGAGGGACCTGGCCCACAGAATCGCCAAGAGTCAGACATGACTGAATGGATAACACCACCACCACCGCCGCCGCCGCCACCATCATCTTTTTTACAGACGCATCATTCTGTTTGCTCACTCTCAGCTTGGAGTCAACCACCTCCTTGTGGACAAATACCATTGTCAAGGCGAGAACCCTTCATGCTCTACTTAGGCACTCCATTTTGGTTTTCCAAGTGAAGAACTTAGCCCTTGTTTGCCTTAAGCTTCACTGTTATTTTCAGTCAATTTCTCTAACCCATCAGGAAGCTTTTATAGGTTACTTCTGCCTCCTAGGCTATTAACTCGCCCACCAATTCTTGTGTCATCAGATTTGATAAACACGCCCTCCGCTTCTTCATCCAGATACTAATAAAAATAGAGGACCAAAACCTATTTTTGTATGTATGAAGACGGGCACATTTATTTTCCTTTAATCGTTTGGTGTTTCGTGTATATTCCAGCATTTATTTTTCATTAAAGATTTTTTTAAAAAGAAGATGACAACTAAGACAAACTAATATAAAATAAGAAGAATAAAGGGTAAAGAAAGAAATCAGAGAAAGCTAAAAGTTCAAGAAAAAAAAGTAAAAATAGAAAAGAAAGAAAAAAGATACAAAGACGTGGCTTCTGATCTTCTTGACAGGACTTATACATGCAATTGTAAATTTACCTCTTACTTTATGGTTACAACCTAACTCTCTTCTTATCATCTGTCCTGTCTAATTATCAAAACCATAAATCATGCCCATTTTTTTTCATAAAAAGCCCACAAAGGCTTTCCAATTAGCACTGTAGATTTTGTCTTTGCCCAGAGGTATTTGGTAGCATTGCTCAGAGATCATATGCAAGAATTTGGGCGAGTCATCGGCTGGCTCCCCGTCTTAGCACACAGTGTAATTCCTCTGCTTCTGGAGACAGACTTCTATTGATCTCAAACTTCAGTCCTGCCGTTCCTGCCGTTCCTGCTCTTCACAATTTCCTGGGGTCACAGAGATTCTTCTGCTGAAGAAGACTGAACTAGAGTCAAAGCTTGACCCTCCCCATCAGCAGATCCTGTCTGGTCTCCAGAATATCTGCCCAAGATATAATAATAGTGTTATCAAAATAGCATCACTGCACCCGGTCCAATAAACACATATTTGGAGAGGGGGAGGGGAAGAAGGGAGAACCAGCTCCTGAAGCTAAAGGATGCCCAGGACTTCAACGCCTTGTGGGTGGGTGGTGTTGCTACTCTGCCTTCCCCTACTTCAGCTCCCTGGAGAGCACATCGGAGCCCAGCTGCATGAGACAAAACGATGACAGCGTGACAAAGAACAAAACAGTCAGGAGAAATGTTGATAATACTCCTGGGCTAATCGCAAATAATGGGGTGTGGAGGGATAACTCAGAAAAGCTGAAAGGAGAGGCAGTGGTGTGCCCTCCCTAGAGAGGGTACAATCCTTTGGCTCAGCTTACACCAGAATCGCAGCAGCCTTAAGAATCCCAGGACAGATGTTCTCTTCATGGACGGGTAAAGGGAGATGGTACATCCAGACAAGAGTTAGCAGAGTTAACGAGGGCAGTCTAACTATATGGAGTCCTTGAGTTATAATGGAGCTTGCCCATCATGGGCATACGTCTTGATTGTCATAAAGCAGATCAGTTACATGAGGTTGGCAGAGCAGCACAATCCCAACTGATCCCTAGGCACACACACACACACACACACACACACTATCATAACAAACAGGGTCTCCCATCTTAGCTACTGCTAAGCTTGTAAGCCGCCCTGAGTCTTCGGAGAAGGGCGGGATATAAATGGAATTAAAATAAAATAAAAATAAATCTAGTGGCCTGTGGAACAGGCCTTGGAAGCCATAAGGGATTCCCAGGTGACGACACCCACTCTTCTACCCCTGACCCAGAATGCCACATCAGAAGCCCAGCTGCTCACATTTCTGATAGGGGAAGCCCCCCTTTTCCAGGCCCAGCCAGGACTTGGTAATGCATGACAGGTCAGCCCTGAAAAGATCAAGTCACAAGTGAGGGAAGCCTTATTACAGACCCTTCATTTACAGGTAGTTCTTGCTTTACAACCAATCTCGTAGTGGCTGTTTGAAGTTACAATGGACTTACTTATGACCCGGACTCAATGTTCTGACATGTGCCTGGGGTCACATGATCATATTTTGGGTGCTTGGCAACCGGCCATCATTTGTGATCATTTGCAGTGTCCCATTTGCAGTGTGTGTGTGTGTGTGTGTGTGTGTGTGACTGTGATTTATGATGTTTTTGGACAGAAACTCCAGTTTTCAGGAAAGAAAACCACCCTCTATACACAATGGATTATACACATGCTGTTTACTTAATAACCATTGTGTTCACTTAACAACGTCTGCAAAAAAAGATCATAAAATCAGGGGCAGTCATAATGTGATTCGCTTAGCGACCAGCACCATCATAATTCTGGGCTCAGTTATGACTGTAAGTCGAGGATTACCTTTATTAAATAGCTACTGTTTCCATTATTCAGGAATCACTCTGTAAGCAATTGATATAACTTGGTGTAAAACAATTTAGGCAAGTAGGAATGGTGCTGCTTTTGTTGCTGCTGTTTATTAAATTTTTATCCCTCCTTTTAAAAATATTTAGTTTGAACTACCCAAAGCAGCAAATGTACCCAGTACATCCTAGTAATACTGATACTCTTATTTTACCCACAGTAACAACCCTGTGAGATGTCTTGGGCTGAAAGGGGTTGACTGGCCCAAGTTAACCACCCAACTCGGGTGGCAAAGGGAGGCCATAGAGGTCAATACCTTGTGGTGTCCAGACCATCAATATCTCCATCACTGCAGTACCACCAAGTGGCTTTCTGTGTTCACCCACAGCTGATGTGTTCTTCATTACAGATTTTGTTTTAATTTTCCTTGTCTTCATTTTTGGAATATGGATCTAAAAGGTGGCAGTCTTTTAGAGCAGGGGTCCTCAACCATGGCAACTTTAAGACTTGTGGACTTCAAATCCCAGAATTCCTTCCAGACCTGGATAGGCAGATGATAGTCAACCTCAGTAGGGTGTCTTATCACTATACAGAATTTGCCTTCTGCACACCTATGAATAGAATAGAACTGGAAGGGACCTTGGAGGTCTTATAGTCCAGCCCACTGCTCAAGCAGGAGAACCTATACCATCTCAAACAAGTGACTGTCTAGCCTCTTCTTAAAAATCTCCAGTGATGGAGCAGCCACGATTTCTGGAGGCAAGGAGTTCCACTGGTTAATTGTCCTGATTGTCAGTAAGTTCCTCCTTAATTCCAGGTTGCTTCTCTCTTTGATCAGTTTCTAACCATTGTTTCTTGTCCTTCCCTCTGATGCTTTGGTGAATAACATGACCCCCTCTTCTTTGTGGCAACCCCTCAAATACTGGAATACTGCTATCATATCTCCCGTTTCTTCTATTCCCACAGCCGTTCTTTGTATGTCTTAGTCTCCAGGCCTTTGATCATCTTAGTTGCTCTTCTCTGAATGTTTCCCAAACTCTCAACATCTTTTTTGTGATGTGGTAGCCAAAATTGGTTGCAGTATTCCAGGTGTGGTCTTACTAGGGTTTTATAAAGCAGTACTAATACTTTGCGTGATCTTGATTCTATGCCTCTGTTTATACAGCCCAAGATTGTATTAGCTTTTTTGCCTGCTGTTGCACAGTGCTGGCTCATGGTCAAGTGATCGTCCACTAGACTCCAAGGTCCCTCTCACAGTTATTGTTTTTGAGCCAGGTCTCACCTAATCTGTACTTCTATCTTTGATTTTTCCTGCCTACATGTAAAACTTTGGTTTTCTCCACATTGAAACTCATTTTGTTGGATAGGGCCCATTGTTCAAGTTTGTCAAGATCTTTTTGGATCCTGTGTTTGTCTTCTGGGGTGTTGGCTACTCCTGCCAGTTTGGTGTCATCTGCAGAGTTGATGAGTTCCACTTCAATTCCCTCTTCTAAGTCATTGATGAAGATATTGAAGAGTCCAGGGCCTAACACGGAACCTTGTGGTACCCCACTGCTTACTTCTCTCCATGTGGATGTAGTGCCATTGAGGACTGCTTGTTGAGTGCGGTTTGCCAGCCAGCTACGGATCCATCTGATGGTGATGTTGTTTATTCCAGCTTTTTCTAGCTTACCAAAGAGTAGATTGTGGTCTACTTTATCAAATGTCTTACTAAAATCAAACTAAATGACCTGTTTCTTTTTCTCTTTTCAGTTTCTTAAAGTTGAAAGCTGCTTGGAGTCATGTGGAGTTTGGAAGCTTCTATTTTGTGCTGAATGATGGGGAGTGAAGGTGATCCACAAGCTGCAGCTTCTATAGATTCTATCCTGTGGCACTAAGGGTAGAAGAACATATTTCTCTGCCCTTACTGCAAATGCAGATAGTGGCCCAACAGCCCTATTTCATGTGACCCGGTCCCTCCTCGGAGGGAATAATGCCGAGTGTTACTTACAGGGTTTCTGTGATTATGGAGATTCTCAATCATCCAGGTCATGGTTGCCCCAAGTGTGTGTTTTTCCCCCAAAAAAGCTACTGGACTTTCTTCGGGTTTGCTTTGAAAACATTTCACTTCTCATCCAAGAAGCTTCTTCAATTTAAACTAACTGGTGGGGAATCTAGTGGTTTCCCCAACAGAATATGCTGCATACTTAGCAGATCATATCTCTTGCATTCACTCTACTTTGGACCCCAGCTTTAGGACTATGCCAGTGGAGACTATGAAGGCTAAGTCTTACAAGGTTATCTGGGGGGGGGAACCTTGATCCCATTACACCTGAGTAAGTGGGCAGGGCACCTGCAGCTGCTAGTTCAGTCAACTCTGTGTTAGATCTGTGGCCTTTCTGTCTGGCTAAGTCTGCCCCAGAAGGGACAGGTGATTGGGTCTGGGCTGTGGTTAATAACTCTTTGAGGGAGGGGGCAGTTCCAATGGCTGACAAGCACCCTCTCCCGAAGGGGCCATCACTTGATCCAGCCAGGGTGGAAAGCTTTTGTCCGGGCTCCAACCTCCCCTTTTGGGGGAAGGTTGTGGGGAAGGTTGCATGGCAGCAGCAGAGGACCCCGGATGAAATACTCTCAGAAGGTCACCTTCTGGATTGGCTTTAGGAATTTGGGGCACGGCACTATATTGTGCTTGTTCTGCTCCATCCGGGGTCAGTTCCAGTCGGTGTTGATGTGTGTGTGTGTGTGTGTGTGTGTGTGTGCGCGCAGGGCTCAGTTGTGTTTCCTATTCCTATTTACATGAGGCTGCTGGGTCAGATGATCCAATGGTTTGGGGTGAGGTATCATCAGTATAAGGGATGCGGTGGCTCAGTGGGTCAGGACGCTGAGCTTGTTGGTCAAATGGTCGGCAGTTTGGTGGGTCGAATCCTGAGTGCCGCGTAGCAGAGTGAGTGCCTGTTACTCATCCCAGCTTCTGCCAACCTAGCAGTTCGAAAGCACGTAAAAATGCAAGTAGAAAAATAGGGACCAACTACGGTGGGAAGGTAACAGCGTTCCATGCGTCTTTGGCATCTAGTCATGCCAGCCTCATGACCACAGAGATGTCCTCGGACAAGCGCTGGCTCTTTGGCTTTGAAACGGAGATGAGCACCGGCCCCTAGAGTCAGAAACGACTAGCACGCATGTGTGGGGGAACCTTTACCTTTACCTTTTTATCATCAGTATACAGAGGTTATATCTAGATTATATCTGTATCCTGGGCTGCCTGAGTGATGCCATGGATATCTTATGGAGGCTCTAAGGGTCTGGAATGGCTTCAACTGAACCCAAGCAAAACCACGAGCATTTGGGCCTTCTGGTTACAAGGTTTTCCCAAGGTTAACTCTGAACGGGGAGGCCCTGGCCCAGATAGATCCAGTGTGCAATCTGGGGGTCTTCGTGGACTCAGGAAGACTTGGTTGGACAGGGCCTGCCACCTTGTCTGTGTTAAGGGTCCTCTTTCTTGGCTGCATTAATATCCATGGCAATAGTTCTACTGGACGACCATATATATTTATTTTGTATTCTTTTAATTGTTTTTATTTTGTTTCCCTGGTTGAAATGGGTGGCAAATAATCAAATCAAATAAATAAAGGGGGCCACGGGATAAATAATTTCCTTTGGTTTTCTGCCTCTCCAAGTGAGACTGCCTAAAGACATTCTAAGACAAAATCTCTATTTCACCTAACGTGGAAGAGAAGGTCAGCTGCAGTGGTGTTTTTGGACATCTGTCAGTATTCTTAGAAACAAATGCCCTTGCTTCTCTTGAGGAATATATGGCTCTTTTTAGGCAACGTTTGCATGTTAACTTTTTCTTCTTTTTTGCTGAGCTTTTCTTTTGTTTCTGATCTGTCATCAAACGCACTGAATTGAACTGAATGACAGATGGATGGATGGATGGATATTGTGGAGCCTGCAAAGCAGAAAGTGAATCATTTTCAAATCATTCTCGCTTGACTTTTGCTAGTGTGAATGAACTCAGAGTGCAACTGGGAGTCAAATCTTTCTGTAGTGATTGTGAGGCGTGTGATTAAGTGACTCAGGCAGATTTAAATATTTGATTCAAAGATTCAGTTTGTTTGCTTCAATCAAATATCTTTCAGGTCTTATCATCCATTTACAGCTTCATAAAGCCCTTTATATTTCTAGCTGATTTAATGAAATCCATTGATTTCTATTCGATTCTCTCCAATCCCTGCAGTTTATGTTGGTTGACACCTATTTATATGCAGTCTAAACATCATGAAATAGAGATGTTATATTATTTATGCTAATAAAAAGTAATAGGTAATAAATTTCCAATTAGCAGAACAGATGGCAACCAGTGGTATTTTAATGATGCTTGTCAAGAGGGAAAATGTTTTGCCTTATGTTGCATCTCCTGGAGACAGATCAGCTTTGGTCCTGTGCGAGAAACGTTTGGTCATCATTTCTGCCGGGAACAGTCTCATCCCGGGATCTTTCTTCACGGCCAGCCCCACCCCACTGCCCCAGCCACAATGACAATGCAGTCGAGATAGGAGACGACAGGGGGAAACAAGAAAGGGTGAAGATCCTGAGCGATAGATGATGTTATTATGTATCAGCAGGAAGACAGATCATGCCAGCCTTGCTTCCAATCCTGATTGCTACCTTCTCTGCTTTTCTCTCACCCCCGCCCCCATCCTAAAGATGTCTCTGTGGTGTTACAGCCATAGACATGACAGTGACTGGGAGGGCATACCCAGGCATTCAGTTTAAGACTGCTATGTCCTTTAGGTTCCATGGAGCTTATTAGATAAGTGCAATGGAAGTTCAGAACCTGGACATTTTGGGCCATGCCATTTGTACAAAATGCATGAAGCCCAAAATGGAACCAGGTTGCTGATGCTTGCTATCAAACATAGCTTTTAAACTAACCTCTGGGGGAAAACGAGCAGAGCTTATATCCATCCAATTTAGGACAACTCGTCTTTAATACGAGATTGTAAATGCCCCTGGGAAGGGAGGCCTGTCTCTTTCAGTTTGGCTCAGTTTCTCATTTTCCCAATTGTAAATTCATTTCAGCAGTGTTTCAACCTCATTTTTGCAAATTCAGAGGGCATACTCAAAGAATTGCATAAAGACTCATATGCTTTTTGTGTTCGCTTTTCTTTCTGCTTTTCCCTTAATACGGAGTGTTCTCAAACGTATTTTTTTCTTGCTATGTGCACTGTTTAACATGTGCATATATGTGTATACGTTTTGAATCGATTAATCATGTCACAAAATTCTGAAAAACACCAATTTTCAGCATGCAAGTACACTCATTGTGTATATAAATTCTTCAGCTGCAAACCGGTATATTTTTATACAAATTTAGACTGAAGAAATCTATGCCTTTCCTCTAAAATCTCCTCAGTAGCATCAAATAAAGGTCAGGAACAAGCTGACGTGAGCCTAGAAAGGGCACGCCAGTTGGTTGAAAATACCATTTGGAGAAGATATGGAGGCCAAGCACATACGGAGTGGGACGCTGAGTGGAAATTCCTGGACAATATGGTTGACCAGATGTGCAATTTTGGTGTTAAACAAGTACATGGAGTCAACGCCTCCTAACTCTGAAAGGCAACCTAGTAGGATACCGCTACGATCAATGATTCAGATTCAGATTAATTCAAATTAAGATTCAGAGGGATCTTCACAGACTTGTTTATTGTACTTCAGTGGGGAGAAAAGAAGTCCTGTACTTAGGAAAAAGCAAATGGGTTGATTTAGAAAAGGGGGTACCTGGCTCAACAGTAGTAGAGAAGGATCTAGGTCTCCTGGTGGATCACCCCTTAAGGATGAACCACGCAGGAAGTTTTATATCAAAATATAAATTATTCTTTACATTGTTTCCATCTTCCCTTAAAACATGAACAGAATCCACAATAGACTGAGAATCAGCATTTCCATTAGATAATTGACAGTTAAGCTGAAACTAAATTAATCAAGTAAAAATAGCAAATGGGGGGAAATCCTTCACTGAAACTTCCTCAAACCTCCAAACACGTTACTCAGATCTAATCCACATATCAAAGAATAAGGTCTGCAAAAACAAATGAAGTTAATTAAATTAGGTCTCCCAGCAGATCTGCGGTTTCCCAAAAATGCATACCTGCACAGACATGCACACATAGAGAGGCCCCTCAAGTGTCACCCTAGAATCAGCACGTAGACACTTCCACACCCTGGACAAGTTCCCCCCTATAAAAATCTGCCACCGTACCCCATTTCTCTGCAGCTGCCCCTAAAAGCAAACTGTTTGCTTTTAGGAATAAATTTTTTTTTCTTTCCGCACAGCTGTCTCTGGATCTCATTTTTATTTATTCTTGCACAACCCTGGCTCAAATGGGATAGCCAGTAGCATGCTGCGGCTATGGAAAAAAAGCCAACAAACTCTTGGACTACATCAACAGAGGGACAGTATCAAGATCACATGAAGTGATAGTGCCACACTTAGAACACTGTGTCCAGTTTTGGTCACCACGTTGCAGTTGGAAGCTAAAACATACAATGACGGGTTACAGGAACTAGGTATATCTACTCTATAAGCAGAAGGACTAGGGGTGACGTGGTATCTGTCATCCAATATTTGAGAGGCTCTCACAGAAAAGAAGGGTCAACCTATTCTCCAAAGCACCTGAGGGCAAAACAAAAAGTAACAGATGGAAATTAATCAAGGAGAGAAGCAACCTAGATCAAAGAAGAAATTTCTTAACAATGAGAACAATTAACCAGTGGAAGGGCTTGCCATCAGAAGTTGTGGGTGCTCCATCACTGGAGGTTTTTAAGAAGAGATTGGACAACCATTTGTCTGTATAGGGTGTCCTGCTGGAGTAGGGGGATTGGACTAGAAGACTTCCAGGTCCCTTCCAACTCTGCTATTCTATTATTCCTCCAGTGGTGCTCTAGGTATCACTTCTATTCCTTCATCTTCTAAGATTCCTCCCAAAATCAAAACACTCTCTGGGATTGATGGACAGAGTCAGCATAGGCATAATCCCCCTAGATTATGCTTGCTTCCTACAACATCTGGCAGAGAAGTAGAGTATACATTTGGTTCATGTGCAACCATAGTCCACGTTCCCACACTGACTTTGCTTGTTGGAAGGTTGCAAATGATGATCGTATGACCCCAGATGCTGCAACTAAATACATGCTGATTTTATTTGATTTGACACTGGGAGGCAGACTATCATACAAACTTTCCAATTCCATGTCAGCTAGGTTCTTATTATTTCTTATATATAAGCTTAATGAAAATTCTGAATGAAAAAAAACAATCTACCCCAATAAAGGCATCTATGTAAAGCAATTACTTCGGTAAGGGGAGGCATACAATACAATTATTATTCAACTTCTATATAAAGTCTTGGCTTGACCATGAAAATAGCAGTACATTTTTTCCCCAAAGCTGCTTGACTGGTTTTGTATACCAGTGATGAGGTTCCCTGGAGCAGAGCTGAATTAGATTAAAAGGGACCTTGTGATCCCTTATCATTTATTGCAAGAATAAACATTGGTAATAAATTAAGAAATAATAAAAGTAACGGCATTTGCAAAACATCCCAGAACCCACAGATGGCAGTTAAATACTTTTGAAATTAGGCAAAAAAAAAATTCATTCATTCATTCATTCATTCATTCATATTTTTAAAGCAAATTTTCAAAATTACACATAGTGACTTTTAAATAATTTGGGATCATTTTTCAGGCCACCATTTAGAAATATTGACCCAAATTCAAGACCTCAGAATGCCCCTAAATCATCCTTGATCATTGAAAATTTCTGTCGAACAAAGGATTTCCTGATTTATTAATGGTGCCCTAAAATTATTCTCTGTCAAAGTGTACTCCCAACTCGGGCCCTAAGATAGCTATTGCAATTTGGAAGCTGCACATTCTAATCTTTTCTAAAGAGCTGTGGTGGCGCAGTAGTTAGAATGCAGCATTGCCGGCTAGTTGTGCTGCCTGCCGGCCGCCTGTAGTTCAACAGTTCAATTCTCACTGGCTCAAGGTGGACTCAGCGTTCCACCCTTCTGAGGTCAGTAAACTGAGGACCCAGATTGTTGTGGGGGCAATAAGCTGACTCTGTAAACTGCTTAGAGAGGGCTGTAAAGTACTGTGGAGCAGTATGTAAGTCTAAGTGTTAAGTACTATTGCTATTCTAAATCTTTCCAATTCCATGAGGTGTCTCAAATGTACTCCTTTGGTGTGTAATTAAAGTCCAAACAAAGATTTTATTTTCTTACTGGTTTTAGCTCTAAATAGTAAAAGACCATCTTTAACATCTGTCTCCAGAAGTTTCAGTTTGCCATATTACCAAGAAAATACTGATGAGCCACAGAGCCATGTTGAAATTAATACAAGAAGCAATCGCTTTAGCTCATGATGAGATTAAAAATAACACAAAGGAGATAAAAGAACAATTTATTTAAAGCTACTATTTTTGATCATAGGCTTCATCCCTCTGACCCTAACAGGTAATTTTAATGCTAGATGAAGGAGGAATCTCCATGGGAAGTTGCTCTTCTATAACTCCTCCGAGGAAGCTCTCCTGAGTTATTGACAGAGTGTCTATTGGCTATATAGAAAAACAGTAAGATCAATCTCAACCGTCAAAGATGTTTTCTTAAGGAGTCAATCTTTCTCCCTCAGCACTTTGGGAGATTTACATTCTATCAGTTTCTAAGCTTAGATGGCCTTTACAAGAAGCAGCAGATGGAAACTGAGAGAAGCAACCTAGAACTAAGGAGAAATTTCCTGACTGTGAGAACAATTAATCAGTGGAACGGTTTCCCTACAGAAGTTGTGGATGCTCCATCACTGGAGGTTTTAAAGAAGAGACTGGACAGCCATTTGTCTGAAATGGTATAGGGTTTCCTGCCTGAGCAGGGGGTTGGACTAGATGACCTCCAAGGCCCCTTCCATCATCATCATCATCATCATCATCATCATCATCGTCGTTGTTGTTGTTGTTGTTGTTGTTGTTGTTGTTGTTGTTGTTGTGTCATGGATGCAATGAGTTTAGGCAGACTCCGGCAGACAGTGAGGGACGGGCTACCTGGCATGTGAATGAATGAATAAACCTTTATTGTCAAAGTACAACCCTGTATACAGTACATTGAGATTGGCTGAGCCTCCCTTCGTGCCCCCACCCCCCAGCTTACAGTGACACAAACCCTCCATCTTATTACACCATGTATGATCCATGGGGGGGTCACAAAGAGTCTGACACAACTTAGCGGCTGAACAATCCTGCAGTCAGGTGCACTTGCAGAGAACGTGAAGAGTAACAGAGAGCGATCTGACCATTTCACACTAACATCCCTGACTATGAGTCTTGCCCGTAACACTTTGAGTCAGGTCCAAGATTGCCATGGTGGCTATCAACTCCCAAGCCATCTCTGAACAAGAGGGCAGCTTTCTTATTTCCCCCAGGATCATTAGCCATGAGGGGGGATATCTATTGATGTGCCCAGCCAGATCTCACTAACATAAGAGCCAGTCAGCTCTTTTCCCCCCACTATTATATGGATTATTACAGTTGGAGGTAGGGGGCAGGGTTTATTACATTTAACTCTTCAAGGTTTATTCCTTTTGTTTTTAATCTAGCCATTTGTGGGCCATGTATTTCTTCTTCCTAATTTTTTCCTCATTGGATTCGCTCTCAAGTAAATCTGGTTTCAGAATTAAATAAGCTGGATAACGGGATTAGCCATCCAGTTCAGCCTATATCTGCTTTTGGATTCAGCATGTGTCAGCTATTTTGTCTGCGAATTCTTGTACTTTTAAATGTAGGTTTTCCAGTTTCCACTGTTGTGGTTATTTATGCCTTTAACCGTGTCCTACTAAACAGGTGAATTGAGCAAGTGAAGCATTTTTAGCGCAGGAAAGGAGACGAGAAACATTTCCACATTTCAATGAGCCCATTGTTGGCCTCAGATGAGGTTGTTCTTCCCAATACAAAACTGGTGCACAAATTGGAGGTCCTCTTTAGGTTCATAGCTGCAGCTTGAAGAGCAGGTGGCACCTGTGGCCAAGTGGCCCTTTCCCAAGGTTCTGCCCTTTCCTTGACTGAGAGGCCCTGACCACTCACCCTCTGGTCACTTCACGACTGGACTATTGCAGTGCACTCTACATGGGGCTTCTTTAGAAGACCAGCTACAGTGGCTTCAAAATACAGCAGCATGAACAGTAACAGGGACTTTTCATAATGCCCATATGTCAGTGTTGCTACACAAGTTGGCAGTTCAGCTTTTGGTACAATTCAGGTTGCTGGTTGCCGCCAAAAAGAGTAGGGGCTAGATATTCAAGGGTCTGCCTATCTTCAAATCCCTCTGTCCACCTGGTAAGTTTGGGCAGGGTGGGTGCACTCCATGTCCCTTCAATTACATACTGCCATCTTAGGGGGGGGGAATCAAGGAAATGTGCCTTTTCCGTCATAGCCCCCAGCCTGTAGAACAGCATTAACCCCCTCCCCCCCTTGAGATATGGACTCTCTCCTTAAAACATGGCTCTGTTCACAGGCTGTGGGTGTGATCTATTGTTATGGCACCTGTCATACTGTTATTTCGTGTGGTTTGTACTGTTTGTTATTCTAGTTGTTTTCGTCTACATTGCCTGTCTATGTGGGTTTTAAGTATTTTATTCTTTTTTGTGGATTTGGTAAGCTGCCCAGAGTCTTCTGGAGTGAAGGACCATATTAAATTTAATTAAATTTTAAAAAATCAATGTCTGTATTTCAAACCAAAGAAGTTAGACCAAGTGAATGCTGACAGCCTATACAGCAGTGGTTCCCAACCTTTTCTATACCCCGCAGCCCTAGAACATTTCTGATATATTCTCACACCCCTTACAAATGTTCAAAATGAATTATGGATATACTCTATAATTCTGAAATGTCTAAACCCAAGTTTTCACACACCCTGGAATATCGTCTCGCACCCCCAGGGGGTACGCGCATCCCCATTTGGGAACCCCTGCTATACAGTGTACGTCTGTAATGGAATAAGAAAGAAATATTAATGCAGCTATCATTGGACTTCACTGTAAGATGAATGCTAGCATCAAATAAAGTCCACTAATATTTGTCTTTCCCTTATTAAAATTCTGCACAGGAGCACATCTGGAAAAGTAATACCCTGTTACAGGATGAACAATGGGTGTTATACTTCTTAAAATAAGACTTTAGTTCAGGAGAATTTTCATTTAAAAGCCTGCATCCAGAAAATTAAATTAAAAACAAGATCCTCTTAATACTCCCTGGTCTGAGTCTATACCGGGCAAGAGGAGAGATTCTCTATTGCCAGGCAGCTCACCTGTAATCCAATAGTATTTGCCTGAGGCTTCCCTTCCTGGAACATCTGGGACTTACTTTTGGGTAGACCTGCACAAGATATAACACATCTGGAGCATCTATCCTCCCCCTCCTTGTTTTTCTTTATGTGTGGGAAACACAACAAAAAGACTGCGTGTTTAAAGGAGTCCTCCTCTTTGAAGCATTATGGAAGAACAGGGGACTTTCCAGCCGTGCAGTTTGATACAACTGTGTGTGCTTTTCGCAGGGGGGCTTTGTTCCTCTGCCTGTCTTTCCTGGAAAACCAACTATTGCCAAACTACAGAGCCCACAGTCTAGTAATCCTGTCCCATGCTGGGAACTGTCATTCAGAATATCTGGCGGACTAGAGGTTTAATCCTGCTGGCCTGAGAATCATCCTTAAAATAGCCTTCCTCAAGAGACACACTGGAAGTGAGAAGCTACGGTAGTAGGTGCTTGTGTAGGTAAGTTGTTCTCCTTTGCTTCTCTCTGGTCCTGGAGCAGAAAAAACTCTTTGAGTACTTCCATGCTGCCAAGTCTTTTCTCTCCCAATCCTGAAAGCAAGATGAAACTAACTAGCCTTTGTCCTCGTAGGTGCTTGGAACCAACAAGAACAATGCAACACAGAGAAAAAGGCGCTTGAAGGAAGTAAGAAACCAAGGAGGGATTGAGGTGGGAGAAGTAAGAGTCCTCAGTCCTCAGGAAATGGGCTTTATTGCCTCAGGAGAAAAGTCCAGTGGGCTGGATTCAATTGCACAGCTCCAGAGACCAAACAGGATACCTCCTGAATGTAGCAGACAAGATTGATTCTGGTCTGCCAATGTAATGGTATGTGGGAAAGACCTTGGGATGGGGCGAAGGGATGCCTCCTTAGGGAACAGTCAGACAAGTAAAGGCACAGCCCACAGCTGCGAAGTAGGCAGGGCATGAGGCTCAAAAGCTGGGGGGCTCTCTAGTTTCTCAGGATGCATATGGAACAGAAGGAGATTTGTTCTCTCAGATTTGCAAAATTAAGACAACCTGATTAGGTAGACCAGACAGGAAACCACATAAGCTAATTCTATTTTAAAGGTAGTTCTCAACTGACAACCATTATTGAGATCTGAAATTTCATCGTAAGTTAGTGCTAGTTATTATGTGAGTGGACCTCATTTTACAACCAATTTTTCCATGGTCATTAAGCAAATCACGTGGTTGTTAAGTGAATTGAGTTTTCCCATTTGATGTTGCTTTCCAGAACCTTCTGGAAAGGTCACAAAACACAATCCATGTGACCGCAGCACTCTGCAACTGGTCATAAATGGGAGCTGGTAGTCAACTGCCCAAATAGCAACCACATGACTAGGGGGGTGTGTGTGAGTGAGTGTGCGAGAGATAGTAAATGAAAGCCCTGGTCATAAATCACTTTTTCTGAGGCTGTCAGAACTTTGGACCATTATTAAAAACAGTTGTAAATTGAGGACTACCTGTATTGTAAAGCTAAATAAACAGAATCTGACAAATCTGACAATACAAATCTTTCTCTGTCCCCTTTACAAAATGAAGAACATGTGTGTGTGTGTGTGTGTGTGTGTGTGTAGGAAGCCTTCTGAGACGCTTTCTCTGCAAATTATACAGCTGCAGGCTAGGCCCTCTCTTATCCGACTGTTCCCTGGGCAGCCTCCTGGTCTCTTAATATATATATTAATGTGCCTTTCATTTTTTGCATAAGAAGAATGCAAGAAAGAGGAGAGGAATTGAGTGACTGACGGATCTCCTGTCTAAACAGGAGATGGCCCCCAGGGGGAGGGCCTTCTCTGTGGGCGCCCCGGAGTTATGGAACCAGTTACCAGTTGAGCTCCGGACGGCGCCCAATCTTCGCTCCTTTCGCCGCGATCTGAAAACATACCTGTTCGAACAAGCCGGCCTGGCCTGAGGGGGGATTGGTGGGGTTTTTATTATCATTTTATTGGGGTTTTATTAATGTATTTATTGTTTTTATGGGCATGTATTTAATTACTTTTTAATTTTTGTAACTTTGTGTTTTATTCTTGCCCTGTACACCGCCCTGAGTCCTTCGGGAGAAGGGCGGTATAGAATTATTAATAAATTAAAATTAAATTAAAAATTAAACAGAACAGTTTCCCAGGGAGTCATCAATCACAAAGTGGTTGTTTGCAGAAATGTAGATATTTTGTGCTGCAGCAAGTCTTTTTCTCCTAGTTTGTCTCCTGCCAACCAGGCCAGGCAATATACCGTGTTTCCCCGAAAGTTAGACCCAACCTGATAGTAAGCCCTAACTTGACTTTTGGGGGTGGGCCTAATATAAGCCCTACTTCAAAACTAAGTCCTAGTTTTGGGGTGAGGTGCACCCCTAAAAATCAAGCTTGGGTGGGGGTAGGGATGTGAAGCTGCCCCATGTGGCCTGCACCCGCTTACCTTACTGGTAGGACCACCACAGCCAGGCCTCCCACACCCCGACACCTATCATATCACTATTTGACTTCTTCTGCAGCCACTCGCCACTACTTGTGGCCAGACGCCATGTGGCACATTGCTCCATTGCCGCTCCACCTGACAGGATGCTGCATGGTGCTTTAGGCTGTTTCTGCTGCTTGCATGCTTGGGGCCGCTTCCTCTTCATGTGCAGTGCTTCGGGCCATTTTCGTTGCTCGCAGCAGGAGGCCACGTGGCACTTTGAGCCATTTCCGCTGCAGAAACAGCCCGAAGAGCCAGGTGGCATCCTGCCACAAGCAGCAGAAACAGCGCAAAGCACCATGTGGCATCCTGCTGGGAGGAGCGGCAATGGTGCAATGGGCCAAATGGCATCCTGCCGCATGTGGCAGCAAGCGGCCGCAGAAGACGTCAAGCAGAAGCGCGACAGGTGTTGGGGTGTAGGAGGCCTGGCTGTGGTGGTCCTAAGGTAAGACATTCTCCAAAATTAAGACCTAGTGCCTCTTTTGGAGGCAAAAAAATATATAAGACTGGGTCTTAATTTTGGGGAAACATGGTAGAAGTGAATGTGGGATAAACCAACATTTGCGACAATGAATAGGAAGATTCTTCAGGGTTTCAAGCATGAATTGTCAGCCCTTGATGAAGATCTTGAGGGACCACTATCTAGATGTAAAACAGGGGCTCTCCAGCACAGAACATAGAATAATAGGGTTGGAAGGGACCTTGGAGGTCTTCTACACCAACCCCCTCTCTGTGGCAGGAGATCCTCTACCATTCCAGACTTTCTTTGGGCTTGATGGGATGGATACACGTGATCATAGAAAGAATAACAGAAAAACAGAACAGAATAATAGAGTTGGAAGGGACTCCAATTCTCCAGTCCAACCCCTGCCCAAGTGGGAGACTCTGTACCATTTCAGACAGATGGCTGTCAAATCTCTTAAAAACCTCCAGCGTTGGAGCACCCACAACTTCCGGGTGTTCCAGAAGGCAAACCGTTCCACTGAATGACTGTTCTCACTGTCAGGAAATTTCTCCTTCATTCTAGGTTGCTTCTCCCTTAGATTAGTTTCCATCCGTTGCTCCATGTCTTGCCTTCAGGCACCTTGGAGAATAGGTTGACATGAAGCTCTCAACTTCAGCTTTCACCTGATTTGTGTGTAAAGAAAAAATCACAAGGCCTGGCAGGGTTGGGTAGGAGGCCCACCTTTTCTCTTTGGACATGTGTTGGGGATGATGCTCTACTTTTCTCCAAAGCTTTGGAGGATGCTACATTGTAAAGGCCCGACAAGAATGATCTCTCCTAAGGAAATCCTTATTCTATTTCCAAAAGCTAGAGGGGGAGGGGGATAATCTTTTTGTATTTATTTGTTTTCATAAAGGCTTAAGATTTCTTCTAAATGCATCCTTTGTGAATGAAAACCCACCCACCCCGGCCAAGAGGAAATCTGCAGAATCCAGATCAAAATATCTGCACAAAAATCTAAGGCAAAAACATGAGTGAATTGCTTGAGCTTCCTACTAATGTGGACTAATCACCCGGTGCTGATTTTCGCTCCCCTTTAAGTGGGAAGAATGTCTGAGTAGAGGAATGCTTTACTCACTGGATGAAATCCAAGATCAATCCTGCGCTCAAAGTCTGGACTTCTACTGGCCTTGGAAGAAGACAGGAACCTACCTGGCCCTTATTTCAGTCTTATTAAGCTGCTGAGTGGATTATGGGACTGTTTTCACCGTCTCTGCCCAGCTCCAAACTTGCAGCAAATCTTTAACTCTGACAGTGCAGCTTAGTAGGGTTTTTTTTTTGTATTTGCTTAAAAAGATCAATGAACAAAAAATGGGAAAGATTCATTGTTTCAGATCCGGACTGTTTCAATCTTCTTCGATGGCCTTTCTTCAGACATTTTGTTGGTCCTTCAATCGGCCTCTGAAATGCGATAGGTTGTTTTGGAAAATCCATCTCCTGTAGCTCTACAGTATTGTCTCTGCTGTAACTAGTTTTCTGTTTTCCTCTCCTTTTGCAGATATTCATTTTTTGTTTATAGGAAAATCTATAGAGTTTGAATTATCAAAAGCCAGTTTCCCAGTGGGGAAAGGCACAAAATCGATACTGAGATATTGCCTCATTTATTGGCTCTTGTGAATAGCAGCTCTGTTATGATGCTTTAGGAGAGATAAATTGTGAGGGCTTTGCGGGGTTTGGTTAACAGTGTCTGTTGCTATCTCTGTGTGTTTCAAGCAGCTCTGTGGTGTCCTGCTGAAGATTAGCGCACAATGTGCTGCCTTGCCCCTTCACCAAGAGGTCACCTGCTTCTCTTGGATCTCAAAATCTCATTTCAGTGGCCTGACTTGTGGTTTCCCCGCCCCAGAAAATGGAAGAAAGCTGAGGCACAAGGTATTCCTGGCACAGATCCATACACATAAGAGTCTCTTTGGTGTGGGATTAACTTAGAGGGAGAGACCTCTCTTTGGCTAGGAGGCCTGAAGGCTGCTTGGTATGTTCATCAAAATGAAATGATTAAGTTCCTGTGACAGGAAACATTGTAAGAAGAGAGCCTATTATTAGTCTATGATAGCCCAACATCAGAAAGAGTCTTGTAGTACCTTTTCCGATGAACAGATGGGATTCAAAGGCAGATGCTTTTGTTAACCACAGCTCACTCCATCGGGGAACTCTTGTGGGATTTATAATGGGATGACAAAGGGGGTGGAAAGAGGAGAAGACAGTCACTCGTGCCCTAATCACCTTCATTAATGGATTACTATAATGTGCTCTACATAGGGCTGCCCTTGATGAACTATCTACAAACTCACAAAGATGAACATACCTGTCCCAGGATAATGTTGCAGGATCCAATCTGGATCAGTCATGGGCTCAGAGATTTAGTCTTTTGAGCTTTTAGACTCATGCTGGAGTCCATCCTCAAGGAACTTTTCTCTAGCACAGGGGCTCCCAACCAGGGGTGTGAGACTTTATTCCAGGGGGTGCGAAAACTTGGGTTTAGAAGTTTCAAAATCATAGTGTATATGCATAATCCGTTGCCATTATTTCAAACTTCTGTAAGGGGTGCGAGAATATATCAGAAGCATTCTAGGGGTGCGGGGTATAGAAAAGGTTGGGAACCACTGCACTAGCACAACACACCCTGCTAGAGAACACTCTCGGCTAGAGGATGGGCTCCAGCACGAATCCAAATGCTCGGAAGACTAAACCTCTGTTCCCGGTGATCAACCTAGGTAGGATCCTATCTACAACCTACAGCTGATCCAGAACAGAGCAGTGATGGGGCAGCATGTTATGTGTGTGTCTGGACCACATCCGATCCTTTGCCAATCTCTGTCTGGCCCACATGGCTTGCATTTATTTGGAAGGCAACTGCTTTTTACCCCAATTTATGTATGTATGTGCATGCTTGCCTATGCACCTTTGCATTCCTCTTGGTTCGGCCCTCCACAGCAGTCCCAGTTTCTCATGTGGCCACTTAGGAAAACTAACTGCCCCGCCCTGGTCTTGGCCTAGGCCGGTAGGAGCCCAACCCATCACGTGGTAGTTGGGCCTCAAACTGCCGCTCTTCTGGCTGACAAGCCCAGTGTCGTAACCGCTAGGCCTCTGCGGCCCTTTATCTACAGACTTCGCCCACTTCCTGGATGCCATGGGGAAAAGACTTAATCAAGGCAGCCTAAACACATTACAATAGTTTTTTACACCTCAGAATTGTTAACTGATAAGATAATTGTACAGCTAGTCATTGACCTGCATCCACAACTGAGCCCAAAATTTCTGTGAGACAATTGTTAAGTGAGTTTTGCCCCATTTTACCGCCTTTCTGTCCACAATTATTAAGGGACTCAGTGCAGTTGTTAAGTTAGTACACAGCTGTCAAGTGACTCTGGCTTCCCCCATTGAGTTTGCTGTCAGAAGGTCGCAAAAGGGGATCATGTGACCCTGGGACACTGCAACTGTCATAAATACGAGCCATTTGCCAGGTGTCTCAATTCTGATCATGAGACCCTGGGGAGGCCGCGACGGTCGTAAGTGTGAAAAATGGTTGTAAGTCATTCATAACCATCAATGGTCACTAAATGAGCTGTTGTAAATTGAGGACTACCTGTCTCACATAACCAACCAGTCTTAGCCGTCTCCTCCCTTCTCCCTCCCTCCCGTTCACTCTTCCATCAGTCCAGCCACTCCAGGCCTGGGATGAAGGGAGCTGCAGCTGACAAAGGCTCCTCCTGCCCTTGAGTGAGACGGACGGGCTGTACAGAAGAGGCTCCCGGACACCTCCTGATTCATGACAGGAAGCCAGTCGGATGGCCCGGACGAGTCCTTGAGATGCTACTTTTCCGATTCAGGAAGTTTCAGCTCCGGTAGTCAGATATAATGACAGCCGCCCATGAAGGATGAAAGGAAGAAAAAGCATGCCAGAAGCCCCAGTAATTTGCTTCTTTTCCCCAGTTTCCCTTTTAAAAGAAGCCTTTGTCCGTGCCTGAAGCTGCTGTTCCAATCAAAACTGCATTTACTGTTGCTTTTCCACTCCTCTCTGCTTTTCGTTTTTGTTCTGTTCCAGTCCTGTCTCAGATGATTAACAAAGTGTGGTGTAGCACCAAAGACCAGAAAATGTTTGTTTGTTTGTGGCAGGGTGTAGATGAGTGTTGCTCCCAGCTCTTCCCATGCCAGGTAATTAGAAACGGAGTCTTCTGCCTGCATCTAACGTGCCAGTCCTTGCCAGCCTGTTAGGGAAGCAACTTGTCAGGGCCAAAGCCACGCAGCTGCCAGCTTCCTGTGGCAGCCCATGGGGGGGGGGCTCCAGAAAAGACCACTTCTGCCTGCATAGAAAGTTGCCCCCTTCCTCCTTCACTGGGCACAGCGCCAGAGTTGGGGTTCAAGCTTCCTCTCCCCTTATTGGCCGCCTTTCAGAACCATCCAGTCCAGGATCCTCTGAAATGATTTCACGTGTGGAAAGAAGGAAAAGCAAGATGGGAATTTGCTGAGCCAGGCAAAACCAGGGCTCTGGTTCCAGTCCTCATGAGGGGAGAGGGGAGTTGCCAAAGTGTAGCCCTAGATGAAGATGTGGGGTGCTTCTTGGTTCACCTCTCTCTCCACTTAATATCCACATCAAGTCGTGGGGTGAGATCATTCCTCAGCATGGGTTAAATGCCACCAATGATGTGCTGCCCTTCAGGCATGCATCTCTGCTGCTGGTCATAAAAGTGACTCCGAGGAGATTCTTCTCCTGCCTGCAATAGTGGCGAATATCTGCATTCTTCTCCTGTGTCTGATGGCAGCAAGGATCTGGATGGGAGGCTTCAGTCCTGGCAAATGTGAAGGGCTCCGGGTGTTCAGATTCCCTGGATCAGGAGCTTTCCACCAATAACTCTGGATGGCATGGCACTATCCCACTCCATGCACAGAGAAGGTGCACAATCTGGTCTCCTCCTGGACACACCACTCTTGCTGAAGGAGTAGGTGGAAACTCTGGCTTTGCATAAATAAGCTTATCCACCAGTTTTATTTTTTAATCTCTCTCTCATCTCTATCTATCTATCTATCTATCTATCTATCTATCTATCTATCTGTCTGTCTGTCTGTCTGTCTGTCTGTCTGTCTGTCTGTCTGTCTGTCTATCTATCTATCTATCTATCTATCTATCTATCTATCTATCTATCATCTCTCTCTCTCTCTCTCTCTCTCTCTCTCTCTCTCTCTCTCTCTCTCTCTCTCTCTCTCTCTCTCTCTCTCTCTCTCTCCTATCAGGCCTGGTGGTACAGTGGTTAGAATGCAGTATTGCAGGCTAACTCTGCCCAGAGCCTGCAGTTTGATCTTGACTGGCTCAAGGTTGACTTAGCCTTCTATACTTCCAAGGTCAGTAAAATGAGGACCAAAATTGGGGGCAATATGCTGATGCTGTAAATCACTTAGAGAGGATTATAAAATATTGTGGAGCAATGTCTAAATGCTAGTGCTATCACTGTGTCCATCTGTCCATCCATCCGTCTATCTATCTATCTATCTATCTATCTATCTATCTATCTATCTATCTATCTATCTATCTATCTATCTATCTATCTATCTCATTTCATTTTCATTTTATTAAATTTGTATACCGCCCTTCTCCCGGAGGACTCAGGGCGGTGAACAGGGCATATATAAATAGCAAATACAAAAATTAAAAGGGAATTAAACAAGTGCCCAAATAAAACAATAGCAATATAAAAAACCCATTTAAAAAAACCTAACGTCCCCCATCAGGCCAGACCAGCTAGTTCAAATAAATGGGTCTTCAGACCGCGCCGGAAGGAGCGAAGGTCCAGTGCTATCTATCTATCTATCATCTATCTATCTATCTATCTATCTATCTATCTATCTATCTATCTATCTATCTATCTATCTATCTATCATTATCTAGCATGTTATCCAGAATGCACCAGCATGTGCGGTGGTGGGCACACCCAGGTTCACTCAGGGGGCACCACTTTTGCACATCTTGCACTGCCTTCTAGTTGGCCTCCAGGTGCAATTCAAGAGGCTAGTTATCACCTTTAAAGCCTTAGATGGTGCAAGGAGGGTCATTTTGGCTATCCCAGCAGGTGGCCCCAACTTACTAGCCTTCTTGGGGGGCTGTGGAAACCTGGCTTGGCCGTCAGGCATTAGGGGCAGCACCATATGCCTGTTCGGGGGCCAAGAGTGGTTATGGAGATGACTCAGCTGCTGCATTTTATGGCCATTGCTTTAAGTTGTATTCTTCTGTTCTGTTTACTTTCTGTATTGTTGGCTGCCCAAGTTATTTGCTGAAGTTGGGCAACCATATACATTTCTAAATAAATAAACCAGAAATTCATCCCATTGGAATATAGCAATTTTGCCCTTTCAAAATATGTATATAGGGGAAATGTATACAAAATGCACACTTAAGAACTGCCTACATTAGAGCGGCTATGTGGAAAATTTGATTGAAAGAAAATATAAGCTAATATGTGTACAAATATTCTGCAGCTGTTTCTAAGCCAAGTATAAATATTGATGTAAGCTGGAGCCAAATAGGTCTTGGAGTCAGTTAAACGAGTCATTAATGGATTAATAAGCAGCTTCTGGTTAAAAGTGCCGTGAAGGAGTTTAATGTTGAGTCAGGAAAGATCGTCCTTTTTGCTCTGAGCCAAAGCAGTCAACCCAAAGACTTGA
This sequence comes from Vipera ursinii, assembly GCF_947247035.1. Taxonomy (NCBI): domain Eukaryota; kingdom Metazoa; phylum Chordata; class Lepidosauria; order Squamata; family Viperidae; genus Vipera; species Vipera ursinii. The sequence goes on from NC_139523.1 coordinate 3,127,987, forward strand.
GGATTCATGCCACATTTTGTGGGAATGCAACACCCTGTGTGTGTGTGAATCACAACAAGATGAAGAACTAGCTACTTATCTGGAAGTACAGACATAAAAATAATCACTTGAAGAATTATAGTTACAGGTAAAGAAACTGATCTTTTTTATTCTTGTATCCTAATGAAGAATAGAATAGAATAAGAATAGAAAATAGAGTAGAATAGAATAGAATAGAATAGAATAGAATAGAATAGAATAGAATAGAATAGAATAGAAAATAGAGTAGAGTGGAATAGAATAGAACGGAACGGAACAGAACAGAACAGAACAGAACAGAACAGAACAGAACAGAACAGAATAGAATAGAATCAAAATAGAATTCTTTATTGGCCAAGTGTGATTAGACACACAAGGAATTTGTCTACAGTGCATAGGCTAACAGAGCCTTGGTGGAGCAGTGGGCTAATGCCTCCTTAAGTAACACCAGCTGCCCGCAATTAGTGCAGGTTCGAGTCCCACCAGGCTCAAGGTTGACTCAGCCTTCCATCCTTCCGAGGTAGGTAAAATGAGGACCCAGATTGTTGGGGGCAATAAGCTGACTTTGTAATAATGCCGCTTGGGGGGTGTATGAAAGCCCTAATAAGCAGGCATATACATAGAATGAAGGCTATTGCTAAGCACATTTGATTTGTGCTTAGATTGTAAGCTGCCCTGAGTCTTCGGAGAAGGGCGGGATATAAATGGGATTAAAATAAAAATAAATAAAAAATAAGTTTACATATAAACAGCAAACAATAAATCATAGATTATAAATCATAGTTATAATCATTAATCATAAGTTACAAACAACAAATCGTAAGAAACCAATAGGAGAAGATAGTAGGAAAGATGAGAAGATGAGAAAGATGAGAAATGAGACAGTGCTGTAAAAGAGAATTTTTGTGGCTCAGGGTTTTAATGAGGGGTCCCTGGTGATCTCTCACTTTGGTTGTTTTCTTGCAGATGTTTCATTACCTCAACTAAGTAACATCATCAGTGCTAATAAGGACTCCTTACTAGCATTGAGGAGATCGGCTAGTTTGGATAATGAAATGTCTGCAAGAAAACAATCAAACTTGGAGAACACCAAGGAACCCACATTTTATCCTAATATTTTTAGTGCTTCTTCAAGCTGCTTTATTTATATACCACAAATGTGGTCTATGGAGATTCTCAATCATCCAGATCATGGTTGTCCCAAAGGTGCTTTTCCAAAAGGCAACTGAACTTTCTTAGAAAGCCTGTTGCCTTCAGGAAAAGCACCTTTTGGACACCATAAATGTTCAACATTGGTTTAAACTCAGGGCAGGCAAAAGACAGTGTTGTGGGCCTTGAGGGCCACACTTGCCAATGGGCAACTCACAATTGGAATCTTTGGACCCTCATACCTTTTGCCCTCCCCCTCCAAAGAAAAATTAACCTTCCTTTGCATTCAGTGCATTCAGACTGAGGGGATACAGACAGAGGCAGGTTTTCATCTCTCTCTCTCTCTCTCTCTCTCTCTCTCTCTCTCTCTCTCTCTCTCTCTCCCTCTCTCTCTCTCTCCCTCTCTCTCTCTCTCCCTCTCTCCCCTATTCTGCACCCTTGAGGCTTTGGGGAGATGTGACCCTCCATGGTCTCTCTCTTGGGAGGGGTCTGGTGTTTGAATTTGACAGGAAGAAAAGCCACAGAGTTGTGCCATATATATCACATTATCAAAGATCAAGAAGAGGTTGACGTTCCACTGAAAGTTGACCTGAAAATTAACCAGTGGAACAGCTTCCCTCCAGAAGTCGTGGTTGCTCCATCACTGGAGGTTTTTAAGAAGAGGCTGGACAGCCACTTGTCTGAAATGGTATAGGTTCTCCAGCTTGAGCGGGGGGCTGGACTAGAAGACCTCCAAGGTCCCTTCCAGCTCTATTCTGCTTGAAATATAGTTGTCTGAAAGCTCATTGTTTTAAACCTCTTTTTAATAAACCTTGCTGCTTTATTGCCATTCTTTTATTTATTTTGCTTGGATTGGTCACATGGACAACCCCATCCCATGAGGAATCCCCTTGAGGTCATGTGACCTCAGAGATAGGATTGGATGAGGAGGACACCATTGTCGGACGGAAAGGGCTTCAGGCAGGCCTCTGGTTTGTCACCATCCTTCGCTGATATTAACTCTCCTTTGAGGGTTTTTTTGCTATTGCGTGTTAGGTGGCTACTGGCCAATGAACTGCCAGAATGCTTCTGTGGGTCACACCTGGCACCTGAAGGGAATTTATTTGTCACTCACATTCAAGTAGTGAGAACATGGCAGCGGGAATTTGTGCCATCCAAAGTTGGTCAGCCAACTTTGCTGAACATGTGGTTGAATGTGTCCTCCTGGCCAGCAGTGAGAAGTATGAATCCAAACCAAGAGCTTTGATTCAGAAGAGATTTTTTTCCCACTGAAGCAGAAACATCGTCTTGCTTCCCTCTCCCTTTATGGTCTCAAGACACCCACCCACCCCTCCACCCTCATTTCAGCCTTATAATGAATCAAGCAAGACTCAGCTCCGGCCTCTAGTTGGAGAGCATCAGGACAATTGCAGTTTCTTGGCGTGTTTATTTTTATTCGTCCTTTTTGCCACTGCTCAATTTCTCTTGAAAAATAAAGTAAGCTGGGCCAATGAGGACAATGAGCACAGCTTGAATGAAGCTTTTAGCCATGTGCCTGCGAGAACCCGCACAAGGACCAGTTTTCAGCACCTCTGAAAATGTTTGGGGAAAACAAATCAGCAGCCAAAGCTGCCCGATTCCAACCAAGCCACATGAAATGGACGCTCCGGTCAAGGTGTTGTGTGGCCTTGGGCAGCCCTCGTGGACCCTGCAGAGCCTCTTTGAACCCTCACCCATTTTCCCCATGAAGCAGCCCTTCCATATGGAATCCCTTATCACATGATGAATTTTCAGCCCAAGCATTAGCAATTAGGAATTCTACTCTCATCAAGGAAAGTGATTAGCAAAAATGCATGCCGCTAACAAAAGCCAGCTCAATTAAAGAGAATAACAAGCTTTTTACAGCAACAAAGGACGTTCTAAGTAGGCCTGGGTGAGTAAATAAAGCAGTAATCAGGGTGATTAATTTTAAAATTCTCAGAAAGGTCTACATTAGATTGATATTCTAAAAGTCTAATGGATCCCTGGAGAAAAGCAAAGGAACCATTTGGCTAAAGAGCGAAAGAAGCCTCATTAATTTCTATCAAAGAGGGCCAGGCAGCCAAAAGCTGTCATTTTTGCCAGAAATGGTGTCTGCTTCCAACTTTGAGCACTTAAGAAGGCAGCGCTGCCACGGGTGCGGGTTCTGTGGACGAAGAGAAAGGGCTAGGAGCCAAGACCTCCTTGGAAATCATGCCACCTGCCTGTCCTTTGGTGCTAGCTTGGAGCACAGGCTGAACAGTTGAGGTGCAGAAAAATTTCTGAGGTGGCTTCCCAGAGCACCAGCAGAAGATCTGTAGATCAGGCTCTGGAATTCTGTTCCTGCCTTTGACCAAGATCCCTTCTTTATCTGTGCTGGCACTGCTTCCCGCTCTTGACTGCAGCCATGCATTGCCGAGGAAGGGGGCTGAACCCCTCAAGGAGATAGAAGAATGCCCAATAAGCCTCCACCCAGAAGCAATGAGGAGCCTGACCCATAGTCCCAGTGACCAAGATGGCCACACCTGCAGGGCAGTTGGGGGGGGATGCCTTCTTGGCCCATGCAATGCCACCCAGAGGCTGGTGAGGCTTTGAGGCTCCTCACCAAACGTGCAGAGACAAGCTTGAGAGGGGATTGCTGGAGGAGGTTCTTGGGGATGGCTGTGGGTGTCAAAAGTGGATGGCACACTTGATGAACTTGGCTGTAAATCTGAAGAACAGAGTTTGGAGCTGTAGAGCAGGGGGTCTCCAAACTTGACCACTTTAAGACTTGTGGACTTCAACTCCCAGAATTCCCCAGCCAGCCATGCAGTTGAAGTCCACAGGTCTTAAAGTGGCCAGCTTTGGAGAGCCCTGCTCGAGAGGCTGGAGAGGACATCTGGGTGGCACGAGAGCCCTCCCAGGAAAGGGAATTGGATGGCCTGTGGGAGGAAGCTGCTGGAGGAAGATGAGAAGCCTAAATAAGAAGCTGAGCACAATAGCCAACCCGGCATTCTCTGGGAAACGCCCACACGCTTCCTCTGTGCTTAGTAAGAAATGTGAGACTCGGGATATTTTTAACATAAAAGGGAGCAAAAGTGAGAAGGCTTCCTTTCAGGCGCACCAAGGGCAGGGGATAATCTTAGTGTTATGTATCCAGGTGAAGAGAACACATACACACTTACATAGCAGTCACCACCAGGGGGCGTTGAACTGTAACTGTTTTGGCGGGAACCCAGTTTCGGCGGGAAACAGAGGTTCAAACCCATTGGCTGGCTGCTCACCTGGCCAGGTATAAAAGGAGGGCAGGTAACCCCTATTCCCCAGTACAGTCACTTCCACCTAATAAAGATCTGCCATGCTGTACTCATCGTCTCGGCGTCCTTCCTGCGCTCCAGAACCCACTGCACAACACTTAGAGCCTCTTTTCAGAGATGTACCAGCCCAACAGTAAACAAAGCAGGGAGGCAGCAGCTGAGAGGGAGAAGGACAAGTCGGAGGATGACCAGCCGGGCCTCGTCCATTGGAAAAGGATGCTGGATTCAAGGAGGCCCAATTCTTGGTGGACCCAGAAGGCTGCCACAAGGGATGAGTTGCATGTGTGCGCACATCATGCGCACCTCCTCTCCCCCCCGCACAAATACATCTCAGGGAGCATCTCATAACTTTAGTCTTCTCTCCCTTCCCTTATAGCTCAGGGGGGAGGGAGGAGAGAAACAAGCCCTCTGCGGAGAGGTCCCTTTATAAGCAGGAATCTTGTCTGTGATTGCCAAAGGGACTCTTGGATGGAGAAATACAGCTTTTTCCCACCTCTCACCCCCCCCCACACACACACACCACTAACACAAACTCACCACCACACTTGACAGAGGAGAAAGAGCAGAGTCTCTGCTTTCTCACAGTCTACTAAATCATCAAGTATTGCGACAAAGAGTAGCTCTAAATTAACAATGGATTAAATAATATTTGAGGCAAATGGCCTACTGGACAATCAGGCAGTCACCCTCTGGTTGCAAGGAGCAGGCACACACAGAGCTCTTAGGCAGTTAAAAATCTGTGGGGGAAGTCGGGGGTCTTTTAGAGGGGCTTGAGCCCACCTCAAGACAGAACTCGCGAGGGAGAAGAGAGGAATCAGCTTCCATTGGGGGAAGAGGGTCCCGGATGAGGTGGGGGAAGCCAAGAAAATAAAATAAAAAATAGAATGAGAAGGGGAGGAAGGGGAGGGAGAGATGGAGGGAAGAAAAGGAAGGGAAAAGAAAGGAAAAGGGGAAGGAGGAAAAGGATAAAATAGGAGGTAGTAGTAGTAGTCGCCTTCTTCTTAGCCGCACAGGGACTCAGTGAAGAGGAACTCCGAGTAAAACCAGACGTGTGTATCCAGACTGAACACAGAAGGGAAGAAACAACTGCCATGAACAATAAACCCACAGAGGTAAACCAATGCCAGAACATCACTCAGACGTCAAAAAATAAGGGAAAACGGCTTTCTAATCCAATCCGACGGCTATCCCATCCAGCCCCATCGGAGCTGAGCAATCAATTTCACATCCTCCCCCTGGAAGAAAACATGCAGGGATCAGAAGACGGGACTTCATGAAGTGTTCCAGGAACAAGAAGGAAAGTAGCCAATTCTCCTGTCCCTCCCCAAAAAAAAAGGCATGTGTTGGTGACAGGTGATCCATTTCTTAAAGGAACAGAAACAGCAGTTTCTAGACCAGGCAATCTATCAAGGGAAGTATGTCGTCTTCCAAATCGAGCATGTGATAGAGAAGCTTACCAAAATAATCAAACCTACCATTCATCACTTTCCACTCACGTTTGGATGAATAATTCAGAATAACAGCATTGGAAGGGACATTGGAGGTATTCTAGTCCAGCCCTCTGCTTGAGCAGGAAAGCCCATAACATTCCGGATAAATGACTGTCCATTCTCTTTTTGAAAAACTGCAGTGATGGAGCGCCCACAACTCCAGGAGGCAAGCTGTTCCATTGATTAATTGTTCTCATTGACAGGAAATTTCTCCTTAGTTCCAAGTTGCTTCTCTCTTTAATGAGCTTCCAACCACTGCTTCTTATCCTGCCCGCAGGTGCTTTGGAACATAGAATCACAGAGTTGGAAGGGACCTTGGAGATCTTCTAGTCTAACCCCCTGCTTGACCAGGAGACTCTGTACCATTTCAGACAAGTGGCTGTCCAGTCTCTTTGAAAGCCTCCAGTGATGGGGCACCCACAACTTCTGAAGGCAAGGCAACCCACTAGTTAATTGTTCTCACCATTGTGAAATTTCTCCTTAGTTCTAGGTTGCTTCTCTACTTAGTTTACATCCGATATTTCTTGTCTTGCCTTCAGGTGCCTTAGAGAATAAGTTAATTCCTTGTGGCAGCCCCTGAAATATTGGAACGCTGCTATCATGCCACCCCTAGTCCTTCTTTTCACTATACTAGACATACTCAATTTCTGCATCCATTCTTCATATGCTTTTAGGCTCCAGTCCCCTAATCATTCTTGTTGCTCTTCTTGTACTCTTTCTAGAATACCAACATCTTTTTTGTATCGTGGTAACCAGAACTGGACAAGTATTTCAAACAGGGTCTTATCGAGATAGCATATGGCTGTACTAGTTTGTTCAAGTGATCTTGACACTGTCCCTCTGTGAGGGGTCCTTGGTGCTCTCTGAGCCTGATTGTTTTCTTGCAGACATTTCATTACCCTAACTAGGAAGAATAGAATAGAATAGAATAGAATAGAATAGAATAGAATAGAATAGAATAGAATAGAATAGAATAGAATAGAATAGAATAGAATAGAATAGAATAGAATGGAATGGAATGGAATGGAATGGAATGGAATGGAATGGAATGGAATGGAATGGAATGGAATGGAACGGAACGGAACGGAACGGAACAGAACAGAACAGAATAGAATAGATAGAATTATGAAATAGAATAGAATAGAATAGAATAGAATAGAATAGAATAGAATAGAATAGAATAGAATAGAATAGAATAGAATGGAATGGAATGGAATGGAATGGAATGGAATGGAACGGAACGGAACGGAACGGAACGGAACGGAACAGAACAGAACAGAATAGAATAGAATAGAATAGATAGAATTATGAAATAGAATAGAATTATGAAATAGAATAGAATAGAATAGAATAGAATAGAATAGAATAGAATAGAATAGAATGGAATGGAATGGAATGGAATGGAATGGAATGGAATGGAATGGAATGGAATGGAATGGAATGGAACGGAACGGAACGGAACAGAACAGAACAGAATAGAATAGAATAGAATAGATAGAATTATGAAATAGAATAGAATTATGGAATAGAATAGAATAGAATAGAATAGAATAGAATAGAATAGAATAGAATAGAATTATGGGATGGAAGGGAAGAGAAGAGAAGAGAAGAGAAGAGAAGAGAAGTGAAGAGAAGAGAAGAGAAGAGAAGAGAAGAGAAGAGAAGAGAAGAGAAGAGAAGAGAAGAGAAGAGAGCTGGAAGGGACCTTGGAGGTAACATCATCAGTGCTGGTGATGAGGGCTTTTTGCTGTCAGTTTATATTCTGGTGTCTGGCCTGTCTCTGTGGGTGGGGGCAGTTTTAGAGATCCTTTGGTTGAGCTGTTTACTAATGTCTCTGTGGCAGTTTCTTGATTGGATTATTGCTTACTTGACTGTAGGTCTGAAGGTGACCTTAGAGCTAATCTGGGTGCTGATTGCTGGTGGAGAAGTGCTGGAGTCTTTTTGTCCTTTGGGCTGGTTGATTGTCTCTTTTGCATAATCTATAGATGTTGTTAATGTCTATGTGTCTATTGATGGCTGATGGCTATCCCTCTGTTGATGCAGCCTGGGAATGCATTGGCTTTTTTGGCAACTCCAGCACAGTTCTGGCTCATACTTAACTGGTTGCATGCTAGGACACCTAAATAAATAAATACTGAGTAAATACTGCTTTATACTGCACCAGTGAGGCAACGCTTGAAATAGTGCATCCAGTTCTGGACACCATGATATAAAAAAGATGCTGAGACCTTCGAAAGTGTGCAGAGAAGAGCAAATAAGATGATAAGGGGTCTGTGGGATAAATCATACCAGGAATGGTCTAAGGGACCTAGGTATGTATAGCCTGATAAAGAGAAGGCCTAGGGGTGTCATGGTAGCTGCCTTCCAATACTTGAGGGGCTTCTACAGAGACCTGGAGTGGACCTATTCACCATAGTCCTTGAGGGCAAAACAAGAAGCAATGGGTGGAAGCTCATTAAAGGGAGATCCAGCTTGGAACTAAGAATAAATTTCTCGATAGTGAGATGATTAACCAGTTAAATAGCTTCCCGCCCAAAGTTGTCGGTGCATCATCATGGAGGTTTTCAAGAAAAGATTGGACAACCATTTGTCCAAGATGATATAAGGTCTCCTGCCATGGGAAAGAGGTTTGACTAGAAGACCTCCAAGGTCCCTTCCAGGCTTATGATTCTATGAGAAACAGAGAATGAGAAACTCACATTTGGAGGCATGGCTGATTTTGACATGATGACATTTTTGAGATCAAAAGTAAAAGAGAAAAAGGGAGAAAAAGAGAAAGAGAAATATTTTAATCTTAACATTTTACTTATTTTTTTTTACTTATTTTATAACCTGTAAGCCACCCAGAGTCACCTTGTAGGGGGGATGGGTGGCATAAAAATTGAATGAATGAATGAATGAATGAATGAATGAATGAATGAATGAATGAATGAAATTCTTGAGTGGGAATCCCTCTTCCACCTGGCTGCATGGTTGAGCATCACTTCTATATTTATGCAGGGGGAATTTAGGAGATTAAAAAGATCAAACTCCCTTTAGGATTTGGAAATGGTCAGTAAGGAGTCAGGAAGAAAGCAGAAATGTTTTTCTCTTATTTTCCAGACAGCAAACAATTTTTCTGAGGGCGGCAGATTAGTAACAGCAGGAGGAAAACCTGATTGATCGCTCTTTTCCCAGATTATGTCACTGAAGTTTTATACATTCTTCTTCTTATTATTATTTCTAGATACATAAAACATTAGTTGTACTCTTGGGGAAAAAATAGAATTGCAGATGTGAAGGGGATCCTATCTGTGCTAACCCCCATCTTATACAGGTAATCCTCGGCTTACACTCACTCGTTTAGCGACCGTTCAAAGTTATAATGGCACTGGAAAAAGAGACTTATGACCATTTTTCAGTTACGATCATTGCAACATCTCCGTGGTCACATGATCAAAATTTGGCTGCTTGGCAACTGGCCAGTATGTATGATAGTTGCAGCATCCCAGGGTCACATGATCAACATTTGTAACCTTCCCAGCTGGCTTCTGACAAGCAACGTCAATGAGGAAGCTCACTTAACGACCATCTTCAATCGGAATAGAGCTGGAAGGGACGTTGGAGATCTTCTAGTCCAGCCCCCTGCTCAAGCAGGAGACCCAGTATCATTTCAGACAGGTGGCTGCCCAGTCTCTTCTTAAAAACCTCTATTGATGGAGCGCCCACAACGTGTGGGTGTGATGTGATGTGCTTAACAGCTGCAATGATGCAATTGTGGCAAAAAGGCCATAAAATTGGACCCAGCTTCCTTAACAACTGCCTTGCTTAGCAGTGGAAATTCTCATCCCAACTCTGGTTATAAATTGAGGACTACCGATAAATGATATTTTTGTCACAATCACTCTGCAAAGTCCATTCAATAAAGAACTATGGGCTTGTCTGGGCATCGTCCCACTACCGCTGAAGTGAGCAGAATTCAGGATTCACAAGTTCATCCTGTTTTTATCAGGACCTCAGAATGCACAGACCGGGATCAGGTGCAAAATGGCACCTCCGCTTAGCAGAATGGAGGCCTGTGGCTCAGACCAGGGAATGGCTTGACTGAGCCAAAGGGCACCTGGCCAATTTCTCCCAATGTACCTGCCTGGGATTTTGGGTCTCCACTACAACTATGAATCAGTGCAGCAGCCATGAAAACCTGGAAGGCATCTAGCAGATTAGTTAAGGTAGACCCCGCTAATGCAAGGCAAGTTGGCTGCCTCTAATCAAATTATTCTCCTCCAGGTCTTTCCCACACTAAGTACTGGAAAATTGTTTCTTGACTAAGCAAAACAAACAATCTGACACTCTGGTTTTTGTAGGATGTCCCAGGGCAGGTGCCCCTGAAGAGCTGCTAGATATTCAAAACATGTGTAAACAGATAGTGAAATAAGCAAACAATAATTAAAAATGCAGCTGGATAAACTGAGTGCCAATGGGGAATAGTACAGCTCTATGGAAGGCAGATTCTGGCATCCAGGAACCCAAATATATGTATGCATTTCACATCAATCTTTGCTAATAGCAAAATATAATAAAGAAAAAGAATGTGTGTGTGTGTGTGTGTGTGTGTGTGTAAACAATAACTTACCCCTTCATCACAACCATTAACTTATCATTCTCTTTTAAAATACAGCAAATGGTCACTTCCCATATCTCTCATCTCTACCCAAATCTTAAAAATTTATTATTCAATTCTAGTCAGCAAATGTTCATTAAGGGTTACTAGTGATAACAATTTATTTTAACCTCGATAAGATAAACCAACTTTTTATTCCTTCTTTTTAACAATTTTGATCTTTAATCTCTTCAAATACTATCATAGAAATTGATTTTTTTTCTTTATTCTTTGTCCTTTCTCACAAACTCCTTCATAATATTAACAAGTTACTTTTGTAAATCCAGCAAAGAAAATTTATTCAGGTCACTTTTTCATTTGTTATTTGTATAACCCTTTTAATTATTAAGACATCAAGTGGTTTCATTTGTACATTCAGTGTAGCATCTTTTTCCATATCATTCTTATAGCCTGCCATTTTTAATGCAGTCTTATCTAGTAAAACGTGTCCCTATTCCATAGCACGTTTTAAACACAGGCTATGTATAATGGCATATACTCTTAAACTTAACTCCTGGGTCCATTGTTCACAAATTTCCTCCAATGTGGCCAATGTTAAAAGTATTTTGCTCTACTCAGTATTAGTAAGTTAAATTTAAGTGTTCTTCTCCTTTAATTGTAACCTTTAGTTCTTCCTGGCTCCCTCCAATGTCCAACATTTAAAGACTCATCTCATCATGCTCTTTTAAGAATTCAAACAATAGCATTTTCTTAAAATAAATTTCAAAATCTTATTTGACATCCATCCTTTTTAACCTTCTAAAATCAATGGTTTAATCATCCTTTTGCTGATTAAAAAAATGGCATGTCCTTAATGTTGTATTTAAAACTTCTTTCACTAAGGAATGACAAAAACTCATCAGTGCATAAACTTCATTGATCCAAAGTTTCACCTTAGCTGAAAAACAGTTAAAGAGCAGTTTCCAAGAAATGAGGCTGGGAGAACCCAATGTCCATAATTGGCTGCATTACAGCTGTAAACCCGATTGATTACAGAAAACAAAATAACAGAGTTGGAAGGACCTTGGAGATCTTCTAGTCCAACCCCCAGCTTGAGCCTGAGAGACTAATACCATCCAGGACAATCTCCAGCAATGGAGCACCCACAACTTCCAGAGGTAACCCAATAATTCTCACTGTCAGGAAATGTCTCCTTAGTTCCAGGTTGAATCTCTCTTCAATGAGCTTCTACCCATTGCTTCTTGCCCTCAGGTATTTTGGAGAATAAATAAGCCCCTCTTCTCTGTGATAGCCCCTCAAATATTAGAAGATCACTAGTATGTCAACCTTGGTCCTTCTCCTTGTTAGACTAGATATACCTAGTTCCCTTAACCGTTCATCCTACAGTTAGCCTGAAGACCCCTGATCATCTTTGCCCTCTTTGCTGCACTCTTCCTAGGGACCCGGCACCATTTTTGTATTGGGATGAGCCGAACTGGATGCAGCATTCCAAGTGTGGCCTCCCTAGTGAAGTACAGAGTGGCACATCACTCCTGATCATCCCCTCCTTTCTAGATGCTGGAAGTCAGTGAGGACAGCAGAGAGAAAGGGTGCAGTGATGCAAAGGCCAGTTGGAGTACTTGAAATATGGAACCCAGGCTGGTCCAAGTGGCACTTGTGTGTTTAGCAAAACAGCCACAGCAGCACGGGAAATACTCACTGAGTGCTACACAATTTTTCTACTCAGAGGTCAGTTTTAGGAACATGTTACCAACTTTGTTAGGGGATCGCCAATCTTCCATCTTTCATACTTTGAGATGGACACCCTTTGATCTGTTGTTTGCAGACTTGCACTTTGTCAAGATGGTCACTGCAGAACTACATCGGTGGCCAGAAACTTCATTTCTCCCCCTCCCCCCCCCTCCTCCTCCTCCTCCTCCTCCTCCTCCTCCTCTTCTTCTTCTTCTTCTTCTTCTTCTTCTTCTTCTTCTTCTTCTTCTTCTTCTTCTTCTTCTTCTTCTTCTTCTATCTTACTGGAGTAATATTGGGGTATTACTGAGGTTATTTTAGATCAGGAGGTCTTCAAACTTGGCAACTTGTGGACTTTGACTGGCTGGGGAATTCTAGGAAGTGAAGTCCACAAGTCTTAAAGTTGCCAAGTTTGGAGACTCCTTCGTTAGATTACCAACTACTGGACATTACTTAGGTACAAACGAATTTGAGTCCAGCGGCTCTCGAAACACTAAAACATTGTCAAGCAAGCAAATTTTCCAAAACAAACGTCGAACCTAGGAAACCCTCTCCCCTTTTTTTCTTCTTCCCTGCTCCCATCCTTCCAAATCTTTCATCATTAGATATGAAAGATTGTTTAAAGATTATCTGGATTTTTGAAGGGCCCTGGTCTACTTAGTACCACATTGGTTCCTCTTTATGCAAAATGCTGCTAATGGCCGTGTACAGTAACTAACCACCACCATGCATTTCTGTCAAGTCAGGGAAGTGGCAACCACAACAGGGTCTGAATGCCTACGGCAGAATGTGTCCGTATTAGGAGTTGTTTAAACAGCAGCCAGAAGGACAGAGACTTGGAGTGCCTGGGCTGAGCTGAAAGTGAGGCAGCCTCATTTGGGAATTAGCCTGTTATTGTTATGCCAGGCCAAGCACGACTCTGTGACCTCCAACACAATGCAGCACCCCGCAATTAGAAGGTTGTTATTTCTGTAAGGGTCATTGAATAACCTTATGCAGGAGCTTCCCAGCAACTGCAGTTCCTCCTCCCTCCACCACTGTGGCCACCCTCTAATCACTTTTTGTGGCCTTTCCCCCTCCCCCTCCTCCCAGTCTCCTCTTTATAAAATCCCTTCTTTTGCTCCTACTCATCTCATCTACATTCTAATGGCACACTTAACCAAGCCAAAGTCAAGATAAGTATCTCGTAGCATACTAGCACTGGGGCAGCAACACAGAACTTGTTCTGACTGAAAATCAGGTTCTAAAGGATGGGCTCCCCTATCCTCCCATGGCCAGCTATGTTGCATGAATAGCAAAACCTACAAAACGATCATTTCTACTGCAGACAAAGAATTGGTGATGCAGAACTGCTGAAAGCACATCCATCCCAGGTGAGGTCCAGCAGCAGGAAACAATGCCTGGAGCAGAGTCCAAGTCACACCTGCTACCTGAGTAGCCAGTGGGGAAGGGGACAGTAATGTCATCATGTGGGGGGGGGGCTGGGGTGATGGTGCCTGTGCCCACAGAGAGGGCTCTGAGTGCCGCCTCTGGCACGCGTGCCATAGGTTTGCCACCACTGGTATAAGATCTCCTACTTGGGCAGGGGGGTGGATTGGAAGAGTTCCGAATCCCTTCCAAAGCTGCTATTCAGTGTATTCTATTTTATCCTGCCCGGCCTGTCTCCCACGAGACGGTGTGCCACGAATGTTCTGGCAAACCATCTTCCTTCCTTCCTTCCATCTGTCCATCCATTCATCTTAGATTACCATGTTCCATCAGATGCTGATTTTGCTACCTGGATACCTCCATGTTTACTAACATTCTGCATTCATCTTTGTTTCTATATACACCAAAAAGCACTAACACCTTTTCATCATTAGTAGGATGAATCCATGGTTGACTAGGGCAGGGGTTTTCAAACTTGGCCTTTTTATGACTTGTGGACTTCAACTCCCAAAATTCTGAGGAATTCTGGGAATTGAAGTCCACAAGTCATAAAAGGGCCAAGTTTGAAGACCCCTGAACTAGGGTTAACACATCTCTTGACAAACGAATGCTTAAGCATCAGGTGTTTACTGCATCTGACAAGCATCTATTCAACAATGACAACAAAACATGCTGAGCTTTGAGGAGAAAAAAAGGGCTAACACGTGCTCCTCAGATGTCCATCCCGACTTCACATTGGCCTAACTAGGGGTCTCTCTTCAACCCCTTCCACACTAAAGCTCCATTTCAATCTGCATTTCAAGCAGCCATCCCTTTGCCCTCCCATCAGCCAACTTCCAGGATATTTGTTGTTGCTCAGAACTGATATAATGGACATCTGGTTGGAAAAGTCCATTACAGCTGTTTTCCTTCCAACCTCCCTTTCTCATCTGATCTTGCTGTTTTAAAATAAGATTTTAATACTGTGCCTTAATATCTTCCTTTGCTTACCACAACTAATTTACTAAACTTGCATGCTGCCTGATCCCAACAACAGTGGCTGGCTCATAACAATCAATGCAAAGAAATTCTAATAATTAAAAAAATACACAAAAAAGGAAAAAAAGATAAAAATTTGGCCAGAGCAACAAACTGGATGGAATGAAGCAAGTGACATCTCAGACTAGTCTGTTGGGATGATAATTTTTTGCTCAAGGCCCTGGGGTCCTTCATCGAGAAAGGGACTCTGACTCAGTTGGTGACTTGGTAGTCTGAAGATGAGGGGGGAATAGCAATAGCAATAGCCCTTAGGCTTATATATGACTTCACAGTGCTTTAGAGCCCTCTCTAAGTGGTTTACAGAGTCAGCAAATTGCCCCCAATAATCTGGTCCTCATTTTACTGACCTCGGAAGGATAAAAGGCTGAATCAACCTTTAGCACGGTGAGATTCTAACTGCTGAACTGCTGGCAGCCGGCAGTCAGTAGAATTAGCCTGCAGTACTGCATTCTAACCACTGCGACACCATGGCTCATACGATCTAAATCACGGGTGTTGAACTCGATTGCGTCACGTGATGTGACGTATTGCAACGCTTTTTTCCTTTGCGGAGCTGGGGTGGGCATGACGCACCCAGCCTGTGGGCCGCCAGTTTGACACCCCTGATCTAAATGATCCAACGACACTCAGAGTACAAAGGCAGTTGACCTCAGCTGTCCTCGTGAACTCTCCTGGTGCTTGTTGCTGAAAGTCCATATGACTTCCACGTCATCACTGTGGGGAGCTTCAGCGTGGCTGGATTTAAGTGACATGAGCCAGGCTCTCTGCATATGCTCAGCTAGAATCTGCTGGTTCACTTCTTGTAGCCTTGAGATCTGGCACCTGTACTTGGTCTGGGAATATCATATGTAGTCTGACAACGTACAGAAATATGAAGCAGGGTGTAAAGAAGCATCCTGCACACTTGCTTAGCTCTGCATTCTGAAGAAACGTTTAAAGGATTGGCCTCCCCCACTTTTGCAGCAAGTGGTGAGAATTGTTAGGCTGCTTCAGCTTAAGTTTACAATATTTTATTCAACAAAATCAATGAAGGAAGCATCCATAAGGATGCATACTCAGAAAGAACAAAGAAATTCCAAAATGCATTTTCTGTTCCCATCTTATTGTGCTTTACTGTCACCACTGCTTTATGGCTGCCAATTTACTGGTACAATTCAAGATGCTGGATCAATCAATCAGAATAGAGCTGGGAGGGACCTTGGAGGTCTTCTAGATCCTGTACCATTTCAGACAGCTGAGGCACCCATAATGTCCGAAGGCAAACTGTTCCATTGGTTGATTATTCTCACTGTTAGGAAGTTTCTCCTTAATTTGAGGTTGCTTCTCTCCATCCATCATTTCTTGTCCTGCCCTCTGGTCCTTTGAAAAATAAGTTGACCCCCTCTTCTTTGTGGCAGCCCCTCAAATACTGGAATACTGCTGATCAGGATCAGGGGGGGAAAAACACTGGATTGTGTAGCAGTGAACAGATTTATATTGCAGAAGTTAAGATGCAACATTGAGTAACAGATGTACCCGGATATCAGGTTGTTTACTAAACACTTATGATTTGTAATAATAGAAAATGAATAAAATACTTATAAAAAAATACTGGAATACTGCTATCATGTCACCCCTTTTCTCTAGACTAGCCATACTCAATTCCTGCCACCGTTCTTCATATGTTTTAGCCTCCAGACCTTTAATCATCCTAGTTGCTCTTTTCTGCACTCTTTCCAGAGTCTCTACATCTTTTTCATAATATGGCGACCAAATCTAGGTGCAGTATTCTAAGTATGGCAGTTTGACAAAGTAGACCACAGTCTACCTCTTGCTAAGATAGAAACATGTAGGAAAGGCAGCATCACCACCAGATGTATTCGCAATTGGCTGACCAATCACACTCAATGTATTGTCTTCAATGGAACTGCATGGAGGGGAACACTGGGGTACCTCAAGGTTTAGTCTTTGGCCAAGCATTTGTCAGTATCTTCATAAATGATCTAGAGGTGATAGAAGGGAAACTTATCGCATTTGCAAACAACAGCAAACTAGTGGGAATAATCAACACTTTATAACAGACGTGTCAAACACAAGGCCCGGGGGCCGGATCCGGCCCGCGAAGTGGTTTCATGCGGCCCGCGAAGCCATCCTGGAAACAGTGAGGGAACGGCCCGCACTGCCTTGGCCCTGGCCCAGAGACTCTCCTTTTGCCAGAGACCCTCAGATCTGTCCCACTCCTGCCCAGGCCCCCATAGGCACCCTTGATACGAACGATGTAGAGTTGGCCATGCCCACCCAGTAGGCCATACGCACTCTAGCCACGCCCACCCAGTAGGCCACACCCACCCTGGCCACACCCACCCGGCCCCCTGAGGGCAACTGCAATGCTGATGCGGCCCTCAATGAAATTGAGTTTGACACCCCTGCTTTATAAGATAAGACTCAAGATTCAGATCATCTTGATGGACTTCATCAATTCAGTGATGAGAAAAGCAAGGTTTTACACTTAACCAAGAAAAACCAAATGCACATGTATAGGATAGGATAGGCGGTACCTGGTTCAACAGACGTAACAATGAGAGGGATCTCAGAGTCCCAGTGAACAATCACTTAAGTATGAGCCAGCAGTGTGCTGCAGTTGTCAAAAAAACCAATGCAGTCCTAGGCTGCATCAACAGAGGAAAAGCATATGAACAGAAGTGATAGTTCCATTTTATAAGTCACTAGTGAGACCACACTTGGAATACTGCATCTATGGTCACCACCATAGGAAAAAAAAATGCTGTGACTCTAGAAAGAGTTCAGAGAAGAACAACAACGATGATCAGGGGTCTGGAAGCTCAAGTGTATGTTTCATCTGTCGGAACCATGACAGAATGGTTGCAGGAACTGGGTATGTCTAGTCTAATGAAGCGAATGGCTAGGGGTGACATGACGGCAGTCTTCCAATATTTGAGGAGCTACCACAGAAAAGAGGAGCTGGATCTACTTTCCAAAGCACTCGAGGGAAGGACAAGAAGTAATGGTTAGAAACCTATCAAAGAAAGATCCAACTTAGAACTGAGGAGAAATTTCTGGACAGTGAGAACCAATTAATCAGTGGAATTGCTTGCGTCCGGAAGTTGTGGTGCTCCATCACTGGAGGTTTTCAAGAAGAAATTGAACAACCATTTGTCTAGAATTGTATAATGTATAGGAGTTGGACTAAAAGATCTACAAGGTCCCTTCCAGCCCTATGCTTCTATGATTCTCACGCCCGTCATCTACACAGCAATTTTAGCACACTCTACTTACCAAGAAAATAGTTGGGCATGGAATGTTGCAAGTACACCAGAAATGTGAAGAAAAATAGGATATTGGTAAAATATCTGAAGAACAGTGAACATCACTGGAGCTAGTATATTGTGAAGGCTTACTGAATATGAAACACACCAAACTGGCCTAATAATGGCTAAGAGTAGGAAAGTTGAAGAAAGAGACACAGGGGCTAATTTTGGCTGCACAAGCCAAGTCTTAAGGAGAAATGTGTGGAAAGCCAGAATGAAGAAGATAGCAACAGACAGCAAGTGCCATCTCTGAGAGAAGGTTAGCTGCTGCAAGAAGATCGCAGAGTCTGACTACAAACGATAACATGACAAAATAGCAACAATGGTGCATTGGAAGATATGCAAGAAATATTTGCCTGCAAACAAGAACTAGTGAGACCATAAAATAGACAAAGTCATAGAAAATGAAGAAGCTAAAGTGCTTCTTTACAATTCAAACAGACAAGAACATGCCGCACAACACTCCAGACTTAACAATTGTTAATTAAAAAAAAGACAAAAAGTTTGGATAGTGGATGTGGCGGTACCTGGAGAAAGCAGAATAAAAGAGAAGGAACTGGAGAAGATAACAAAATACAAAGACTTACACATAGATGTAAAACAACTGGGAGGGGGAGGTGAAATAGTACCAATAATAATAGGTGCCTTGGGTGCAATCCCAAAACACCTGGAGTACCACTTGAACACAATCGGCATTGACAAAATCCCCACCAGTCAATTGCAAAAGGCAGCTTGACTGGGAACAGTTTACATCCTGCAGCAATACCTCTAAAACACCATCAAACGTCTGCCTATCCCAGGTCCTTGGGAAAGACTCAATTAAGTGGATAAAAAATGCCAAAGCCAGTCTAATTTTCTGGCGATTAACCAACTCAAGTCAGTAATCAATCATTTTTAGTTTATCTTTTTTTTTTGTTTTAAATAAACATGACATTGCCATATTTGTAACATACCTGATATAGAGGGAGAACAATCCAGAGAAGAGTCTGAGTTGCAAAAAACACTGAGGTATCGAAGGACCCTTTGGCCACTGTATATCTGTATATCTGAAGGAGAAATTGCACAGTAGCTGATGTGGAAAAAGTTTCAGCTTTTTCCCTTCTCTCCCAAAGTAGCAATTTCAGAGGAGTGTCTGAAAGATCGGTTCCCACTAGTTTAAGAGATACACCAGGTTAAGGGAACACGGGGCTAGGCCTTGTGGGATCACCATAAAGTGAACCCGTTGTCTCAGGGTTCTTTTGATAAACTGGACTTTAATCTGACTTCCAAATGATAAATCGATCACTTTAATTCTTAATCAACAGTAATCCTTTGGGAAGACAAGGTCAGAACTGAATTGTTGAGAGTTTTTTTCCCCCTGACAACAATAAAGTGGAAATGAATGCTGCTCATATGATGATTTATCATCCCCACCTCCCAGCTACTGTTCGCCCTGAGATCAATTTTGTGCTCTCCTTTCCAAACTGCAGTAAACTTCAGGCCTTCGTTTTGGAGTCGGGATCACCAGTGAGACGTTTTAATTATATTTAGACAGATTGAATGGAAGACGAGAAAGAACGTTACCTACTGTTTTGAACTGGCAAGGAGGCAGGGATGTTTCTCTTGTGTAAAAGTTTGTGTCTATCGAAAGTTGTAGAGAAGTTGGGGAACCTCACCTCACCTCAGGGATGCCTAGAGGCTGATCAACAAGTGGGCTATGTGAATTGTGGAACAACCGAAATGAAAGCTATCCTTCAATAGCTTGTAGCTGACCGTATGAATTTTCCTCCACAGAATAACCTTGTCCTTGAAACAACAGAGAAAAGTTGTTTCCGCCCTCTAAGTGCCAGTGGATAGTCCTCTCCTGCAGAGAAGTCATCCTTTCTCCAGAGTCCATCTCCAAAGTGTGGCTACTGGTTCTTGTCACAGCTCAAGGTTTCCACTCATCCTCAGAAATAATGAGACTTTAGGTTCAGCCTCTCACAGGGACGCCCTGGATTGGGAGAATTTCAAAATAATGGCCAGTTTTGAAGGGACCTCACTTTTGGTAGACGATCCCAGTAAGTTATTTCCTAGTTTACAATATTGGTAGAATGATTTTCAAGATACAGAGC